>NC_088344.1:22875000-23570000 GCF_036884655.1 Musa acuminata AAA Group | reverse complement strand
CGAAGCCTTCTATCGATACGTCTACCGATCCTTCAGCTCGACGTCCAATTTTCTAATATGTTTTTCTCCGGCCCAACATGCTTCTTCTTGCTTTAATTGTTTCTCCCTGATCGAAGTATCATGCGTCACTCAAAACGCAAATCAAATCATAAATACTATCGATTGATTGTCATCATCATAAAGGGGGAGATTGTTGAATCTCAGATTTTGATGATGATAATCAATTGATGACGGAGTTAACCTTAACTCCCCCTATCAATATGACATATTAATAGAACTCTTGGATTTAAAAATCCAAGCAACATGTAATGATAAAATCATGCATAACATCATACTTCTCCCCCTTTGTCATCAACAAAAAGAAAATTTCAATTAACAAGTGTTTGAGACATATTACAGTTCAAATCATTGCAATATAATCTTCAGTTTTATCATTAAGCTAACAAAAATTTGAGTTTTGCAAGTTCGTAAATTTTGCTATATGTGCAAGTTTAGCATATTTTGCTTCTTGAGATTGGCAAGATAGCACTATTGCTTCTCTTGATATTACAAGCTAGCAAGTCTTGGTGATGTTCAAGATAGCAAGTTCTACATCATGCAAGCTAGCAAATTTTTACATCGTTTTTAAAGAATGTAAGCTATCAATATTTGAGATGTTCAAAAAAGTAACTTTTGCTTCTTGAAATATGCAAGTTAGCAATTTTTGCTTCTCCTTTGAGGTGTGCAAGCTAGTAATTCTTATTTCTCTTTTGAGTTAGGAAATATAGTAATTTTTTTATATGCAAGCTAGTAAGATAACAAGTTTTACATTAAGCAAGCTAACACATTTTGTACCGTGCAAGCTAGAAAATTTTATATAATTTTAGAACAAACATGGTTTAGTTCTTTCTCCTCCTTTGTCATTGTCAAAAAGAAGGGAAGAAATTAATTTTGTAATTCTCTTTCTCTTCACAATAATTTTTAAATAATGACAAAGGTAAAGTATCAATCTTATTTCAATATATTTATGTTTTTATAGTTTTAAATTAAAATAAGCATAGTTTTAAATCTTACATTTCATCCTTACTTCATGATACTAAAAATAAATCATCACTATGGACATATCATACATGATACCCAAGCGTTCATGATACATCATTTTAGTAACAAATCATAGTATTTACATGCATCATTCCAAATCATATATATTTCAAATTATGATGGTATCAAAATGTCAAATTACATTATATCCTATCATAAATGAGAATTCTCAAGATTCATATAGACAATCTCCTCGTAAGAAAATATCAAAAAAAATCTTAAGAGTACAAAGAAGAGATCTTGATTAAAAAAAAAAATCTCAAGTAATTCTAAGAAATCAGGATTATGATTTGGATAAAACTCATTCAAATTCAAATCGTCAAATCAAAATCATTTTCAATAGATTAAAAAAAAAACATAGATTCATTAATCTCTCCTTTTTGAAAAATCGATAAAGTAGAAAAATTTTTCAAGGAGAAAGCTTTCCTCTTTATAGTTGTTTGTTTCATACAAGTATGCCTTTGTCTTTTTTATAGAAAAACCATCTATCTTGTTTAAAACTGAAAAAGTGTAAGATTTACCACAAAAATCATCAAGATCAATAAATCATAAAAATCATCATGTATAACTTCAAAATCACATGCATAGAATAAATTCATCAATCATGGTATCAAAAACATTTAATATTTTCATTACATCATTATGCATCATTAAATCATGAAGGATTTCATTAAACATTTTCAATCAAAATCAGAAATCATCAAGATACATATTATTTCTTCTTAAAAAAAAACTTACATAGGATTATCATTAGATTTAAATCTAATATTTTATTCCTTTATCATAAAACATATAATTTTCATTATCATTTTTAAAATTAGCTAGAAAAGGAAAAGCATGATCCCCAATTTTTTTAGCATTTTTATTACATTATTAAACATGTAATTTTCAAGAAAAATAATTTTTCTAAACTAAATTAAAAAATAACTCATGAAAAGCATTATGTAATTTTGAAATAAACTAAGGGGATTTTGGTTACCTCATCGTCGAAAGTCGTTAAGGCGAATTTCGTTGTTTCATCTTCATCGGTTTGCTCCTCGTCATCAGATGAGCTTGATGTTAGAACCCTTACAGATTCTAAACTTGGGGTTGATCTCTTTAGGGGATCGGCCTCCTTGGAACTCTATAGGGGTTCCTCCCTCCAAGTTGCTACTCAAAGGCTGCAGAAAATATTCATCTATTGCTTATGAAAAGAGAAGGAATACATGGCTATTTATAGAGCTTCTAAACCCTAACTCCTACTAGGACTCCTACTTAAGACTCTTACTTCTAACCAACTCCTAATAGGACTCCTACTCAAGACTCCTATTCCCTTACAACTCCTAATTCTTCTCTAAGAAAAAACCTCATACATGAATGCCCCTCTCAATTAGGACTCTCCTAGCTAGAGTCCTAACAGAATGTCCCTTTCAATTAGGACTCTCCTAGCTAGAGTCCTAATAGTTTTACATGAATGTCCCTCTCAATTAGGACTCTCCAAGCTAGAGTCCTAACAGACCCGCCCTCTTCAAATCAGCCTTGTCCTCGAGGCTGATGATTCGTGAATTCTGGGAATTTGATCTTCAAGTCGTCATAGTCTCCCAAGTGGCATCTTCTATTGGTAGGTTCGCCCACTATATTAGCACTTCATTAGTGGGTCGTCGTCGTCGAGTCACGATCCGTCGATCAATAATGGCACTTGGCTGGGTCTGGAGTTATCTTTGGGTAGTCATATTTGGTGGGTGGCTTTGGGCTGTCTCCAAGCACCTGTTTAAAACTTCCGGTTGGCTATTGGTTTGTGGGTGATATGTCGTACTCCTTTTCAATTTAGTACCCTGCATATGGAATAACTTTGTCCAAAATCTGCTCTTGAAGATGCAAGTAGAATTTGTCAAAAGCACAATGCGTCCCTTATAGTGTAATTCTTTTGAGTCCCAATTGTAATGAGCCATGGGGCTTGGTGCTTCCTCCAATTTTTTTTATAATCTTACTAGTATCTAAATCTTCCTGTCATTCCATCTTAATATCCTCAAGGAAGTCGCTGGTCGGAAGTGAAACGGTCGAAACTTCAACTTGCTCGGGTAGCTACGAAAGCGCATCTGCAAGAACATTCTCTTTCCCCTTTTTGTAAGTTATTTCAAAATCAAATCTAAGAAGTTTTGTTACCCATTTTTGCTGCTTAGGGGATGGTATCTTTTGCTCCAAAAAGTACTTGAGGCTTTTATGGTCGGTTTTATTTTGAAATCGTCGACCAATCAAGTAGGGTCTCCACCTCGTTGCTGCGCGCACAATGGCGAGCATCTCCTTATCATATGTTGACTTATTTTGATGGGAGGGAGATAATGCCTTGCTAGTGTATGCGAGTGGTCGACTATCTTGCATGAGAATGGCTCCAATTCTGACTCCAGATGCGTCAGCCTCAATAATGAAGGGTCGGTTAAAATATGGTAGTGTTAGCACCGGCGTCGTCGTCATGGCTGCCTTAAGTTTGTCGAAGGCGGCAGAGGCTCTGTTCGACCATTGGAAGACATCTTTTTTCAGTAAGGAAGTAAGTGGTGCACTAATCTCGCCATAGTTTTTCAAGAACTTGCAGTAGTAGCCTGTTAAACCCAGAAAGCCATGTAGCAATTTTACATTCCTCGGGGTAGGCTAGTTTTGCATTGCTTCAATTTTGAAGGGGTCCACTGTCACACCTTCCTCTGATATGATATGCCCAAGATATTCCACCCTCTATTGAAGAAAGCAAAAATTCGTAATGGTTGTTGTGTGTTACAAAGGTGGTTTTCGGTATGTCTTCTTCGCACACTCATATTTGATGATACCCGGATCAAAGGTCCAGCTTTGTAAAGATTTATGCTCTCTTTCATCTAGTAATTCATCTGCTATTGGAATAAGGTATTTGTCCTTGATGGTTATGCCATTGAGAGCTCGGTAATCAACGCATATTCGCCATGTTCCGTCCTTCTTGCGTACAAGTAGCACCGGTGAAGAATAGAGGTTGCAACTTGGCCGAATAACTCCTGTTTTGAGCATTTCTTTTATAATCCTTTCTATTTCATCCTTCTGGAGATATAGATATTGATATGGCCGAGTATTTGCTGGAGGTTTGCCTGAAAGAATCATTATATAATGATCATGCCGACGGGTAAGAGGTAGATTGTACGGTTCGTCAAATATATCTGAAAATTCAGCAAGCAAAGGAAGTAGGTTTGGATCTTCAAATTGTATTGGCTCTCCCTTAGTTTGCTACTCAAGTTGTATAAAAAATCTGCTGCATGCTTTATGCAAAACCTTCTCTATTTGTTGTGTGCAAATCGTCGTTATGTTGCCCCCACGTCTCCCGTTCAGTATCACCTGTTTCTCCTTACTGTAAAATTTCATAATTAGTTGCATAAAATTCCAAGAAATATCACCTAATGCCATCAACCATTTAATTATGAACATGGCCTTATGATCATCAGGAGGGAGAAGGAAAAAATCTGCAATTATCTCTTGGTCCTGCAGTAATAGTTTCTCCTACGGGTGCCTACGATCACAATTCAAAATCCGTCCGTCGACGACCTTAACGTCAAACCTGCTGCAATTCTCAATAGGTAAGGCCATCTGGATAGTAACCTTACTGTTTATAAAGTTATTAGAACTGCCCGTGTCGATGAGAACAGTGATCGGTTGTTGTTTGAGAAGGCCTCCAACTTTCATCGTTTCCGGGTTTGAGTAGCCGGCTAGTGCATGTACCGTAACTTCAGTCGGTTGTGGCTCTTCTTCTGCATCTTCTTCTTCATGTTCAAGGCTCTCTTCTGGATGTTCAATGACCTCTTCTTCTATTGGTTCAATCATAAGAAGTCTTCCTTTACTACAGCGATGCTCACGGCTCCACGGCTCGTCACAATGCCAACATAACCCCTTCGCATATCGCACCCGAAGCTCTTCTCTTGTTAACCTCTTGTAGGGAAATCATGGGGGCGACATCATATGCGCAGCGGAAGAACAAGAAAACAAAAATCCCCGATTCCCAAAAAGATGTTCGTCGTCGTGCGAAGATTGGTGCGCAAAATCCGCAAAACACAAAACTGCGTATAGAGATTGTGTTACCTAGGGAGATCGTATATCCCTGTTTCCTTGCAGATCCTCAGGAGAGGGTGAAGGAGGTCAAGCGTCCTCCTCTCTAGCGGTGATCCACACAGCAGGGTTGCGACGACGCTCCTCAAAACTCCAGGCCTACTCTGAGGTGGAGAGGGAGAGGAGAATAGGAAAGGCAAGCAAAGACTCTAGCCTATGAGGCTGTGAATCCCTCCTATTTATAGAGATCTCGTGTCAAAACCCTAATGGGTCCTTTCCCTAGTGGGTATTGGATCTGCATCCAATAAGACAAGGGCTCCGTCGGATATCTCATATCCGAACCTCTACTCATCGCAATGCCTACCATATGTGTGTGACCCTCTAGGCCCAATATCGAGCTGGCCGTGAGTCATACCTGTCAGAACTCCTTCTAACTAAGTGAATTATTATCTCTGTAATAACTCACTCGACTCATCGACTACGGAAGTACTAGGCCACTACGCCGTAGTCCCCAGACGATACAGGGGAATCCAATCCATTGGACCTGTCTGTCCTCAGTTACCATGTACCTATAGTCCCTCATCCATCTAATATCCCAGAGACCGTATATCGAGCATGGTGCTGTCAGACCCATACGGTTTCTACTTGAGTCTCGCTCTAATCGGATTCTCCCGGAGAACTCTTTCTCTCTCAACCCGAATGACCCTGGCCAGGGATTTGTCTGAGCAAGAACACATGGGATATTCCTCTCATGATACCGAGAGTGGATGATCCTCTATCGACACTCAATAGCCCTCGTAAGGTCGACTACCACTCCCAATGACCAGCTGTACTAGATCTGGGAACAGCCAAACCTATAAGTCTGGTATCAAAGAGTGGAGCACTCATACAGGACATCCTTGGTGTCTCAAGTCTAAGAACCAGATACACCACTAGGACTACGGAATCGCTGTCTGACAATAAGGCATCATCAACCATCCAGCATTCCGTAAGCGGATCAATCAGTGAACTCATTCTCCAATGAGCACCTGTACTGTATCCCTAGTGTCCCTACACGAGCAGCTATGAGACCAGCTGCATCCATCATATGGACGGGTATACAGCACACCAGTCTATCCGGTTATCACGATGTCCCTCTCGAGTAACCTATGACCGGGATTATTTAGGATATGTGTTTAAAGGTGAATCGATCTCATTATTGTGATCTCATCATGATCCGATTCCCATTGCACAAATCCAAGGACATCACAATATATATATGCATTTATGCAATAGTTATAAAGTGATATACGCCAAAATATAATAAGCAAAAAGATTCTGTATCAAGTCACACAAGCCATCACTCACGTGATTGGCTTGCTGGGCACCTATGACTAGCAATCTCCCACTTGACCTAAAGCCAATCACCTATGTGTCTGATCCCCATCAGACTCCTGTGACGCTCAAAGACAAAATGAGACAACGGCTTTGTCAGTGGATCTGCAATGTTATCTTCGGATGGAACTCTTTCCACTACTACATCTCCTCGGGTTACGTTCTCTCTTATAAGCTGGAACCTCCTCAGAACACTTCTGATGAGACCCGGGTTCCCTTATTTGAGTAATCACCCCATAGTTGTCGCATTATAAGGAAGTCGACTTGTCGCTATCTGTATCGACTCCCAAATCTGTGATGAACTTCTTCACCCAGACTCCCTCCTTTGCTGCATCTAATGCGGCAATGTACTCCGCCTCTGTGATCGAGTCAGCAGTGGTATCTTGCTTGGAACTCTTCCAGCACACTGCTCCTCCATTCAAGGTGTACACATACCCTGAATTCGACTTGCTATCATCGACATCAGACTGAAAACTTGAGTCAGTAAAACCTTCAACCTTAAGGCTATTACCTCCATATACTAGTAAAAGATCCTTAATCCTTCTCAAGTACTTAAGGATACACTTTACTGCTTTCCAGTGCTCCAAGCCTGGATCCGCCTGATACCTGCATAAGGTATCATATTCATGTTTGCCCTTTGGAATTTTCCATGCCAAACCTTTTGACAATGGTTTCTATGTACCTGGACTGGGACAAGCCAAGCATCCTCTTGGATCTATCTCTATAGATTCTAATCCCCAAGATATAGGATGCTTCCCCTAAGTCCTTTATGGAGAAGTGTCTAGATAACCAAGTCTTTACAGTGGATAGCATTCCTACGTCATTCCCAATGATGAGGATATCATCCACATATAACACCAAAAAGGTGATAGCGCTCCCACTTACCTTCCTGTATTCACAAGGCTCATCTTCGTTCTTAACGAAGTCATAAGATCTGATTGACTCATCAAATCTTATGTTCCAACTTCGGGAAGCTTGCTTTAGTCCATATTTGGATCTAAGCACTCTACACACCTTATTTGGGCAGTTCTTGGACACGAATCCCTCAAGTTGCATCATATACACCTTCTCCACGAGGTTCCCATTGAGGAATGCGGTTTTCACATCCATCTGCCAGATCTCATAATCATAGTGTGCTGCAATAGCCAATAGAATTCTGATGGATTTTAGCATTGCTACGGGTGAGAAGGTTTCGTCATAGTCAACACCTTGTCTTTGACGATACCCTTTAGCCACTAGCCTTGCTTTATAGGTCTCTACCTTTCCATCTACTCCGATCTTTTTCTTAAAGATCCATTTGCTACCGATGGGTACAATACCTTCGGGCGCATTAACTAGGTTCCAAACCTTATTGGAGTACATAGAATCCATCTCAGAATTCATGGCTTCTTGCCACTTCCCGGAGTCTATACTCATAATAGCCTCCTCGTAGGTCTGAGGATCAATATCCTCAACATCCTCTCCTCTAATATGTCCCACATATCTCTCAGGAGGATGAGATACTCTATCAGACCTACGTAAAGTTGAAACTTGTGTATTAGGTATCTGAACAGATTCGGGCTGTAGAGTGGTGCTTGAGCTTGGTTCTCTAACTTCGCTCAACTCTATCATTCTCCCACTGTCTTCGCCAAGAATGTGTTCCTTCTCAAGGAACACTGCTCTCTTAGCTACAAAGACCTTTTGGTCCTCGAGATGATAGAAGTAATACCCACAAGTTTCCTTGGGGTATCCCACAAATTTACATCGCCCTGTCCTTGATTCTAACTTATCGGGGTTGTGTCTTTTAACATGGGCAGAGCAGCCCCAAATCTTAACTACTTTAAGATCAGGCTTCTTCCCTTTCCATATCTCATATGGTGTAGACACCACCGACTTAGTTGGAACTCTGTTCAGAAGGTAAGCTGCGGTTTCTAGGGCATATCCCCAGAATGAGATGGGTAGGTCAGCGAAACTCATCATGGACCGTACCATATCTAATAATGTACGATTTCTCCTTTCAGAGACACCATTGAGCTGAGGTGTATAAGGAGGTGTCCATTGGGATAATATCCCATGGTCCTTGAGGAAATGAGTAAACTCTGTACTTAAGTACTCACCTCCTCGATCTGATCGAAGAGTTTCGATACTCTTTCCAGTCTGGTTCTCCACCTCATTCTTATACTCTCTGAATTTCTCAAAGGCCTCGGACTTGTACTTCATTAAGTACACATATCCATACCTTGAGAAATCATCAGTAAATGTAATGAAGTAGGAGTAACCTCCAATGGCATGAGTCGACATGGGTCCACATACATCACTATGTATGAGTTCCAACAACTCAGTGGCTCTCTCTCCAATTCCACTAAATGGAGAGTTGGTCAGTTTTCCACGAATGCAAGGCTCACAAGTTGCATATGACACATAGTCGAATGGATCTAGATATCCATCATTTAGCAACTTTTGAATCCTTCTTTCATGGATGTGACCTAGCCTACAATGCCACAGGTATGCACTGTTCAACTCATCTCGTTTCCTTTTGGACATATTTACATTCATGATATGTGGAGTGGTGTCTAACATAAATAAACCATTATGCAATGTTCCTTTCGTGATGATCTTATCATCTAATAATATCGAACAACCATTGTTCTCAAAAACAAATTTATATCCACTAATTGTTAAACATGAAATGGAGATAATGTTTTTGATAATAGAAGGAACAAAATAACATGCATCTAATGCAATAAAAGCTCCACTAGGCAGATGTAGGGCGACCTCGCCAACAGCTAATACAGCAACTTTTGCTCCATTACCCATCTTGAGGTCCATCTCGCCTCTCTCTAGTCTCCTAGGCCTTGCCAGAACCTGCAACGAATTACATATATGATAAGCACTACCGGTATCTAATACCCATGTGTTATCATAAGAGTCTGACAAATGGAGACCGATCATGAATGTACCTAAAGCTTCATCAAGCTTTTGTTTCACCCTTTCTGCAAGGTACTCTTTGCAGTTTCTCTTCCAGTGCCCATCTTTACCACAGTGGAAGCACTGGCCTTTGTCCTTTGTTGGGTCTTTCTTAGCAACCTTTGCTTTACCTTGTTTGCCCTTGCCCTTTCCCTTCTTAAGGGACCTTTCTGCTTTCCTTTTCTTTCTGGTCTCACCAGTGTAGAGAACTGGCTTCTCTTTCTTAATAGTACTCTCTGCCTCCCTCAACATATTGAGGAGCTCTGGGAGAGTCACCTCAAGCTTGTTCATATTAAAGTTCATTATGAACTGTGAAAAGGAATCTGGTAGGGACTGAAGCACAATATCCACACACAAGTTATCCTCTAGGACCATTCCTAGACCTGTGAGTTTCTCTATCCACTCAATCATCTTTAGGACATGGTTCTGAACCGGTGTCCCCTCAGTCATCCTAGCGCGGAAAAGGCTCTTGGATATCTCATATCGTTGAGTCCTTCCCTGTTCCTCAAACAATTTACGGACATGTAGGAGAATGGATCTGGCATCCATCTTTTCATGTTGTCTCTGTAACTCTGGAGTCATAGAGCCCAACATATAGCACTGAGCAAGAGTGGAGTCATCAATGTACTTCACGTAGCGAGCGATCTCATCCTCGCTTGCCCCTTCTTCGGGCGTAGGCATCACTGTATCAAGTGTTGGGAAATCATAGGGGGGCGACATCATATGCGCAGCGGAAGAACAAGAAAACAAAAATCCCTGATTCCCAAAAAGATGTTCATCGTCGTGCGAAGATTGGTGCGCAAAATCCGCAAAAACACAAAACTGCGTATAGAGATTGTGTTACCTAGGGAGATCGTATATCCCTGTTTCCTTGCAGATCCTTAGGAGAGGGTGAAGGAGGTCAAGCGTCCTCCTCTCTAGCGGTGATCCACACAGCAGGGTTGCGACAACGCTCCTCAAAACTCCAGGCCTACTCTGAGGCGGAGAGGGAGAGGAGAATAGGAAGGGCAAGCAAAGACTCTCGCCTATGAGGCTGTGAATCCCTCCTATTTATAGAGATCCCGTGTCAAAACCCTAATGGGTCCTTTCCCTAGTGGGTATTGGATCTGCATCCAATAAGACAAGGGCTCCGTCGGATATCTCATATCCGAACCTCTACTCATCGCAATGCCTACCATATGTGTGTGACCCTCTAGGCCCAATATCGAGCTGGCCGTGAGTCATACCTGTCAGAACTCCTTCTAACTCAGTGAATTATTATCTCTGTAATAATTCACTCGACTCATCGACTACGGAAGTACTAGGCCACTACGCCGTAGTCCCCAGACGATACAGGGGAATCCAATCCATTGGACCTGTCTGTCCTCAGTTACCATGTACCTATAGTCCCTCATCCATCTAATATCCCAGAGACCGTATATCGAGCATGGTGCTGTCAGACCCATACGGTTTCTACTCGAGTCTCGCTCTAATCGGATTCTCCCGGAGAACTCTTTCTCTCTCAACCCGAATGACCCTGGCCAGGGATTTGTCTGAGCAAGAACACATGGGATATTCCTCTCATGATACCGAGAGTGGATGATCCTCTATCGACACTCAATAGCCCTCGTAAGGTCGACTACCACTCCCAATGACCAGCTGTACTAGATCTGGGAACAGCCAAACCTATAAGTCTGGTATCAAAGAGTGGAGCACTCATACAGGACATCCTTGGTGTCTCAAGTCTAAGAACCAGATACACCACTAGGACTACGGAATTGTTGTCTGACAATAAGGCATCATCAACCATCCAGCATTCCGTAAGCGGATCAATCAGTGAACTCATTCTCCAATGAGCACCTGTACTGTATCCCTAGTGTCCCTACACGAGCAGCTATGAGACCAGCTGCATCCATCATATGGACGGGTATACAGCACACCAGTCTATCCGGTTATCACGATGTCCCTCTCGAGTAACCTATGACCGGGATTATTTAGGATATGTGTTTAAAGGTGAATCGATCTCATTATCGTGATCTCATCACGATCCGATTCCCATTGCACAAATCCAAGGACATCACAATATATATGCATTTATGCAATAGTTATAAAGTGATATACGCCAAAATATAATAAGCAAAAAGATTCTGTATCAAGTCACACGTGCCATCACTCACGTGATTGGCTTGCTGGGCACCTATGACTAGCAATCTCCCACTTGACCTAAAGCCAATCACCTATGTGTCTGATCCCCATCAGACTCCTGTGACGCTCAAAGACAATCTGAGACAACGACTTTGTCAGTGGATCTGCAATATTATCTTCGGATGGAACTCTTTCCACTACTACATCTCCTCGGGTTACGATCTCTCTTATAAGTTGGAACCTCCTCAGAACACTTCTGATGAGACCCGGGTTCCCTTATTTGAGTAATCACCCTATAGTTGTCGCAATATAAGGAAGTCGACTTGTCGCTATCTGTATCGACTCCCAAATCTGTGATGAACTTCTTCACCCAGACTCCCTCCTTTGCTGCATCTGATGCAGCAATGTACTCCGCCTCTGTGGTCGAGTCAGCAGTGGTATCTTGCTTGGAACTCTTCCAGCATACTGCTCCTCCATTCAAGGTGTACACATACCCTGAATTCGACTTGCTATCATCGACATCAGACTGAAAACTTGAATCAGTGTAGCCTTCAACCTTAAGGCTATTACCTCCATATACTAGTAAAAGATCCTTAGTCCTTCTCAAGTACTTAAGGATACACTTTACTGCTTTCCAGTGCTCCAAGCCTGGATCCGCCTGATACCTGCTCGTGACACTCAGAGCATGCGCTATATCAGGCCTAGTACATAGCATGGCATACATGATAGACCCTATTGCTGAGGCATAAGGTATCATATCCATGTTCACCCTTTCTTCTGGAGTCTTTGGGGACATACTCGTAGAAAGCGATATCCCATGTCTCATCGGTATGAGACCTCTTTTGGAATTTTCCATGCCAAACCTTTTGACAATAGTTTCTATGTACCTGGACTGGGACAAGCCAAGCATCCTTTTGGATCTATCTCTATAGATTCTAATCCCCAAGATATAAGATGCTTCTCCTAAGTCCTTCATGGAGAAGTGTCTAGATAACCAAGCCTTTATTGTGGATAGCATTCCTATGTCATTCCCAATGATGAGGATGTCATCCACATATAACACCAAAAAGCTAATAGCGCTCCCACTTACCTTTCTGTATACACAAGGCTCATCTTCGTTCTTAACGAAGTCATAAGATCTGATTGCCTCATCAAATCTTATGTTCCAACTTCGGGAAGCTTGCTTTAGTCCATAAATGGATCTAAGCAACCTACACACCTTATCTGGGCAGTTCTTGGACACGAATCCCTCAGGTTGCATCATATACACCTCCTCCTCCAGGTTCCCGTTGAGGAATGCGGTTTTCACATCCATCTGCCAGATCTCATAATCATAGTGTGCTGCAATAGCCAATAGAATTCTGATGGATTTTAGCATTGCTACGGGTGAGAAAGTTTCGTCGTAGTCAACACCTTGCCTTTGACGATACCCCTTAGCCACTAGCCTTGCTTTATAGGTCTCTACCTTTCCATCTACTCCGATCTTTTTCTTAAAGATCCACTTGCAACCGATGGGTACAATACCTTCGGGTGCATCAACTAGGTTCCAAACCTTATTGGAGTACATAGAATCCATCTCAGAATTCATGGCTTCTTTCCACTTCCCGGAGTCTATACTCATAATAGCCTCCTCGTAGGTCTGAGGATCAATATCCTCTACATCCTCTGCTCTAATATGTCCCACATATCTCTCAGGAGGATGGGATACTCTATCAGACCTGCGTAAAGTTGAAACTTGTGTATTAGATACCTGAACAGACTCGGGCTGTAGAGTGGTGCTTGAGCTTGGTTCTCCAACCTCGCTCAACTCTATCATTCTCCCACTGTCTCCGCCAAGAATGTGTTCCTTCTCAAGGAACACTGCTCTCTTAGCTACAAAGACCTTTTGGTCCTCGAGATGATAGAAATAATACCCACAAGTTTCCTTGGGGTATCCCACAAATTTGCATCGCTCTGTCCTTGATTCTAACTTATCGGGGTTGTGTCTTTTAATGTGGGTAGGGCAGCCTCAAATCTTAACAACCTTAAGATCAGGCTTCTTCCCTTTCCATATCTCATATAGTGTAGACACTACCGACTTAGTTAGAACTCTGTTCAGAAGGTAAGCTGCGGTTTCTAGGTCATATCCCTAGAATAAGATGGGTAGGTCAGCGAAACTCATCATGGACCGTACCATATCTAATAATGTACGATTTCTCCTTTCAGAGACACCATTGAGCTGAGGTGTATAAGGAGGTGTCCATTGGGATAATATCCCATGGTCCTTGAGGAAGTGAGTAAACTCTGTACTTAAGTACTCACCTCCTCGATCTGATCGAAGAGTTTTGATACTCTTTCCAGTCTGGTTCTCCACCTCATTCTTATACTCTCTGAATTTCTCAAAGGCCTCGGACTTGTACTTCATTAAGTACACATATCCATACCTTGAGAAATCATCAGTAAATGTAATGAAGTAGGAGTAACCTCCAATGGCATGAGTCGACATGGGTCCACATACATCACTATGTATGAGTTCCAACAACTCAGTGGCTCTCTCTCCAGTTCCACTAAATGGAGAGTTGGTCAGTTTTCCACGAATGCAAGGCTCACAAGTTGCATATGACACATAGTCGAATGGATCTAGATATCCATCATTTAGCAACTTTTGAATCCTTCTTTCATGGATGTGACCTAGCCTACAATGCCACAGGTATGCACTGTTCAACTCATCTCGTTTCCTTTTGGACACATTTATATTCATGATATGTGGAGTGGTGTCTAACATAAATAAACCATTATGCAATGTTCCTTTCGTGATGATCTTATCATCTAATAATATCGAACAACCATTGTTCTTAAAAACAAATTTATATCCACTAACTGTTAAACATGAAATGGAGATAATGTTTTTGATAATAGAAGGAACAAAATAACATGCATCTAATGCAATAAAAGCTCCACTAGGCAGATGTAGGGCGACCTTGCCAACAGCTAATACAGCAACTTTTGCTCCATTACCCATCTTGAGGTCCATCTCGCCTCTCTCTAGTCTCCTAGGCCTTGCCAGAACCTGCAACGAATTACATATATGATAAGCACTACCGGTATCTAATACCCATGTGTTATCATAAGAGTCTGACAAATGGAGATTGATCATGAATGTACCTGAAGCTTCATCAAGCTTTTGTTTCGCCCTTTCTGCAAGGTACTCTTTGCAGTTTCTCTTCCAGTGCCCATCTTTACCACAGTGGAAGCACTGGCCTTTGTCCTTTGTTGGGTCTTTCTTAGCAACCTTTGCTTTACCTTGTTTGCCCTTGCCCTTTCCCTTCTTAAGGGACCTTTCTGCTTTCCTTTTCTTTCTGGTCTCACCAGTGTAGAGAACTGGCTTCTCTTTCTTAATAGTACTCTCTGCCTCCCTCAACATATTGAGGAGCTCTGGGAGAGTCACCTCAAGCTTGTTCATATTAAAGTTCATTATGAACTGTGAAAAGGAATCTGGTAGGGACTGAAGCACAATGTCCACACACAAGTTATCCTCTAGGACCATTCCTAGACCTGTGAGTTTCTCTATCCACTCAATCATCTTTAGGACATGGTTCTGAACCGGTGTCCCCTCAGTCATCCTAGCGCGGAAAAGGCTCCTGGATATCTCATATCGTTGAGTCCTTCCCTGTTCCTCAAACAATTTACGGACATGTAGGAGAATGGATCTGGCATCCATCTTTTCATGTTGTCTCTGTAACACTGGAGTCATAGAGCCCAACATATAGCACTGAGCAAGAGTGGAGTCATCAATGTACTTCACGTAGCGAGCGATCTCATCCTCGCTTGCCCCTTCTTCGGGCGTAGGCATCACTGTATCAAGGACGTACACGATTTTCTCCGCTGTGAGAACAATTCTCAAGTTACGGAGCCAATCCGTATAATTTGGACCAGTGAGGCGGTTGACATCAAGTATGCCACGTAAGGGATTTGAAAGCGACATTTTCTGAAAATAAAGATGTAGCAAAAATGAATAACATGCAGATTTTGCAAGAAATAAACTATCAAGATATGGACTTCTATCTTAATATGCTCCCACTATTTTACTAACGAGTCACGCGACACCCTCAGCACGTGAAACGGAAGTCTCCGGCAGACTTCTAGTGGGGATCAGGATCCAATCAGCGTCTTAGTGTAACCTCGAGGGACTCGACCAATCACACTAAGCCTAAAAGGTAGACAACTCTTGCCGATCACAACTCCTTGTGATTCCCGTCCTGTTCGGCCTCCGAATCACCATGGCCTCGAGGGACTCGACCAACCATGATGCTCGGTTAAGTCAACACCTTCGTTACAAGATGAGTCTGATTTGATGATATACCCTCGAGGGACTCGACCAAGCATATCATGCCCTCAGGTCACCGGTGACATCTCTATGTCGTAAGCAAGATAGCGAATCGCGATATAGGTGAGTCTCGAGGGACTCGACCAACTCAACCTACACCGGGATTCGGTTCCTACTCATAACGATGGAAGGCCACGTGGGTCAATCTAATTGCCTCACGTTTACCGACTTAATATTATCGAGAGATGTTTCTATGATTTGGTCTCCTAATATGACATGTCACACATATACATATTTAATATATATCTACATCGCATGCAAATATATATACATATCTAGTATGTGTATAAGCAATCACACCAGATGATCATGGACCACAACCTAATATGATTAGGCCCGAGCCAGTAGGCCTAATCACTCACATCAAGATCTATGTGTGCAACGGTGCATCTCCATGTCTTGTGATCGTCCATCTCGTCCTCGTCGGTTCCGTCGACATCTTGATGCATCTCCATGCATCACGATCGTCCGTCTCGTGGGTCCCGCTATGGCTCCCACGCTCCCGCTGCGCCTCCTCATGTGATTACAACTTAATCATAGGCACGCAGGCCCGACAATAAACGAGAAATATAATGGAGGTTTGCAGACCTCAATAATAATAATCACAAGTACACACATCACACGGTCCATGATCATCCGTCCACTCATCATACATCACATGTATAAATAATCATCATCATGTAGGACTACTAGATAATAATAAAAATAATAATCAACTAAACCTTTTAATTAATTAATATTTTCTGAAATCAGGGATATATAGGGAATTTCTCAATTCCTAAGGGTATTTTCGTAATTTGGACAAAAGACAGAAACTGGAATTTCTCAAATTCCGAGGGGCAAAACTGTCTTTTGCGCAGAAAACCCTAATACCCTTTCCCCTTTTCGCTGCTGCCGCCGCCGCCACCCTGCCGGCGGCGGCCTGTGCGGCGGGGCGAGGGCACTGCCCTCGCCTGCAGGCGGCACGCCCGTTGGCGGCGATGCCGCTGCGGGTGGGCGCCCTCTTCGGGCGCCGCTGCCTCCGCAGGCGGTGCTGTCCCGCCGGGCGGCCGCCCCTGTGGGGGGGGTTTCGCCCGCGGGAGCAGCGGCGGCAGGCGTCGCGCGTCGCTGCCCTGCGGCGGCAGGCGTCGCGCGTCGCTGCCCTGCGGCGGCAGGCGCCGCTTCCTTTCGGCGGTAGGCGCCGCTGCCCTGCGGTGCCTCTGCCCGTGGGTTGCCAGCCCCGCCGGCAGCAAGCCTGCTGCAAGCAGGCCGCCGGCCGGCTGCTGCAGGCATAGCGCCGGCGCATGCGCCGGCGCTGTGCTGCCTGGCTGCGGCTGCCGCTGCAGGTGGCTGCAGGCATGCAGATCGAGGGCAGCAACTGTTGCTGCCCTTCCTCGCTTTTGCGTCAACGATTTTGACGTCAATATTCTTCCTAAACACAACACACGCAGTTCAAAAACCAATCATTCGCACGAACAACCTGGCTCTGATACCACTGTTGGGAAATCATAGGGGGGCGACATCATATGCGCAGCGGAAGAACAAGAAAACAAAAATCCCTGATTCCCAAAAAGATGTTCATCGTCGTGCGAAGATTGGTGCGCAAAATCCGCAAAAACACAAAACTGCGTATAGAGATTGTGTTACCTAGGGAGATCGTATATCCCTGTTTCCTTGCAGATCCTTAGGAGAGGGTGAAGGAGGTCAAGCGTCCTCCTCTCTAGCGGTGATCCACACAGCAGGGTTGCGACGACGCTCCTCAAAACTCCAGGCCTACTCTGAGGTGGAGAGGGAGAGGAGAATAGGAAGGGCAAGCAAAGACTCTCGCCTATGAGGCTGTGAATCCCTCCTATTTATAGAGATCCCGTGTCAAAACCCTAATGGGTCTTTTCCCTAGTGGGTATTGGATCTGCATCCAATAAGACAAGGGCTCCGTCGGATATCTCATATCCGAACCTCTACTCATCGCAATGCCTACCATATGTGTGTGACCCTCTAGGCCCAATATCGAGCTGGCCGTGAGTCATACCTGTCAGAACTCCTTCTAACTCAGTGAATTATTATCTCTGTAATAATTCACTCGACTCATCGACTACGGAAGTACTAGGCCACTACGCCGTAGTCCCCAGACGATACAGGGGAATCCAATCCATTGGACCTGTCTGTCCTCAGTTACCATGTACCTATAGTCCCTCATCCATCTAATATCCCAGAGACCGTATATCGAGCATGGTGCTGTCAGACCCATACGGTTTCTACTCGAGTCTCGCTCTAATAGGATTCTCCCGGAGAACTCTTTCTCTCTCAACCCGAATGACCCTGGCCAGGGATATGTCTGAGCAAGAACACATGGGATATTCCTCTCATGATACCGAGAGTGGATGATCCTCTATCGACACTCAATAGCCCTCGTAAGGTCGACTACCACTCCCAATGACCAGCTGTACTAGATCTGGGAACAGCCAAACCTATAAGTCTGGTATCAAAGAGTGGAGCACTCATACAGGACATCCTTGGTGTCTCAAGTCTAAGAACCAGATACACCACTAGGACTACGGAATTGTTGTCTGACAATAAAGCATCATCAACCATCCAGCATTCCGTAAGCGGATCAATCAGTGAACTCATTCTCCAATGAGCACCTGTACTGTATCCCTAGTGTCCCTACACGAGCAGCTATGAGACCAGCTGCATCCATCATATGGACGGGTATACAGCACACCAGTCTATCCGGTTATCACGATGTCCCTCTCGAGTAACCTATGACCGGGATTATTTAGGATATGTGTTTAAAGGTGAATCGATCTCATTATCGTGATCCCATCACGATCCGATTCCCATTGCACAAATCCAAGGACATCACAATATATATGCATTTATGCAATAGTTATAAAGTGATATACGCCAAAATATAATAAGCAAAAAGATTCTGTATCAAGTCACACGTGCCATCACTCACGTGATTGGCTTGCTGGGCACCTATGACTAGCATCAAGGACGTACACGATTTTCTCCGCTGTGAGAACAATTCTCAAGTTACGGAGCCAATCCGTATAGTTTGGACCAGTGAGGCGGTTGACATCAAGTATGCCACGTAAGGGATTTGAAAGCGACATTTTCTGAAAATAAAGATATAGCAAAAATGAATAACATGCAGATTTTGCAAGAAATAAACAATCAAGATATGGACTTCTATCTTAATATGCTCCCACTATTTTACTAACGAGTCACGCGACACCCTCAGCACGTGAAACGGAAGTCTCCGGCAGACTTCTAGTGGGGATCAGGATCCAATCAGCGTCTTAGTGTAACCTCGAGGGACTCGACCAATCACACTAAGCCTAAAAGGTAGACAACTCTTGCCGATCACAACTCCTTGTGATTCCCGTCCTGTTCGGCCTCCGAATCACCATGGCCTCGAGGGACTCGACCAACCATGATGCTCGGTTAAGTCAACACCTTCGTTACAAGATGAGTCTGATTTGATGATATACCCTCGAGGGACTCGACCAAGCATATCATGCCCTCAGGTCACCGGTGACATCTCTATGTCGTAAGCAAGATAGCGAATCGCGATATAGGTGAGTCTCGAGAGACTCGACCAACTCAACCTACACCGGGATTCGGTTCCTACTCATAACGATGGAAGGCCACGTGGGTCAATCTAATTGCCTCACGTTTACCGACTTAATATTATCGAGAGATGTTTCTATGATTTGGTCTCCTATTATGACATGTCACACATGTACATATTTAATATATATCTACATCGCATGCAAATATATATACATATCTAGTATGTGTATAAGCAATCACACCAGATGATCATGGACCACAACCTAATATGATTAGGCCCGAGCCAGTAGGCCTAATCACTCACATCAAGATCTATGTGTGCAACGGTGCATCTCCATGCCTTGTGATCGTCCATCTCGTCCTCGTTGGTTTCGTCGACATCTTGATGCATCTTCATGCATCACGATCGTCCGTCTCGTGGGTCCCGCTATGGCTTCCACGCTCCCGCTGCGCCTCCTCATGTGATTACAACTTAATCATAGGCACGCAGGCCCGACAATAAATGAGAAATATAATGGAGGTTCGCAGACCTCAATAACAATAATCATAAGTACACACATCACACGGTCCATGATCATCCGTCCACTCATCATACATCACATGTATAAATAATCGTCATTATGTAGGACTACTAGATAATAAAAATAATAATCAACTAAACCTTTTAATTAATTAATATTTTCTGAAATCAGGGATATATAGGAAATTTCTCAATTCCTAAGGGTATTTTCGTAATTTGGACAAAAGATAGAAACTGGAATTTCTTAAATTCCGAGGGGCAAAACTGTCTTTTTCCCAAAAACCCTAATGCCCTTTCCCTTTTTCGCTGCTGCCGCCGCTGCCACCCTGCCGGCGGCGGCCTGTGCGGCGAGGCGAGGGCACTGTCCTCGCCTGCAGGCGGCACGCCCGCTGGCGGCGATGCCGCTGCGGGTGGGCTCCCCCTTCGGGCGCCGCTGCCTCCGCAGGCGGTGCTGTCCCGCCGGGCGGCCGCCCCTGTGGGGGGGTTTCGCCCGCGGGAGCAGCGGCGGCAGGCGTCGCGCGTCGCTGCCCTACGGCGGCAGGCGCCGCTACCCTGCGGCGCCTCTGCCCGTGGGTTGCCGGCCCCGCCAGCAGCAAGCCTGCTGCAAGCAGACCGCCGGCCGGCTGCTGCAGGCACAGCGCTTGTGCATGCGCCGGCGCTGTGCAGCCTGGCTGCGGCTGCGGCTGCCGCTACAGGTGGCTGCAGGCATGCAGATCGAGGGCAGTAACTGTTGCTGCCCTTCCTTGCTTTTGCGTCAACGATTTTGACGTCAATATTCTTCCTAAACACAACACACGCAGTTCAAAAACCAATCATTCGCACGAACAACCTGGCTCTGATACCACTGTAGGGAAATCATGGGGGCGACATCATATGCGCAGCGGAAGAACAAGAAAACAAAAATCCCCGATTCCCAAAAAGATGTTCGTCGTCGTGCGAAGATTGGTGCGCAAAATCCGCAAAACACAAAACTGCGTATAGAGATTGTGTTACCTAGGGAGATCGTATATCCCTGTTTCCTTGCAGATCCTCAGGAGAGGGTGAAGGAGGTCAAGCGTCCTCCTCTCTAGCGGTGATCCACACAGCAGGGTTGCGACGACGCTCCTCAAAACTCCAGGCCTACTCTGAGGTGGAGAGGGAGAGGAGAATAGGAAAGGCAAGCAAAGACTCTAGCCTATGAGGCTGTGAATCCCTCCTATTTATAGAGATCCCGTGTCAAAACCCTAATGGGTCCTTTCCCTAGTGGGTATTGGATCTGCATCCAATAAGACAAGGGCTCCGTCGGATATCTCATATCCGAACCTCTACTCATCGCAATGCCTACCATATGTGTGTGACCCTCTAGGCCCAATATCGAGCTGGCCGTGAGTCATACCTGTCAGAACTCCTTCTAACTAAGTGAATTATTATCTCTGTAATAATTCACTCGACTCATCGACTACGGAAGTACTAGGCCACTACGCCGTAGTCCCCAGACGATACAGGGGAATCCAATCCATTGGACCTGTCTGTCCTCAGTTACCATGTACCTATAGTCCCTCATCCATCTAATATCCCAGAGACCGTATATCGAGCATGGTGCTGTCAGACCCATACGGTTTCTACTTGAGTCTCGCTCTAATCGGATTCTCCCGGAGAACTCTTTCTCTCTCAACCCGAATGACCCTGGCCAGGGATTTGTCTGAGCAAGAACACATGGGATATTCCTCTCATGATACCGAGAGTGGATGATCCTCTATCGACACTCAATAGCCCTCGTAAGGTCGACTACCACTCCCAATGACCAGCTGTACTAGATCTGGGAACAGCCAAACCTATAAGTCTGGTATCAAAGAGTGGAGCACTCATACAGGACATCCTTGGTGTCTCAAGTCTAAGAACCAGATACACCACTAGGACTACGGAATCGCTGTCTGACAATAAGGCATCATCAACCATCCAGCATTCCGTAAGCGGATCAATCAGTGAACTTATTCTCCAATGAGCACCTGTACTGTATCCCTAGTGTCCCTACACGAGCAGCTATGAGACCAGCTGCATCCATCATATGGACGGGTATACAGCACACCAGTCTATCCGGTTATCACGATGTCCCTCTCGAGTAACCTATGACCGGGATTATTTAGGATATGTGTTTAAAGGTGAATCGATCTCATTATTGTGATCTCATCATGATCCGATTCCCATTGCACAAATCCAAGGACATCACAATATATATATGCATTTATGCAATAGTTATAAAGTGATATACGCCAAAATATAATAAGCAAAAAGATTCTGTATCAAGTCACACGTGCCATCACTCACGTGATTGGCTTGCTGGGCACCTATGACTAGCACCTCTTTGGTGTAGGGACTTGGTCAATAGTAGGGGGGGCTGAGGGCTTCAATATTACTGGTTGAGGAGGGACCCTAGTCCTCCGTGCTTCATGGTTCAATTGCTCCTCTTGATATCGTGCGAAAGAGATGGCTGCCATAAGCGTATACGGTTGTCGCGCTTTAACTTCTCTTCGGATCTCCGGCTTCAAGCCCTCAATGAAGGTCCTCAATAGCTGTTTTTGAGACCAATCATGAGTTTGATTAGATAACCTTTCAAACCTGGTTTGGTACTCTTGAATGGTGGAAGTTTTTCGGATCTTTGCTAGTTGTCCATCAATATTCTCGTAATCGGTTGGTCTGAAGTGGATCAGCAGTCCTTCTTTGAATTGTTGCCATGAAAGGACTCCATAAGTATGTTCAAACCAGTCAAACCACTGTATAGCATCCCCTTCAAGATGTATAGCTGCAATTTTCACCATAGATGTATCCGCAGTTTTGTGGTACTGAAAATATCGCTCCGCGTGCGAGATCCAACCAATCAGGTCTCCTTCTTCCCATCTAGGGAAGTCCACTCTCATGCATGGATAGTTAGGGTCAGTCATATAGCCTCCCCTCCCTTGGAAGTCATCTCTTCGGGCTTGGTGTGATTGGGCAAAGCTCTCTCCTTGATATGATTTCTTCGGGCTTAGCGGTCGGCCCAATCTGAGTTCGGTAAAGAGCATCCGAATCTTATCCTCCATTCGCACCTCCAAGGCTTCAAATTTAGCATTGATTGCCTCCTTAGATGCCATAGTATATGCCCCCAAATCTATGATGTTAAGATCTCTCTTTTGTTGTTGGGTTAAAGGCATGTATAGGTTGAGAGAAGTGATGGTTGAAAGGGTTGGTGGATTGGTGGATGTAGGCTGCGGTTTAAGCTTGTTTTGTGGCTGTTTTGGGTGCAGTTTGAGGGTGTGGTTTGGCAGAGTTTTAGGGTTGTGGATGAAAGTTTTGGATCTGTGGTAGATGGTAGCAAAGGTGTTGGGAAATCATTGGGGAGCGACATTATAAGCGCAGCGGAAGAACAAGAAAACAAAATCCCCGATTCCCAAAAAGATGTTCGTCGTCGTGCGAAGATTGGTGCGCAAAAATCCGCAAAACACAAAACTGCATATAGAGATTGTGTTACCTAGGGAGATCGTATATCCCTGTTTCCTTGCAGATCCTTAGGAGAGGGTGAAGGAGGTCAAGCGTCCTCCTCTCTAGAGGTGATCCACACAGCAGGGTTGCGACGATGCTCCTCAAAACTCCAGGCCTACTCTGAGGTGGAGAGGGAGAGGAGAATAGGAAAGGCAAGCAAAGACTCTAGCCTATGAGGCTATGAATCCCTCCTATTTATAGAGATCCCGTGTCAAACCCTAATGGGTCCTTCCCTAGTGGGTATTGGATCTGCATCCAATAAGACAAGGGCTCCGTCGGATATCTCATATCCGAACCTCTACTCATCGCAATGCCTACCATATGTGTGTGACCCTCTAGGCCCAATATCGAGCTGGCCGTGAGTCATACCTGTCAGAACTCCATCTAACTCAGTGAATTATTATCTCTGTAATAATTCACTCGACTCATCGACTACGGACGTACTAGGCCACTACGCCGTAGTCCCTAGACGATACAGGGGAATCCAATCCATTGGACCTGTCTGTCCTCAGTTACCATGTACCTATAGTCCCTCATCCATCTAATATCCCAGAGACCGTATATCGAGCATGGTGTTGTCAGACCCATACGGTTTCTACTCGAGTCTCGCTCTAATCGGATTCTCCCGGAGAACTCTTTCTCTCTCAACCCGAATGACCCTGGCCAGGGATTTGTCTGAGCAAGAACACATAGGATATTCCTCTCATGACGCCGAGAGTGGATGATCCTCTATTGACACTCAATAGCCCTCGTAAGGTCGACTACCACTCCCAATGACTAGCTGTACTAGATCTGGGGACAGCCAAACCTATAAGTCTGGTATCAAAGAGTGGAGCACTCATACAGGACATCCTTGGTGTCTCAAGTCTAAGGACCAGATACACCACTAGGACTACGGAATCGCTATCTGACAATAAGGCATCATCAACCATCCAGCATTCCGTAAGCGGATCAATCAGTGAACTCATTCTCCAATGAGCACCTGTACTGTATCCCTAGTGTCCCTACACGAGCAGCTATGAGACCAGCTGCATCCATCATATGGACGGGTATACAGCACACCAGTCTATCCGGTTATCACGATGTCCCTCTCGAGTAACCTATGACCAGGATTATTTAGGATATGTGTTTAAAGGTGAATCGATCTCATTATCGTAATCTCATCACGATCCGATTCCCATTGCACAAATCCAAGGGCATCACAATATATATATGCATTTATGCAATAGTTATAAAGTGATATACGCCAAAATATAATAAGCAAAAAGATTTTGTATCAAGTCACACGTGCCATCACTCACGTGATTGGCTTGCTGGGCACCTATGACTAGCAATTTCCCACTTGACCTAAAGCCAATCACCTATGTGTCTGATCCCCATCAGACTCCTGTGATGCTCAAAGATAATCTGAGACAACGGCTTTGTCAGTGGATCTGCAATGTTATCTTCGGATGGAACTCTTTCCACTACTACATCTCCTCGGGTTACGATCTCTCTTATAAGCTGGAACCTCCTCAGAACACTTCTGATGAGACCCGGGTTCCCTTATTTGAGTAATCACCCCATAGTTGTCGTAATATAAGGAAGTCGACTTGTCGCTATCTGTATCGACTCCCAAATCTGTGATGAACTTCTTCACCCAGACTCCCTCCTTTGCTGCATCCGATGCAGTAATGTACTCCGCCTCTGTGGTCGAGTCAACAGTGGTATCTTGCTTGGAACTCTTCCAGCACACTGCTCCTCCATTCAAGGTGTACACATACCCTGAATTCGACTTGCTATCATCGACATCAGACTGAAAACTTGAGTCAGTGAAGCCTTCAACCTTAAGGCTATTACCTCCATATACTAGCAAAAGATCCTTAGTCCTTCTCAAGTACATTAGGATACACTTTACTGCTTTCCAGTGCTCCAAGCCTGGATCCGCCTGATACCTGCTCGTGACACTCAGAGCATGCGCTATATCAGGCATAGTACATAGTATGGCATACATGATATACCATATTGCTGAGGCATAAGGTATCATATCCATGTTCGCCCTTTCTTAGAATTTTCAATGCCAAACATTTTGACAACGGTTTCTATGTACCTGGACTGGGACAAGCCAAGCATCCTCTTGGATCTATCTCTATAGATTCTAATCCCCAAGATATAGGATGCTTCCCCTAAGTCCTTTATGGAGAAGTGTCTAGATAACCAAGTCTTTACTGTGGATAGCATTCCTACATCATTCCCAATAATGAGGACGTCATCCACATATAACACCAAAAAGGTGATAGCGCTCCCACTTACCTTCCTGTACACACAAGGCTCATCTTCGTTCTTAACGAAGTCATAAGATCTGATTGCCTCATCAAATCTTATGTTCCAACTTCGAGAAGCTTGCTTTAGTCCATAAATGGATCTAAGCAACCTACACACCTTATCTGGGCAATTCTTGGACACGAATCCCTCAAGTTGCATCATATACACCTCCTCCTCGAGGTTCCCGTTGAGGAATGCGGTTTTCACATCCATCTACCAGATCTCATAATCATAGTGTGCTGCAATAGCCAATAGAATTCTGATGGATTTTAGCATTGCTACGGGTGAGAAAGTTTCGTCGTAGTCAACACCTTGCCTTTGACGATACCCCTTAGCCACTAGCCTTGCTTTATAGGTCTTTACCTTTCCATCTACTCCGATCTTTTTCTTAAAGATCCACTTGCAACCGATGGGTACAATACCTTCGGGCGCATCAACTAGGTTCCAAACCTTATTGGAGTACATAGAATCCATCTCAGAATTCATGGCTTCTTGCCACTTCCCGGAGTCTATACTCATAATAGCCTCCTCGTAGGTTTGAGGATCAATATCCTCAACATCCTCTCCTCTAATATGTCCCACATATCTCTCAGGAGGATGAGATACTCTATCAGACCTGCGTAAAGTTGAAACTTGTGTATTAGGTACCTGAACAGACTCGGGCTGTAGAGTGGTGCTTGAGCTTGGTTCTCCAACCTCGCTTAACTCTATCATTCTCCCACTGTCTCCGCCAAGAATGTGTTCTTTCTCAAGGAACACTGCTCTCTTAGCTACAAAGACCTTTTGGTCCTCGAGATGATAGAAGTAATACCCACAAGTTTCCTTGGGGTATCCCACAAATATGCATCGCTCTGTCCTTGATTCTAACTTATCGGGGTTGTGTCTTTTAACGTGGGCTGGGCAGTCCCAAATCTTAAAAACCTTAAGATCAGGCTTCTTCCCTTTCCATATCTCATATGGTGTAGAGTCTACGTTCGCCGAAAATCAGGCTTTTAACGTGGGCTGGGCAGTCCCAAATCTTAACAACACACGCAGTTCAAAACCAATCATTCGCACGAACAACCTGGCTCTGATACCACTGTTGGGAAATCATTGGGGGGCGACATCATATGCGCAGCGGAAGAACAAGAAAACAAAATCCCCGATTCCCAAAAAGATGTTCGTCGTCGTGCGAAGATTGATGCGCAAAAATCCGCAAAACACAAAACTGCGTATAGAGATTGTGTTACCTAGGGAGATCGTATATCCCTGTTTCCTTGCATATCCTTAGGAGAGGGTGAAGGAGGTCAAGCGTCCTCCTCTCTAGCGGTGATCTACACAGCAGGGTTGCGACGATGCTCCTCAAAACTCCAGGCCTACTCTGAGGTGGAGAGGGAGAGGAGAATAGGAAGGGCAAGCAAAGACTCTCGCCTATGAGGCTGTGAATCCCTCCTATTTATAGAGATCCCGTGTCAAAACCCTAATGGGTCCTTTCCCTAGTGGGTATTGGATCTGCATCCAATAAGACAAGGGCTCCGTTGGATATCTCATATCCGAACCTCTACTCATCGCAATGCCTACCATATGTGTGTGACCCTCTAGGCCCAATATCGAGCTGGCCGTGAGTCATACCTGTCAGAACTCCTTCTAACTCAGTGAATTATTATCTCTGTAATAATTCACTCGACTCATCGACTACGGAAGTACTAGGCCACTACGCCGTAGTCCCCAGACGATACAGGGGAATCCAATCCATTGGACCTGTCTGTCCTCAGTTACCATGTACCTATAGTCCCTCATCCATCTAATATCCCAGAGACCGTATATTGAGCATGGTATTGTCAGACCCATACGGTTTCTACTCGAGTCTCGCTCTAATCAGATTCTCCCGGAGAACTCTTTCTCTCTCAACCCGAATGACCCTGGCCAGGGATTTGTCTGAGCATGAACACATAGGATATTCCTCTCATGACGTCGAGAGTGGATGATCCTCTATTGACACTCAATAGCCCTCATAAGGTCGACTACCACTCCCAATGACCAGCTGTACTAGATCTGGAGACAGCCAAACCTATAAGTCTAGTATCAAAGAGTGGAGCACTCATACAGGACATCCTTGGTGTCTCAAGTCTAAGGACCAGATACACCACTAGGACTACGGAATCACTGTCTGACAATAAGGCATCATCAACCATCCAACATTCCGTAAGCGGATCAATCAGTGAACTCATTCTCCAATGAGCACCTGTACTGTATCCCTAGTGTCCCTACACGAGCAGCTATGAGACCAGCTACATCCATCATATGGACGGGTATACAGCACACCAGTCTATCCGGTTATCACGATGTCCCTCTCGAGTAACCTATGACCAGGATTATTTAGGATATGTGTTTAAAGGTGAATCGATCTCATTATCGTGATCTCATCACGATCCGATTCCCATTGCACAAATCCAAGGGCATCACACTATATATATGCATTTATGCAATAGTTATAAAGTGATATACGCCAAAATATAATAAGCAAAAAGATTCTGTATCAAGTCACACGTGCCATCACTCACGTGATTGGCTTGCTGGGCACCTATGACTAGCAAAAGGTTTGACAGAAATCTGTGGAAGTTGCAGCAAGTATGCGCTGTCTTGTAAGAGTAGAATTGTCGTCGAAGAAACAACGGTTTCTCGATGTAATTTTCACCAAAAACTTGAGAGAATTGAGAAGGGAATTGATAGCAAAATCACAGTTTATATGACAGTAAGGATCTCTAATTTAATCAAGAAAATTTCGGCAATATAACAGCAAGGAAATTGGTGCAAGTTGCAATTGCAGAAATCTCGTCGAAAAATTTCAGCAGGTTACGATGAAAATTTGCAGCAACATAAAATCGTTTTTAGAGATGAATTTCTTAATATATCAATCTTAGATGGAAGCCAAGATGATCTATGAAGTGTATAAGAAATTTCATTCAAAAAAGATTACAAAGAGATGGGTTAAGGCAACAATATACGGCTGAAATTTTCTGCAGCACAGATTTTTAGGTATAGCAGATTGGACGTAAAAGATTAGTGGTTTATATTGAGAATTTTTTTATGAAACCAAAGGAAAATCTACTGTTAGGAAGTGTCAAAGCTATCATAAAAATTTCGTAGAGATTTGGATAGAAACAATATAGTATCAAGATCAAATAAACAGTGCTATGCGGCTGAAATTTTACAGTGCAGATTTTCAAGTATAGCAGATTTGACGTAAAAGATCAATGGTTTATATTGAGAATTTTTTGAAAAAACCAAAGGGAAATCTGTTGTTAGGAAGTGTCAAAGATGTCATAAAAATTTCATAGAAATTTGGATAGAAAAAGCATAGTAGCAAGATCAAACAGATAGTACTATGCGGTTGGAATTCTGCAATGTATCTTTCGTCGTAGAGATGAAAACTTTGTGACAAAAGGTTTATGCAGCAATATAGGAACAATTTTTTTTTTTAGATTTTCGAATAAGGATAACTAAATTGCAGCAGCAGTAAGGTAGGAAACCAGAACCTGTTGCAATTCACGGGGAGATCAAAGGATGATCTGTGGTGGTGGAGATGACGGTGGAATTTGGCGACGATCTTTTAAGCAATTGTGAGAATTGCCTTGGGAGGTTGTGGAGGGCTGATGGATGGTAGTGGAAGGGCAGCGAGATGCCAAAAATGCTGCTCTGATACCAGGTGTTAGAACCCTTACAGATTCTAAACTTGGGGTTGATCTTTTTAGGGGATCGGCCTCCTTGGAACTCTATAGGGGTTCCTCCCTCCAAGTTGCTGCTCAAAGGCTGCAGAAAATATTCATCTATTGCTTATGAAAAGAGAAGGAATACATGGCTATTTATAGGGCTTCTAAACCCTAACTCCTAATAGGACTCCTACTTAAGACTCTTACTTCTAACCAACTCCTAATAGGACTCCTACTCAAGACTCCTATTCCCTTACAACTCCTAATTCTTCTTTAAGAAAAAACCTCCTACATGAATGCCCCTCTCAATTAGGACTCTCCTAGCTAGAGTCCTAACAGAATGTCCCTCTCAATTAGGACTCTCCTAGCTAGAGTCCTAATAGTTTTACATGAATGTCCCTCTCAATTAGGACTCTCCAAGCTAGAGTCCTAACACTTGATTCATCCCAAAGTGCTTCCTTCTTCTTGCGTTCATAGCAAGTAGTTGCGTTCTTTTTAAGTTTAATTTTTTCTTTGATTCTTTTTTAAGAGTTTTTTAAGTTTGAGAAGTTCAAGGTCATCATCATCATTACTTAAGTTATCACTCAAGTGGTATTCTATTGTTTAAAGTGTCAAATCCTTCCTATTCTTTGGAATATGGTTCTCGAGTTGTTCATGTGCATTGTACGTTATTTCATAGGTCATCAAATCCCCTATAAGTTCTTCAATCGAAAAATGGTTCAAATCTTTTGATTCTTATATTGCCATTATTTTCGAATCCTAATTTTTAGAAAGTAATCGTAAAACTTTATTAACAAGTTTAAAATTCAAAAAATATTTGCCAAGTGCTTTTAAATTGTTGACGACATCCGTAAAACAGGTGTACATGTCTCCAATAGTTCATTCAAAAATGTTCAAAATCATGCATCAAAAGATTTATCATAGACTCTTTACTCTATTTGTGCCTTCATGAGTTACTTCTAGTATGTGTCAAATATTGAAAGTCGTTTCGCATATAGAAATTAAATTAAATTTATTTTTATCTAAGGCCCAAAATAGAGTATTCATAGCTCTAGCATTTAAAGAAAAAGCCTTCTTCTCCAAATCATTCTAATGGTTCATTGGAAGAGAAGACCTTCGAAAATTATTTTCAATAATATTCCATAAATCAAGGTTCAAGGAAAGCAAGAAAACTCTCATACGAGTTTTCCAATAAGTGTAGTCTGTCCCATTGAATATGGGAGGACGAATGATAGAAAAGCCCTCTTAAAAGCCGAAAAGAACTATTTTTCTTTGGGTGTTAAACCAAATGAGAAAAATGAGGCTTTGATACCAACTGTTAGGAATGAGTTGGCATTAAGAGGGGGGGGGGGGGGGGGGGGGTTGTGAATTAGTACAGTGGTAAAATCATGTCGGTTTCGAAAAATCCTTTCGTATGTTGAAAATCAATCCCGGAATATGCTTAACTTGAAAGTGTGTTCGTAAATATATTGAAAGCAATAAGCAAGTAAAGTGGTCTGTAGTTAAAGTAAATTGCTCAAAAGAAACGCAAACCAGATTTTTATAGTGGTTCGATCGTCATGACCTACAACCACTCCACAGATTTCTCTTCCGTCGAGACCACCGGTATCCACTATCGATCTTCCTTTAATAGGCGAAGATCAACCTCCTTCTTACAACTCTATTCTCCTTTTGTAGGCTTAGGAGAGAACCTTTACACCCCCACTTATTCCTCTCTCAAACTATACTAACATTTAGATCTTTGAGAGGAATTCACACAAGATTACAAAGTGTTTTCTTTCTTTTTCACTCTCAATTCTTGTGTAGTTTACAAGCATTTACACTATGAACTTCCCAGTTTCTTATTCAGATGATACATCTCTAACAGAACAACTTTTGACGGAAATTCTGCCTCCGAGATGATTAAGCAAATGCTTGTTTTTGCCGGTAGTGAAAAGGAGAATTTTGCTTGCTATTCGTCAAAGCTTTTCAGAGGTACAACTGATATCTTTATATTTCTAGCACATTAAATCCACATTATTAATCAATATGCCTGTCTGTCAAGCAGAACAGGCATGATATCTTATTCCTTTTTAATGATGGATATCCTTTCTATATTATGAATATAAATATGTCAGTGTAGTGCACTAATACAATTGAAATTGTTTAAACGGTAGTTCGAGGCTCCCTAATAATATTGTTATTAGTAGCAATTTAGATTTATTTAACAATTTTTAAAACATTGAGCACTCTCTTTTTCTCAAACAGTAATTCATTTAAACTTTGATTCACTGAACTTCACTGAGGTTACTCAAAAATAGTATATGATGCCCTTGGGCTTCTTTGCTTGATTCAGAGTTGTTCTTTTTTTCTGCTGGATTACTATCTAAGGTTTGACTAACATCTCTGTAAATTTTACCAAGAGACTATGAATCCTCCAGTACTAGTGTTTGTTCAAAGCAAAGAAAGAGCCAAGGAACTTTACAAGGAATTAGCATTTGATGACATAAAATTTGATGTTATTCATGCAGACATTTCCCAGCAGCAGGTTAGCATTTGTGCAGTTGGTTGTTAAGAAAACTGGCTAATTGACTTTTGCAGATCTTTTCTTCAGAACATTAGAAAAATTGCTTATTGCAACACTCAGATTTTGGTTTAACAGTCATCTTAATTTAACATGTACCATTGTCCTCCATACACCATTTCCCTTATCATAATTTTTCTTTTATTGTTATAGCGAGAAGATGCAGTTGATAACTTCAGATCGGGCAAGACATGGGTTCTGATATAGCAACTGATGTTGTTTCTCGGGGTATGGATTTTAAGGGGATCAACTGTGTGATCAACTATGATTTTCCTGAATCAGCTGCAGCATATATTCATAGAATTGGTATGCAGCTAAACTTTTTCCTTACTAGTTGTGGCATAACCTTTTTGTAATCAGCTAATTGTTTTGGCTTCATGCTTGAAGATTTATCTGGCTTCTCTAAATAGACCGGCATGGTTCCGATCCATGCCAGCATACTGACACATGGTATGCTGGAATATATTGTGGTACTAATCTTCTGGGGTAGGGAGGTCTAGGTTGATGCTCAGACCAGTAAATACTGGCCGGTATGGTCCGGTCTTGGCAAAATTGAGTTCTATAATATGAAGAGTAATATTTTTTATTGATGCTAATAATCAAAGAGAGAGGGAGAGGGTTAATGGTAGAGGTAAGTCTTACCAATAAGCAAATATGAATTCATGATTGGATGATATATTTATGAACCTTAAAATCAAGTTATGCAATATCGTACCGTACCGGTGTTTCGAGTTTGGCCTGGTACGATATAGTACCATGTACCGAGTAGTATATCGGGACGTACCGAGCGGTACACCTAATTTAGGTGTAAAATCTTTCGAAAATACCTGAAAATAAAAAAAAATTAGGATATGATTTTTAAGTTAGAAATAAATATAGTAATAGCATAAGCTTAGCAAAATGAATGTAAATTAGGTAAGAATAGTATCACATATCTTTTTCGGGTTTTGAAGAATATTTTGTGCAAGGTTCGTATTTCCGTTCATTACGAATTGTCTTTATGTAAACATACCTCTTGATTAGAAAATAATATAGTGAGAAAAAAAGATTTTGAAATAGTTTAAGAGAACATGAAAATGTAATATAGTGAAATAGGAGAGAAAAATGGGTTTAAATACTATGAGAAAGGGTTTCAACGGTCAATTTGACCGTTGGAGCACTGTATCACTGTTATCAAGCGGTTTTAAATATTTCTTCCTCTTACTATAGCACTACTACAATGTAGCACTGTAGTATTGTAGCACGTTCCGTCCGGTAGTGGGCGGTCCACGTATCGGTATGCTGTCGGATCGATACGTATCGCCCGTATCGGACAGTATTATTCGTCAAAGAGGATAAGCCTTTTCTGAGGAACATAGCCAATGTGATGGCAGCATCTGGCTGTGAGGTTTCTTCCTGGATTCTAGCTTTGCCTAAGCTCAGAAAAAGAAAGCACCGACCAGAGGGACTCGATATCAACCATCCCCGATGACAGTGCCAAGTAAAAGAAATGCTGCAGTATGTTCTAAAGCATCAGGTTCATTTCTCCCATCCTTCCCAAGGTTGGATTTCAATCTATTCAATGATAAAAATGTTTATATCTACTTCATAACTTGATAGATTATTAAGATCATGTTTTGAGTTAATATGATTATCTTCATAATCATACAGCTTAACCAGATCAAGTCCAAGAAAAAAAATCACAATTTTCAATTAGGAAAAATAAAATAAAATATTCTCTTGTAAAAGTGAATATTGAAGACCAATAATAGGTTGCCCTGATCTTAGTTAAGGATCTCTTGAATAGGCGCTCCGGTGCTCAGGTGAGGCAAGGCTCGAGCATCTCATGTGTAGACCAGGCGGTGTGCTTCAATGAGGCACCGCTTAGGTGCTTACTCAAACCCAGGCTTCGCGCGAGTGCCTAGTTCAATAACCCTTTTTCTTACCCTTAAAAGTCACCCTTCACACCCGCATGACCATGAGCCAATCCTAGCGTTGCTTCTACATCTACCGTCGATGCTTTTTATCGTTGCCTCAATCATAGACGCAACGAATCGAGCCTTCCTCTACCGTCAACGGATGAGTCCAACGACTTAGTAAGAGCTCGTAACAAACCTTATCTTTCACCATGCTATTGTGTGCATCTGCGTTTAGCATTATCACAGAATAAGCAAGAACATATGTACTATCCCGCGTAATGTTGGGCTTGTATTTGAATAGGCGCTCGGGCGAGGCAAGGCTCGAGCGTCTCATGTGTAGACCAAGCGGTGTGCTTCAATGAGGCACCGCTTAGGTGCTTACTCAAACCCAGGCTTCGCGCAAGCGCCTAGTTCAATAACCCTTTTTCTTACCCTTAAAAGCCACCCTTCACACCCGCATGACCTCGAGCCAATCCTAGCGTTACTTCTACCTCCACCGTCGATGCTTTCTATCGTTGCCTCAATCGTAGACACAACGAATCGAGCCTTCCTCTACCATCAACGGACGAGTCCAACGACCTAGTAAGAGCTCGTAACAAACCTTATCTTTCACCATGCTATTGTGTGCATCTACGTTTAGCATTATCACAGAATAAGCAAGAACATATGCACTATCCAGTGTAATGTTGGGCTTGTGTTTGAATAGGCGCTCGGGCGCTCGGGCGTGGCAAGGCTCGAGCGTCTCATGTGTAGACCAGGCGATGTGCTTCAATGAGGCATCGCTTAGGTGCTTACTCAAACCCAGGCTTCGCGCGAGCACCTAATTCAGTAACCCTTTTTCTTACCCTTAAAAGCCACCCTTCACACCCGCATGACCTCGAGCCAATCCTAGCGTTGTTTCTACCTCCACCGTCGATGCTTTCTATCGTTGCCTCAATCGTAGACACAACGAATCGAGCCTTCCTCTACCGTCAACGGACGAGTCTAACGACCTACTAAGAGCTCGTAACAAACCTTATCTTTTACCATGCTATTGTGTGCATCTGCGTTTAGCATTATCACAGAATAAGCAAGAACATATGTACTATCCAGTGTAATGTTGGGCTTGTATTTGAATTGGCGCTCAGGCGCTCGGGCGAGGCAAGGCTCGAGCGTCTCATGTGTAGACCAGGCAGTGTGCTTCAATGAGGCACCACTTAGGTGCTTACCCAAACCTAGGCTTCACGCGAGCGCCTAGTTCAATAACTGTTTTTCTTACCCTTAAAAGCCACCCTTCACACCCGCATGACCTCGAGCCAATCCTAACGTTGCTTCTACCTCCACCGTCGATGGTTTCTATTATTGCCTCAATCGTAGACACATTATTGCCTCAATCGTAGACACAACGAATCGAACCTTCCTCTACCGTCAACGGACGAGTCCAACGACCTAGTAAGAGCTCATAACAAACCTTGTCTTTCACCATGTTATTGTGTGCATTTGCGTTTAGCATTATCATAGAATAAGCAAGAACACATGTACTATCCAATGTAATGTTGGGCTTGTATTTGAAATATAATCTGTTAGTTCGTGTCTTGCACAATTTAAGTATATCTGTAATATTTTCTAACAAACTAACATAACTCCCTTCGGTATGTGAATTAGAGATCCTCGGTGGATCTCTAATGCGGATCGAGATTTAATCAGCGTCTTAACGTAATCTTGAGAGACTTGACCAATCATAGTAAACCCATAAAGGTAGGCAACTCTTGTTAATCATAACTTTTTATTATTCTCGTCCTGTTCAGTCTCTAAATCACTATGGTCTCGAGAGACTCAACCAACTATGATGTTCGATTAAGTTATCACCATCATTACAAGATGAGTCTAATTCGATAATATGCCCTCGTGGGACTCGACCAAGCATACCATATTCTTAGGTCACCGGTGACATCTCTATGTCGTATGCAAGATAACAAATCATGATACAAGTGAGTCGACTCGACCAACTCAACCTACGCTAGGAATTGATTCCTACTTACAACGATGGAAGGTCACGTCGGTCAATCTAATTGTCTCACGTTTACCGATTTAATATTATCGAAAGAGGGAATTTTAATTGTCTCCTATGATGTGTCATACACATAGATATTTAATATATATCTACATCGCATATATACATATAGTATGTGTGTCAGCAATCACACCAGATGATCATGGATAACATCCTAATGTGATCAAGCCCGAGCCAATGGGCTTAATCACTCATATCAAGATCTATACGTGCAGCGGCACATCTCCATGCCCTATTGTCCGTCTCGGTCTCGTGAGTTCCGCTATCGCCTCTACGCGCCCGTTGTGCCTGTGATTACAACTTAATCATAGGCACGTAGGCCCAACAATAAATGAGAATAAAATTGGAGGCTCGTAAGCCCCAATAATAATAATAATCACATCATATGTACACACACATTATATGGTTCATGATCATTCGTTTACATCATACATCATGTACACATCATTATCATGTCGGACTATTATATAATAATTATTATTATTATTATTAAATTATTTAATTATTTGCTTTTCTAACCCTACACATAGCACACATAATAAACAACACACGCACAATACACATACACATACAACTCATAACAACACACATTACACACACAATGTACACACATAAACACAACTCATAACAATACACAATACACACAACTCATAACATACATAATACATACGCATAGATAACTCATAACACACAATACACACACACATAACATACACATATACATAACTCATAACAACACACACACACACAACATACACAAAAAACAACACACAACATACACGACACACATACACAACACACATACACAGCGCATAAACAACACACACTACACACCACACACACACATAATATATACAACACACATATATACACACATAACATGCACAACTCATAACTCATAAACAACACACACTACACACACAACTCATAACACAAAAACAAACAACACCCACAACATATATACATAATACATACACACATAACACAAACAACGCACAATACACAAAGACACAATACATATTCAAACACAACACACACACAACATACACACAAATAACAACACACACACACAAAACTCATAACACATACTACACACAACCTATAACACAAAAACAAACAACACCCACAACACATATACACAATACACACACACATAACATACACACATAACACAAACAACTTACAACACACAAAGACACACAATACATATTCAAACACAACACACACACACATACAACATACGCATACACACACACAACTCATAAAAATACATATTACAAACAACACACACAACTCATAACACACATTACACATATCATACACAACAAACATACAGCACACATAACACATACAAAACAAATACAACACACACACACATCTCACATAACAAACACACGCAGAACAAACACATATCATGTAATGCTCATGTATGTTCGTGTCTTTCAGTTTTGTTCATTCTTTGCACAGCATGTAAATGGATGACAGTAAACTTAGCGGCCCCATTTTCTTAGGTTTTGATGATCATCTTAGGATTGCAAACAAAGGTTGTGTCAAGTAGGCACTTGTGAGAATTTCGATTTGTGTCAAGTAGGCACTTGTGAGAATTTCGATCTATAGTGGATCATTTTGGACCTTTTGTTGTACAACCGTTCAAAACTTATGAAATCTATTTATTATTTGCATTGGCAATGAAGTGTTTGCTGAAATGATTGCTTGTGAATCCCGAATGAAATACTTTCTCTAACCTGTTTTCTCTTTTGTAGGTCCTAAAGGACTGTTTTGTATTCTCCTACTCATGTGAGGTCTACTACAATCATGGATTTGTTTTGCATTCTCCTACTCATATCTTGCACAAAGACTGAAATAATAATATCTGGAGATACTTTAGGAGTTTGACTCAAATATGTGGTTCCTCTCAACCCAGATATGATATATGATAGCTATGAAAGATAGTTTCTCAATTCGACTTATGAAACTCTCGTTTTTCCAATGGTTTTATAAATTCTATGTTTCACCCTTGTGGCGAGTGGGATAGGTTGCATCTGCTCAAAATGGCTCCCCACACTCAGTGATGAGAAAGTGCAATAAAAAAAAAATAGGCGATGCATGCTTTCATCTTCTTGACTGCATAAGTAGCAAGAGGAATTGGTGCAGATTCTCCACTTTATCAATCTATCCAAAGTGCTCAACAAGTTTAAACAAACAAGCCAAGAGATGAAGGAATACCATGGTATGTTGCCCTTAAACCATACAAGATTACTTCATGCTACCATATTTGAAGCCTCATCCATTGCTGTGTAAGCTGATTTAAGTGTAAAAACTCCGAAAGTTGAAGGCTTTCACACCACACAATCATTCCGAGAATGAGGGAAAGTGATAATGTCAAGAATGGCATCCCAAACGGGGATTAAAGCTAGTGAATGGGGGTGGCCAACAACCCATACTCCATCCTTGCAAATTTCAAAAACTCTAGCTAAAGGGTTAGTAAAAATTTCATAATCAATATAGTCCCCAACAACAAGTTCTAGAATACCTGTTGCGTGTAATGGATCAAGCCAAAGAAAGGTGTCCTCATTTCTAGTTATATGAGAAATCGTAGATCCAACATGTACCATTATTTGCAATATACCCTTGAAGATCCACAAGCATACACTAGGAGTTGCTTGGCACATAGGGTAATTCATCGACTAGAACAAATAATGGCTCATTTCTTATGGCAAGGGGATACACACAACTCATAACAACTCGTAATATACATACAGACGACACAAATATAACACACACACATACACACAACTCATAAGATCTAAGCTAAATTTCATTGTATATACAAAATAATTTCTCCATTTCAACAAATGCTAGTTATTAAAACAACATTCCCAATAAGGAAAATAGATTTATTGAGAAGAAGAATACCTGTATTTGCCCTCGTTCTGAGATCATTACTGAATCCTCCCTATCCAACTCAAGCTGCAGCTACTCTAATTCGAACTCTTAACTCTGCTTCCAGTTGAACCATATTTCGTTTCTCGGTGCAAATCACATAATTCAAATATCCATTAGATTCCATGGTAGACTTATCCTTTTCCATATAAAAACTTGCCCCTTGATTCTGGTTGCATTTACTGGCATTCCCACGACAATCTGATAATGATGATGTGATATCATGATTTGATCTTAAGATGCCGAAACCATCGCCTTTCTTTAGGATTTCATCTTTAATTTCTTTGAGCAGCATTTCCATTGGAATTCATTGCACCTTCATTTTGTTCAATTCAGTCGCCCACTTGAACAGGAAAAAAGCCATACCCACTCCCATTCCTATGTCAGAAGATATCTCTTTCGGCTTCCTAGCTCCTGCAGGTCAAAGATGTGACATTGAACTCCCGGACCACAGAATAGTAACAAATACAAAAGCAAGGAATTTAATGCAAAAACTTGATTGAAGAACAGAATAGTAAGCACAGAATAGTAACAAATACACCAGCAATGGAGGAACCTAGTAGTCAAGAACTACTAGCAATGTAAGAGCTAAGACATTCACTCGATGTGGATGATTCAGCAATGTAAGAGCTAAGACATTCACTCGATGTGGATGATTCACCTTCTTTACCTAATTCTTTTCTCTAATGTAGCCTTTAATTCCCATGCCTGCAGAAGGATTCCTCCATATTTGAATTAAGAAAAAGAAAAGACCAAAAACATAATATAATTGACTACATCTGTGAAGCAAAAAGACCTCGGCCAATAGATATACATGGAAATAAAACTTATGGATACCCTATGAAACGTAGGAGAGAAATAGTGGAAGAAACATCAAGCATCTCAATCCAAACCCTAGTTTTCCTTTTTATCCGGTAAATATTCTCTATTGTGACTCTCTTCTTTGCTATCCTTTGGAGTTTGAGAGACTATTATGATGACAAAGTTTCGGGGAAGAGACTCGTTGGCATGCTTCATAAAAAGGTGAGCTCTTAAAGAGTTTTGAGACTCCTTCCTTTTTGTTCCAGGATGAACCAAACGTCGAACAGTTAGCCTACAACTACGCTTAAGAACTCAAGAGGACTCGACCTCCCACACGTACCTGAGGCCGCATCCAACAAGCGAACGCCAGCCCCTCCATTGATCCCCTCCGTCATCTTCGAATCAGCAGAGGCCGCCTTTTCTCTTCTATTCTCCTCTCCCTCCTCTGTCCTTTCTTTCCCCTTCCTCTTCTTTCGGCGACACCTCGAGAAGAACACCGTACCACCCAATCCGAGCCCCGTCTGTCCGCTACCGCTATCGGCGGACCGCTTCTGGAACGGGAAGAGCCATCTGGGGAAGAACTTCCGTCGGAAAATAGCCCAAGAGGAAAGAGCAGAAACGTCTCGCGTTTGCGGAGCAAAACTGCCCATTTCGCCGTCCTGTACGTGAGGACGGTGAAGGAAATCCAGGATCCGCGTCTTCCCCGCCTCCGCTACCACTAGCTCTCGCGGAACGTCAGAGGGCGCAAGGCTTCGGCTTCGGCTTCGGATTTCCCGCTCCTGCCTCGGGGACTCCACCGTGGTCTCGAGTCGGCAGGGCGCTCCAAAGGCAGGGAAGCCTTCATCGGAGTACTTATACGTGGCAGCGGCTAGTGGAGTAGAGCAGAGCAGAACAATACGGAGAGAGAAAGGAACGACAGAAGGAATGGCGCTCACCGTAACAACGATCCTGACCGTCCATTGTTGGGTCTGCGTTCTGATGGAATTGGATGATTTTGAAATAGTATTAGGACACAGTACCCATAATATACTCACACATACTTAATAAACAAAACACATAAAAATAAAACAAACAATATACAAAGACACACAACACACACGTAACACAAACACACAACAAACAACACACACGAAAAGAACACACACAATACACATATACACACAACACATAATACACACTATATACCCAATACATATACACACAACACATAATACACATATACACACAACACATAACACACTACACACATACAATATACATACACACAACACACACAAAAACAATACAACATAAACAACACACATACTATACAACACACACAATACATACACAACACAAATATATTTAACATACACAACACAAACACAATACACATATATACACACACGAAAATAACACAAACAACACATAACACACGCTATACATATATAATACACAAACACACAACACACAATATACAACACACATGAAAATAACACAAACAACACACAATACACATATACACACAACACAATACACATACAAACAACACACTATACACACAAAAACAATACAATAACATAAACAACACAAACATAATACACATACAAACAACACACACTACAAATACACATACACACTACACACACACAACACATGCTACACACGCACTACATACATACATAATACACATATACATACAACATAACACTACACACACACAACACAATATACATACACACAACACAGACAAATAACACACACACAATAAACAACACATATGAAAATAACACAAACAATACACACAATACACATACAAATAACACATAAAACACACACTACACATACACAATAAACATACACACAACACACATAAAAATAACACAAACAACACACACAATACACATATACATATACACAACACACTACACACACAACACACAAAAATAATATAACAACATAAACAATACACACAATACACACAACACATACTATACACACACTACATAGAAACATAACATACATAACACAAACACATATACACACAACTTGAAACAACACACACACATAACATACATAACACACACGCAATACATATATATACATAACACACACATAATAAACAACACACACGAAAAGAACACAAACAATACACACAACACATAACACAATACAAATACACAATACACATACACACAACACACACAAACACAATAAACAACACGTATGAAAATAACACAAATATAACACGCACAATACACACACACACAACACACAACATTACACTACACACACACAATACACATACACACTACACGCACTACACACTACACAAACAACGAACCCAAAATTAACATAAACAACACAAACACAAAACACATACACATAACATATACTACATACACACATAACATACACAACACACTACATACAAATATAACATACACAACACAAACACATACATACACATCTTTTAACAACACATACACACATTTACACACAACTCATAACACACACTACATAAACACATAACATACACAGCACACACAACTTGTAAAAACACACACATATATACACACAACTCATAACAACACATACTATACACAACACACACATCTTCACAACACACTATATAAAACACACACACACATAACACATATACATATATAACATACACAATACGCACACATACACATACAACTACTCATAACAACACACAAACGCATAGCATACACAACACACACATATACAAACAACTCATAACAACACACAATACACAGCACACACATTGTAACAACACACACAACACACATATACATATAACATATACAATACACACACAACTCTTAACAATACACACACACGCATAATATACACAACTCATACACATACACACACGACTCATAATACAAACACACATACACACACAACTCATAACACGCATACATACACACAACTCGTAATATACATACAGATGACACAAACACAACACACACACATACACACAACTCATAACAACAAACACTGCACACACATAATATATACAATACATACACATAAGCACACAACTCATAATAATACACGTACACAATATACCCAACACACGCACATACACAACATACAAGCACACAAACACACACACAAACAACACACATTACACACACACACATAACAAACACAACACACATACACACATAACACATACACAAACAACACACATACATAATACACAAACACACACATAACATACACAAAAACCAACACACACAAAAACAATAAACAACACACAAAGATCCATATACATTACACACTTACACACAACTCATAATAACACACTATACACAATACATACATACACACATAACTCAAAACAATACACACTATACACATTACATACACAATAAAACAAAACACAGCATAAATAACACATAACACAAATAAAGCACAACACTTAAAAGACACAACATACACACAACATACAACACACACATATAACATACACAACACACATACACACACAACTCTTAATATACACAACACACACACATATAATATACACAACACATGCCCACATATACACACATTTCTGATAACACACATAACACACGCATATATACACACAACTCATAAAAACACATACTACACACAATACGCACATAACAAACACAACACACATATACACACATATCTCATAATAACGTACACTACACACGCAAAACATACACAGTACACAAACATATCACATAAAACAAACACGACATATAAAAAATAAACATACAACACACATAACAGGTACACATACGCACACACATAATGCAAAACAAACACAACGCACATATCGCACAACAAAAATACACAATACACTCATGTAGAACAAACACACATGCATAACATACACACAACATAGACAACACACACAAGCACAATATACAAAACAAACAAAATGCACACACCACACAGCACACACACAATATAGAACACAAAACAAACACAACACAACACACACATACATAACACCTAACACAAAACATACACACAACACAACACACATAACACACACACACAATGCATAACACAAACACACAACATATAACATAACACACAAACAATACAAACACACACATAACACATGATACACAACATACATAAACACACACATACACACACAACATACAAAAACACATACACACACATAAATACAAAACACACTCCACACACACACATACACATCACACACAAAATAAAACGCACACACATACAACACACCCGCACACACACAATACACACATACGTATACATAACATATAACACACATACACAACAAACACAGACAAATGCACATCCCTGTTATTTTTCATCATTTGAGAGATTCATTAGAAAAAATAGGGATCAAAAAAACTCAACCGATCCCACACCAGAGTCAGAATCATTTGTGAGTTAAGATCATTTGCCAGTTGAGACAGAATGACGGATCAAAGTTTGACTACTCATCAACAACAGCGGAGTGTAGCTGGGAGCCAAGAGGCAAATTGCATAATCTTCAAATGTTATCTTTTTCGATTTTTGCTTTTCTTAGAATAATTGTTTTTTGTTTTTCTACTTGAAACGAAGATGTTTGATGGTAAAGACCGTGCCGCTTCCAACAATGAATAACTTAAGCTTTGTTTTCACTGTCAAGAAAAGATTAAAAATAAAGACAGTACTCGAAGAAAAATCGATCGTAACATAAGCCAGTTATCGATCAGCTTCATTTACTTTGTTTTAGCTATAGGTATGACTACCTTTGATCATTCTTGTGTAATTTAGTTGAATGTCTGTGAGAGAGAGAGAGAGAGAAAATATGATCAAATGTACTTGTTATTTCTCTCCAGATCAGAGATCATTCTTGTGTAATTTAGTTGAATGTGTGTGTGTGTGTGTGTGTGTGAGAGAGAGAGAGAGAGAGAGAAAATATGATCAAATGTACTTGTTATTTCTCTCCAGATCAGAAGTATATGTAGGGACTTTGGTATTGCTTGTATCCACAGAGGAGGGAAGGATATTGAACACATAATCTCAACTTGTGAGATCTCGCAGGAAGACAAGTTACTAAGCGAATTAAACTTCTAGATGCATTTTTTGTCTCAAGTAAACATATGATGTAAATTTCACTGAATGTTTTCAGAGTGATTTCTTCTTAGTAGATGAAATTGTACCAAACCAGATTAGCTCAACAAAAGTGAGGTAACAATTAATACAACAACATAAACAACACACACTACGTACACACAAAACATACGCAACATAAACACACACACACATAACATACACAACACACACATAATACACATACACACACGATAAACAACACATGAAAATAACACTAACAACATATAACACACACTACACACACAATACACAACACATGAAAATAATACAAACACACACAATACACATACACACAACACACTACACACTACACACTACACACAATACACATAAAAACAATACAATAACATACACAACACATACTACACACACACAACACACTACATACACACATAACATACACAACACACACTACACACAACATTACACACATACACACTACACATACACACACTACGCACAACATTACACATACACACAATACACATACACACACAACACACACTATACATGCACTACATGCATACACAATACACATACACATACAACATAACACTACACACACAACACAATACACATACACACAACACAGACGCATAAGACACACACAATAAACAACACATGAAAATAATACAAACAATACACATAATACACATATACAAACAACACAACACACACTATACACACACAATACACATAACAACCGCACAAAATAAACATTACACACAAAAATAACACAAACAACACACACAATACCAAGGTTCGCAATACCGTACCGTACCAAAAATCTATCGGACCGCGTACCGAAAATCTATCGGACCGGTACGTACCGCCCGTATTGGGCGGTACGGCTCGGTACGGCAAACCCTGCACAATACACATTATATATACACAACATATAACACATAATACATATACACACTACACACACTACACACAAAAATAATAAAACAACACAAACAACACACACACAATATACATACACACAACATATACTACGCACATACTTCATACAGACATAACATACACAAAACAAACACAACCACACACAACTGGTAACAACACACACACATAACATACACAACATACACACAATACATATACACACAACACACACACATAATAAATAACACAAACGAAAATAACATAAATAATACACTCAATGCTATACACAACACATAACACACTACAAATACACAATACACATACACACAACACACACACACAAAATAAACAATACACACGAAAATAACACAAATATAACACACACAATACACATACACACACACAACACATAACATACACTACACATACACAATACACACACACTACACGCACTACACACTACACACACAACTCATACTAAAACAATACAACAACATAAAAAACACAAACACAATATACATACACACTACACATACTACATATACACATAACATACACAACACACACTACATATACACATAACATACACAACACAAACACATACACACACATCTTTTAACAACACACACATACACACAACTCATAACACATACTACATAAACACATAACATACACAACACACACACAAACACACAAAACTTGTAACAACACACACATATAATATACACAATACACACATATACAAATAACTCATAACAACACACACTACACAACGCACATATCTTAACAACACACTATATACAACACATACACACAACACACATACACATACAACTCATAACAACACACACGCATAGCATACACAACACACACATATACACACAACTCATCACAACATACACATCATAACAACACACACAACACACATATACATATAACATACACAATACACACACAACTCATAACAACACACACACGCTTAACATACACAACTCATACACATATACACATGACTCATAACAGAAACACACATACACACAACTTATAACACGCACAAATACACACAACTCGTAATATACAAACAGACGACACAAACATAACACACACAACACACACATGCACACAACTCATAAGATCTAAGCTAAATTTCATTGTATATACAAAATAATTTCTCCATTTCAACAAATGCTAGTTATTAAAACAACATTCCCAATAAGGAAAATAGATATATTGAGAAGAAGAATACCTGTATTTGCCCTCGTTCTGAGATCACTACTGAATCCTCCCTGTCCAACTCAAGCTGCAGCTACTCTAATTCGAACTCTAACTCTGCTTCCAGTTGAACCATATTTCGTTTCTCGGTGCTAATCACATAATTCAAATATCCATTAGATTCCATGATAGACTTAGCCTTTTCCACATAAAAACTTGCCCCTTGATTCTGGTTGCATTTACTGACATTCCCACGACAATCTGATAATGATGATGTGATATCATGATTTGATCTTAAGATGCCAAAACCATCGCCTTTCTTTAGGATTTCATCTTTAATTTCTTTGAGCAGCATTTCCATTGGAATTCATTGCACCTTCATTTTGTTCAATTCAGTCGCCCACTTGAACCGGATGAAAGCCATACCCACTCCCATTCCTATGTCAAAAGATATCTCTTTCGGCTTCCTAGCTCCTGCAGGTCAAAGATGTGACATTGAACTCCCGGACCACAGAATAGTAACAAATACAAAAGCAAGGAATTTAATGCAAAAACTTGATTGAAGAAGATGCAAAGTTAAAAATTTAGATTAAAACCCAAATCTTGTGCTGAAAAATTGGCATACACCAGCAATGGAGGAACCAGGTAGTCAAGAACTACCAGCAATGTAAGAGCTAAGACATTCACTCGATGTGGATGATTCACCTTCTTTACCTAATTCTTTTCTCTAATGTAGCCTTTAATTCCCATGCCTGCAGAACCTCCATATTTGAATTAAGAAAAAGAAAAGACCAAAAACATAATATAATTGACTACATCTGTGAAGCAAAAAGACCTTGGCCAATAAATATACATGGAAATAAAACTTATGGATACCCTATGAAACGTAGGAGAGAAATGGTGGAATAAACATCAAGCATCTCAATCCAAACCCCAGTTTTCCTTTTTATCCGGTAAATATTCTCTATTGTGACTCTCTTCTTTGCTCTCCTTTGGAGTTTGAGAGACTATTATGATGACAAAGTTTCGGGGAAGAGACTCGTTGGCATGCTTCATAAAAAGGTGAGTTCTTAGACAGTTTTGAGACTCCTTCCTTTTTGTTCTAGCATGAACCAAACGACGAATAGTTAGCCTACAACTACACTTAATTAGCCTATAACTCAAGAGGACTCGACCTCCCACACGTACCTGAGGCCGCATCCGACGAGCGGACGCCAACCCCTCCATTGATCCCCTCCGTCATCTTAGAATCAGGAGAGGCCACCTTTTCTCTTCTATTCTCCTCTCCCTCCTCTGTCCTTTCTTTCCCCTTCCTCTTCTATCGACGATACCTCGAGAAGAACACCGGACCACCCGATCCGAGCACCGTCTGTCCGCTACCGCCGTCGGCGGACCGCTTCTGGAACGGGAAGAGCCATCTGGGAAGGAACTTCCGTCGGAAAATAGCCCAAGAGGAAAGAGCAGAAACGTCTCGCGTTTGCGGAGTAAAACTGCCCATTTCGCCGTCCTGTACGTGAGGACGGTGAAGGAAATCCAGGATCCGCGTCTTCCCCGCCTCCGCTGCCACTAGCTCTCGCGGAACGTCAGAGGGCGCAAGGCTTCGGCTTCGGATTTCCCGCTCCTGCCTCGGGGACTCCACCGTGGTCTCGAGTCGGCAGGGCGCTCCAAAGGCGGGGAAGCCTTCATCGGAGTACTTATAGCCAGTGGAGTAGAGCAGAGCAGAACAATACGGAGAGAGAAAGGAACGACAGAAGGAATGGCGCTCACCGTAACAACGATCCTGACCGTCCATTGTTGGGTCTGCGTTCTGATGGAATTGGATGATTTTGAAATAGTATTAGGACACACATACCCATAATATACTCACACATACTTAATAAACAAAACACATAAAAATAAAACAAACAATATACAAATACACACAACACACACATAACACAAACACACAATAAACAACAAACACGAAAAAGAACACAAACAATACACACAATACACATAAACACACAACACATAATACACACTATACACCCAATACATATACACACAATACATAATACACATATACACACAACACATAACACACACTACACACAAAAACAATACAACATAAACAACACACACACTATACAACACACACAATACATACACAATACAAACATATATAACATACAAAACACATACATAATACACATATATACACACACGAAAATAACACAAACAACACATAACACACACTATACATACATAATACACATGCACACAACACACAATATACAACACACATGAAAATAACACAAACAACACACAATACACACAACACAATACACATACAAACAACACACTATACACACAATACACACAAAAACAATACAATAACATAAACAACACAAACATAATACACATACAAACAACACACACTACACACACACTACAAATACACACATACACACTACACACGCACAACACATGCTACACATGCACTACATACATACACATACAACATAACACTACACACACACAATACAATATACATACACACAACACAGACAAATAACACACACACAATAAACAACACATATGAAAATAACACAAACAATACACACAATACACATACAAATAACACAAAACACACACTACACAAAAACAATAAACATACACACAACACACACAAAAATAACACAAACAACACACACATTATACATATACATATATACAACACACTACACACACAACATACAAAAATTATATAACAACATACACAATACACACAATACACACAACACATACTATACACACACTACATAGAAACATAACATACATAACACAAACACATATACACACAACTTGAAACAACACACACACATAACATACACAACACACAAGCAATACATATATATACATAACACACACACAATAAACAACACACACGAAAAGAACACAAACAATACACACAACACATAACACATAATACAAATACACAATACACATACACACAACACACACAAACACAATAAATAACATAAATATAACACGCATAATACGCACACACACAACACATACCATTACACTACACACACACAATACACATACACACTACACAAACAACGAATCCAAAAATAACATAAACAACAGAAACACAATACACATACACATAACATATACTACATACACACATAACATACACAACACACTACATACAAATATAACGTAAACAACACAAACACATACACACACATCTTTTAACAACACATACACACATTTACACACAACTCATAACACACACTACATAAACACATAACATACACAACACACACAACTTGTAACGACAAACACATATACACACAACTCATAACAACACATACTATACACAACACACACAACTTGTAACAACATACACATATACACACAACTCATAACAACACATACTATACACAACACACACATCTTCACAACACACTATATAAAACACACACACACATAACACATATACATATATAACATACACAATACGCACACATACAACTACTCATAACAACACACACATGCATAGCATACACAACACACACATATACACACAACTCATAAAAACACACAATACACACAGCACACACATTGTAACAACACACACAACACACATATACATATAACATATACAATATACACACAACTCTTAACAATACACACACACGCATAATATACACAACTCATACACATACACACACGACTCATAATACAAACACACATACACACAACTCATAACATGCATACATACACACAACTCGTAATATACATACAGATGACACAAACACAACACACACACATACACACAACTCATAACAACAAACACTACACACACATAATATATACAATACATACACATAAGCACACAACTCATAATAATACACGTACACAATATACACAACACACGCATATACACAACATACATGCACACAAACACACACAACTTATACACACACAAACAATACACATTACACACACACATATAACATACACAACACACACACACACAAACACATACATAAACAACACACATACATAATACACAAACACACACATAACATACACAAAAACCAACACACACAACACACAAAGATCCATATACATTACACACTTACACACAACTCATAATAACACACTATACACAATACATACATACACACATAACTCAAAACAATACACACTATACACATTACATACACAATAAAACAAAACACAGCATAAATAACACATAACACAAATAAAGCACAACACTTAAATGACACAACATACCCACAACATACAACACACACACATATAACATACACAACTCACATACACACACAACTCTTAATATACACAACACACACACATATAATATACACAACACATGCCCACATATACACACATTTCTGATAACACACATAACACACGCATATATACACACAACTCATAAAAACACATACTACACACAATACGCACATAACAAACACAACACACATATACACACATGACTCATAACAACGTACACTACACACGCATAACATACACAGTACACAAACATATCACATAAAACAAACACGACATATAAAAAATAAACATACAACACACGTAACAGGTACACATACGCACACACATAATGCAAAACAAACACAACGCACATATTGCACAACAAAAATACACAATACACTCATGTAGAACAAACACACATGCATAACATACACACAACATAGACAACACACACAAGCACAATATACAAAACAAACAAAATGCACACACCACACAGCACACACACAATATAGAACACAAAACAAACACAACACAACACACACATACATAACACCTAACACAAAACACACACACAAAACAACACACATAACACACACACACAATGCATAACACAAACACACAACATATAACATAACACACAAACAATACAAACACACACATAACACATGATACACAACATACATAAACACACACATACACACACATAAATACAAAACACACTCCACACACACACAACACATAAATACACACATACACATCACACACAAAATAAAACGCACACACATACAACACACCCCCACACACACAATACACACATACGTATACATAACATGTAACACACATACACAACAAACACAGACAAATGCACATCCCTGTTATTTTTCAACATTTGAGAGATTCATCAGAAAAAATAGGGATCAACAAAACTCAACCGATCCCACACCAGAGTCAGAATCATTTGTGAGTTAAGATCATTTGCCAGTTGAGACAGAATGACGGATCAAAGTTTGACTACTCATCAACAACAGCGGAGTGTAGTTGGGAGCCAAGAGGCACATTGCATCTTCTTCAAATGTTATCTTTTTCGATTTTTGCTTTTCTTAGAATAATTGTTTTTTGTTTTTCTACTTGAAACGAAGATGTTTGATGATAAAGACTATGCCGCTTCCAACAATGAATAACTTAAGCTTTGTTTCCACTGTCAAGAAAAGATTAAAAACAAAGACAGTACTCGAAGAAAAATCGATCGTAACATAAGCCAGTTATCGATCAGCTTCATTTACTTTGTTTTAGCTATAGGTATGACTACCTTTGATCATTCTTGTGTAATTTAGTTGAATATCTTTGAGAGAGAGAGAGAGAGAGAGAAAATATGATCAAATGTACTTGTTATTTCTCTCCAGATCAGAGATCATTCTTGTGTAATTTAGTTGAATGTGTGTGTGTGTGTGTGTGAGAGAGAGAGAGAGAGAGAGAGTGAGAGAGAGAGAGAAAATATATGATCAAATGTACTTGTTATTTCTCTCCAGATCAGAAGTATATGTAGGGACTTTGGTATTGCTTGTATCCACAGAGGAGGGAAGGATATTGAACACATAATCTCAACTTGTGAGATCTCGCAGGAAGACAAGGTACTAAGCGAATTAAACTTCTAGATGCTTTTTTTGTCTCAAGTAAACATTTGATGTAAATTTCTCTGAATGTTTTCAGAGTGATTTCTTTTTAGTCGATGAAATTGTACCAATCCAGATTAGCTCAACAAAAGTGAGGTAACAATTAATACAACAACATAAACAACACACACTACATACAAACAAAACATACACAACATAAACACACACACACACAACATACACAACACACACATAATACACATACACACACACACGATAAACAACATATGAAAATAACACAAACAATACACTAACAACATATAACACACACTACACATACACAATACACAACACATGAAAATAATACAAACACACACAATACACATACACACAACACACTACACTACACACTACACACAATACACATAAAAACAATACAATAACATACACAACACATACTACACACACACAACACACTACATACACACATAACATACACAACACACACTACACACACACTACACACAACATTATACACATACACAATACACATACACACTACACATACACACACTACACACAACATTACACATACACACAATACACACACAACACACACTATACATGCACTACATGCATAAACAATACACATACACATACAAAATAACACTACACACACAACACAATACACATACACACAACACAAACGCATAACACACACACAATAAACAACACATGAAAATAATACAAACAATACACATAATACACATATACAAACAACACAACACACACTATACACACACAATACACATAACAACCGCACAAAATAAACATTACACACAAAAATAACACAAACAACACACACAATACACATTATATATACACAACATATAAAACATAATACATATGCACACTACACACACTACACACAAAAATAATATAACAACACAAACAACACACACACAATATACATACACACAATATATACTACGCACATACTTCATACAGACATAACATACACAAAACAAACGCATACACACACAACTGGTAACAACACACACACATAACATACACAATATATACACAATACATATACACACAACACACACACATAACACACATAATAAATAACACACACGAAAATAATATAAATAATACACACAATACTATACACACAACACATAACACACACTACAAATACACAATACACATACACACAACACACACACACAAAATAAATAATGCACACGAAAATAACACAAATATAACACACACAATACACATACACACACACAACACATAACATACACTACACATACACAATACACACACACTACACTCACTACACACTACACACACAACTCACACTAAAACAATACAACAACATAAACAACACAAACATAATATACATACACACTACACATACTACATATACACATAACATACACAACACACACTACATATACACTTAACATACACAACACAAACACATACACACACATATTTTAACAACACACACATACACACAACTCATAACACACACTACATAAACACATAACATACACAACACACACACATACACACAAAACTTGTAACAACACACACACATAATATACACAATACACAAATATACAAATAACTCATAACAACGCACATATCTTAACAACACACTATATACAACACACACACACAACACACATACACATACAACTCATAACAACACACACGCATAGCATACACAACACACACATATACACACAACTCATCACAACATACACAGCATAACAACACACACAACACACATATGCATATAACATACACAATACACACACAGCCCATAACAACACACACACGCTTAACATACACAACTCATACACATATACACATGACTCATAACAGAAACACACATACACACATAACTTATAACATGCACAAATACACACAACTCGTAATATACAAACAGACGACACAAACATAACACACACAACACACACACATACACACAACTCATAAGATCTAAGCTAAATTTCATTGTATATACAAAATAATTTCTCCATTTCAACAAATGCTAGTTATTAAAACAACATTCCCAATAAGGAAAATAGATATATTGAGAAGAAGAATACCTGTACTTGCCCTCGTTCTGAGATCATTACTGAATCCTCCCTGTCCAACTCAAGCTGCAGCTACTCTAATTCGAACTCTAACTCTGCTTCCAGTTGAACCATATTTCGTTTCTCGGTGCTAATCACATAATTCAAATATCCATTAGATTCCATGGTAGACTTAGCCTTTTCCATATAAAAACTTGCCCCTTGATTCTGGTTGCATTTACTGACATTCCCACGACAATCTGATAATGATGATGTGATATCATGATTTGATCTTAAGATGCCAAAACCATCGCCTTTCTTTAGGATTTCATCTTTAATTTCTTTGAGCAGCATTTCCATTGGAATTCATTGCACCTTCATTTTGTTCAATTCAGTCGCCCACTTGAACCGGATGAAAGCCATACCCACTCCCATTCCTATGTCAAAAGATGTCTCTTTCGGCTTCCTAGCTCCTGCAGGTCAAAGATGTGACATTGAACTCCCGGACCACAGAATAGTAACAAATACAAAAGCAAGGAATTTAATGCAAAAACTTGATTGAAGAAGATGCAAAGTTAAAAATTTAGATTAAAACCCAAATCTTGTGCTGAAAAATTGGCATACACCAGCAATGGAGGAACCTGGTAGTCAAGAACTACCAGCAATGTAAGAGCTAAGACATTCACTCGATGTGGATGATTCACCTTCTTTACCTAATTCTTTTCTCTAATGTAGCCTTTAATTCCCATGCCTGCAGAACCTCCATATTTGAATTAAGAAAAAGAAAAGACCAAAAACATAATATAATTGACTACATCTGTGAAGCAAAAAGACCTCGGCCAATAAATATACATGGAAATAAAACTTATGGATACCCTATGAAACGTAGGAGAGGAATGGTGGAAGAAACATCAAGCATCTCAATCCAAACCCCAGTTTTCCTTTTTATCCGGTAAATATTCTCTATTGTGACTCTCTTCTTTGCTCTCCTTTGGAGTTTGAGAGACTATTATGATGACAAAGTTTCGGGGAAGAGACTCGTTGGCATGCTTCATAAAAAGGTGAGTTCTTAGACAGTTTTGAGACTCCTTCCTTTTTGTTCTAGCATGAACCAAACGACGAATAGTTAGCCTACAACTACACTTAATTAGCCTATAACTCAAGAGGACTCGACCTCCCACACGTACCTGAGGCCGCATCCGACGAGCGGACGCCAACCCCTCCATTGATCCCCTCCGTCATCTTAGAATCAGGAGAGGCCACCTTTTCTCTTCTATTCTCCTCTCCCTCCTCTGTCCTTTCTTTCCCCTTCCTCTTCTTTCGACGATACCTCGAGAAGAACACCGGACCACCCGATCCGAGCACCGTCTGTCCGCTACCGCCGTCGGCGGACCGCTTCTGGAACGGGAAGAGCCATCTGGGAAGGAACTTCCGTCGGAAAATAGCCCAAGAGGAAAGAGCAGAAACGTCTCGCGTTTGCGGAGTAAAACTGCCCATTTCGCCGTCCTGTACGTGAGGACGGTGAAGGAAATCCAGGATCCGCGTCTTCCCCGCCTCCGCTGCCACTAGCTCTCGCGGAACGTCAGAGGGCGCAAGGCTTCGGCTTCGGATTTCCCGCTCCTGCCTCGGGGACTCCACCGTGGTCTCGAGTCGGCAGGGCGCTCCAAAGGCGGGGAAGCCTTCATCTGAGTACTTATAGCCAGTGGAGTAGAGCAGAGCAGAACAATACGGAGAGAGAAAGGAACGACAGAAGGAATGGCGCTCACCGTAACAACGATCCTGACCGTCCATTGTTGGGTCTGCGTTCTGATGGAATTGGATGATTTTGAAATAGTATTAGGACACACATACCCATAATATACTCACACATACTTAATAAACAAAACACATAAAAATAAAACAAACAATATATAAATACACACAACACACACATAACACAAACACACAATAAACAATACACACGAAAAGAACACAAACAATACACACAATACACATAAACACACAACACATAATACACACTATACACCCAATACATATACACACAATACATAATACACATATACACACAACACATAACACACACTACACACAAAAACAATACAACATAAACAACACACACACTATACAACACACACAATACATACACAATACAAACATATATAACATACAAAACACATACATAATACACATATATACACACACGAAAATAACACAAACAACACATAACACACACTATACATACATAATACACATGCACACAACACACAATATACAACACACATGAAAATAACACAAACAACACACAATACACACAACACAATACACATACAAACAACACACTATACACACAATACACACAAAAACAATACAATAACATAAACAACACAAACATAATACACATACAAACAACACACACTACACACACACTACAAATACACACATACACACTACACACGCACAACACATGCTACACATGCACTACATACATACACATACAACATAACACTACACACACACAATACAATATACATACACACAACACAGACAAATAACACACACACAATAAACAACACATATGAAAATAACACAAACAATACACACAATACACATACAAATAACACAAAACACACACTACACAAAAACAATAAACATACACACAACACACACAAAAATAACACAAACAACACACACATTATACATATACATATATACAACACACTACACACACAACATACAAAAATTATATAACAACATACACAATACACACAATACACACAACACATACTATACACACACTACATAGAAACATAACATACATAACACAAACACATATACACACAACTTGAAACAACACACACACATAACATACACAACACACAAGCAATACATATATATACATAACACACACACAATAAACAACACACACGAAAAGAACACAAACAATACACACAACACATAACACATAATACAAATACACAATACACATACACACAACACACACAAACACAATAAATAACACAAATATAACACGCATAATACACACACACACAACACATAACATTACACTACACACACACAATACACATACACACTACACGAACTACACACTACACAAACAACGAACCCAAAAATAACATAAACAACACAAACACAATACACATACACATAACATATACTACATACACACATAACATACACAACACAAACACATACACACACATCTTTTAACAACACACACACATTTTACACACAACTCATAACACACACTACATAAACACATAACATACACAACACACACATATACACACAAACTTATAACAACACATACTATACACAACAAACACATCTTCACAACACACTATATAAAACACACACACACATAACACATATACATATATAACATACACAATACGTACACATACACATACAACTACTCATAACAACACACACATATACACACAACTCATAACAACACACAATACACACAGCACACATAATGTAACAACACACATATACATATAACATATACAATACACACACAACTCTTAACAATACATACACACGCATAATATACACAACTCATACACATACACACACGACTCATAATACAAACACACATACACACACAACTCATAACATGCATACATACACACAACTCGTAATATACATACAGATGACACAAACACAACACACACACATACACACAACTCATAACAACAAACACTACACACATAATATATACAATACATACACATAAGCACACAAACTCATAATAATACACGTACACAATATACACAACACACGCACATACACAACATACATGCACACAAACACACACAACTCATAACACACACACACGAACAACACACATTACACACACACATATAACATACAAAACACACACACACACACATAACACATACACAAACAACACACATACACAATACACACGTAACATACACAAAAACCAACACACACAAAAACAACACACAACACACAAAGATCCATATACATTACACACTTACACACAACTCATAATAACACACTATACACAATACATACATACATACATAACTCAAAACAATACACACTATACACATTACATACACAATAAAACAAAACACAGCATAAATAACACATAACACAAATAAAGCACAACACTTAAAAGACACAACATACACACAACATACAACACACACACATATAACATACACAACTCACATACACACACAACTCTTAATATACACAACACACACACATATAATATACACAACACATGCCCACATATACACACATTTCTGATAACACACATAACACACGCATATATACATACAACTCATAAAAACACATACTACACACAATACGCATATAACAAACACAACACACATATACACACATGACTCATAACAACGTACACTACACACGCATAACATACACAGTACATAAACATACCACATAAAACAAACACGACATATAAAAAATAAACATACAACACACGTAACATGTACACATACGCACACACATAATGCAAAACAAACACAACGCACATATCGCACAGCAAAAATACACAATACACTCATGTAGAACAAACACACATGCATAACATACACACAACATAGACAACACACACAAGCACAATATACAAAACAAACAAAATGCACACACCACACAGCACACACACAATATAGAACACAAAACAAACACAACACAACACACACATACATAACACCTAACACAAAACACACACACAACACAACACACATAACACACACACACAATGCATAACACAAACACACAACATATAACATAACACACAAACAATACAAACACACACATAACACATGATACACAACATACATAAACACACACATACACACATAACATACAAAAACACATACACACACATAAATACAAAACACACTCCACACATACACAACACATAAATACACACATACACAACACACACAAAATATAACGCACACACATACAACACACCCCCACACACACAATACACACATACGTATACATATCATATAACACACATACACAACAAACACAGACAAATGCACATCCCTGTTATTTTTCAACATTTGAGAGATTCATCAGAAAAAATAGGGATCAACAAAACTCAACCGATCCCACACCAGAGTCAGAATCATTTGTGAGTTAAGATCATTTGCCAGTTGAGACAGAATGACGGATCAAAGTTTGACTACTCATCAACAACAGCGGAGTGTAATTGGGAGCTAAGAGGCATATTGCATCTTCTTCAAATGTTATCTTTTTCGATTTTTGCTTTTATTAGAATAATTATTTTTTTGTTTTTCTACTTGAAACGAAGATGTTTGATGATAAAGACCGTGTCGCTTCCAACAATGAATAACTTAAGCTTTGTTTTCACTGTCAAGAAAAGATTAAAAACATAGACAGTACTCGATGAAAAATCGATCGTAACATAAGCCAGTTATCGATCAGCTTCATTTACTTTGTTTTTGCTATAGGTGTGACTAGCTTTGATCATTCTTGTGTAATTTAGTTGAATGTGTGTGTGAGAGAGAGAGAGTGAGAGTGAGATTGAGAGATAGAAAATATGATCAAATGTACTTGTTATTTCTCTCCAGATCTGAGATCATTCTTGTGTAATTTAGTTGAATGTGTGTGTGTGTGTGTGTGAGAGAGAGAGAGAGAGAGAGAGAAAAAATATGATCAAATGTACTCGTTATTTCTCTCCAGATCAGATGTATATGTAGGGACTTTGGTATTGCTTGTATCCACAGAGGAGGGAAGGATATTGAACACATAATCTCAACTTGTGAGATCTCGCAGGAAGACAAGGTACTAAGCGAATTAAACTTCTAGATGCTTTTTTTGTCTCAGAGTAAACATATAATGTAAATTTCTCTGAATGTTTTCAGAGTGATTTCTTCTTAGTAGATGAAATTGTGCCAAACCAGATTAGCTCAACAAAAGTGTGGTAACGATTAAGTGTTGCGATCTTTGTATTTTTCTCTACACTAAGACTAAATTCTTATATGAAACTCGTTGAATTCTTCGCTTAACTGGCAGTGATATGGACAGAGTTGATTACGACTGTGGTTTTTATGGAGGTTATTTCTCTTTGCAGCTTAAAGAAAAGTCACTGTAAGTGAAAGGTGCAAGTGTCTAAGGAAATGGCAAAAATATTATGATGATCTACAATGAAATATTTTATGTTGTCGATGTTCTGTTGTTGTAAAGGTTGGCTTCTCGGTCCTTTGTATTTAATAAAAGAGATAGTGAAACCTAAAGATGGATATACTTTCACGAAAGTGAACTTGTAATCACAAAGTAGACATCACTTTTGAAGTTGTAGTTATCATTCATGGAAATTGTCTCCCTCTTGGTAGTGTCATTAGTGAAAAGCAGAAAGAGGTGGGTGTTTTGGGGGTGGGGGTAGTGCGATGGTTAAGTTATGAAAAGAAATAGGAATTGTAATTTAGGTTGGAACCATATGGTATTGTTGGTATTTACTGATCTGATCGTAGCTCCACTAATGGACCACCTACATATTGGGCGATTCAAGCATGGTACAAGAGTACAAAGTAACTGCAAGTGCATGAGCTTAGAGGACATGGAGGTGTCAGCTTGCTTTATGTATGTGTTCTTTTAGGTACAACATATACAACAACTTGTTCGATCTTCTGCTTTCAGTAACTTTGAAAGCATCCGATATTTGAAGGAAAAATTTTATTGGATTTAATGTTGTAATAGCTGACAATTGGCAACGGATTTTCACATATTACCTTAAACTCCTATGGACACTAGAAAACAGAGATGCTGTCTGGTCCTGGGTAGGTGGAATGAATATCAAAAGTTTTTGAACCTCCAAAACCTTCTCCATCTGGACAATATGCTCAGTGGAAGTGGATTGAGGAACAACAGAAGGATGAATCTAAAGTTTCTCGAACAACAGAAGGATGAATCTAAAGTTTCTACCAGTGATAACTTAATCTCCTCTGGTTTTGCAGCACCTTGCTGATTCTCCTTCCAAACAAATCGAGATATTGGACCCAAATCAATCAGCATCTTCTTCAACTAAAATCGAATGCTTACAATCTGATATAGTTGGTGAGTCTGTAAAAGTTTTATAGTTGTAGTTTCTTACTCTTTGAGTAACCACTTTAAACATGGAAACAATGAAATTAATATATTCCTTAGCCAATTAATTTTTACTGATATATGCAAGTCTGTAAATTTACATTCCATTGTATGTGAAAACTCACTATCTTCACATCTTTGTGGTGTCATCTCTAGCCTTAGATTAAATTGAGAGCTTCTATCTTGCCAAAGTTACTTGCAAGAATTACTGTCTCTTTTTTGAAGATCTTTTCTTTCAACTAAGCGTTTATGGTTTTCTAATTATTTGGAATGAACATGCACTAGTAAAGCATGAACACATTGATAACCCAGAGGAGGTGGGAACAACACTTTCTGGTTAATGCCAATTCAACCCCAATTCAATCTGCACTCTGAAGAAGCTAATGTGAGTAAACTATGCCACGTTTGTTGAAGCACCAGCGCATGGAATTCTGTTTAATATAGGTAACAAATATTTTCCTGTTCATGTTTTTCTTTCAAGCATTAATAGCATAATCATAATGTACCATATATTTGTTGATTTTTTATTATTAGCATACTGTACCATATAACTGTTGATTTTTTTTCTAGTTCACATGTCAACGATGGTCCTTTTCCTTATTTAATTTGGTTGGATCATACTTGGTGATAGTTTGAAAAATTAATCCTTTGTTAGAATATTTATGATTACTGCCTTCAGCTTCTGTAATTGGGTTGAGATTGTCAAGATTTTCTTTGTAGATTGCAATAGAAGTGATGATATTCTTGTGTTTGCTTTAGTTGAAAGGGTCATAAGATTGGAGTATAACTATCTTCCTTAAATGAACGTGGGTGTAATATGCCCTCCCACATGCTAAAGAAGAGTTAGAGTACATTTAGTTAGCATTGTCTTCCTTGTATATTGGCATTCTTGACATAGGAAGCTAATCGTTTTGCTTTGAGCAACATGCATATACGACACTTATCGTTGAATGACCAATATCAATTATTATTCTTATTGCAACTCAATCACTAGTTAGGATAAAGAATGCCTCTTATGGTATTGCAGCAAGGTGTTACAAAGCTGATTTTACCTAAGTCGTGTGATACCCTTGTGTGTCTGTCTACAAAGGGTCAACTTTCCTAAAATCACTTATGGTCCCTTACGGATAAAAGATGGGTTAGAGAAAATGTTTAACTTGAGATCCACAAGCAATCATTTTAATAAACACATAATAGACAATGTAAGTTACAAACATAGACTTCGCAAGCTCTGAACGGTTGTGTGACAAAAGGTCCAAGGTGGTTCACCATGGTCCAAAGTCCCTATAAGTGCTCACATGACACTACTACTGAATAAGGTAGCGAACCGGCCTTAGACACTACCCCAAAGGCCCATATAGTCATGTGTCACCCGGGTAGCTCCTAGGTGTTGTATTGGTTGACACTCTGCATCACTTTGCGGAGCTAGAAAACCCTAAAAATAACTGCCTTGATGGCTTGTTTCTAGGCAGTTTTGACTTTGCGTGACGATTGCACACAATTTACGTTTATAAGCCTGAAATGATCATAAAAGTCAACCAAATTGGAATTGTCAAACCTACTGCAAGCCTTCTACATGCTATGTAAAGCATGAACACAGATCAAAAGACATCGATATATATGAGCATTACATCAACACCCCATTTATAGTTTTGTCCATGACAACAGCCCAATGGAGTTGCATTCGATATGAGCTTTTTCTTCTTTGGTAATAGATACAAATAGGAGAGCTTTCTAAATCCAAATCGAAACTGTAGCAACTTAACATAGTCTTATGGATTTGCATTTGATATGTTTTTTTCTTAATTTTGCCTCAACTATTGCACTCCATTTCGAGATGGACGAAAAGCTTGATCGCATGGTGACTCACCTTAGCCTCGCGATGAAGATATGCTCGAGCCCTTGCTTGCTAAGATACTCCCTTATTATATCTTTTCTTCTGCCTCTCCTAACACATTGTAATCATTGTTTTGTTGATTTTGTTGTATCGAAAGTGATAATGATGGAAAATAATAATTCGAAATGGCAGACGTCACATGATCTGCATTATACCCTCCTTTATCGATTGGGATGAGATGATCGATTGCATTCTCACTCACCTCAGTCTTGCTGATGAGAATATGCTTGAGCCCTTACTATGATCCTCCCTTTCTCTTCTCTCACCTCTCCTTCCCAGAGTCTTGATCACAATTAGGTTTAAACTCGATTGGAATCTGAACTGAACTGACCCGGTAGTTCATTAGTTCTAAACCGAACTGGAACTAGTCCTGGGTGGTGTGGTTCCCATTCCTGGGTTTGGGAAACTAGAACTAGCAATTCCGGTTCCAAACTAGTGGTTATGGATTCAAATCGGTTAAATAGGAAAGAAAACAAAAAGAAATAACATTTAAAACTTATGATACAGTGGTTAATTTTTTATAATTTATTTTTTTATATCAACATTTTTATGCCATTGCGTTAATTATAATTATACATCTATTTTTTAAGTTTTAGAAATAAAATTATGAATTTCTTTTTCATATTTTAAATTAGTTTTAATTAAAAAATATTAAAAATTTGTCGGCGCCCAAATCAGAGTCGAAATTGAAATTTGTCTATTATATCTATTTTCTCCATCAATAAAATTAATAATGTTAAGATAAACAAATTTAGATATTTAATTTGTTGCATGATTTGTTTAATTTATAATAATATATTTTTTAAAAAAATAATTTTATTTTTAGGATAAACAAAATTATTTTAAGGACAAATTTTATTTTTTAAGGATAAAATTATATTTTACTTTTAGTATAAAATTTTTATTTTTCGGATATAATTTTATTTTAGGATAATCAAAATTATTTTTTTATTTTTTAAGGATAAATTTTATTTTTTAAGGATAAAATCATATTTTATTTTTAGGATAAATTTTTTAATTTTATTTTTCGGATAAGTAAATTTTTATTTTTATTTTTAATTTTATTATAATTTTTATAATAATATAAATTTATTATAATATAAATTTTAAAATTAATAATGTTTGGATACACATACCACATACAACTCATAACATCGCACTATACACACATAATATATATACACAACACACACATACACAACTCATAAATAAACACACTATATACACAACACACAAGCACACACAACATACACACAACACACAAACACACACAACATACACACAACACACAACTCATAAACAACACACTACACACACAACATACACAACACGCACTACACACACACAACACACAACACACATTACACACACACACTAAACGCACAAACATAACAACACACACTAAGACACAATACACATACACACACAATACACATGCACATATAACACACACAACTCAACAACACACTACACACACAACTCAACACACACTATACATACACAACACACACTAGACACACATACACACATATAATATACACAATACACATACAACACATTACACATACAACTCATAACACACACAAACAACATACAGTACACACACAGCACACAAACAACATACACAGAAATAACAATACACACATAACATACACAACACACACATAATACATACTACACATAAACACAAACACACAACTCATAACACACACACACTACATATAACTACACACAACATACATAACACACACTACACACACACAATACACATACACATATAACACACACAACACATACACAAAACATATACAATACACACACATACACAACACACAAAACTCAAACAACACATACTACACACACATAATATACACAACATACAACTAACTAATAAACAACACACACAACTCATAACACACGCTATACACACACAACTCATAACATACAAAACACACACAACTCACACTACACACACAAACTATACACATAACACACACTGCACACCAACAACAAACACACACATAACATACACAACATACAATTAATAACATAACACACACTATATACACACAACTCACACTACACACAAATAACACACACTACATAATATACACAATACACATATAACACACACTACTCACAAATATAAACGCACAACTCATAACACACACACACATACACACAATACACACACACATAACATATACAACACAATACACACACACAACACACATAACATATACAACACAACACACACAATATATACACAACACGCTCACACACAACACACTCAACACAATACTCTTAACAACACACATTACACACAATACACACACAACTCATAACAACACACACTACACACATTACACACAATACACACAACTCATAACAACACACACATACACAACTCACAAACACACACAACACACATTATACACACACTAAACGCACAAACATAACAACACACACTAAGACACAATACACATACACACACAATACACATGCACATATAACACACAACTCATAACAACACACTACACACACAACTCAACACACAATACACACACAACACACATAATATATACAACACAATACACACACAACACATATAATATACACAACAAGCTCACACACAACACGCTCAACACAATACTCTTAACAACACACATTACACACAATACACACACAAACTCATAACAACACACACTACACACATTACACACAATACACACATAACTCATAACAACACACACATACACAACTCACAAACACACACAACACACATTACACACACACTAAACGTACAAACATAACAACACACACTAAGACACAATACACACAATACACATACACACAACACACACTATACACAACATTACACATAAGGGGTTCATGGCAGTTGTTTGAAGATAGCCCACACATTATATAAGATACCGTTGAGATGTGATCATAAGTCTCACATTATTATACTTTTTTTTTTTTTCTTTCATTGAAAGTATTCATCGTTAACCTTGACATCTAAATTCCCCCTCTTTCATATTTGTGGTATTTTAGTTCTAGAATTAAAGATAAATTGATGCTGTTGTTGGAAAAGAGATGACTGTGAAAATGCATGTGCAATTTGATAGGCTTAATCCTGATAATTAGTTTTTGGCAGATCGTACACACGTTATGCAAGTAATTAAGCAGCTCCAAACTAGGGCAAGGCCAACTTCCAACGGAGAGACAGATGGTGATATGGCGAATACATTGCAGGATGGCGTTGGTAAAATGGAGGTATTCCTGGAACATTTCTCTCTAGAGATAATCTGCTTGATCACCCAGGATTTTATTTTGCTTTATCGGAATCTGTTGCTGAAGCAGGAGGAAACAGGTGGCGTCCAGAGTGACCTCAAATAGTCCCTCGAATTTTGAAGGTGAAGTCGAGGGGCCCCGAGGAGTTGTCCACGGAAAAAATACTCTCTGGGAGATCTGAACCATGGTTGGATGGGCCCCTAACTATCCTGCCTTGGCAAGGAGTATCAAAAGTATGATTGATTGCCTACTTGCGTTATTTATTATCTTCTTATATCATAATTTTGTTTCTGCCGATTTTATCGTGTGTTGAGATGTGTTTCGTGATGGGGGATATTCGTAACTCGAAAGAAATCAGCCGCTCTTCTTCGTCGCGGTAGCAAATTTTTGCCTCTGGAGTTACTTTCCACGTGAAAGGTGGTTACGCTGCTTTTGCAGTGCCAGACGATTGTTGGAAATTTAATTGAGATACTCACTTTCAGGATAGAAATAAATGGAAAATTGAATCAACATGTCGTTCCTGCCGTCCCTTGTGGGATGATGCCATTCCTATAGTTCGAGTGAAGATCTTAAGTCAATTATAATCTTGTATCATGTCATTGATTCCAACCATCAGTGAATGTTTGGAATCGTAATGTGATATTATTTTTGCTAATTCAAATTGAAGAGTAATGTTAAATCGAACTATTTTTTATGTTGTATATGAGATAGGAATCAAAACTATTAACCTCACATGAGGTTTGTGAATAAATAATTATTTAATAATAAGCAAAGAATATAAATCTTTCTGTTGGGAAAGGACGAGGATCTTAAAACCATTTAATATTCACATTTATATAAAATCCTAACACAGAAAAGGAAGCCCAAAAGAAATGTGGTTTAGAATTCTCTGAACATATAACAATATTTTAACATTAGTTTTTTTTTCTGAAGAAACTGAGAATTTATCTTTCACGAGGTACAACTTGCAGGGCAATAGAACTTTTGAGACACTACATATCAATCCAGAACACGGTGGCCATTTATAATATTCAACAAGAATTATGTCACACCGTATGGAGGATGGAACAATAGAATGATATTTTAAATCAAGTCTATACATCATAAATTCATTATTGCAGGGCCTACTAATGACTGAAAGATGTCAAATAGCACATGCTGCACTTCGCTGGAGCTATGTTCACAACGAATAAGGTTAACTAACAACGGAAAAATGCAAGGCAAGTTCCTTTTAAATGAATCCCTCTCCAAGCTACTTAAGACTTGCAAGGACAACACAGCCAACGATGCCCTAGCTGCCAATTCCTCTCTCTTCGCTGAACCTAAAGGAAGTATCCAGTGCAATGCTGGGCTTGTATTTGAAATCTGATCTGTTAGTTCGTGTCCTGCACAATTTAAGTATATCTGCAATATTTTCTGACAAACTGACACAACTTCTGATTCTATTCTCAACTCATGTGACACAAATTCATCTTCAGTAAGTAAAGTTTGCAAGAATTTCAGGAGATTCTGATAGGATTCATTCTCGAAATGAACAATTGGTGGATCAGAAATCTCCAATAAGGAGCATGCCTTCTGCATCTTCAGCTGTACAGCACTTTCATTACTCACTTCACTTGAATGTGATGCAATGGACGTAAGTATTTCCAATAGTATGGTAACATGAGCTGCAGAAAAGTATTTCCGATGCACCTCATACAGCTTCTTGACAACCTATTAGCAGGAAAACGAAAGGCCACTGTCTTTAGACTGCTGAATGACAGCTTGATGCAAACTTGTACGTAAAGATATAACAGCACGAGTGTTCATCGACTTAGAAGGGGGAAGAAACAAAAACAAAGTTTTGTCAATTCGCATTACTTACGAATATAAACACATTCTTGTTCACAGAATCAACTTTGTCATTGCATGTACTTATCTGAATCATGGATTGCTAGATGTTTTGGGATTACTGATTTCTTAAAGCTTCCACCAAGACCAAAGATGGATCACTTAAATGGAGGGTTGGCATCATTAAATTTGTATCCATGCATCAAAAGAAAGTTTCAAAAGTTATAAAGCTGAATCTTGATAGAGTGGCCTGTTTTACATCAACAGATGTCAAAAAATCTCAATTCAGGTAGTAATCTAAATGCTTCCCCAACCCAATCCAAGTTTTCATTACAAGACAAAGAAGAGTATCATTACCGGAGCAAGTGATCCGAATATAAACCATTAAGTTAGCTTCACCCATGTAATTTATATTAATTCATTGAGCATTGGGTTTCATGGCTGCTTGACAAACTGCATTGTTCAATAAGGTTAGAACATTAACCAAAAGATCTTGACCAGCCAAATAACTACACCATCATCCCAACCCATACAATATTGAAACTTTAATGAAACTGGGGATCAAGCGATTGAAAGTCATTGTCTCCCTATCTGTATCTTGTTCTCACCATGCCTAACCTATCTGACCTTGATTCTAGTCTAACAATCGAATGTTATTATCCTACTCAATGTTTAATAGACTATCCATCCTGTTTGGTACAGGTTGGTATTTATTGGTCTGACAACTGGTCGAGATGCAACTTGGATGATTTTGCATGTTTTGTTTCAGTCTGAGTTGTACCCTCTGATAAACTCACAGTATCAGGCTTACCAAGTGGTAAGCAGATCAGAATCAGATGGTAAGCTTGTCCAGTTCAGTCTGGTATGAGATATACCATCTAGTAAGCTTGGTACAAACCAGTATCAGGATTTTTTTTAAAACAATGTGTGACAATTTTATCTCTTTCTCACCATCACCTCACAGCTATCCCTCTTTCTATCTTTCTCCCCTCTTGACTCCTTCCCAGCATGTCATCACTGCCTCCTACCTACCACATTGCAAACACTGGCTTCTCATCTTATCAGTACGTATAGCTACCTTCTACTCTCTTTTCTCTCAGTAATTTCTCCCCTGCTCCCCAGTCAGGCATGGAGACATATCATCACACAATACGCCCAACCTTGCTAGCATTATGAAACCTCAACTCTTTTTATTTTCCAGATTAATGGAACTTGAAGGATAGAATCCAGGCTCTCAAAATTCAAGCTCATCTTTGTGAGGGATTAAACCATTACTTGGTCTGACTTAAAGAAAGTGAAAATGTTTGGTAACAAGTGACTCTGAGAAAGTATAAGGGAAGTGAGCAAAGGAGATATACCAAGAGAAACATGTCCGTCTAATCTAAAAAAAGCTCATAATAATTTTACTAATCATCTCAACAAATATGCAAACAAGACTCATTATTCACTCTTATTCATGATGTTTGTTAATACGGCTTATGGTAACTTCAAAAGGAAGAAATATCTATCTAAATAAATTATAATCTAACAGCAAACAAATTACCAAAAAACTATATTCTCAGCCTAATTATAATAGACTAAATACCTTGAGGTCAAGAAATTAAAAAAAATAAAAATAAAAAACCCACATAAAAGTCTACCTAATAAGACTATTACCTGTTCGTCCGAGATACAATGAGTCTGAACATATATTTTATAACTCAAAATTAGATACAATGCAATTTTTATAACTCAAAATTAGGATGAAAAATCACCCCCAAAAAAAACATAATAAAAGTGAACCTGATCTTATCTTAATAACTTGTCCTTAAATTCAACAACACTCGATCCAGCCTTGCAAGACCCAAACATGAGTTGCCTAAGACCAGTAATTCTGCATCGATTCGCCTACTCTAGATGGATCTTGTCCTCAATAACTGTAGGATCTTTAATAATACAATGACAGGTCGTCATTGTTGCATGATCTCACAGAAATTGATGCCTGCATCCCCAATTTACAATTTGATAGGCATTTGTGACTTGATTAAAAACCATTCTTCATAGGTGCTTTATCCATCATCAAAGTTTGCAATGTTGCTTTGACTTGTGACAAAGATGCCTCTAACAGTATCACTGCATCTTAATAGCCTCAATCTTGATGACATGCAGTTGTCTCCAACTTAGGCTCATCTTGCTTTTGCTTCACTATTACAATCTCGTCATTCTTAGCCATCAACTTTTCATGTTGGAATTTGTACTACTCTCAGATGTTAGCATCATCTATATGACCATAACTGAGTGCAAAGGAGACAGGTAACTCGGTCAATGTTTGCATCATCTCGTGTATAGCTCTCATTTCCAGCAACATATGATTCTTCAGTAAGGAAAGAAAGGACAAGCAAAGGAATCTTCATGAAAATCACAGGTCTAGTAGGAAAAATCAGTTAAGGATGGGATCCACCATGATGGTAGAACATATTGGCTATCTAAAGCTTTGGAACTATTTTAATAGTGAGTACTTGAAGAGAAATAGAGGAAGAGACATCCATGGTCATCTAATTAAATCTTAATCTAAAGCCAAACTGATTTCAGAAAGATCAGAATTTTGTCCCTACTATAAAAGGTTTATCACCTTCACAACTATGGCCTTGGAAGTAAAATAACATCACAAAAAATTTCTACAAAATAGACTAACATTAGCAAGTCTATGCTCCAGAATGAATCTGAGATTTAGGACAGAGATTTAGGACAAAATTCCACCCAAAAAGACTAGAAAATAGAAAAACTTGATCTTGACTCAATATCTTTCAACCATAAACTCAATCGAGAACTAATATGGCCCAACAAGACACAAATAGGAATCAACTTGTCTTGCATAAAATGGTGCCCAGGAAATAGTGCAGCATCAGTAGGATGACTCGGTCCTTAAGGCTTCCAGAATGAAACTCATGACAACATGTGCCAATGAGTTATGGTACAAGCAAGGAAACTAATGTTAAGTAGGGGTGTTCTGATACCTAAAAACAATGAAACTAACCATTTAACCCAGCTGGATCGGTTCAGTTCAAGTTTGGGTTCTAGAATATTTTTAGTATTAGTTCAGCTAATTTGCCTATTTTTACAATCATTTCATTGAATCTAAAGAAGAAAAATTCTTCCACATTTGCTGGTCTTTATCAATAGCATGCTGCAATTTGTTTATCTCAAACAAAGTTAGACAAGTGATTAGGGTATCAGTGAGTCAAAATGAATCAATAATTATACTTGATAAGAGGGTTATGAAAAATGTTCTATTAGCCCAAATGATTGTGAGAGACTATTACAGAAGCAAAATAACCTCCGGATGTACAATTAAAGTTGATCTTCACAAATCTTATGATTCAATTAAATGGGATTTTATCAAAAAGATGTCAAACTTGCTTGGCTTTCCTAAACACTAGCTCATTATGAAATGTTTAACAAATACACTCTATATTCTCGACTTGGAATTTGGTTGGACATTTTGACAGGAGAATAGGTTTGATGCAAGGTGACCCAGTGTCACCTTATCTGTTTCTATTGGCTATGAAGTGTTTGACTCGAAGAAGGAGGAAAGTTAAAAAGGAAACAATTTTTTTAATGTCCTAAGTGTAGGAAATTGAACTCGAGTCATCTTTGCTTTGCAGATGACTTGTGTTTTGCCATGAGAATTTGACTGTTTTAGGAAAATGTTAAAAAGACAACATTACTTTCCAGCTGTATCTAGTTTAAGTGTTAAGCCAGAAAAGGTTTATATTAGAGGAACAAAACCTTCTGTGAAGCAAGATATCCTATAGTTTCTGGATTTCAGGATAGCAAGTCCTGCCAATTAAATCTCCTGAAATTACTCTAACTTCAACAATTATGGATTATAATGATTTTAGAATACTAGTTAAAAAATCAGTGCCAAGGCCAGAAGCTACACATCTAAAATACTTTCTTATGCAGGAAGAGTCCAACTTATAAATTGCATGCTCTTTTCTGCAGTTAAATTGGAGCATTATTTTTTAAATTCTAAATAGAAATTAAAGAAATAGAAGTAGTCATGAGGAAGTTTATCCGAGGAGGAACTGAACTTGACACAGGTAATGGTTAGTAGCCCGGAAACAAGTATGAAGCATCTCAGAAGGGTAACTTGGATGATAAAGCTTTAACAAGAATCTGCCCATAGCTAAATCTCAAACTCCACTCTCCATGGATTTACTAATTAAATGTAAAGAAGTAATCTGAAAGTCAGACTGCTACAATCTACAAACAGTATTTGCGCTTGGCCAGACATTGAGAATAAGGACCTTCTAGTGCACCATAGCTAAATCTCAAACTCTACATAGATTTACTGATGAAATTAGAAGTAACAAGTAATTTGGAAGTTGGACTGTTACAATCTACAAATGGTACTTGTGCTTGGCCAGAGGTATTGAAACTAAGGACCACCACATGTCAACTCAACAGCTAGGAGATTCTATTGCACTACTAAATCTAAAAACCTCATCTTACCATAAATAATTAGTTGAATCTGTATCTCGACCTTAGTCTACAATTTTTTATTCCATTGATGTTTGAACATTTTACCTCTTGTTCCAAGACAAATGCAATTTCCCATTATAAATGATCAGAAATCTTAATAGTGCAATACTGAAATGAAACTTGTGAAAAAAAAGATGGGTAATCACTGAGCAGTTGACTAATGCAATCAATCAAAGTTTCTTCAACTTTTATTTTATTAAACCAATCAATTTTCTGTAGAAATATTGGTTAACTAAAAATTTTAAACAGAATAAACAATCACGGGTGAAGTAGACAAAATCCAACTGTCTAGATTTCAGTAAACCAATCACAGGGACTAGCTAAAGTGATGTATAGCAAATATTTTTTCCAACGGTACAATATGCTTAATCATATGTGAAGATCCCTTCTTAATTTAATACTTCTAACAAGATATGAAAAGTTAACTGTCCAACAAGGATTTTAATTTCGAATGATACTGCCTACACCGGGCGGTACCATCGATTGAGGCTGTTTCCGCCCATTACCGCCCGAAATCGGTCGGTAACGGTCGATTTCAATCGTCACTGCCTACTACCGGGCAGTATTAGCCGAGGGAGAAGGAAGAAGAGGGAGAAGAAAAGGGAAAACCTAGAGATTCGGCACTACTCTCCCTCGACGATCCCAATCCGTCACCGCCCTCCCTCCTCGGACGCCGTAGATGAGATGTCGCTTCCTCGTCTGAGACGACGAGGCCTCGACGTCGTCAGCAACTTCTTCTCATCCGCGCGGGGAGATATCGTCGAGGCTTCGCGGGGAGAAGAAAACACGGTTTCATCTCCCTTTTTTAATTTTTTAACTATTATTATTATTATTATTATTATTATTATTATTATTATTATTATTATTATTATTATATATATATATATATATATATATATATATATATATATATATATATATATATATATACCGAGCGGTATGTCAGAGTGTACCGCTCGATACACTCATACCGTACCGAGTTGAAATTGCAGTATGTCATATTAGAGTGCATGGTACACTCAATACTCCGGTACAGTACGAAATTGCGAACTTTGCTTTTCAAAAGGTTTAAGTTCAAATTACAAGTCAGCACAAAGGAAAATACAAGAGAGCTTGTGAAATTATATTTATATTTATATATTTATAAATATGTAGCAAATGATTAAGACTTTCAAGGAAAACCGATGTGGTAGGCCTCGAAGCAGTTATATACAGATTTTAGGTTATAATTACTGAATAGCCCAGCCAAATAGTAGGAAAACATAAGCCCAATATGCAATACTTTAGTCAATATCAAATGAACAATGCTAACAACATAGATGTAACTAATTTGGGACCCAAAAAGTCATGCTTAAACTATATGCCAAAAGAATGTTAGAGCATTGAATGGTTAAAGACTTCATGTGCTTTAACTTCGAAAAAAATTAACCAGTATACCCTGTCAGTACTCAATACATCAAGAAAAACCTCCAATGTAAAGGAACACCTGAGAACAATATTGCTATTATGAGAGAAAGGTTACCTGTACAATTTGGAGCTGAACACTTATGTGGTTCTTCATTCTGACGATTGCATATGATGCTGTTTCCATATTAGCCTCCTCTTCATCGTCGTTAATAAATTCATGATCAGAATATTGTTCACCATCAGAATAAGGCTGATTTCTATCAGGAACCTCAACATTTTGCATGATCTTGATGATGTTTGAAAAAACAGGTAGCATTGAAGCAGCTGATTCTTTCAAGGGAACTAAAATATCCTTCCATTCTGCTTCTGATAGCTTGCTTCCTAGACTGGCAGCCAAATGGAGTAAAGCAGCCATCCCTGTGTTAGCATACTGCTTATAGGGACTGCTTAAAAAACTTGTGATAATAGCTACAACATTTGCAAGCTGTGAACGCACTACATCGAAAAACTTGACAAATAAGTCAACCAAGCATTTTGCTGCTAATGTATCGGTTTCAGATTTCCATGAATCATCTTCCATATATTGAGAGTTATGCACTGGTGAAACCTGGCCAACAAGCATATGCCGTGGATTGTTAAAAATGGGGGAAATTGCAGATTTAAAGATATTGATCCAGAGATGGGATGAAAATAGGTGACCATGGTCCTTGAGAATGTCAAAGAATACTTCTAAAGCACCTTTTCTGATAGTTGGTCTAGGATCAGATGTCAACTTAGATAAACCTGAAAATACATATGTATAACTTCTTAGAATAAATTCCAAAATTCCAGCAATAGAGAACTAGCAAGCATGAAAATAATAAATCCCAAAAACTATACCATCAAGTAAAGGTAGCCAAAAGAAAGCATGATCATCTTTTTCAGTCAAATTATTTCCATCTAAAGCATCTCCATTTCCTAAATGACCATCAGAGTTCTTGTCGTAGCAAACCAATCCACCTTCTGCAAGTTTAACAGCACAGAAACGAAGAAACGCAATAGCATTGAGGCTTGCATCACTATTGAATCTGCTGTTTGTAAAAGCTATCAGGCACTTAACACAGTCCGTGAACGTTGTGGTTTCTGTCTCAGTTATATAAGGAAAATAATCCCTAACTATTTTCTCCATTGTCCCAAAAGCCAACAAAACAATACTTTTGCGTTCATCAGCAGCAGCAATTGTAAAAACCTATTAACATGCAACCAAGTTTAATCTTCAGTATAGATAGAAAGTTACAAAATTCTAATTCAATATTTCACCACAAAGGCCATTCTCATTTAAGGTAATCCCTGAAAGCAAGACAGGTATAAGCACATAGAATATAAGAAGTATAAGAAAAACGAAACATACCGTAAAAACACTTTTCCATCCAGATTTCACATGATTAACACGACCCAAAACCATCTGTGAAACACATCGAACAATTAGTTCACGAATTTCGGAAGATACACTCTTCTGCATAACAACCACAAAAGGTCTCAAAAATTCATTCTGAAAATTATAATTAGCAAGCTCCTCTCGCTCCAAAAACTTCATAGCCAACTGCCGTAATGAATCCATGACAAAGATTGCAACTGAAAGATTTTCTGACAATCCTACTGAAACAAAAAATTCAGCAAGGACATTCCAGATGCGAGACCAAACCAATCGAATGCGATTCATATTATAATGCCTGCATGGATAAAATATGTATCAATGAGATCGAAGTGGGTAGCTTGTACACTTGTTTGAAGAAAACAATATGCATCTGCAGACATAAATAAATCACTAAAAACACACTTACGCAATTTCAACTATTTTTGTGAGGCTGAAAACTCGAGGATCTGTTGGAGATTGTAATTCTGTCATAGAAACCTTACAAAGGGCCCTCACAAAAGCTACAATTGCATCACCATTCAATCTTTGGCTATGAGCAAATATGTGGTTTAGCTCAAAGCTACCAATCTGATCCAACAGATTTAAGTTGGAAATAAAGCTACTAATCTGATCAGGGGTAACCAAAGCAGAAGCTTTAATTCCCACAGATGCACTATCATAAGAACCACCTCGAACAACAGCCATTACCGCTGGATTTTGTAAAGCATTTCCTTTCCTCTTCATGGATGTAACGGCAAGTGTTTTCTGTGATCTTTCTTCTGATTCAGTGAGGGGTGCTGTAAAGAATGAAGCATCAGGAGGTGCACCCTCTCCAAGCAGGTGTAAATGCTCAAACCGTGAAAGACATGTAAATATATGCTCCCATGATTCTTGCAGATAATTACCATCTTCAATGGCAATGGATACAATAGCCTGTTAACAGATAAATTAGTCTGGTATATAATGGTCACAAAGAAATTGTTAATGATTCTCAAAAGAGATATTAACTGATATGACGCAGAATATTAATTCCAAAAAAAAAGTGGAAGTTAAAGCCTAACAGATATTGCTATTCAAAAATAAAAACTGTATGCTTTTGTCTATTGATTCATAGCATGTACTTCGAACATAATACATTTTGTATCCTTGTGCATATATGTCATAAAAAGGAAGACAAAGTAAATACAACCAAACCAAGAATACCAATAGAATAAAGAAGCAGACAAAACGAAATTTTGACTTAGTACAATTGGAATGCCAGCATTCTTAGGCAACCCAATGCTTGAGGCGCCCGCCTATTCGGGATCTAGAGAGGGTCACAAATCCTTAACCCTTAAAGTAGAGAAGTTGTTTTAGTGACTCGAACCTACGTCACCAAGGACCAACCTTACCATTGTACAAGGGTTCATCCTCAAATACCAGCATTCTCATACTGTATATTCTTGAAGTCATGCTAATCAGTAACACATATTTATAGACTATCAAATGTTTATTTAATACAAATGTCAAACTAAGGTATAGAAAATATAATATTTAAGATGTAACATTGTTTGAGTCATGCTAATCAGTGGTTCAGTAGGACTATTAAGTGTTTATTTAATACAAATGTCAAATTAAGGGATACAAATTAAAATATTTATGATACTAATTAAAATTACCAATAATAAAACAAATCCAAACATTTCAAGCTAAAATACATATGAAAATTTGACCATGTACTTGGGAATGTGCAAGTTTTACTTGGTCCCATATCTGCCTTATATTAGATCATAACAGATAAGAGCTAAATATTGTCATTCAGACAAATTAACATACATATGGACTTGACCCATTCAATCTATAAGAACAGAAACAAGTTCTGAAGAACACTAAAAGTATTATTCTCCTAGATTAAATTTCAACAGAACAGAAGCAATGTAAACTATTTATTAAAAAAATGTAATCTATCAGCTAAGCTATTGTGCTCTTGACTGTGTGGTAGCATGACAGTTTTTAATGTTCAAAATTAAATGGCAGACATTAACCAACAGACAGCACACCCTCTGAGTGATGTTGTCAGTACTCAGTAGAACAAGTGATCAACTCACATACATATGTATATATAGTTACAAACATACATCAAGTCACGTTCTACAAGTAATTTCATATGGTTGCATTATTCACAATTGTTCATGTAATGAGATCATTCAAAAGGTGATCAGATCCTTAATAGACTCAAAATCTTTTTACTAAAAGGACTACAACCATAAAGAGAGTCTAAGCAACTGTTTAATAAGTTTGCACTGTATTTTATGAGACTGTATCACAAGGTTAGATGGGCCATAAACAATGTTCTATTTGTTACAATATCAAAAATTAGTAATTAATAGATATATAATGTTATACAGATTTTCAATTGAAATAGTTAAGAAAATCTAGGGAAAGTCCTACATATGCTAGGATACGTTACCCACCACCCAATTATCAGGAAAAACGTAAGACAATTTTCCTCAATAAAACTAATACATTTTGTAACTGGAGGAAAATATCCATTAACTCAAGTGGTTCACCTTAACAGCATCAACATTCTTCTGCTTCATGTCTGCAGCACAATGAAGGTATGTGAATTTTGCTACTGATGTGACAAAAGCATCTCTCTGTGTCTGCATATGCATCACTGAGGTGACATGCACTGCATATCGGAAGCCCTGCAAACACTGTGCTGTGGCAGACTTGTCATCACTTTGGTCAAGCGTCACACTGAAAGCAGCCATCATGGGGGCCCAGCAAACCTCAATCATAAATCTCAGGATTGCTGTATCCGTTACAGCATAGAACATAGACCTAAGTCACCAATAAAAATAAATCCAAAATGGACATGGAAAAGATATAACATCATGCACTTTTTAGTACTAGACTTACTCTGATTTTCCACTCTTTGCTTTAAACTGTTCTTGGATGTGCCTAATGAGCAAATCATTTGCACCTAATGCTTTTTCTTCTGCTTGCTTCCAATTTACCAAGTTGAAAATACTATCCAATCCCAAAAGCTTATTGATGCTGCTCGTTTGCTTACTCTGTGGAGCTGATGAATCAACACTAATTTTTATTTCACTTTTCACAATTTGATCATATAAAGAACTCAAATAATCTTCAGGTAAATCCTTCCCATCATCTATTCCTCGATTATTCCGTATAAACTCAGCTTTTGACATCTACAAAGAAAATAAGGTTTGACATTTTAGTACAGAGGCAGTTAAAGATTACCAAAGAAAATCATCAATAACAAACCTTATCTTTCACCATGTTATTGTGTGCATCAGTGTTTAGCATTATCACAGAATAAGCAAGAACATATGCAGTATCTGCACTGGTAAAAGAACTCGGGTTGCATTTACAGTAACGTTCTGCAAACTTTTCCATTATGCGGTCAATTTTTTGTGCTTCTCCAGGCAATCTGAAGCCTCTTAGGAAGAACCTTATGGCTTCACCAAAGTTCATACCCTCAAAATCAATTGAATCAACATATGCATGCATAACTTTCAAAGGAAACTCCTCCCTTTCACCCAAGTAGTCCCCAATCATAGCTGCATTCAGCCCAGAAGTGATTTTCAAAAAGGAAGCCACTTCTTCTGGCGAAGCACCTATTTTCTTGGTTTTGATTAGAAAATCAATACCCTTTGAAGGTTTCCTGTTAAACAGTGAAACACCTTTCTGCAAAGATAAGATGTGGATATAAATAGAAACCATAGTTTTCCGATCAAAGAAACAAAGGGGAAAAAAGGAATGCATTAAATGTATCCTAGCATGAAAATGAGTATAGAAACATTATCACCTGAAACTCCAACTTATAGGCCCGCCGTTGTTCTAGTGTGGCAGCATCAGATAGCTCAGAATTTGCATCAGAATGCAAATCATACTCGACAATGGTTCCTTCTTCACCATTCAACGCAGTGAGGTTCTCTGCAGAATGCTCCTTTTCAAGACTTTGAGGAGCAAAAACACCAATTTTCAGCTGCTGATCCATCCATGCTCCCATTGATTTAATGATACCAGCCAGGCACTTCACTGACTCAACACGCAATGTGCTATCCTGAGCTGGGGACAATGATGTCACTGATCCAGGAGGAACACCTAAACCTGTCTTTAGAAGGCCATTGACAACCCTGTTGAAATTAAAGAAAACTCTTAGAAAAAACATGGCACTGCCATACAATCACTCAGAAGTTATATTCTAATGTTGTGTTCAGCTAAAGTAACAGTCTCAGGATCAACTTGTAAAAGAAGGTAATAAAAATTAACTACTCATGAATGAGATGTATGATTTACCTTTCAAATATGTTTGGTGCATTCACATCGCAATCATAATTCACGAAAATGTCAACCATAATTTGCGGGTCTTGACAGATCGTTTCCAATAAGTTGAGAACTGTCATTTTCTGCAAAAAACTAGGTTGAAGCACGTTTTCGAGTATACGCAAGACAAGCATGGGAAAGAAAATTCCAACTTCCTCTTTCAACATTGATCTAAACCTTGACAATAAGCCCATGAAAATAGAACAAAGTAGCTGAAAAATACTCATCACTGATAATGCACTATTCTTCAACAGTGATAAGCAAAGATATTGCTTGATAGCTCCAAGAAACCTGCATAAAACAGGTAGTAGAATCTTTAAACAGTGATCTTGTGAAGGGAAACAATCCTCAATTGGAGAAAAAGAACTATCGTTGTGCAAAGAGATGCTTACTTATAACACATTTTCTTCATATTTATCTAGGAATACACAGAAGTATGTTGAAATATGTCTCATTTATCCATTGTTCTTTATAAGGAAAATAGTTACACATCACTCAGCAAGGGCAAAAGACATGAAAAACTACAGCTGCATGTGAGAACATTCTGTCACCTTTACCACATGTAACTATAAGAAATTCAAGCAGCTTCTCAATAATGATTTATTAAGACAGGTATGATCATTTATATCATTCATAATTTACAAGTAATGTTGATCATAGTCATGCTTAATGGAGAACAAAATCCATCTTCAGCATATACATAAGTGGATTTATCAATCTCAATCGTAAATGAGTCACAGGTCTAAATCCATGGAAACAATAGGTCTGGGACATAGCTACAAATTCTACCAATAGAGATTATCCACAAAGGTCTTATCATGTTAATATACATTACCAATTACCAGTATCAACCAATTAAGTATTACCAAAATCTGATAAATGTATAAATAAATATATTGAGAACCATGGCAAAGCCAATGAGCTTAAGTTTGTACAAGTTAACTCATCAAAAAACAGTTAGATCCTTTTCAAATGCTCAATATTGTTGTTTTTCTTTTACTATTTGATGATCGGTTCCTTACACTTTTGGTTATGACAAAAACCTTTCTGACTATCCAGTTCCTACTGCTTGGCACATGAGAAAACATTTCCATCAATTTCTTGCTACTTAAATCCAACCACAGGGTTTTACCACTTGGGCAACAGATAATTTATATTCTCCGGATCACTTGATGTACAATTAAAAAACCTATATTTTTTTAGTTCTGATGTTTGATATAGATTAGCAATTTAGCACAATATATGATAAATTCTTTCCATGACTGGTAGAAAGGAAGATAGATTAGGTAGTTGATATAGCATAAAACAACATACAATAACCAATCATTCATGTTAAAACAACATACAATAGCCATCATTCATGTTAAATAAAGGGTATAAGTCTAGAGACAAGACTATTTTAGCTCCAAACAACACGATTATTCAATATTGTAGTACTGGCACTGAATGATCGTTGAAAGTAAGTGCATAATGATTTTGAACTGAGTCGCTCTTGGACTGCAAAGCCGCTGCAGGTATGAATTCATCAAGAGGAGACAATTTGCACATCCTGCTATTGAGGGTTACATCACTAGTTGGTCCATAGATCAGGAGGTTTGGATGCACAATATAATATAGAAAGAATGATTTTTAGATGAATAATTACCGCTAATTTTCACTTCTTTGGTGGAGGCCTCTCCATGAAATACTGGATATATCCCATAGAATGATTTGAAAAGGTTCAAGAAACATTTTAGAGTATAGGAAGGAAGTGAAGAGGATGTAAGTTAAGATTTGCAACTTGCATCACAGCCATCCAATACTTTTTGGTACAGGCAAAAAAGACATAGGATCAGAAATTTAAGAAATGGAATAATGCATTCTAAGGAGAAACTTAGATATTTTGACTATTTGGGTGATCAGAGAAAAAGAAAAGACATATCATCAGAAATTTAAGGAAATAGAACAATGCATCATGAAAATTTCAAAGGAGAAACTTAAATTTTTGGCTATTTGGGTGATCAAACGATGTATTTTCAGAGGTTACCTATAAGACCAGAACAAGTCGTTTTTTTTTTTTGTTTCACTGTAGCCTTGAGTAAATATTAACAAGGCATCTTAAATATTAACAATTACTGCATAATTGTGATAATGAGTCACAAGTAACACGATTAGAATTGTTCAACATCATTAGCACTCATACTATTAAATGGAATGCGAAATGATACAAAAGATTTTTTAAAAAGGCAATTGTAGCTTTCTTAATACAATTTTGCAATTACAAGATTGTCAACTTTTTAAAAAAGCCTAAAGAGAAGAAATGAATAAACATAGACGAGTCCAAGATGTCCATGCACACACCCTTCAGCTAAAGTATTTCATGATAATGACCATTCCAATTGTTATTGTCCATTTTTCGCTAAATAATTAATGACCTTGAACCTTGGAGGCCAATGGTGCATGATAGGGGGATGAAGGATGCATCAAAGATGGCGTTGAGGATTAGGCATAATGGATGACATGAAAGGCATGGGCAATGGAGTTGGGAGAGAGACTGAAGGAGTTTACTATATATAAGGAATCAGCTTCCAACATTGCCATAGCAAATGTGCCGATAAACTTTACTATTTCCATTTAGATTAAAATCAAAAGAGAGTTAACCATGATGGAAAATCACATTAAAGATCATTCCACATTTTCTTTTGCCTTTATCAAATCAAATGTTATGTTTAAAATTACTTTAGCCCCGTCTGAGAGGGAAAAGCATCATCCAGATTATCACAGCTATAAAGAGAATACATCCATGAAACTCATGACGCTCTCTTTGATCCTACGTGGTAAGTCGAAAGCACATTCTGGCAGTCTTTTAATTCTCTGTTTTACAGTATATGTCTGGATATGACGTTTGAGATCAAAACTCGATAGAAATAAGTTAAACTTCTTTCAGTTCTTCATACTGTGACACCCTAGCTTGGCAGTGAGAGGAGGATTGAGTTGATAAGATATGTGTCTACAAACAGGTCAGTTCTTCCATCACTCGGGTCATGATATTTGGTATTAAAATGAATCTAGTACTACAGACAATGAGTCTACTAGAGATAATTGGTACTAAAATGAATCTAATATTGAGTTAGTTTATAAGATATACATGCCTACAACCGGTAACTTAGGCTTAAGCAGTTCAGGTTGCATGCTTTCAAGTCTATCAAATTAATAGGTCAGTTTCTCCATTACATGGGTCATGATAATTGATATTAAAATGAATCTAGCACTAGAGATAATGAGGGGCCCAAGTAGGAGAGAGTTCTCCGTGAGAAAAGTTCGAAGCATATCACAATCATCATTGAGTTGTACGCCACATGCCACCAACTAGGCATCAATTTAGGTTATGATGAGGCTATCAAGGTGCAAGTGTAAGAGATTGTCACCGCAATTTAGTCACACACTAGAAGCAGGAGAGGTATTGAGTTAGTTAATAAGGTTAGATGAGCCTACTACCATAAAGTTAGGAATATGTATTTTATGTCAAATGGGTTCAAACCTATCAAGTTAACTGGTCAGTTCTATTATACTCTTTTTGGCTTTTAATCCATCAATTTATTTTATGGTGTCCAGACAGACTCTCTTTGTGCCTTTCACTCAATCAATTTCTTCATGTGTCTAGACAGGGATTACAAGTGAATATTATTTCTATTTCTACTTGATTTGTTGTATTTCAATGATTTTTCAAACATAATTTCTGGAAGGTAATAAGACTGCTTGTCAACATTTTTCAATATGCAGGCTGTAACAGCAGATGGTGTTCGTTTTATTTTGCCATAAAGTTGAAACAAAAATCAATACAACACAGCTTTTATTGTAATCATGGATGTACTAGCATGAAATTATGCATTGAAAGAAAAAATTACAGAAAACTGAAGGCAAAACAGGGCCCAAAAACACTTGCCTCTCATTTGTCCGCCAGAGAGGCCCCGCATTCTCAATTGCTAGCTTCAGAAGTTCCAGCGACAAAACCTTCCCCCTTAACAAGAGAGGATCCTCGGGATTCTCTTGCGTGGAGAACTTCATTGAGAGTTTACACAAGTTCTTGAAGAGAAACAGCCCATCTTCTCTGATCTTGCTCAATCCACCACTAACTCCACCATTCACTGCCCCCTCCCCTTCAGAAGATACTGTTGGCACCAAACCCTCTCCCTTGTGCGATTTTGATGGCAAAGGCTCAGCTTCATTTCCCTCCATTACCTCATTGATAAAATTCTGTGCAGCCTGAACCAGAGTGGAATCGTTCAAGTTTCTATCTGATAGATCCATCATATCGGCAATGGAGACCGTCCGAACCCTGACAACATCCATGGCATCCGCCTCCACCCTGGCACAGATGATAACGAGCATCTGAGCCAGGACCAATTTGGCACACAATTGATTGGCCCCGCTCTGGCTGCCGAGGTACACGTTATAGCAGCTTCGGACTATCTGGGCCAAACACTCGTCGCGGACCAGCACGGCGGGCGACCTGACAGCGGCAATGAGGACCCTGAGCATGGCGAGCTCGATGGCCTCGTCGCCGATCCCCCCACAGCTGCAGACAGAAGCCAGGAGACGTGAGGCGGCAGAACGGGGAGCATCATCGGCGTCGGTTTGAAGGTTGATCTCGCCACGGAGGAGACCGTGGGAGAAGAGCTTCTGGGAGCACTCAAGAGCAGGCTCGGCAACCTTTGGGGAGGCGGAATCGATGGCGATGACGAGGGGCTGGAGGAGGGAGTCGGCAGCTGCGAATGGGAGGCCGAGGAGCGGAGAGGGGTCGGCGATGTCAGGGGAATCGGAGAGGCCATCGAGGTGGTCGAGAGCGGCCTTGCAGGCGGAGACGAGATTGGAGTGCTTCCGCCACGCAGCGTTCTTGATGATCTTGTCGAGAGCGGGCCCAAGGACACGGCCGGCACGAGAGCTACCCCCGAGGGATTGGAAGAACGCCATAAGGTTGCAGCGGCGGGGGAAACCAAGATCAGATCGGAGGAGATGGGAACAGAGACATTGGTAGGAGAAGGATCGGATCAGATCAGACAGAGAGACAGAATGGTAAGAGGGTTAGGGCTCGTATCTGAGATGAAGGTGTTGATGGCGGGAGGGTCAGAAGGAAGGCCATGATGACCAAGTCAGGAGCGGTGGATGGAAAATAAAAGAAAATAAAATTGGGCAGGGAAGGGATTGACCGAGGAATTCCGATCAATTTCGTAACATCACGCGCGTTGTCCTCCGTCCACGTTAACGAATACGGAGAGGGGAGGGCTCGCTTAGGAAATCCGGCGAACAATCGATGGATCACTATAGTTAACGTGCACGAAGGTCACAATGGAATTGAAGTTTCTTTCGGGTTTTCTCCCATCTAAGACGTTTTCCTTGTCATCATAACCAGCGGAAACGATACGACTGCGGTAAGCCGCTGAATTTTTCGTAATTATACGACTGGTTTACGTGATAGAATTTAGGGAAATAAAGTCCAATCTAAATAGGGATTTCTTTTTTTTTTTTTTTGTGTAAATGTTGATGCTAATGTGATAGAATTTGTAATTGTCGCAAAACACTCTATATAAATCTTCTTATTTATATATAATTTTATTTTTTTTAATATATTTTTTTAGATTCTTTACAAATATATTTATATTTATAACTTTCACTTCAAATATGATGCTGTAGTCAAGTTTTTAGTCACATAAACACTTTAACTTATTTTAAATAATTGTAGTGGAGTCATGTTTTTATTAACCATGTAAATACTAATATTGTTCGTACACCTTTATCTCAAGCTCCTCTAATTTTTCTCATCTATTCTTTTTTTCTCTCTCTATTTATATTTTTATTATATCTTATTGAACGATAACATCTTTCACTCTTATTTTATTGAATTTCGAATTTTGATGATGAAACCAATTGAGAGTGTTTATGATTTAATCTGCGTTTTAAGTAACACAGAAAGCTTCAATCAGGGGAAGATAATTAAAGCAGGAAGAATCATGTTGGGCCGAAGAAAAATATGTCAGAAAATTGGATGTCAAGCCGAATAATCGGTCGACGTATTGACAGAAGGCTTCGGGCCATGAGTTCGGGCATCTGGCTAAGAAGAGCAAAAATTACGCTAAGGATATCGGAGTTGCGGAGGTCAATTGACCGATTGGACAATAGACCGCAAGAGAGGACGAAGCGTCGATGAACCAACGATATATCGGACAACATTTGATTTAAGCTTTATAATAATTGTCTATATCGAAATATGTTTTATTTGTGCAAGATTAACTACGATAGCTATCAAGGCATAAAGTAAAATCAAGTCCCGGAGTCGTGAATGAGATTTCGTTAGGAGTTTGACAGTTCGTCGGAAGTCTAGACATTCGTCGGAAGTTTTGCCGGAATTGACCGAGAAGTCCAGGAGCTTGCCAAAGAAGCTCATTAGAACTCGCCAAGAAGATTATCGTGAAGTCCAGGAGCTTGTCGGGAATCCGTTGGGACATTGCCGAGAGATCATCGGAAGTTCGTCGGAAGCTCGTTGGAAGAAACTCAGACTTACTAGACTTATTAAGTTTAGTGTATATCTTAAAATTCGTAGTTAGCACATAATTAGATTGGAATTTGGCCAACTTAATTATGGGTCAGTTGGGCCTAAGTTTAGGTTGTGTTGGGCCAAGTGAAAGGCCCAAACAGTGACCCAACTAGTGAAACTATCGTGGCATAATTTCCGAGACTATGTCAGGCGGTGGTACCGCCCAGACACAGTCTTCTAGGTGATGGTACCACCAGATTGGGCGATGGTATCGCCCAGTGTTAGTGTCAGTGTCAGATTGGCAGACGATGGTACCGCCAATACCTGAAGACCTAGGATGAGACATTTTTAGGCTCCAAGTTTGAATCAACTTGAGGCCTATAAATACCCCTCTCATCATTAATTAAAACACACAAAAATTAAAAGTGAAAAAAGAAAGAAAATATTGCTATAATCTTGTGTGAACTCCTCTCTAACTCTAAGTATTAGTGAAGTTTAAGGGAGGAGGTTGTGGAGGTTATAAAGATTCTCTCCTAAACTTGTCAAAAGGAGAATCGAGTTATAATGATAGTTAATCTTTGCCCATTGAAGGAAGATCGTTAGTGGATTGACGGTAGCCTTGACGGATGGGGAATCGATGGAGTGGATATAGGTCACGATGACCAAACCACTATAATTCGATTTGTATTTCTGTTTTGCTATTTACCTTAACTACAAACTACCTTACTTTACATCCACTACACTCTTCCATACGCTTCTAAGTTAATATCTTCTGAAACAGATTTAATCACAAGATTTTCAACAACATAATTTTTATCCACTACACTAATTAAAACCCCTCGCCCAATTCCTAGCATATTTGTCATCAAGTAAGATTATGCCTCTCATCACACTTCAAAAAAACTTACAAAGTCAAACATTGATATCCTCGCTAAGTTCGTAAGATTTTACCTCTCATCATACTTCAAAAAACTTACAAAGTCAAACATTGATATCCTCGCTAAGTTCCTAATCACATTAAATCTTTTGGATTTTGACGTGGAAAGAAAGTATATAGAAACATCAAAATAATATAAAAATACAATAATTATAATAAAATTAATAAACATAAAATTAAATTTACATGGCTCAAAGGACGAAGATATAAGAAATACAATACTCTCTTAATTTAAATCCAAGTCAGAAGCATCTTTTATGCTCTCATCAGTCCCTTACATTATTTCACATAAAATATTAAAAAAATAGTTTAGTTTTCTATAAACCCTCTCAAAATATATATTTTGTCTCCATTCTTCTCATTATAAAAGTCTTAATATATTTATGATATTTATAAAACAATCAAATATTCAAATATTTTTTATGCTCAAATCGTAAGATTGAACATGTAAAATATAATTAAGCATGATTGAAATATAAATTATCATAGATCGACAATAGGATGCGTGTTTTTTAATGCCATCATCGTATAGTATACCTTGGATGTTCGTGATCGATGAAGTATGGATCAATTAAGAGGCGAGACACATGATCTCATATGTTATCATGTGATTTATAAGATCATTAGGAGGTCCGATTATTATATAAAAAATTATATATTTCTCTCAAAATTTATATGATATAAATTTTTAAGATATTTAGGAGTTATATATATATATATATATAAGATAATTATCTCCAAGATTTTCCAAGATATGAATTTTCTTTCTGTTAGAATCAAATTAGATCTTTGATATATTTTATCATATATAAATTGAGCCATAAAATTAGTTTTTGAACTAATTTAATTACTATTTAAAATTCAAAAGTAATTATCGATCGGTGACGATGGCGTGGGTTTAAGGGTACAGAACAAGGGATGGGGTTTGGTGTGCGTGATGCATTTCCAGGGTCGATGCTCATCAATCTCTCTTGCAATAATGCTCTTTCGATGTCATTATAACTAGAGCTCTTGCAACTGATGCGTCGTGATTGATGAGTCAGCATGGCCTGGTTCACGGGTCAATGTTGGGAGTCTTTGATCGGGTGAGCTGGTTGTCGAGGTTGATCGTGCCCTTCGGACGGGGTGCTGCTGTCGGAATGTTGAAAGTGCCTCTTTCGATCGGGATGGTCCCACCTTACGGAGATTCGCTTTCCTACACAGAAGGTCCCGTCGAGTGTTTTCCGACTATGGCCCCTCCGACGAGTAAATCAATGGTGGGTTGATCTCTCTCTCTCTCTCTCTCTCTCTCTCTCTCTTTTGCCTCCCCCTTGGTCGGATGTTGACCACGGGTTTTTATACTACTGTACGAGGGTCGGTCGTATACGGGTTTGGTGTGGTGATTGATCCTCGATAGGTGAGATGGTACCTTTGTGCGATCGCCATCCCAGAGTGCACGGAACAGGGCCATGTGACGCCGTCCTGAGCTTTCCGGGTCGGGACGTACTGAGTAATGCCTTGGTACAGATTCTGGCTCGACACGTGGAGGTGCTCCTCTTGCTGACTTGGCTGTAGCGTGGCATGGCGTCGATCGTGATGTAGCCTAGATCCGAAATATACCTTATCACACCCTATTACATGTCTCGGCAATATGATTTCCTTTTTGGCGATGTCGGATCAATATAAAATTTAAAATATAAAAGTTTTGTTTCTATGATTCAAACCCCTCTTTCCAGTTTAGCATAAGCTATCGGTGAAAATCGATCGGTTATGGTTGCCTGGCCGTGGACGAGGAGTCAGCACGACTGGATCTCTCTACGTCATGGTCGGGGAGTCAGCACGGCGAGAGTCGATTCTAGATGCGCAAGGTAGCCTGGTCTAGCACTCGGGTCTCGGGAGCTGCCATCGGTCGTCTCGAATCCGGTGCCGCCCTTTATCTTGGGATCCTCGATGCGTAGGGTTTTTCACATCTCCATTTGTGCGTCGGGTTGGGTTGAAACCTTGTCTCCCGAGAGTAACCTTTGATGCCATTGGGCTCCTGCACACATGCCGAGATTGGGAGGGAAATTTCCTGATCCAACCCCTTATATGTTTAAGTTAGCTTTCTATTGAATGAGTGAGAATAGAATGCGTGAGTAAAAAGCCTCTCCTATGTTGGCCAGACGATGGGCTTTTATGCCTGCCTGTGGGGGTTGGCTGTTACTAGCCTCTTAATGGCCACTGGCCTCTTAAATGGCGAACCCATACCTTCCATGTTGACACCAGTTGTCCTGCGTGGCATTGTACCTGAACAAAGATGTCATTGCCTTTGTGGGGTAGAGGCATACTCGAGCGGCGTCGTTCCATTCCTTGCGAGGACGACATCGTACCCGAGCGGTGATGTCGTCACACCTGAGCGACATCGTTCCATTCTTTGCGGGATGGTATTGTACCCAAGCAACGCCACCGTCATACCCAAGCGGCGCTGTTCCACTCTTCGCGGGACGACATTGTATTGACGTGGTGTGCCACACCGACTTTGAAACTTTTCATTGGTACTGAGGTGGGGAACAATAGTTTGTATCATCCCCAACAAAACTTGGACTTTGTGTGTTAGGGTAAGGAACGCCTCGGCGAAGATGAGAGGTTGAGCGGTAGTGATATTGGGAAGCAATAACCCCGGATTAGTGAACAATTGCCAATAGCGGCTCGGGGTCGTTGCAGAGCTGTTCGCCTCTTGCCCCGGGGGAGGTGGGAGTTGTTCTCCGAACCCAAGAGTTGAGTGGGTCGGGATGTGCTCGTTGCCTAAGTGTTCTGTCAGGTTGCCTAGCTGGGGCTAATCTTAGTGCCAAAATGTTAGTGAATATTTACATTGTGGCCGAGGTGTTAGCACGACTCGGTTTAATCTCGGATGTACAAGGTTGCCCATGTGGATGCTCAAGTTGTGAGGGCGAGCATCGAGTCGGGTCGAGTTTAAGCACCGTCTCCCGAGCGCGGTCTTCTCTCTTGGCGAGTGGCTTACTTCTCTGTCATTGGACTCTTGCACACAAGTCGAGGTCGAGAGGGGGGATTTCCCGACTCGACCCATCTGAAGCTTAAGTTAGCTTTCGGTGAAATGAGATAGAGTTGATCGTATAAGGTCCTCCTCCTCCTAGTTAAGGAGGGTTAACTTTTATACTTGCGAGGATGAGTTTGTCGTGTTAGGTCAATTAACTACAACTGGCTTCTTGGACGACCGACTTTAGCTTCTATACGAGCGTCGATCGACTTGCACGGATCGACGTCACACGACACTGCCCTGAGCTTTCCGAGACGGTTGTACCGTGATGATGTCATTTGTACGGAAGGGGCAGCAAGTGGCTGCCCACCATGTGTGTGCTACGCGCCATGTACTTGAGATTCCACGCCAGCATCATTGTGTTGTTTACCTAGGTCCACGTGGGTGATGCCAAAATATACCTTATCAGATCATAATCTGAATAAAAATATAAAATTTAATATAATAAAATTTTGTTCGGAGAGATTTTTTTTTTTAAATTTCGAATCTTGCTTTTTTTTAAAAAAAAAATAATAAAAAGTTAATTAAAAAGTGAACGCGAGGCCAACCGTTCGGAGGGAGGCGAACGACAACATCGAGTTCAAGCGAACCATCGTGTGCAAGGATAGTTCTGGTCACAGTCCCGCCGGTCGCACACACATGCAGCTCAAAGCAGGAATACCACAAATCCGTCTGAAATCTGAAGGGTCTTATTTTATGAGCAATTCCTCGTTTTCTTATTATTTTTTTTCTCGCCCATTTCGCGGCGCCCATCCTCGAAGCAAAACCCTAACTGTTCCCTGTTGGATTCGAACACCCAAAAGATTAAATACCTCTCTTAGATTCACTCCCCACCAACCCATACCCTAGGTTCGAATTTTCTCATTTCATTATTCCTCGCGATCTCGGCTGCTTTGGACGAGCCCATTCCGTACTCCGTTAAAAATCGTTCACATTCCTTAGATCGCCTTCCCGACTTCGGAATCTCCGTCTGCTTTTTGTATGTATCTCTCTCTAGCTTCTCCAATCGAACTGGCATCTGGGTGCTGATGGATTCTAGCCGAGGAAGCTCGGATGAGTTGAAGAGGACAAATAAGGGCAGATCGAAGACGAATTGCATGGCAAAAGAAAGCCTTTTGAAGCAGAGTGAGTGTTCTTGGAAACCGCCACCCGTGCGTTCGTCTTCTGGTTTTTTCTCGCTTTGATTGGGGTTTTTCTGTGTGTTTTTTTTTTATTTTTTGCAGAATCCCCGGCTGAGTTCTTCGCTGAGAACAAGAACATAGCTGGATTCGACAATGTAAGCTCTTCCGGTAGCTCTGTTCTATCAATGATTTCGTTTGGCCTGTGCGTTTTGCTTATTTTTTTGGCGGTGTGGTCTCTGTATTTTCACCTTGAAAATTTTAAATCAACCTATAAGTTAGGAAGTGTATTTCTGATCAAGTTGAGTTTTTTTTTTCTTTCTATTTCTCCTCCAGCCTGGAAAATCATTATACACAACCGTGAGAGAACTTGTGGAAAATGCTCTTGATTCGGCCGAGTCTATTTCTCAGCTCCCAGATATCGAGTTAATAATGTTAGTGACTCGTCCATGACTATCTTGATAGTTATCTGGTTTGCCGGTAGCCCACTAAAATATTGATATCCCATGATGTCTTTGATGCATAGAGAAGAGATCACTAAGAACAAATTCAACACAATGATTGGTCTTGTTGATCGACAGCGTGTTGATGAAGAACTTTATGATGATTTTGAGACTACTAAGGCTCGTGAGGTGTGTATTTTGGTCATCTAACCTCTATTTGTTTAAAATTATGTTATCTATTCAATTGCTTTGCTAGAACATGAATGCGATCCATGGTTACGGGGGTGCTTCTGCAGCTCTCAATCTTTAGAACCTATCTCTCTTGATTTCACAAATAATTTTGTTTTTTTATATTGTTGTAGAAGCGTCTTGCCAAAGAGGCTCGTATGCAAGAAATTCAAGCTAAGAATGTTGCCCTTGGGAAGAAGCTGAAAGAACCTCCTGCTATCAAGAGTGGGAAAGGTCGAGGTGAAGCATCATTCTTTAAAGTAACCTGTAAGGTGGCTTTCAAATCTAACACAATGAAAAAATTCTGCTGTCTTTTCAAAACACATCTTATTTTATTCATTCCATTTGTATCCTCCAAGACTGGTTTGTGCTCCCAGAGAAATCACCAATTTTGTGGTTGTAATGAATATCTGATGCAGGATAACGGAAGAGGGATGCCACATGATGAAATCCCAAATATGTTTGGAAGAGGTATGATGCCATTCGTTTGTCTGTAATGTTTGCAGTTGATGAAATTTATAAAGCTAACTTAATTGGGTCCCTTTCAGTTCTCTCTGGTACAAAATATGGGTTAAAACAAACACGTGGGAAATTTGGACTTGGTGCAAAAATGGTATGTTTTTATTTGTTGGTTTCCTCCTATGACATTAGTAAGATACGATCAGTTTATCTAGTTGTTCAACAATGTTTATAAGTGAATGTAATTCTGCGTGAAACATGTATGCAGGCATTCCACATTTATAGATGTTCTAATGCAAGTTCAATTTACAAACTGTTGGTAACAGTACAGAGTTTCAATCTTTTAATTTTCACCATAAAATGCAACTTTTTGTCTTCAACATACTTGATTCTATAGAAGATCAATATTACATTCCTCATTGAAATGTAACATTTGTGAAGTTTTCAAACAAGACCGACTCATGTTTTTATTCAACCCTAGAGTCATTAGGACCTTACAATCCAATAATTAAGATGGCTAGGGAGGGTACTGATTAAACTGATGTTTGTTTTGTATTATGCTGTTAAATATGGTATCTCCTCATGTTCAATCCATCTAATTTTCAAATAATTCGTGCTTCCAGTATTCTCTGTTCTAATTTTAATGAGGAATCACTAATTATTAAAATACAGATTCTTAAGATCCCCATGCTTTTCTCTGTGATTGTATACCATCCTGATCCTGACAACGATGATTATGACTTCATTAGTATTCTAAAACATTAGTTCCAATGTCACCCTTCTTGCTCTTGATACCTTTTCTAAACTGAGCGACTTATTCATGGAGTATAACAGGCATTGATTTGGTCTAAGATGAGCACAGGGCTTCCCATCGAGATTCTGTCAGCTACAAGGGGCCAAAATTATGCATCTTTTTGTCGATTAGACATCGATATACATCAGTAAGTACATTACCTGGAATAAATATTTGTTTGAGAACAGGATTGATAGACTATTGCATTTACTTGTCGTTTTTCAGGCATTTTATATGTTTGTTGATGTTATTTCCTGATATTTTGTGTCTTCTGCTGCTCAGAAACATTCCTCATGTTCATCTACATGAAAAAAGGGAAAACAAAGACAAGTGGCATGGAGCTGAAATTCAAATTATCATCGAGGGCAACTGGACTACTTATCGTGTGAGTGGTGCTTTTGTTACTTTTTTCATGTTTGGACCATTAAAACTTTTGTGATAAAGAATGAAAATGCAAATAGTTTAGTTATTAATCTTTAACGACCTTATTTGATTATCCAGTCAAAGATTCTTCATTATATGCGGCAGATGGCTGTGATCACCCCTTATTCTCAGTTCTTTTTTAAATTTATTTCAGGCATTTCAGAGTAAGTTATGTTTCAAAATTCATGTTTCCAACTTTATTTCCTCATATATATGACTGACATTTTTTCATTTGTTTGGTTATTCAGAAAGAATTTGACAATTAGATTCGCACGAAGAACAGATGTAATGCCTCCAGCTCCTCTTGAGACAAAGCACCACCCCTCTGCTGTTGATATACTACTCATCAAACGCCTTATTGCAGAAACTTCAAAGCAAACACTTCAGCAATTTCTTCAACATGAATTTGTAAATATAAGCAAGTCATATGCTGAACGTTTAGTGGGTAAGTATTTGATTCTAATGGCTATTGACTTTTACTGCACATGAAATTAATAATACATGCTACCATTGAATAAATTGCTGCTGGAAGGTTCAGAACTTTGTGAAGACCCCTTCTTCAGTTTTGGTACTCATCAAATCCCTGATTGGCTAGGTTCTAACCTTTTTATGGGTTAATAATTCTTTATGTCCTATTGGAGTTCCCATTTGGTTATTGATTTTAGGACTTGTTATTAAACTTTTAGTGAAATACCACTAGTGCTGAATTTTAGCTCTTTCATTTTTTTCTATGCTTTTGAAGAATGACCCTGGGTTTTATGTGATAAAAGAAATTTCTCCTATAGGCGATTAATCACATCATGTGGGGACCAAATATGTCAATGATCTTATCATTAGCCAAAAGTTTAGCTTCTTTTCACAGTTGTGATAACCTGATTGAGTTACATGTTGCACAACACTCCTTGGCTGCCATTTACATCAAAAGGTTGCTTTGCTGCATGTTGACCACCTATTGGCCTCAGTTCATGAAAATGGTTATCTTTTTTCCTGTTTTAGTCGATATTGGAATAAAACATTTTATCATTTTTAGGTTATCTTTATGCTCTTCGGTTTAGGACATTAAAATTTTCTAAAATTCTAGTAAATTTCAAGAGAATAGAAATATAATGGATTCTTTTCTACTGTTTGGAGCCAGAAGTTATATTAATTATTATAAAAAAAAGATTGACGAAAGGTAAATAAGTTCTAACCTTTTTTTGGTGAAAGAAAGTTAAAATCCTATTAATCCAAGAAAAATAAAACAATAAATACATTGACATGGTTCATTTAGCTTATGCAACAAAATGCTGAAGAATTAGACTCTTCTAGCAACCTCAGTCTAGAAAGGTATTGGGGGGTCTCATAGGCTGCTAACAGTCTTTGTCCAGGCTGATGCAAGTTGTCATATCCACATAGAACTTTGGAAGCAAAGCTTTTGGATAAATGACTTCGAAGGCATTGATGATGGGTTGGAAGAGCATGGGAGTATTAGCATTTCCGAACTTTTTAAAAGCTTGGGATTGGTTTTGGTTTGCTTTGGCTGAAGTGGCTGAAATTCGACCAAAAGTGGTTCAACTTAGGTGGATTTGACCAAAAACTGAACTGAATTTGGTTCGTGTGCTCTCCAGAGCTGATTGGCATGCCTACTGCCTTGAAGAGTAAGATAAAGGCCTATTCAACTAATATCTCTTTTTCTGTAATGCAAGTTGTTCTGCTCCCTGCCATAAACCCAACGTGCATTTGTTCATGCTAAGTTTAACTATGGACATAGTTAGAGCACCAATAATTTGTCCCAATATGTACCGGTGCGGAATAGTCATTTTAGCCAAAACTTAACAAATGTTGGCATATGATGTGCCACATGAAATGTAACCTTTTGTGCTACCTATTGCACATATGGTGCCAATTTGCACATGTATTTGCTAAGTTTTATATGGGGATACTACTTACTAGAGCATAGGTGGCACTGATATCCTTTGTTTATCTTACTGATGTAGGCTGAGTCTGTATTATCATACAGTTTAGGGTGCCTCTAAAATTATGGCACCTGTAAGGTACGGACAGCACCTGTTGTATATGACTGCACTTTTAATAGCATTTCTTGCCATCTGGATATCTCATGAAAAATTAGAACTCTTAAATCTCACACAAGTTGTTATTCCAGTAAAAGGTAGTGACTAGAACATTACTTCCTATTCTATTGTCTGTTCTCCAGGGGAAATGGGCCCTGATTTTGGTCCAAAAATGGCTGTGAAAAATCTAACATCTCATCAAATTGTTCGGATTCATCAACTATTTCGTCAGGCTAAATTTGATGATCCTAGTGGTGATGTAAGTTGTGCGTTGTTTCTCATTAGACTCTGAAATTGAGTATGTATTTCTCATGCTATTTTGATTAGAACACTTTCTGGACTTACTACGTCGACAGTGTCTTAGTCCAGCAGGGGAATACAATCTCCGTCTTGGAATCATTAAGGAGCTGCAGCCAGACATGGTTGCCACATGTTCAAGCAGGTTGTTATCTTCATTTGGATGAAAACTGCTACACATTTCTGCTTCCTGTTATGCATACAGGACCTGTTACCCAAAAGTTGAATTAAATTGTTGCATCATGGTCATCAATTGAATCAGCTGATTCTTGTGGGAATTAGTTTTTCTTTTCTTTACTTTATTAAATTGTGGATTTTCTGATCATACCTCTCTAAAACCTGGTTGCAAATTCAGTCCCCAGGTTTTTGAAGGGCATCCATTCATTGTTGAAGCTGGAATTAGCCTTGGCGGAAAAGATGTAAAACAAGTAAGAAATTCTACATTCTTGATGGTTTATTTATAAGAAATATTTGCAGCCATGGGTTGTCCTTCCATATGAGTTATATTAATCAAGGTTTGCCATACCGGACTGTACCGCCCGGTACGGGCGGTACGTACCGGTCCGACAGATCAGCGGTACGCGGACCGCACTGTACCGTACCGATACTGTAGCACACTGTAGCGATACTGTAGCACACTGTAGCTACACTGTAACTGGGTGTACCGCTCGGTACACCGTACCGTACCGGTATCGAGCCCGGGTCGAAACACCGGTACGGTACGATACGGCGAACCTTGATATTAATTACTCTTCATGCATCTTGTAGGATGAATGCAATATTCCTTTTACACCAAAGAAGTATAATGCTTTGTAAAGACTACTCCATTCCTGTCTCTTTGATATCTCTTAAACAGCCCCCAACCTAACTCCCGCCCTCTTTCCCTTTTTGAAATGCAACCATATCTTGGTTATATTTTATTCTCAGAAAGAACAATATACCAATTTCCTGGTTCAAAGGCTCTCTATTATATATGTTCTACATGTGTGTGTGTGTGTGTATCCGTGTTGTTCTTATTCATAGGTGTACTTTTAGCACATATGAGAGATGGGATTTAATTGCAAGATTTGCTAAGATTCCGTGGCTGGCTTTTCATGCTATATTGTTTGAAAGTTCTTGTGCTGCTTTCCTGAACAAACCACAATCTTGTGCAAGCACACTTAACGCTTTGTTGGCATGATAAACATTGGGCTTTGTGGAGCTGCAGTTGTTTAATTTTAGGGAGAAAAAACCCATTGGAGTTCATGCTTATTGTGAGTTAAATGCTGATGACGTTACTGATATTCAAGAATGATTTTTCATCTCTTGTAACAATCATCTCAAGTTATCTATTTTTCTTATCACTACATTTTTTACCCGCTCTCTTGAAGATGTCCGCTGCCTAGTAAATCCTTCATGGTCATGACAGGTTGTGTTTAAGGAGTTGCAATAACCAGGATGTTCCATTTTTTGTGATAGGGTCTTAATATATTCCGTTTTGCAAATCGTATACCACTTTTATTTGAGCAAGGAGCAGACGTCGTCACAAGAACTGCTATGAAAAAGATCAAGTTTGGATTCTTTGCCACACAATTATTTAGTAAATTACCATATGTTCATTCTTTTCTTCTGATATAATAATTATTTATCATCTTGTTCATTGTAGCTGGAGTAGTTACAAGATCAATCAGATGCAAGATAAAATTGGTGTGTTTGTAAGCATTGTAAGCACAAAAGTACCCTTCAAAGGAACTGGGAAGGAATATATTGGAGATGATATTACTGAAATTTCTTCAGCAGTCAAGGTATCAAAAAACTTCACACCTTAGTGGCCTATAAAGAGAAAATAAACTAATATGATCCCTGCGTCCAAATATGCAGTCTGCTATCAAACAATGTTGTCTTCAACTGAGATCTAAAATAGTGAAGAAACTTCAAGCTCGTGAACGACAGGAGAGGAAACGCAATCTGACCAGGTAATGCAATTATGAAATTGAGATTCTTGCATCAAAAGCTTATTGGTGATTTATCATTATGATTGCCATAGCCATGAAGCTTGTGATGCAAATTTAAGTTTTTAAACTTTTCTATTTTTGAATTAAATATCCAAGGTGTCTGCTTGTTTCAGTATGATAGTTGATTGCCTCAGCTTAAATCTTCTACGTATCTGCATGTATTTGTGTGTGTGTGTCTACTGTTTTAAAGAAATTTCTCTGGAGCTTCAGGTGTAATGCAGCTGGGTTTATCAAAAATTCAGATGAAGTTCGTTTGATGAGTTTGCCTGTTTTTTGAGGTTGACAAGTGTTTGACTAGATTATTGCAGCAAACCAGAGTTGAACAGTGGCATCTTGCATTAATGCCCAGCCATTCACACACATGTAAAAAGATTTATATGGTTGGATGCCTTTCTGATGTTTTTTCTATGGCAGGTACATTCCAGATGCTTCAAGAGCCATCATGGAAGTCCTTGAAGAAATGGCTCAGAATTATGAACCGAAGAGGCAGCGCTATGACAAAGAGGACGATGAACTTTTAAATAAAATAGCATCTAAGGAGATAACGGAGACGACCTTCGGAGAAAGCCTTTCTCAATATGTTGAGCAGGTAATGTCTTGATTGACTTAATTTTGTCGTCTGTCATCATCATGATAGGTTCACCCACTGATGCTAGGAGTTATCCTAGCATCATCATCAATTGGTTATACTCGTATGGCACTTAAAAGATCTCTAGAAAACTATTTATTATTTAAACAACTTGTATCTGGACTAATTGCTACGGAAAATTCATGTTAATCAGTGCTTCTGCTGTCTTCTTGAAATGTTCTTCCGATGATACATTTTTCATTATGCATCAGCTAAAAGAGTAATTTCTTCTATCGGTTCAGGTGGATTATGAGATGGCCTTGGAATATGCTACACAAAGTGGAGCAAGCGAGGAACCAAGGGAACCCATTTATTTAAGTTCACTCGAAGGCTCCTACAGTTACGTGGACCTTCATAGCCCTGTTTTCGTTTTTAGACTAATTACTTAGTAGTTGATTTATTTTTGGTTATTTTTGAAGAAAAGATTCGTTCATGTTGAACTTGAAGAAATAAATCTTGCTCTCTTCCATTTCTTCAGAAGAGAGTCAGCTTATGTTGTTTCAATTTAGATTTCAATCTGCGGCAGCTCTAATCACAAGTGCATGTGGACCAGACTCAATTGTGTTGTTTGTTGGGGAACAATTTGAAGTTTCAAAAACCACACGGAAGCTGAGTGATCATACCGAAAGGCTGAATCTGCACCAGTATTTATGCAGAAGAGAGAAAACACTTAATAACCGCTGGCTGATACAGGCTCTGGAATGATTGACCGTGTGCTTCCTTGGTGATCAATCAAGTTCCAGGAACAAGCGCATCTCTCTTCCCTAGAGAAGAGCACTCTACAGAATCAAGGCTCTTTTTTGTTTGCTTGTTTGTTTATTTAAGGTAAATCATCAGATATGACAAAATCTGCATGGTGCGTTTGTGTTGTTCTTATTACTACTAACTATTATATGAATCGTTTGCGCAACGGGGCGCTGGAGAACGAGCCCAAACCCTGTGTGCCTTCCATTTCATAGATCCGTGCATTTTCATTGGCTAGTTTTTAGAAATAACAAAGATCCTACTCACACAGTTTATTAGGAGAAAATCGTTTTTTTTTTTTTTTTTTTTTTTTTTTGTTTTTGCTCGCCTCCTCCTGATGCGCTGCGGCGCACTTGAATTCATAGGTTAGCTTGTCTCATGCTTGTTAAAGGGATTAGTGAAGTGAACCTTCCCATCTTAATCCTGCCAGCATTCTATAACCTTTCATGCTATCTAGCAGCAATAACTTTTGCAGCACACGAGATGGAGGGCTGGCCAGATCGATTATTCACGGACGGCTGTTCCGTAGAATTGTTGACGGTTAGTTATCCTCGTACTAAGAGAGGTCCAAATTTCAATCGAACTCGCCGATCGAGTGCCCGAAGATATATACATGCGTACTTCTGGAGGCACATCTTTGCTATAATTTCGTTGGTTGGGCGATGTTTACGAGTATGATTTGAGCACACCAACCGGTGTCTATTTCGTAAATGTTGGAAGCGTGCATCGTGTGGCAAAAGGCCAATGCCCACCCACCATCGCCCACGGGAGGAGGAGGAGGACGGTTGGTTTTCTTTCTTCATCGTTTTCAAAGAAATAATCCATTTTCCTGGCGCTTCCAATTTCGAGCGAGGTCAGGGGTGGTGGTAAAATGGCCGAGCCAAAAGTGAAGCGGGTCCCATGCTCTCTGCTTGCTTCCCCCGAGGAACACAGAGCGAAAAGAAAGCAGCGCACGTCCTACAGCTGGATGCCACTCTTAACAATGGTAGGAGCTGCAGAAAAGGCCAAAGGAAGGCCGAGTCCTTTCTGTCTATCGGAATTGGATATTTACCCATAAAGACACCAAATACTCGAGCAATGAATAAACGAGGAGCAGTAGGTACAACAAGATGGATCGACTCGATGGACCGGTTTATGATTTTGTCGGCGTAAAAGATCAGATCATTTTGTAAAAGATCAGACCAATTTAATTTGTCGGCGTAAATTAGATGGTGGGAGGTCGTTTCTACGTGGTCGGGTATCCAGTTCCCATCACGGAGGGGAAGAGTGAGTCGTCGAAGCTGCTGGCATCCTTAATTTCCGTCGGAGCGAACATAATACCGATTAAGCAGCCCATCACCCATCCATCGCTATGATGAATTAAATTAGAGGGGACCGCGAGTGAGGGCAGGAGGAGACGGTGAGACAACGGACGGATAACGACGCGAGCCATTCGATGAGGTCGGGGAGGGGGGGTGGGGCCCGCCACATTTCCCTCCCTTCACTTCACTTCAACTTCGCTTCCTTTTTTTTTTAAAAAAAAAAAAATATTAATATTAATATTCTCTTTTTCATCTCTCATTCGTCATTTCAACTGCCCTATCCTGACGTTCGATCAGGGCCGTCGAAGCAGGAAGTGGGAAATGATCAACAGCTTTCTTTCTTTGCCTCCTGCGGGACCCAACGGCCCGCCGAGATGTGGAGGCTGCAGTGGTCGAGGATAAAATCGTCCATCCCTATATTTCATGCAATAAGATTGGTTTCTAAATTTAAAATTAAAGAATTGATACCATCAATATTTCTAACCAGACGAGAATTAATTATTAACTTTTAAGTCTTGTTGGAACAAAAAAAAAAAATAATAATAAGAGGGACCATGACAATGTTTTATGCGTTTGGGGGGTTATACTGTCACTTCACTGACGCCACCGTCGGATTAGTGAGCGAGATAGTAGTAAATCAGGCATTTCCAAATTTTTGGATGGGAGAGAGAATATGTGAAGCCACCGTAACAATCGTTAAAAAGCAAAGAGAAAAAAAGGCAAACTCGGTTTATATAAAAAAGTGAGCGGAGGAGGAGGGTTTGGGGGTTTGCCTTAAGACACGCTCCTTCAGCATAAGCGAGGAGTGTGAGTTCGCTTCCCACTTCCTGTTCCGGACTCTTCCTTTCCTTTCCTTTCCTTTCCTTTCCTTTCTTACCGATGATAAAGCTGAGTAGGGCTTGAAACCAAAGGCTCGGAGAAAACGATTTCGAGTGTTCGCCAGGATTGCAATCGTTCTAGGTCTGGATTCGTCTCGCTTTCTCTGTATCTTTTTCTTTCCTTGCTTTCTTTTCCTCGAATCTTCTCGTTGCTCCTTTCTGCTTTTTTTTGGTGTGGGGAGGGCGGGGGGGTCAATGTTCGATTTCGATCTATGTTTTATTTTTTTTCCATTTTACCATATATATAATTTGTATCCCTATTTATTTATCCGTGCCTTGAGCTTTTTCCACTTTAAGCTTCTTCTTCTTCTTTATATTTTTCCCGTTTCATATCAGATATTAAGGTGCCTTTTGTTGGAGGGGGAGTGCTCTGTTCGAGCTTGTTGTATGTTTTTCATATCAGATATTAAGGTGCCTTTTGTTGGAGGGGGAGTGCTCTGTTCGAGCTTGTCGTATGTTTTCTAGCTTGGATAGTGTACTCTTCCCCTTCTTGGTTGGCTATGTCTTCCTTCCTTTCTTTTTTTCTCCCAAGGCATCAGAATGAGCACTTTTTCTTTTTTTGTCTATCTAGAGCATGGTTGTTAAGAATTAGGTTTCATTGTTGTTCATACTCATTAAGTTTCAAGGGACATTTGTCCATTTTTTGGGCTCATCTTCTTGACGCTTTCAACATCTCATCCTGCGTTGCTAGAGATTTTTCCCTGCTGCATGTCTGTGCTTTGATGCTCAGTCGAACTTCTATCCATGGTGCATAATGGTGACCTTACTGGTGTTGTTTTGATTTCTTTCTACTAGTCCGTTTTAGTTTCGATGTTCGCGGGCGGATTTCATGTGAATGCGTGAGGGTGCTGCCTCTTCCCAAGTAAGTTTCTAATCTTCCTTCATCATCCAGTCGGGGGGTTTTGCCTTCTTTTTACTAGCCCCGATTTGTGTCAGATATCTTTTCTAATTTCTTTCACGTTTTCTCCGTCTCGACTTCTAAGTTGAACAGGAAAATTTTCCCAAAGTTGTTTACTCCGCTCGCTACAGTTTTAGATGATGCAGAGGCCTTTACGTCCCGAGGAGTACTCCTTAAAGGAGACTTCTCCTCACCTTGGTGGTGGTGGAGTTTCTGGTGACAAGCTCACCACCACCTATGATCTCGTTGAGCAGATGCAGTACCTCTACGTGCGTGTGGTGAAAGCCAAGGACCTTCCACCAAAAGATGTAACTGGAAGCTGTGACCCCTATGTTGAGGTGAAACTTGGGAACTACAAAGGTACAACCCGTCATTTTGAGAAGAAGACTAATCCTGAATGGAACCAGGTCTTTGCCTTTTCCAAGGACCGAATCCAAGCCTCAGTTCTTGAAGTCATTGTAAAGGACAAGGATTTCATCAAGGATGATTTCATCGGAAGAGTCCTGTTTGATCTTACTGAGGTACCGAAGCGGGTTCCTCCTGACAGTCCATTGGCTCCGCAGTGGTACAGATTGGAGGATCGGAAAGGTGACAAAGGTAAGGGGGAGCTGATGTTGGCTGTCTGGATGGGTACTCAAGCTGATGAAGCATTCCCTGATTCTTGGCATTCAGATGCTGCCACTATCCCCAGCGATGGACTTGCTAACATAAGGTCAAAGGTTTACCTTACACCCAAGCTTTGGTATTTAAGGGTTAATGTCATTGAAGCCCAGGATTTAATACCTTATGAAAAGAATAGGTTCCCTGAGGTCTTTGTTAAAGTTATGCTTGGGAACCAGGCTCTGAGAACTAGAATATCACAAAGCAGGACCCTAAATCCTATGTGGAATGAGGATTTGATGTTTGTAGCAGCAGAACCATTTGAGGAGCACTTGGTCTTGAGTGTCGAAGACCGAGTGGCACCCAACAAAGATGAGGTATTAGGGAAAGCAGTAATTCCCTTACAGAAGATAGACAGAAGGTTGGACTACAAGCCAGTCAATAGCAGATGGTATAACCTTGAGAAACATGTGATTGTTGAGGGTGACCAGAAGAAAAAGGAGGTGAAGTTCTCTAGTCGGATTCATTTGAGGATATGTCTGGAAGGAGGTTACCATGTTTTAGACGAGTCAACACACTACAGCAGTGATCTCAGGCCAACAGCGAAACAATTGTGGAAGCCGAGCATAGGGGTTTTGGAACTTGGTATCTTGAGTGCTCAGGGGCTGTTGCCAATGAAGACCAAGGATGGCCGGGGAACGACAGATGCATACTGTGTCGCTAAATATGGACAGAAATGGGTCCGTACAAGGACTATCATAGATAGTTTTGCTCCAAAGTGGAATGAGCAGTACACTTGGGAGGTATACGACCCATGTACTGTCATTACAATAGGTGTGTTTGACAACTGTCACTTGCAAGGAGGGGAGAAAGCGGCTGGTACAAGGGATACTAGGATTGGGAAGGTGCGGATCCGCCTGTCTACGCTTGAAACTGACAGAGTTTACACCCACTCTTATCCTCTTATTGTTTTGCTTCCTTCGGGAGTAAAGAAAATGGGTGAAGTCCAGCTGGCTGTCCGATTTACATGTTCTTCTCTTCTTAATATTTTGCATATGTATTCCCAGCCGTTGCTGCCAAAGATGCATTACCTCCATCCATTGTCTGTCATGCAGCTTGATAATTTGCGACATCAGGCCACACAGATAGTATCAATGAGATTGAGCCGTGCAGAGCCACCCTTGAGGAAGGAGGTTGTTGAATATATGTTGGATGTGGATTCTCACATGTGGAGTATGCGAAAGAGCAAAGCGAATTTTTTCAGAATCATGGGCGTCTTAAGTCCTCTGGTTGCTGTGGGAAAGTGGTTTGATCAGATTTGCCATTGGAAGAATCCTTTGACTACAATTTTGATCCATGTCCTCTTTGTCATCTTGATCTTATACCCGGAATTGATACTCCCAACAATTTTCCTGTACCTGTTCTTGATTGGAGTCTGGTACTTTCGTTGGCGACCACGGCAGCCTCCTTACATGGACACTCGGTTGTCACATGCAGACACTGCACACCCTGACGAGCTTGATGAGGAGTTTGATACTTTTCCCACATCCCGTCCACCTGACATTGTGAGGATGAGATATGATCGTTTAAGGAGCGTTGCAGGTAGAATACAAACTGTTGTTGGTGACCTGGCGACACAAGGGGAAAGGTTACAATCTCTGTTGAGCTGGCGGGACCCTAGAGCAACTGCTTTGTTTGTGACATTCTGCTTGGTTGCTGCTGTTGTTCTCTATGTTACACCATTCCGTGTTGTTGCTTTTTTAACAGGTTTGTACGTGTTGAGGCACCCAAGGTTCCGGCATAAGCTTCCATCAGTGCCTCTAAACTTTTTCAGAAGATTGCCTGCTAGAACAGATAGCATGTTATGAGAGTTGGTTGCCCATATGAAGATGTCTGTTTTCTGATAGGCTGTTCCAGTTCGATCTCAAGATGCTGCAGGTTAATTCTGATGAAATTCAATCAGCTATCGTTCAATGGACAACTGGAGTATGATGTGAATCTTTGTGTGTATGCTGGTCTTAGTTATCTACCTTACGTATTTCATGTTTTTGCTATATTTTTCTTTACAATGTGCTACCTATCTTAGATGTTTTCGCTGTTAATCCAATGTTTTTCTTATATTTTGCTTTTCGATGTGTTACCTATATTAGATGTTTTCTCTGTTAATCCGTGGAACATTTATGTCTCAGCCTTCTTCACTATCTATAAATATATTGCTTTAGTAAGAGCATGATGTGAGCTGTTTGAGCCTGACCGGACTTGAGTGAGGTAATTTATTTTTTATTGGATTCCAGTTGCTCTGTAGCTGATCTCATGGAGTTGCTATAAGGGAGCTACTGAAGTTTTAAGGTAGATTTTGCATATGTTCATTAGACAATGTGATAGTGGCAAAACCAGTAGAAAGCCTTTTGTTAAACTTGATATTGGAATTGATAGGTTGTATTTTCATGTTTGTAAAAAAGAAAAGGAAAAGGTATCAGTTTTATTGCCGTGTGACCTGCAGGTTTTTGTATCATTTTTCCACCGGGTTTCCGAGTGAATGGGATTATTGGTTGTTCAAGTCAGGTTTTTATCGAGTCTAAGCTGACCATGTGATTCTGGGAAAGGCTGCAGCATCTCCTGCAGCCTTTTTTGGCTCGTTGTTTGGAAGAAGCCCAATTTATGATGCTCTTTTATTTCTGTTGCAGCCTCTCAGTGTGGACCTGTGTTTTGAATCAAGTTTCTTACTGACTTTGTATGAACAGCCTAAGGTGCATCAGTTGCATGTGCACATAATGTTGCTACGATCTATTATTGCTGTGACTAAGACGACTGGATGACAAGATCTTCTAGCTCTTTTGTTACGATCTATAATTGCTGTGACTTGACAACTGGATGGCGTCCCTTGTGATAATTGATTGGACTAAATGCTAACCTCACCGTCCTATGTGGGGCTAACATTCAGCGTGGGACATGATGTTCGGTTGCTCCTATTGTAGTCTTTTTACTTGGTCTTTCCCCTTTTCTTTTGTTGTTGTTGTTGTTATTGTTGTTGTTGTTGTAATTCTGAGTATATTGTTTTAGAAACCTTATACTTGATTCAAGTCACAGCGTGTAAAACTCGGTATCAGATTGTCCGTAGGGTAAGGTTCCAAATAATACTGAGTTGTGTAATCTGTCTTTAATATATGAAATGTCTCTGTGTTTTGTAGGGGGACATAAGGTTTTGGAATTTGTTCGTATTTGAGTAGTCGCATATCGTCTCTGGATAGGCTAGGAATTGCATGGTTTAAAAAAGAATAATTACTTCGAATCAGGTAGTGAATAATTACTTGTGTTCGCAGACACGATGTTCGTAATTTCGATAGCATGTTGGTCGGTCTCATAGCATCATCGATAGCAATGCGTGCAGGGGTATGTATAGGTTTGCTTAAAATCCAAACGCTGCTAAAAAGCAGAATTCGGATCAAGAAAACCTAATATGACTCTCCATACCATTTCTTCGTGGATGCGGGTTATACTGCTCAGACACACCGCCGATTCGTGCATTTGTTTCGGCAGAGATTGCAGGAGGCACTCGGTCGTCGTCCGCTGTCGCCACCACTGCCGTTCAGAAGATTGTCGATGGAGGATGCTGCAAGCTTGGCCTGCTCCTGAACCATTTCAGTATGGCACTTGAGCACATATTCATGGTCGCCGCACTTGCAAAGAATCCACAGTAGTTGATGCACAGGCACAGGCACAGGCACAGGCCTGGCATCCAGTCTCGTCGTGCTCTATCTTCAATTTTGCCGTGCCACAATGACATCAAATCAATCAATTCGAAGCCAATGTTGTTCGTCTAAAATCGAAGCCCTGACACGAATCATTCACCTATGTTGTTTCTGGCTGTAATCCTCGAATGACATGAATAAAATTTATTACGGGGAAAGGTTAACCAGAGCAACATTATTATATTGTATGGAGTGGATGATATTTTGTTTATCATTAATAATTTTAGTTTATTGTATTAAAATTTTTAAAATGATTTATATGAATAAAGTAACTTATTTTATTAGTATTGAGATATTAAAGGATATACATAATTTTAGAAAATATAGTAACATATGCTTGTTACTACATGTCAAAATTTTAATTAAGGCTAGTGTCATGCGAAAGTTTATTATATTATAAAATCTATGTGAAACCATATATTCATTTTGTAGTTAGAATATTATGAGAGCAACATAAGAATATAATATCAAAAAATATAAAACAATGATATAATATCTATAGAGACGAAAGATTATATGCTCGTATATAAGGGATCAGATTAACTTAAAATGATACGATGTTCACATGCTGATTTTGTAAATTATCTTAATAGTTAGAAGTTTACTTCGAAATTTATATTTTTGTTAGCTAAATGGATAATTTCTTGAAAAAAATATAAAACAATCGCTTGTAGAAGATAAATTTATTACATATTTTGAGGTCACAAATCAAGATGTATAGTTATAGAATTTCATCTTAAAACTTGGTATGGTTAACTTAATTGTTAGATCGCTAAAAATATTTTGTGATAACAACATAGTAACCTTCTTTTTTAAGAATGATTAGTATTCTCATAGTTCCAAACATATCAAAATAAAATAATTAATGATTAGAGAAAAAGTCTGAAAAAAAAGTCAATCGAGAATTTAATGATCACCTTAATGATTACTTATTCATTTACTAAAGCCTCCTTAAAAAATATTTTCTTAGAACAGAGATTGTGAGCAGCTTATAAAAGTATTATGATGCTTGTTTAAACGAATAATAATAACATTATGAATCTCGTTTGTGTCTCTATTTTATTAGGCGAGATTCTTCAATAAAAAAGATAAAAAGACGAGTTAATATATTGTCTATATAGTGAGTTGTATGATTTGAATGATACTAATATATATATATATATATATATATATATATATATATATATATATATATATATATCTTAATCTTAATATATTATTATTATTATTTAATTTTAAAAATATATATAATATTAAATTTATTTCATATAATAATATGATTATGATTTTATGCTCCAAACGGATACTCTTTTGTGCATGCCATGCCTGCAGTTGCCTTCGACACCACGCAGTCTGAAAAGAACCACCGTCTCCCAGGGACATTTCCTCGAATACTGGTGTACCTGATTGGTTGCATGAATGTCTCGGCATCCAATGTTTATATCGAGTTCCATTGTTCAGAGCGAGCTCCATCCACCGGTGAGACTAGAAACATAGTACGGTACCGAATTTATATCGAGTATATCCCGTTACAACTAAGAATGACACAATCACGCAAAGCTCGTATGACAAAGCAGCTGCCTAACCCACATCACTGTAGAAGCAATTCACTCGGCAACAGCTGCCGTGGTACGCCTGCGACAGTTTTTACTGGAAATCGATAGTGCCCAAGGATTTGATGTTGTCGCCGCGGGTAGAATGGGCCTTGGGTACGTCATTCAACACAGTGCTGCCCTCCTGCCAGACCTGGTTGAACTTGGTGCCTCCACCGACGAGCCCCAAGGTAGCGAAGATGATCATCTCCTTGTTGACATACTCCGCCGACACGTCGTTCACCGGAAAGCTCAGCGCCGCGGGGGCCATCGACGGGGCGTAGCTATCAAGCTGCGTCGGGTAGGCCATCATGCTCCCGTTGGAGTGGAGAAATGCGACGATGGCCTGCGAGCCGACCATCTTGGTGGCGTTTGGGTTGAGTCCCCATGCAACCCAACCGGTGGAGGTCTGAGGGGCCTTGAATGCAACGGATACCGTGTTCGCGGAGGCATCGCGGTCGTAGTAGAGGGAGGCACCCAAGTGAGGGAGGTCAGTGCATGAGCTGAAGACTTTGTTGTCAGAGAAGGTGTAACCGGAGCAGGTTTGAGCGCAGGAAGAAGGGAGAAGGGACGTGGAGGACGTTAGTGCGAAGAGAAAACAGAGGAGTTTGAACGGAGTTGCCATTTGGGGTTCGATGAGCAAGGGAGGGGTCTCGGCTGGGTTCTTAAGCATATCATGTGGTTGAAGATAGGTGAGGTGGTTCTGAAACCACCGAAATGAGCTTGTGGAGACGAGACTTTTCCTTCAGAGTCGGTAGATATGTTCTTCCAGACCATCCTGCAACATCTTTCCCGCCTTTGTTGAGCAACCCTCTACCCGTTCGAGTTGCAACATCTGCAAGTGCTCACGTGCAGCGATAGATAATTGTTAGAAAATAAATAGAGAAACAAGTTGTAAAAGAAGTTGATTGTTATTAACATATCCCCTTCCTTTTATACAGGTTAGAAGGGAGAATTTTTCTCAACAGGTTAGATGATTTCTCTCAACAGAGTAGAGAGATTTCCTCAAACAGTTAGAGAAATCTCATCTATTTATCATGCCCTCCGATCAAGGAGGTCAATCTTGGACTGATGTAATGCAAAAAGTTTACAAGCTAGAGGCTTCGTAAATGAGTCGGCCAATTGATCAGCCATATGAACATGAGAAACACGAAGTTGACGACGGACAACTTGATCGTGTACAAAGTGGAAGTCGATAACAATATGTTTCATACGGGAGTGAAATACCGGATTAGCGCACAGATAGGTAGCTCCAATATTATCACAATATATCGTAGGGGTGGAATCGATGTTGAGTTCCTGGAGTAGATTCGTGATCCAATTGAGTTCTGCAGTGGTAGCGGCAATGACATGGTATTCAGCTTCAGTTGTAGACCAGACGATTGTCTTTTGCTTCTTAGAACTTCAACTGATTGGATGAGCATCAAAGAAGATAATATACCCCGATGTGGATGTTCTATCATCAAGGTTACCTGCCCAATCAGCATCGGCAAAGGCATAAAGACAAAGTGGAGAGTGTTTACGAAAAAAGAGTCCATGATTTAGGGTCCCTTTAAGATATCATAGAAGTCTCTTGACCGCAGACCAGTGTAGAGTAGATGGTTGCTGCATAAATTGTGATAATTTGTTGACAGCAAATGAGATGTCTGGACGCGTGAGAGCTAAGTATTGTAAAGAGCCAACAACTTGACGGTATTGAGTGGGTTCCGTAGCAAGACTTCCATCCGATAATTTGAGAGAACCAATAGTAGAGATGGGGGTTGTAACTGCATTTGCATCCTGCATGTTTGTCTTTAATAACAAATATTGAATATACTTGCGTTGAGATAAAAGGAGACCGGAAGATGTGAAGGTAGCTTCGACGCTCAGAAAGTAGCTCAAGGGTCCGAGATCCTTAAGCGAGAATCGAGCTGCCAACTATTTGATGAACGCTTGGATGCTGATGGGATTGTTGCCTGTGACAATAATACCATCCACATATACCAGAATATACATTGTGTTTCCATGATGATGTCGCAGAAACAACGAAGTGTCAGATTTGGAGTTAAGAAAGCCGACAGAAGTCAAAAATGAGCTAAGTTTAGTGTACCAAGCTCTCGGAGCCTGACGAAGTCCATAAATAACTTTCCAAAGTTTGCAAACATGCTATGGATACTGAGGATGAGTAAAATTGGGGGGTTGTTGCATAAAAACATCTTCGGATAGAGATCCCTGTAGAAAGGCATTATTAACATCCAATTGTCGTAATTGCTAGCCTTTAGTGGTAGCCAAACTCAAGATAAGCCGGATTGTAGTGGGTTTAACAACAGGACTAAACGTCTCAGTGAAATCAACTCCAGGTCGTTGATGAAACCCTTTGGCGACCAGGCGTGCCTTATATCGAGTAACAGAGCCATCTGGGTTCCGCTTAATTCTAAAAACCCACTTACACCCGATTATATTTTGTGAAGGATGGAAAGGAATAAGATCCCACGTTGAATTATGGAGGAGGGCATTATATTCCTCACTCATGGGAGTACGCCAATGCGGAGATTTTTGGGCTTGAGTGAAGGTGGTGGGGTAAACGTTGGGGGATGAGGAATTCATGATAGCTTGTAGGTTAAGTACCTAACGAGGTTTAAAAATACCATGCTTAGAGCGAGTGGTCATAGGATGATTGGAGACGACAGGATTGGGAGGTGATGACTAGGAGGATAGGAGGGGTGTTGCATGGAACTCACAGAATCAAGAGGCGCATTAGCCAAACCTTGGGTGATGTTCGGCGAGTACCGAGTGCTCTTTCGTTTAGACTTGTGACTGACTTGAGCTGTGACAGTTGATCCAGGCAGTTTGTCCGCACGCTTCAAGTACATCTCGTAGTCAATCAGCTTATCATAGAGATCTTCAAAAGAGACTGGCGAGTCGCGTGCCCGAATTGCAGCAGCCAATTCCTTGTAGTCGGTGTCGAGACCATTGAGGGTATGAATGACAACCTCTTCGTCACATAAGGAATGACCTATCAAGGCCAAGTCATCAATGATAACCTTGATATGTTGTATATAATCAGAGATAGTACTTTCCTCTTGTTTTGTCACTATAAGCTTGGATAGAAGACTGAGCTTGCGAGTACGCGAATGATTTGCCAGGGTGGTTTGTAGTGTAGACCATGCATCGGCAGCTATCACACATGAAGATATCAAGGGAGTAACGAATCCAGCAACTGAAGCTTGAATAGCTTGGAGGATGAGACGATCTTGACGTAGCCACAGTTTGTGAGCTGGATTGGGTACTGGGATCGTCGAGGATGTTGAGCATGGCCGGAGGACAACTGAAAAAGCCATCAATGTAACCTAACAAGTTGTATCCAAATAAAAGATTAAAAAATTGAGCTCGCCAGGACGCATAGTTGCCACCCTTTGATAACTTAAAGGGGATCAGCGTGGCAGCATTGATGGAGATAAGTCTTATAGAAGAACAAGAAGTGGGAGTCTCTACAGGAACTGAAACAACAGAAGAAGTGAACGAAGATATATATATATATATATATTTTTTAAAGAGATGTAGCGAACCTTGTGTGATACTCAGGTCACACAAGGTGGAGAATGAGGGAGGGGGCTGCTGCTATAGATTGCTGCAGCAGATTGGGCAATCTACAACAGTGCCCAAAGCTGCCGACAGTTGCTGTGGATTGCTGCTTACTGCTGCAGATTGTAGAGGCTGTAGTTCGCCGGAAGATGGCCGCGAAAACTGCAGCGGTACTCAAGACTGTGGTTCGCTGCTGTGGATTGCTGCTTGCTGCAGCAGATTGTAGAGGTTGCAGTTCGCCGGAAGATGGCCGCGAAAACTGTAGCGGTAGTCAAGACTGCGGTTCGCTGCTGTGGATTGCTGCTTGCTGCAGCAGATTGTAGAGGCTGTAGTTCGCCGGAAGATGGCCGCAAAAACTGTAACGATACTCAAGACTGCGGTTCACCGGGAAATGGCCGCGAAAATCTACAGCGGTACTCAAGGAAACTGCAGTGAGAGAAATCTGCAGCAATTAGATGTATAGAGGAAAGCGGCAGCAAAAGCTGCTGCGGTAGAGGAAGGAAGATGTAGCGGTTGCGGCTGCTGCTGGTCGGGAAGCGGCTGCGACAGCGAAGGAGGAAGACACGACAGTCGTTGTTAAGCAAGGAAGACTGAGCGAGGAAGACACCGTCGTTCGCCGTTCGTCGCTATTGAGGAGGAGGACACCGCCGTTAAGGAGGCGCCGTTGTGTAGAGGGAAGCGACAGCGAAAGCTACTGCGGTAGAGGAAGATGCGCAGTTGCGATTGCTGCTGGCCGGGAAGCGAGGAAGACACCGCTGTTCATCGTTCACCGCTATTGAGGAGGTAGTGAGAGAATGTTTTCCTCCTTGCATGATGGCGACGGAGAGTGTCTGCTGTAGGTAGCAAATAGGAGAGGGAGCAAGGCCGGCGAAGAAAAGCAAGACCGGCGATGAAGGAAGAGAAGGAGTGGATGAGCAGAGCCAAGACGGTGCTCGTTAGTTACTGTGGCTGCTTGGCTAACACACGGCAATATTGCTGTCGCCAAGGAGGAACTGCTCTGATACCATATTAGAAAATAAATAGATAAATAAATTATAAAAAAAATTGATTGTTATTAACATATCCCTCTTCCTTTGTATATGATATTTGCTTCAGTTCCCGAAGCGAATGCGGTCAGGATCACAAGCAGTATTGACGAGGTCTGGAATCTCGTGATCTCTTGCGCTGGAAGATTAAGCAAGCGAAAGCGAGGCTGGATCTCATCAGTAAGATCGGATAGGTAGAAATTGCACGATTCCTGATTCTTCTTGAATCATTTGTTGCTCCTTGGACAAGATCAGTAAGAAGAAGAAGAAAGAACAGAGTTTCATTGGACGAACTACGTGATCCTTACACACTTATCCAACTTGAACCGTTGCAGTTTGTGTCAAGTAGAAGTCATGAACGAAACGCCATTGCTGCAATCCACGCGAATGGCGGGGCTTGCATGGAAGCCATGGTGTTCGAACAGTGTCGTCCTTCTGGGACCGAAGCATGAGGTTTTACTCGATCGTAACATGACTTGACCTTCTGATGCTGATCTTTAGGAAAGCTTATGATCATGGATGGAATTCCCTTTCCACGAAACGTCAGTCACCATCAGTCGCGTCAAACCAAGTGGAAGGGCCAGTGATAGTTGTAATGTTTGGAGGAACGGGCAGCGGGCTTTAATTTTTATCTGTGATAGGAAACACAAGTAATGACAATAGCGGACTGAATCAGTCACCATTAATTGCATAAAACTGTAGCGAAACTTATAACGCTAAGGCTTCTTTTGGCATGTTCATCTTTAGACTGTTCTCGTATTTGGACTTGGGGAGTAGGAAGATCTGAACTCAGTGAATTTTCTTTCTTTCTTTCCTTCTTTCTTTCACAGTGGAGCAAATTCTTTTTACACGACTACAGAAAATTTTATCAGGCTGGTTATTACCCCGAACCCAAGTCATGATATCTATGAAATAATCTCACTTTGCTATTTTAATCTCCGGTCTTCGCACATTGGGACGAAACCTTCTACCATCTCCGCAGCAGCATCGACCGGCCAAGTTTGAATGTCTGGTTTCGCTCCAGTGTATCTATCACTCGTTTGTCTTCAACATATTGAGTCGTCTCAGCCTTTGGTCGAGCTCAGCCATGACTGCTGGTTCCTGTTTCTTCCTTTCCTTTGTGATTGTGTTGCTAGTCATAGAACCAATTTTTTCAAAAGCTACCTGCAATGAAACAGTGGATAAATCACCATGGTCACTTCTTGATGTTCAAAAATTGGTCAGTCACTGCGCTTCTTATCTTGAGTCTGCCATTTAAAACATGGCGGAAACCTCATACAACTCAAACTATTCCACTCATCTGAGCTCCTCAGGCAGACAACCACTGACAGACAATAATTAAGGTTCTAAGAATTGGCATCCAGGAGGTAACTCGATACAGTTCTCACGAGCTACCGTACAAAATATTCCTCTCACTATTTTCCAATGCCAATTAAGGAAGACAATGCTAGATATTTTCTTTCAATGTTATTAAACTCCAACCAATAGAATTCAAGAGAGGAGCCAAGAATGCTATTTGAACTCACAATAAATGGCCTAACAAAATATAATTGCAGATGCTCTAACTATGATAAAAGAACTTCCATTGCTGGCAGCAAAATAAGGAAATGTTCATACCCTCAGCAATTCATCAGGGTTGTATAGATGATGGGTGGTCGTTTGCAGAATATCAATTACCTCGCCGATTTGAAGGGCCTGTAGCAACTCTTCTTCCTTCATCTGTGGTAACATGGAGATTGTTAAAGCATGACCATGAAGAAGGACAAATTATAGTCCTATCGAATGCTGTTCTATCCAAAACAGATTGCATGTAATTTCTTTCTTCATGCGTAATATACTATAAATCGATGACCTTTCATTGCTATATTTAAAAGAAGTGCTTCGAAAATTTCTCAAAGCAAATGAGTTTACCTATAAAAGAACAACACACAAGATACAATTATATACCTTAAAGAATGCCAGGGCAACATGGAAAAGAACCTTTGCCCCCTCGTTGAACAGAACATCCCAAACCCGTAGTGTTGTCTGAAAAAAACTTCTATAATTAATATTTCAAAGAGATGATAAGAAAATTTTAATTGACATAGTTAAATATGATGTTAGTTCTCACATTTAGATGCTCTCTCTCTCTCTCTCTCGCACGAGATTGTGGACAAACTTGCATTTAAGTAGAAGTTATGACTTACAGATTATGACTGTTCTCAAAGCAAATGTGTCAAGTAAACTCATTGCCTAGTAGTCAATCAAAGATACTAGACTACTAAGTTTAACTAATTAGCGTACATAAACACCAAAAGTCTTTTTCTTTTTTCATAACAAGTTGGGCCAAAGGTAGCTTAGACAATCCACATAAGTGATGCTAAATATTCTACTCATCGATGAAATTAGTATAATATGTTACTATGTTGCATACAAATTATATGGCAAATATTTCTTAGTCCTTTTGGGTCTCACATCAATTGGCAATTCATTAAAAATTGCTCAAATTTTATGTCACCTCTGAACGTAAGTTGTTATGCTAAATATTCTACACATCAATGAAATTAGTATAATATGTTACTATGTTGCATACAAATTATACAGCAAATATTTCTTGGTCTTTTTCGGTCTCACGTCTATTGGCAAATCATTAAAAATTGCTTAAATTTTATGTCACCTCTGAACGTAAGTAGTTATGCTAAATATTCTACACATCAATGAAATTAGTATAATATGTTACTATGTTGCATACAAATTATACAGCAAATATTTCTTGGTCTTTTTCGGTCTCACGTCTATTGGCAAATCATTAAAAATTACTTAAATTTTATGTCACCTCTGAACGTAAGTAGTTATGCTAAATATTCTACACATCAATGAAATTAGTATAATATGTTACTATGTTGCATACAAATTATACAGCAAATATTTCTTGGTCTTTTTCGGTCTCACGTCTATTGGCAAATCATTAAAAATTGCTTAAATTTTATGTCACCTCTGAAGGTAAGCTCTTTGAGAAGAGGCATAGGAACCATTCTGTGGCTACAAGAGAAACATCAAACTCCATAGCTTCCAAATGGGTGGCTATCCTGAATGGTAAAAAAAATTGAACTGGTCATGGACATTAAAGTAATGAACATAGAGTTGGCAGCATAGAAGCATGGAAGTTACCTGGGGCACTTTTTTGCAAGAAGATCTCTAAATACCCTTTGCTCCACATGGCATCCGGAAAGGTTATCAGTGTAGCAGTCATTCACTAATACATTTTCCAAGAGGACAGCAAGCAACCAAAAAGCATCTTCCTCTGTTTTCATTACTAGCAGCAGTAAGGCAGCTACATAATTTAGACCCTGCAATAGCAGTTAAAATTTTCCAATGTCTTAGAGGAACTGCAACACATTTATTTTAGTATCAAATGAAAAGGCAAACTCCATTTACCTGGCAATAACCAACATCTGAATCCCGGAAAGAATACACAACAAGGACCCGCCGAAGTGATGCCTGACCTTCGGGGCTGTCTAACCATGGATGAGAGGGAAAAGTTCTTGGAAGATCCTGCATGTATTCCATGGTATTGATTAAGTTAGTAAAATCGTGAATTAAAAAGCCATAGGAATCAAGATTATAAACACTGCTTGAGTTGGCATATACTGGCACATTCTTACCAGTTCAACCAACAACTAGTATCACACCATATAGCTTGTTTTTCGGTCAATATTTTTTTAAAATAATTTTCTTCAGTGATAATTGGGCAGTTCAGATTGGTTTACAGACCATATAGTCTGGCAGAGTGTCAAGACCGGCACTAAACCAAAATGTTAAACCTTCATAAGATTTGCGTCCATGATAAATAATGACATATCCAACTCTAGTAGTACTTTCACGATTTCCAAAGAAACCTTTTTCCGTTGGAACACATGGATTATCACAACTGCTTCTATGCTTCAAATGAAATAAACAACCTGGATGCGTGGCTCTAGGAAGAAACTCATAAAATTCACTGGTTACAAACTCTCTTAAAGTTGAAGATATTAGTGTGACGATAACTAACATGGCTAAAAACCAGCAACCGGATGAAAAGATGATAGTATGACTTTGGAAGATTTACTAGTTATAATATGATGCTCTTAGAATTATGACCAACTGTCACATCTAGAAACTGTCCTATCAAATGCAGGAGTGTGCATTTCTCATTTCCAACTCATCACCTAGACACGTTTTGCTTCTATAAAATTCCTCAGTTGTTTTTAATTATTTTTCATTCATTACATTTGATGTCTTACAAAATACCTTTACATGGAGTTGAACCTATTAATTATGCAGACACTGCATTAATCACTAGGATATCTCAACACTTCTAACTCATGATTATTTCGGATACAGATGGACACAAACAATTGCACATTTGCACTGACAAAGCCTTTCCCCCCCCCCCCCCCCCCCCCCGCGCCCCCAAAATTGCTACAATAATGGAGTGGTGCAATATTGTTAGCATGAACAACATCCACATCCACGATGAACAACCTTGATATATTGCCAATAAAACCTGAAATCTTCCATCACTGCTATTTGGATTCCAAGGCATCACCATTGTTAAACTTTTCATGTGTATTTAAGCTACGTGTTAGTGAGGAATGCTTAACTCATTTGTTTTTGTTTTGCAGTTCATGTGAAATATGAACTCTCCGATAAGCACATGATGACAGAGTTGACATGAGATCTTACATCCTTTTGAAGGAGGAAAGATACGATTTTGTGATATGGAGTACTCCTAGGCATCATATCCAAAAAAACCATACAACATTCTAAACCAATTTTTAAGATAATATATCATGCCCATAGCAAATCATACTAACTCAATTTTATATTTTGGTATACCATGAGAATCAAGAACTCACATGATCGATTTGTCGTGTGGCAGCTGTGATTTTCCCTTCTGTAGCTCTGATCAGATCATCATAATAGCTCTCAGGCACCGTGGATCGCTTCTTTGCCGCACCAGATACGGAAAGCCACACCTTTGGCCTCAGCACCGGGGGTATCCCCTTCCTGATGAGCCTCTTCAACGTGATTGTGTTGGCAAGTTTCGACAGCTTTAGCGAGGCGACGCTGATGCCCTCACCATTCCATGAGATTTGCGGCTGCAGGTACCAATTTGCACCTTTGCTCGCCTCGAGGTCCCACCAAACCTTGCCCTGCTCCCTCACCCTCTCCCTCACCTCATTCAGAACATTGACATCGTCGATGTTCCCCTCGACGGTGAACCCGTACATATCTTCGAATTTGACAGGGAAGTTGCTTGACTTCTTGGGAATGGAAGAGGTGATGGTGGTGGCCCTGGATCTAGGGGTGGCTGAGGTTATCCAATAGGGTCTTCTTGTCGGGACAAACCCATCGGACACTTCTCTCTGAGCTTGGGCTCCAAACATCCTGTCTTCGCTGTCTTCTAAAAGTTGGTAGTGGATTCCTTTGGGAAAAGAACAATAAAATCACTTGCATCAAACAGGAAATGAATTTGCATGAAGCAACAACACAACAGAGACGCAAATAATCGCATTACCTGAAGACAAGAAGGATCTCATCATCTATGAATCGAACCGTGGCTCTTTATGAAAGAGAGTGAAGAAAAGTTGGAACTTTTCACAATGGAGGTCTTAAGGTGAGAAATGATATAGGAGTTCACAGCTCGCAGTTTGATGTGAAAATCTTGACACTAAAGAGAAGAAGAAGAAAAAGAAGGGATGCGAGCTATCGCAAGCGGGTCAGATTGAAAGGGCAAACAAGAAAAGCTCGGATGTCTTCCGACTATAAACTTGTGCAAACCTCGCCTCCACGAAGATTGGAATGGCATGACAACGATAAAAGAACAAACTCCACTTTCCTTTTTCTTTATGTTGGGAGGGATTGCCTTACACGAGAGAGAGGGAGAGAGACAGAGAAATCCCATTGACGAGGCCATAGGAAGCAAAAATTTCCATCTTCTTGCCAGTTGTGAAATCGAAGGAGCTTCCGTTTGGTGGTGGATCTGACGACGGATAGGCGGAAGGGAACAGGAGAAATTATGGGAGAGAGGGGATTCAACAGGGTGGTGATGGAGACCGGGATGCCACAACGGCGTCGTATGATGACAAGGGTGGCCTACGAGTGCTCCGAACAATGGCATGGATATCACCATAATCTGAACGATGGAGATGACCACATGCCATGGTGGTGGGGTAGCTGGACATGTAATGGATGTCCAAATTTGGACTTTTTCCCGGTAATCGTCATGTGAATCGGGGCGTGAAAATACCGGACTGCCCCTAGTTAATTACCAAAGACCCAAATCTTCTAAATTTAGGCAATGTCGGGTCAACGAATAGACGCCACTAGAATCTATGTACCAAATTTAACTTTTAACCCGTCATCTGTTTTTGGGAGCCAGCAACTCGATTAAATTCCGTGTTCGAGCATCATCGTATCAGCAAGCGGTTGGGAGTTTGGATGATTGGAGAGGTTGACCGGGTCTCGTATGCGTTGCATGTAGGAGAGGCAACCGCGAGACGAGTGGCTGAATCAGGAGATAGAGATACAGAAAGCAAGAGGCCGGATGTCAACCGTCGTAGCAGTTTGGGCAAACGGGGTGGTCGTGGAGGCATGTTGTTGTCAACCTCGAACAAACGACAATTTGCTTGTGTGATTTAGAGAAGCACAAGGGTAAGTGCAGGAGGTAGGTAGGAGCCGAATGAATAACATGAGATAATGTAACGTAAAAGAAGACCCAAAGGGCCGAGTCAGACATGAGACTCAGCCAAGCGACGGACCCTCGTGCTCGCGCCGTTCTTCTTGGACGGTGAAATATTGCCCAAAAAAAATCTCCAGCTGCTTTCATGCAAATGCATCCAAACGACGAGTGATGATGGCTTCTCTGTACTTTCCTTGCCTCCGAAGCGATGCACCGGACAGAACCGAAGGAGTGTTCATGACTCATAAGAACACCACATGTACTGCCGCTTTCACCGCAGCAGCTGTGAAAGCCAAAGGAATGGCTGGCGCATGTGATTGGATGAGCCCTCGAGACATTGCAATCTTGTCGAATGAGAGACACCAGGGCAGTGGAAACCGGAAAGCAAGCGTGATCGAATCTAGCAAATTAATTCAATCAATGGAGAAAGAAGACGATTTGAGCCCTCGAGACACTGCAACCTTGTCGAATGAGAGCCTCCAGGACAGTGGAAACCGGAAAGCAACTGTGATCGAATCGAGAAAATTAATAGTCCTCTTGCCCGCCTCTTTAACCCCAACGCGCATGACCACCCAAAGCCGGCTATCCAATCCTCTTGTTGCCTTTTTAACCTCGACATGATCACCCAAAGCCTGTGCAAGCTTGAAGCTCCGGACAACCTTCCCACGAACAAACAAGCAGCAGGAGCGGTGCTGTCACATATGTCGTCCTATCGGGTCGAACCAGTCTTATCAGGTCGGGTTTCAACTTGGGGTGCGGCAGACCCGCTCTGGAAGACTGGGGGGTCCGAGGTGCAGACGGATGGCCGTCACCGGCGCATATATATATATATATATATATATATATATATATAGAGAGAGAGAGAGAGAGAGAGAGAGAGGGGATTCGCGTGCCAGAAAGTGAGAGTACTTTGAAAGGCCGGGCGCCGAGGGCTCGAGAAGAGAGAGAGAGAGAGAGAGAGAGAGAGGTTGGGGATAGATCGGGTGGGGCGGCTGAGGCCGGCGGCGATGTCGGATTTGGACCGGCAGATCGAGCAGCTGAAGCGGTGCGAGCCGCTGAAGGAGTCGGAGGTCAAGGCGCTGTGCCTTAAGGCCATCGAAATCCTCGTCGAGGAGAGCAACGTCCAAAGGGTGGACGCCCCCGTCACCGTAAGATAACAGCTCTTTTTCCTCTGATGATTCCTCTTCTTTTGCTTTGGGCAATCCCATCTGCTTGATCTATTCCCCCCTTTAACCTCGTTCTCGTCGTCTCTTCTCTTTCCTGAACTTTCGCCCTTTCTTGAGGTAGGTCTCCATTTCCAGATGCTTACATCAGAGTGGGGATAATCTGTACCTTTATCGAACGAGGGTGATTTCTTTGTAAATATTGCCCCTTAAGTGAAAATATAATCTTTAGGGTTTCTTCAGCTTCGTGCTAGTTGAGTTTTGGTAAAAATAGGTCTTTTTGATAGAATGTAAAGCTCTAATAGAGAGTTGTATTCAATTGTATCTTGTTGTTGCCTTTGCTATTTTAGAATCGTGAAATTTCTTCATGAAATAGCGTGTTGGTAAATGCTGATTGCAAGCCGTGACCTGTTCTACTGGCCTTTTAATCAAGCACCTGACATTCGTCTTGAGCTATTAGCAGTAATACATGTCTGTTCACCTGTATAGTGGCCTCAAAGCAGCTCCTGTCAGATTTGCTAGACCTTTGAATTTAACATGCATATGTTTCGGACTGGAAAAGATGTCTTCTTCCCGCCAACTAGAAATGGTTTTCAGGAGATTAATTATTTGAAGTCAAAATCTTCTGAAATACACAGGCATTGAATTGCACAAAATTAAGGGAAGGATGATATTTTCTTGCAAATGACGTAGAAATTGCTCTCTTGAGTGGTGAACTAGCAAAGGTTAGTATTACTTGCTAAATTTTATGTTGATGTGAATGCCAGAAGATAATGATAAAGTCAGTAGAACTAAAGATCAAAAAAAAAATTTGCCTTACAATGATGATTAAGTTGAACTAACAGTAAAATATCGTGTAAATGCATATATATGAGACATGTCAGATGCAATATATCATGTACTTAGTTGAATTACCTAAACCATGAAGGACCCAAGTGATAGCTCACTTGCTGCTTTCAAAGGATCAACCAAATTGGAACCTCATTCCGTCCAGAAAGGACCTACACAGAAATAATATGTGTCAGTCGAAGAAGCGTATGATAGGTAAAATGTTGTTGCCGCTCTGGAAAGAGACCAAACAAGGAAAGGTACAAGCTTAGAACTTTGTTAGCACAGAAGGGTCCTAATCTTTTTTAAGTTACCTTTATTGTGCTTTTAATTAAGGTGTGCTATATTTACTTGTGGCCACTCTATCTATTCTGTTCTTCATACATACAAATTTGTGGTGAGAATCTATCCAAATAACTATAAATAATTTAACTAAATATATTACTTTTATAAAACTTAATGATGATAAAAGATCAATGTGGCTGACCTTAAAGCATTATGACTTATTGTTGTTGTCAATTTGCGCAAATATCATTGCACTTTCTAGCGACAAAGTTGAGGGTCAAATTTAATGCAGAAGTTATTTGGTTGTCAAGAAATTTAGCATTTTGGTTTTCCTTTCCAACATCTAATATTTCATAGTGGTAACACTGTCATAAGTTTTCTAAGTATTTGAGAACAAATAAATACCTTTAGTATGTTCAAGGGATACTTATTAGATAAATCTTTGGGAAACCTTTTTTTTTTTCTTCTACTTGAAGTTGATCTAATATGGACTGTGTATATTTCATTGTTAGATATGTTAATTTGTGACATTTGTATTGAGCATCAGCTGAAAAAGAAAAAGGCTCAGTGGGATGTGACTGAGGAAATGCACTGGAGGTACTGTGTTACTGATATTAATGCTTTGATGATGAATTGGTGAAGTGTACTGATTGACTAATTTCATTTAAGTATCATGATGAGTAACTAAATGCTCTAAATTCTAATGCCAAATACATGTCAATCTTTGCATATATGATACCACATACATATCTTTCTTCTTCATATATTTGTCATATCGTTTATCGTTATATTAGACATGATGTTCTAATGTATTTGTATATTCTCAATCTTGTACTTTGTATGTCTAGGTTGGTTCATGCAAGCAGCTTTTGCATAAATTTTCCTATTTAGTGCATGGAAGTTTCTTAATGCTCTCTGACTTGTTTGTTCTCAGATATGTGGTGACATTCACGGGCAGTTCTATGACATGAAAGAATTATTTAAGGTTGGCGGCGAATGTCCAAAGACCAATTACTTGTTTTTAGGTGATTTTGTTGATCGTGGGTTTTATTCAGTTGAAACCTTCCTGCTGCTGCTTGCGTTGAAGGTAGCTACTCTTTTCATTGGATGACAGATTTCATAAATATAATTTGCTAACTGGTTATATGACCTGTTCATATGTCTTGTTTTCTGCATGGTCCGGATTCAGTACCTCTCTGTCTTGTGTATGCACCCTTTATGAGTTGGTGGTACCCAGTGTCTGTAAATCTTCCAAGAACTGGTGTTTTCAGCACTTAAAGTTCAATGCATCCAAACAAGGGTCTTAAAGCTGAAGATGGTGTAAGTAGGTACCATGGAGGATTATAAGATGATGAGATACATTGTACGGTTGGACATTTTACCCTTTTTTCTTTGGAAAGTATCTTCTATTTGGAAGATTTGCTGAATGAATATGATCATGTGAAAGATGTTTCTTTTGAATCTGGGTATCAGTTCTTTGGATAACTTCGGTCAGATGAGTAAGGAGGAAGTTTGGATGGATTCAAATATTCTTAGCATAAGAAATCTTGATGGTTCTATGCAAACAAAACACAAAGCGTTTTCCTTGCAATAACTTCTGTGTTTTTTGGAACTTACATGATGCATTCCCCTAGATGTGGCATTTAATTTGATGAAACCCGAGTCTGTTTCTGGACATGTTTCTGCATCTATTATCATCAATTTGTTTCTTATTGTTTATCTTATCCATGTTCCACCCATCCATGCGATCTACAGTTGACCAAACTAGACTATCGCTTTTCCAGTAAATGGATATTTTTGAAGTCAATTAATGGTATACAAGTGTGGCACTCCCATAATAAAGATTCTAAAGTTTTTTTATGTGCAAACTTTCTTGTGAATCTGTGAACAGCAATTTTTTTCATATTTTAGGACTCCTGTAAATTTTAACATACCTTTGAATCTTATTCCATTCTCCTTTTGTATTCCTCATCTGAAGAGCTTAAGAAAGTCACATGAGGGGTAAATCACTTGGTGAACCCAATAGCCCATAATTTATTGTGGTTAATGAAAACCTTTTTGCAGTTTCTTAAGCATATTTCCAATCTATCCCTCAAACTGGATACGAACATAACGTATATATTTCTTTCCTTCTTGACTAACCAACAACTTTAGCATACATACAGGCAGGATGATGTACCAAGACATTGAACCAAATGAACTATTACTATGTATGGAAGAACCACAGACTCTTGTTGGCTCTAAAGTTTATTATGGATTGCCTATGAAAATATAATCATTTGAATTCTGCAATGATATTTGGATATCTTAGTTAATATATGTAATTAAGTGTGTCCCAACTGCCCTCGATTCATAGCTTTGTGTGTCCATGATAATAGTGATCCTTTCACCTTCAAATGCCACATAACCTGATGAAATAGAGCCATTATCTAGTACTACAAGGACACATATCTAACTCTCATGACTCATAATGATGAAGGGTTCTTATCAGCCCTTATTTCAACATTCTCAGGCTGCCTAATTCAAGTAAAATACACTCGATGAAACAATAGAATTTGGTTAGTTGATAGGCAACTCGATGGTTGAAGCTCCAATAATGCAGGACAAAGGTAGAGTTAACTGTATCTAGTAGAATTCGGTCAATGCATCTAAGCTACCATTTCGAGTATTGCATTCTGAAATTGAATGATCTCATAAATCTACTAAGGTAAATTACATTTTCTTTCTGTGAAAATAGAAGGTTGGCTTCGATTGATGTGATACTGGGGTCTTGTTTTTCAGCCCTTTTTGGAATTTCATGACAACAAGGTGAAATTAGAGTGGTTTTGCTATTTGATGAAATGTTTGATTTGTTTTCTTGGGGTGATTTGTGGTCTCAAGGATTCAAAGATGTTGCTTTCATTCGCTGTTATGGAAGTTACCACTCTTGTTGTGGATAGAGCTTGCTGGGCAGTAAATATGCCAACAATATACCTTTTTTACCCATGGTCACATTGCTTCAATTAGTAATTATGCAGTTGCCCATGTTTTCTTTGGACTTTAGATTGGCATACACCCATAGAGGTTAAGTTATCTATTCATGATCAGTTTATTACCCTTCTTTGGCTGAACTGTCCATGATATTGATTTTCTTATAACTCTGATTCATTTTGCTAAATTTGTGCAGGTGAGGTATCCAGACCGCATAACACTTATTCGAGGAAACCATGAAAGCCGGCAGATTACACAGGTGAAGGATCTAAAGAGTAGAAGTTGCCTTAATTCTTTTTAAATTTTTCCACAAATGCTACATTTGTTTCTTTTTAACAGGTATATGGATTCAACGATGAGTGCCTCCGTAAGTATGGATCAGTAAACGTATGGCGATATTGCACGGATATTTTTGACTACTTAAGGTAATTTTCTTAATGTTTTGTTCTATTCTCAAGTCACAGTTTTCGAAAAGTGCGATTCCTTATTGTGGTGATTGTATCTATAATTCTCTCTGTGTTTTGCAGTCTGTCAGCACTTATTGAAAACAAAATCTTTAGTGTCCATGGAGGTCTTTCTCCTGCTATAACAACTTTAGACCAGGTCTATTTTGTTTCTGTTGGTTGATATGTTTTGTTTATTCTCCCATTTAAAGCTCTTAGAATTATCTGATCAACAGATCCGAACAATAGATCGTAAGCAAGAGGTTCCTCATGATGGAGGCATGTGTGATCTTCTATGGTCAGATCCAGAAGATGCTGTTGATGGCTGGGGTATAAGTCCCAGGGGTGCAGGCTATTTGTTCGGAGGGAATGTTGTTATGTCCTTTAATCATTCAAATAATATCGATTACATATGTCGTGCACATCAGTTGGTTATGGAAGGATACAAATGGATGTTTAACAACCAGATTATAACTGTCTGGTCTGCTCCTAATTACTGTTACAGGTATTTCTTTTGTCATCTTTCAGTTGTTTGTTAGGTCTCTTGCTAGTTTTCTCTTGACCTTTCTTTCAAGATTGACTGGAAAGAAATGTTGTGTAAACCATGGAAGCTAGCCGTTTGATGTCTGTCTGGTTAAATCTTTTGAGAACTACAAATTTATAGAACTTCTGGTCCTCTATACCAGTAAAAGTTTGGAAATGTACTAGTTCCAAGCATAACAAGCTGTTGGCATCTTGGGACCACTGATGGTATTGCTAAGCATGGGAAGAGGCTTACTTACTCGACTGCCTGCAGATAGTAAAAGACTTGTAGATACAGCTGCAGTTAATTCATTTCCTCTTCATATTTCCATTACACATCTTTACTACTTGTGACTTGCTTTATGAAAATGATGAATACTGGGCTACTCCATGAATCAAGTACTGATTTCTTACTGAAAAAATTGGAGTTTCTTGTTTCTTCTGTCAAGGACTTTTGGGATCACATCATTGTGATATGTATTTACAATTTTCATGGATAGCTTGTATTTGGCCCGCACCAACGGAATGTCATTAGCAGTCACTGTTCATGGTAAAGTTAGTTAATATGGTCATAGAAAAGCATCAAGAACTTAAAAACAAATTTTTTTTTTTTCTTTTTCCTCCATAGTTGATCGTTTTTGAGAAATGTGGCTGGCTGCTGCACTTGAATGCCTTGGTATAACTTCACTGGAAGAAAATGTAGTTTCTGTAGAGCTGACGATCTAAATGAATTCTTCTAGGTGTGGTAATGTGGCAGCTATACTTCAGCTGGACGAGGGCCTGAATAAGCAGTTCCAAGTATTTGAAGCTGCACCACATGTTTGCATCGAGAACATTTTGTTATTCTTAAAAAATTGTTGCTATTTTGATTTGTTGTTGACATGCATTCATTCCTATGCAGGAATCAAGAGGGATTCCTTCCAAAAAGCCACCTCCAGATTACTTCCTCTGAGAGCAAGCTTGAGACCTTTGCTTCTGCCTCTGTTTGAAGTCGCGGCAAACTCATCAGATTTTTTTCCCCATGCTGAGGTGGGCTTACTCTGTCTGGTCCTTGTTGCAATGTACATGTCGGTTCCAATATCCGAGGGTCAGGTTAGTACTGTTGTAGTTGCAAATATGTACACAACTATACAAACAATTTTTGCACTACCTACACAAAATGTTGAAGGAATAAATGGGAATTCTTTGGGACGGTGCCAAACAAACAGTGCTGTCTGTCGACTGTGGGAATCTCTAAGTTTTGATACTTACAATGCCTGATATGCCAAAATGATGGGCAAGTGAATGAACTTTTGAAGCACCGGGTTGGAAGACCATTGTCAATGGAGAATCACGGGAAGCCGGGACACACAGCTTGAGGTTATTGTTACAGAGAAAAGGATCACCCTTTATTCAGTTTGTACAAGGCTTTTACCATGTCAATCATCACATTGGCACCTTGGAAGCCCCATTTAGCATTCCTTCTCTCTGCGACTAAGATGTATCAAATGCTGAATTCTAATTTTGTCTTCTTTAGGTGAATAATACAATTCGACGAAATATGACTTCAGAAACACACAAAAGTAGTATATCAATTTCCTTTACCGATGGTCATAATTCCTCCCTATCAACTTCAGCTCTCTGACAGAAAAATAGTTAAAAGAAATTTGTACTCCAATAGTCATGCGTAAGCCTACAGGCATCATCATCTCCTATCATCTTAAAGATTATATTTGTCCAGAGTGTCTCTGCGTGCATGGCAGCTTGAAATTTGACCATCGCTCGAGGTGGAAGAGAGAAGATGAAATTGCAGCAAGTACTCTCTCGACCATTTTATTGCAATGGATAGCACACGACTAGTCTCACTCCTTCCCTTATTATGCAAAGACAAAATATATGAAAGCAAACGAGCACAGAGAGAGAGAGAGAGAGAGAGAGAGCAGCATTCATTGCTTATTAAATGTGAAGCGGACATGAGAACTGAGGTAATGTGCCTACACTCATAAGCAAGCATAGTTACCAGGACTAGCGCAGCAGGCCATGTGTAGGAAACTAAAAGCAGACGTCCAGAAGGCCCTCCTCCTCACTTTGTGGTTTCAACAAATGGGCAGTGCTCAGGTCCAGCTCTAAAGCTCTGCCACCTTGAACCTAACACATGGGGTTTCCCTCCCACTCCTCCACCTGCATCATCAACACAATCAAACCATGTCCTTTTTGGACAACGCAAGTCACTCTGAATCAATGTACCAGTTGGCTTATCAGGGAGAGGTCGTCGAGAGTCGAGTACATCGGAGTGAGGAGTCCTCCAAATCTCGAGCCTCTCCTCTTGACTATTAGCAGTTGGCGAAAATTTATCAGCCGATCAGAACAGGGAGCACTCTGCTTGGAAATTCTCGTGGAATGGGTCTGGCTGGTGGTCTTGTCAGGCGACTCTTCTCCAGAACTCGATCTCGTTCGGGCTTTTCAAAATGTCATGTAAAAACCACTTCATATCTCGGATACACTTTTGCCGCTTTGCTATGGCATCCTGTTTGTCTTATGATTGGTTGATGCTTGTGGTTAATATGTTTCTTTGACGTGAGGGACTGCTCTATTATCTGGGACCAATTCGCTACCGCTGGAGAATTAAACTGTGGTTCATGAGAGCAATGCATCATGGAAACTGCTGATTGATGCAGCACCAAGCATGTATTCGATCTCCATCTTCTCCTCAGTTTTGTGTATGTTTTAGTATTAGTTAGAGTGGTGTTGTCGGTCTGCGTTCTTTTATTTTTGCAATAGATTTCATTAAATGCTGCTCCGTATTTCTAATTCCCCGACTTCCAAGTTTACCACATTGTCCTCTGTTGTCTACACTTCTCCGTTACCAGAGAGTTGCTTATAAATAAATAATCTTCTTCTTACGTTACAAGTTGGACTTGTTGATTTTGTTTTGGAGTAGGATAAGATGGTGCAGAAACCATGCAATAAACCGGCTATCGATTCGTTAGTTCTGGCTCATGAATCGCAGCTATATTTGATCAACTCTGGGTCTCGACAGGAGAGGCGCTTCCCGGTAGATAGGAGCAGATGGAGTTCGATCGGACTCTACCTTTGCGGAGAAGAATTCAGTTGGGTTCTGGCAGAGTGGGACATAGCCTCTTGCAGAGAGAGACACTGAAGCGACGATGAAGCAGCCCGAAGCTGAACCTTCAGGAGACGGTGCTGCAACCCATGGAGAAATCAAAGTAGAAGAGAATGAAGAGACATGTACCAAACGGATCGAGAGCCTACTGCCCACACAGTCTTCTCGTCGAGAGGAAGCAGCAATCGTTATCCAATCAGCTTTCGGAGGATTTCTGGTTATTTCTACATCCAATTACTTCCCATGGATGAGAGTCATGATGACGTTCTGCTAATCGGCATCTTTCACGAATTATCCCATCACCCTAAATGAATGTGGACTTGCTTTGAAGAAACTCGTATTCTTATAAAGACGCATCCTCCTCGCGATCGATCGTATATATAGTTTATGAAAGTGATGTCACCACAGAAAGAAAGGAAAACGAAAACTGCCCTTCATTAATTCTGCAACACGAATGCTGCTCTAACCTGGGATGGGATGTAGAACACTGGATTTCACAGGAAGACGTTGCTTCTAACCTCTCTCCTTTGAGATTATGCTGTTTGAGTTCAGATTCACTTGCAAGAATGTTTCTTGCATATTTATCTATGAAGCTGTGTCTCCCTTGCAGGAAGAGTGGGACGACAGCACTCTTAGCTGCAGCATCTCAAACCTGAGAATCCGGAACAAAATGGAAGCGACGACCAGACGCCAAAGAGCCCTTGCATACGCTCTGTCACAGCAGGTAAATCTCGCGTAGATTCAACAGCTCGATGCATACGGTGATGAATTAATGCTGGCTGACGACAGCTGAGAGTGATGGATGTGAACCCAGCTGAGAACTCGCGTGACGAGAAAATGATGGGCGCAAACGCACCCCACTGACCTGGGCGCGGGGTGGAGCTGGCTAGAGAGATGGATGGCGACACGGAAGCAAGAGCAGATATCGGTCCATGATGATCGTCGTATTATGGAGCCGTTCGATCAGATTTCCACGACCAACACGGTCGACAAGAGATTTGACTTGGCAGTCGGGGAAAAGGAAATCTGTGGCTCTAATGATGTATGGGTGAACGTCTATGCCTCTTCCGTGCCTTGTCAGACTCCCAGAATCGGTTGTCCGCCAGATGGTACAAGGAAGTTGAAGACGACGAGAAGGAAAACGATGCCAGATTACCACTGCAATTCCCAGCCTAGCAAGGTAAGCATCGGTTTCTTTCTGAAGCGGCAGCAAGGTCTTTCATCAGCGACACGGATGCACGCCAAGGAAAACGAAAGCGAAAGCGATGATGCTAGCTAGGCATGCATCATCGATATGTTATTCTAAAATATGGAACCTGAATCTATGCATTCATGAGACTGCCGAACTGACTGACTCACATGATTAATCTTCTGCTGCCGTAGTTTTGCAAGTAGACACTGATTGTCTTCCAATAGTGTGCGTCTGTCAACGATATCCATCCACACACGTTTATATCATTATGAAAATCCATCGCTTGTTTGGTCCTCCTAGATAAGCAAGAGGGAGGGAGGGAGCACGAGAGAGCAGCAAGAGAAGAGAAAAGGTGGAAGCAGGAACGGATCATCGAGAGCATGTATGAGATGGAAGGAACAGATATGTGATCCATCCATCGGACCACTGATAAATGCATCGTGAATAGGTTTCTTGCTGGATAAGCAGCTCCATTGCTAGATCCATGGCATGCAGTTTTTTTGAAGTTTCACCGAAGACCAACAACGACTTTCTGAAACCCAAGCAAAGGTGGATTAACAGAGACCACCGTGAAACGCGGTCGATCGAGTGAAGAGCTGGCATGGCACAACTTTAATTGCCATTTGTCCTCCTAATTATTACTGCACCGCGACAATATGATGCATTAATATTTTAAGCTGCGAAAGACCTAGAAATTGTCGTTAAAAGACCAGAGATCAAACATTGGAGCTTAAATTAGACGTACGTGTGTAGTAGGAATAACCCCACCGAGCATCAGAGAATATCCTTTTTTTATAATAAAAACAAATTAAGCCAAATCAACAAACAGACGGACGAGAATGCTGAAATGCACCACAAGCAACACCATAGATCTCAAACAAGTACACCAGCGTATGTTGAAACATGGAAGATGGACTCAAGGCCATACGCGGGCTAAATTGATGGCCAGAGCAATCCACACCAGATAAGTTGCTTTGAGATGGATGGGGGCGGAGGATTCAGGTGCTGAAGCCGCGACTCCATCTGACATCACATCCCCGGGCATCACGTCCACATGCAATTTGAGTCCCTTCCTGCAGTTCTCCAGCTTACCGCTACTGAAGTAACGTGTGCCTTCTCCATCGAGACTCACTCTGTCAAGGCCATTCACGTACATCCTAATTGGGTTGCTCAGGTCACACGACTCGTACTCTTCCTTGCTCTGTAGCTCCATGAGGCTTTCTTCGGCCGCGGAGTATGCAAACCCTGCCAGCACCACAATCAACATATAGTTTTTGCTAGAGATGCGTATTCCCGGGGTGTCAGATTATGTCCTAGTCATAGATCACGGACGGCTTCACCATGTTTGATTTCAAGGAATTGGCAGCACGAGCATAAGCGGCATTAAAACAAACTTGATTTGACGGAATCGTAATGCATTTGCGGAATACCGGTTCAGATCAAACACGAAGCGCCCTGACAATTGGTGTAAAGTTTTCAGGAACTATGCGAGTTTAGCATGAGAGAAGGCAAGCGTGGATGGTTTAAAGGTTTGACTCGACGGATGATGGTTTTTCCTAGGTAATATTATCAAGATCCGACACCTGACACTTGTTCTTCATAGTTTCATGGATGGACTTCATCACTATCATCGTGATGATCTGTAGTTTCTGGACTTGTTGAGGTTGCTAGCTGTATATGCTTCGACGTTTGCTAGATGTTTAGAGAACTATTGTAGATCACAAACCAGCAGGTTAGCTGATAGCATGTCTTCCTCGGCGGCCACTCACACAAGCACGCACGATGTATTTCTTAAAATCTATCTATCTATCTAACAAAAGAAGGGGAGAGAGAGAGAGAGAGAGAGGATCTGATCTTACAGATGTTGTCTCCGACTCTAAAGACCCTGTCGATGGTCCAAGCAGCCACATCAGAAGAGACATCCCACCCATGATCATCGCCCACTATATGTTGCACCGCTTGTGCTGATGTCAATAGCAAAGCGACAACAGCAGCAGCAGCAGCAAAGGAGCCGCCGAAAGAAGCAGCCATGTCGTGAAGAAGAGAAGGGGAAGGAAGCAGATGGTGGAGACGTGGGAGTGGAAGTGCGGCGGAGGGAGGGGCAGGTATATGAAGGAGGTAGACGCGAAATAACAAGGAAATGTTTATTCCGTTTCCTTCATCCACCCTTCTCAACCAACCGTCTGTCTCTCCGGTAGGTGGCGGGACGAATGGTGGTTTTCTCTCGTCGTCCGAACCAAACCGATAGGGTCTCTCTCGCGTATACCAATTACCGATAGCATCTAAATTTTCACACAGCCACGGTTGTTTGTAATATTAATTTTTGGCACCCAAACAACAAAATGCACGACTCGATGCCCATTCATTTTTTATTTTATTCGTGGACATATGACAGACAGACAGAGAGACGCCCCATTCATTTTAGCAAACAGCAAAGAAATATTAGATTAGTCCTTCCCAAAACAACACCCGATCCGAAATCGTTCTGAACCACAACGCCCCCCGGTCACCACCGACCGACCGCTTATGGGTCACAGAGACTGGGCTCTCATGGACCGTAAGACTGGCACTTATATAGCTGAACGGGTCCAAAGATGGCTCGGGTCGGGCTCAGCCTGCACCCACGGCACCGGACTCTAAACCAAGCCGCAGAGGCCCTGAGCCGGATCACATGTGCGGACCGTGCCCAAGCCTAGACAGCACAGCTCTGGGCCTGATAAGCCCGTGTTGGCCTGAGCTGCGACTAATGTACAAGGCCGGGCCGCACCGCGCCTCGGGCCTAAGTTCAAGCCACGACGAGCGCTGGGCGGCGACAAGCCTAGCCGCCTTGGTCGCCGAGCCGGCTGCCAGATCCGAGCCGATCGAAGAAGGGGCTTCAATGGGCCGGCCCGCTGAGCGGCGCTGTTGCCGACGCTAAGCCAGACCCTAGGTTGCTCGGACTGCAGGCCCAGCCCGCACCGAAACCAGCCAGGGTCTTGGCTTGATCCGGGTTGGGTTAACCCGGTCCGAACTCCGGTTGGACACGAGTCAGACCGAATCCGAGCAGCTGAACCTCTCATTCCAATTTCAATGAAATGCCCACTTTTTAACATAAACTTAACTTGAAAAGCTACACTTTAGTCATGCAAAAATTATCAGAAAGTTAGAATCAATCAATCAAATAGATTTATCAAATTAAAAATTCAAAATATTTTTTCATGAATTAAAAACCCAACAAGTTCATAATTCTGAATTTTAAAATATACAAATAATGAAAATTCGAATATAATTTCATAAAACATTTGAATGTCTACATAAAATAAAAAAAACTAATTTTAATCCAAAAACAAAATTTTAAAAATTTAATTTATGTTTGTATATCATTTTTAAAATCTAAAAAAAATAGTAACTCATCTATTTCTAAATTAAATATTTAGAAATTTTCTAAATATTGTAATTATGAAATAATACTAATATTTAAAATAAATATTATAACCTGCCTCTTGCATGTATCTGACACCACTTTGTCACATCCTTAATTGAGATTGTCAAAGATATATATTACCCAAGCGATAGCTATCCGGAAGGATCAGTATATATGTTCATTTTATGCAATCGACAAAGGACCTACAGAGCAAGTAATATGTTATTGTGCATGAAAATAGTAATATAATTAGGATCTCAAATAGTAACTTTTATTAAATATAAAATATTTTTAAAAATGAGTTGAGCGAGTGCATACAAAAAGGGATTTCGAAGGCAGGGCTAATGTTCATGTAGTACTTTCATCAAACAAAAAACAAACACACTAAAGACGTTGCATCACCCTTAGATATATAAACAAGACTCCATCCGCCCTAGTGCCACCCAGGGGTTCAAATGCAGTGAGACGGTTGACGTTTTACATTGTAAGACCGTTCTATCATAAATCATTATGTGGCACAGAGTTGTTTTGATTAATTTTTCCTTCATATGGTATCATACAATTAAAAATATTTTTGAGTTTTATATGATAAAAATATAAAATAAAAACACTAATAATAAACCATATTACAAAACTTGAAGGGTCAATGGTCTTCTCCTGTAAAGTTTGCCCATTGCATCTTTGAATCCTTCACCATCTCCTCTGACTACATCCACGCTATCCTTCGAATATGAGATAACTTGATGAGAGGATAATACATAGACATACTACCTTCGACTAACACATCACCTAAAGATGAGGAGTTGATGGTTGTTGATTTCTGACCACTTTGAAGGGACTTCCAATTGAAGCAAGCTCAACTATATTGGTGAGAAGAATTGTGTTATTTTGATTAGCTTCACCAAAATTCCTTGAGTTGTACTTCTTGCTTTGAGCTAGCTACTTAACTTTCAGAATCATTCATGACCTATTTGCAACTATAACTATGCTCTCTTCTTTAAAGTATGAGTTTGATTAGTGCTCGAAAGACTCACTACTTCAATACCATACCTCATCCTCTTATATTCATGGCCTTCAATCCGATGCTTTCTGGATTAAATTCTTGGGCGATCGAGTCTCTCGTAGATTCAATGTTGTTATAATGCCTTACCTCTACTGGTCAACTATTGATTTTGCATGTCCTTTGACTCAGCAAGCATTTTGCTTTTAATCTTTCATTAATCAACTTGTAACTTTTCAATGTGGTCAACGCCATCCTATGTTACATGGCTTTTGTCAACTCTAATTCTTTGAGCATTTATTTGACATTAATAATCGCTCACCCAATCTTGGTCCTGGAAAGCATCAGAATATCCAGGAGAAAAGATAAGCTTTGGAGCATTATATCTTCGATTTGAGAAGCTTATTTGATAAGCCCCAAAAATTCTCTCACTCCGAAAATGATACCTAATGGTTGATATCTTCGACTCTTTAACTGAGTTTAACATTTTTTTTCAGCTTGTATCCTCGATGAAAAAAGCTTTCATAACTAGAGTTGTTAGCACATATCTTCTTCAAGAGTGGCATGAAGTTGGTGCTCCCGCTCTTAACTCTTGTATAGAGAATGTTAATATTTAAAATTCTAAATATTAAATATTAGCGCACGTTTTTTATGGACTTCAATCTTTTGATTTGTGTTGACGCTTTTATCAATAATTTTTTTTTTATTTTTTAAAAAATAAAACTTTTGATATACTTTAATATACTTTCTATTTTCTTGATTTAAGTTAGAAATCAATTCTTTTTAAAAGTAATCTCCCATCTAAATTTAGAAGTAACCCAAAAAAGATTTAAATAATTTTATCATGTCAAAAATTTGATCTATTTCGAATTGAATTTATTCGATGGGTACTTTGGCAAGGAGTGACAATCTTTTCCAATGGAACACACAAGTATGTTGAGACTCATATTAGCACACCGAAAGAAGAAGCATTAGGAGGAAAACTGGTTTGGTCATCTTGTGAACCACGAACTCACTCGTTCTTAAAGCGTTACAGTAGCCTGAAAAGAAGGAAAAATACAAGAAAAAAGAAAAAAAAAAAAAGATCTCTCCTCCAACACTTTTTGATCACAGACCTGAGAACCCGTCTTTTAGATGCAAATAGGATGGGATCTCCAGATCCAGATGCTTTTCATTAATTCTTCAGGAGCTGTCAGTAGGAGGGACGACTACAGAAGCATTGTTTTCCATCTCCTATCCACTCCAAGTTTCTTCCTGCTCCCACAAAAAAAGAAAAAAAAAAAAAAAAGTGTCATGTAGGCAGGTGTTTGTAACTGATCGTTCGAAGATGGATGATGCAGTTGGCTGATTGAACATTAATAATGGAGATGGATTGACTGCTTGGGAGAATTTAGATGGGAGATTACTTTCAAGAACAAGTACAGGTTGTGTGGTAGTGGCTTTCACTGCGATCCAAAAATCTTTTGTGTCTGATGGACAGCTTAAAAAAGGAATAACTTGGCATCAACCAATTATTATACAGCTCTAAACTGCTTGTGGATCCTCCATAAAAGAAAGAAAGAGTTAAAAACCCATTACCTTCAAAAATTTGCCATTCGTTTCTCTATCCGAAGCCGAAAGTACACCAAAAAAGGAAAAATATAATGAAACAAAAATGAACTTATGCAAACTAAAATCACCTGGGGATAGGTCACCGATTTTAATCCATTGAAAACTTCATGCGAGTGGCCATCCTTTGCATTTCATCAAATAGGCTATTACAATTGCAGGTGACCTGCCACAAGATAACAATGATACAGATGATTCGCATATGATATTCATATACAAACACACAAGTTAAGTAAATCAACCAATTTTTTTCCCAACATACAGTGGACAAGAACACGAGCCTCCTCCTTGTTGCATTGTTCTGCATAACAGATGATAAATGTTGTGGAAAAGAACACGAACTACATGAGAGGAAAAACATTCTGCATACCAAATGATAAATGGTATGAAAAGAAACAAAAACTACATGAAGAGAAAATGATGAAACCAAGGATCAATCAACATAGCGACTAGCTTTTGCAGCAGGTCTGGATAGTGCATATCATGCTATAAGCAAAAGACTGCAACAACCATGAAAACAATTAAATGCAGATGGAAGGTAAGTCATCAAAACCAGATGCTACCAGATTTATCCTGCACTTTAAATCCTAAGAATACTTCTATATTTGCATTTAGCATATTCATCTAAAAAACAAATTCTAGGATACTCGGCTTATTAAAAAAATCCTAATTATGTTTGTCCGCTTAGTTACCTTTGCTCCAATTGACTCAATTTGACCCAATGGAAAAACTGAATTAATTAATTGAAAAGTGCAAAACCATGTAACCCAAAATGCTTTAGTCCTCTGATATAATGATGGTGGGTCCATCTAGCCTATATATCATAATAAACATCATCTCATTTCTAACGTCAGACTAAATCCGAATGTTACACTTACCATGTGCAATTGTTAGTCTCACAAAAACCTCAAAATTTAAACTTGTGTGATGCCTAGTCATTTTGATCTAATTTGACTAGACTTAAGTTTTACTTACCAAGGAATATTAATGATGATAGTTTTATTACTATTATTATAGACTTGTTATCATTCCTAGATTGATGTGTGTTTTCTCGGAGAATAAGGAATTTATTTTACAAGGGAAGAACTAATGCCGGATAAGAGTAGGAAACCATAGATATGAGGCTTTCTCTTCCGTAACAACTCCGTTCAACGAACCGTTCGTCGCTCTCATCTACATGTACAACTACTTGACATCCTGTTTTGCCTTGATTTTGAGTCATTTTGCTTGTAAAAATGTAAGTTCGAACAAGCTGCAGCGTTACAAAGCGACCGCTCATCGAACCGAGCAAAACAGCCCCAAATCAGTCCAAAACAGCTCCGTTTTCGTGTGCCGCGGGCTGATTTCTGGAATCTGCCTCTGCTCACCAAAACGTCAGCCATCTCAGCCCCTTGGAACCCCCCGGGTGGCACAGGGCTGGATGGGGCTTCGGTATAGTACCAGGCGTTGAACACTCCTTCGCTTGTTCGCACGTTGCCATGACGGGAACTTGTTGTCGCGCCCGGGACTCTGTGAGCAGCTGTTTGTGGGCTTGCAGCTGTTCGTTCAACCTTCTAAAGCCTTGTTTTCCCCCTCTCCCTCGTTTCTCTTGTGCACGCAAGGTGCTCGCTAAATTGCTTGTAAAGCTTCCCCTTTTCGCGAGACTTCGGGACTTGTCCGTTGCTCGTTCTTTCGAACTAATCAACTTTCTCTTTTACAGGTCCTTCGGGACCTGCGAGAGGTTGCAAGTGGGCTGATCTTTGCGGAGCAATATCGCAAGGGCGAAGCGCGACTTAGGCAACGCAAGCTAAGTTCGCGTCTTGGTCGCAAGGGTGCCTCACGCCTTAGGCAATTCCAGCTAAGGCCGTGACATTATGGTATCAGAGCGGGCAAGCACTTCGAGCGAGCAGCGAAGGAACTTCGCAACTTCGCCATAGCAAAGCATCGTGGTGAATCAAGCAAGACAGGGCAAGCCAGACCCTTGCCCCAAGCAGCCGTAGGTGGGCTGCATGTGCACACTCGCTCTCATGCTGTTGGAGCCGCTCAAGAGGAGCGCGGTAGCGAACTTGATGAGCGAGAAGTTGGCTACTCTCCGCGAGCGGAGGAAGCGCAATCTGGAGCGCTAACTAAGAAAAAGTGTCACAAGGAGAGACTCACAACAGCGGAAACCCGCCTGGATGTTCTTGAAGTGAGCGTGGAGGAACTCTATCATGGCCAACAAAGGCTTGTCGGGGTAGAAAGCTCGCAAGAGGAAGCGAAGTCCAGGATCGACAAGGTCGAGGCCCTAGTCGACCGACTGTCAGATGACACCAAAGACTCCGTGAAACACTTGCAGGAAGTTATGACGGAACTCACTTCAAGGGTGACTATACTCACTAGAGCACTAAATGCGGGAGGAAGCAACACCCGCGTTGCACCGCCACAAAATTTGAGAGCACCTGAGCCTCATGGATATGGAGGGGCCAAAGATGCTAGAGAGCTCGAGAACTTTCTGTTCGACATGGAACAATACTTTCGAGCTACGAGGCCCGATTCTGAAGATACCAAAGTTTCTATAGCAACATTGTATCTGAACGGAGATGCGAAACTTTGGTGGCGAACCCGTTGGGAGGAGATCCAACAAGGTCGGTGTCGAGTCGACACATGGGAGGACTTGAAGCAAGAGTTGAGAACTCAATTCCTACCGGAGAACACAGAGCGACGAACGGTTCGTTGAACGGAGTTGTTATGGGTGCGCGACGACCGTTTGTGACATTCTCCCCCACTTAAACTGTCGACTCCCTTATCGACGCTTGTTGGTAGTTGTTGATGATTTCTTCTTCATGTCGCAGGGTGTCTTCAGGTTCCCAACTGGCTTTAGTTCAGGGAAGCTTTCGCCACTTCACCGAGTACTCTATCTGCTCAGCACAAATCGCGATCCGAGGAGATAGTGTCGCCAAACTCGTAGACAGTGGATCACCGCTGTCATCTCCTTCTCATGCACTGGATACCGCCGCTCAGTCTCGTCGAGTTTGCGGCTCTCGTAGGCCACCGGATGACCCTCCTACATGAGTACTCCCCCAATAGCGAAGTCCGAAGCATCTGTATGGACTTCAAAAGGCTCCCCATAGTCTAGCAATTTGAGTACTGGTTCTTCTATAACAACAGCCTTCAGATCTTGGAATGCTATTTCACATTTGTCAGACCACTTCCAAGGCTGCTCTTTCTTCAGTAACTCCGTCAGTGGAGTTGTAAGCTTCGAGTACCCCGTTATGAAGCGTCGATAGTAGTTGATGAAACCAAGGAAGGATCTCAACTCTGGCACCTTCTTTGGAGTCCGCCATTCCGCAACCGCTTGCACCTTCGACTTATCAATCCGAATGAAGCCCTCACCGATTCGATGCCCCAAGAATAAGATCTCAGTTTGAGAAAAGTAGCATTTCTCCCTTTTCACGAACAAAGTGTTCTCCCTGAGAACCTTGAAAATTGTCCGAAGGTGTTTGACATGCTCCTCGAGCGTTTGACTGTAGACGACTATATTGTCCAAGTAGACGACCACGAACTTATCCAAATACTCCTTGAATAGCTGGTTCATGAGAGTGCAGAACGTGGCCGGAGCATTGGTTAAGCCGAAAGGCATCACCAAGAACTCAAACACTCCATACCTGGTCACACAGGTAGTCTTCGCTTCGTCGCCTTCAGTAATGCGTACCTGCCAATACCCCGATCGAAGGTCGAGCTTCGAGAAATACTTAGCTTAGCCCAACTAGTCGAACAAGTCCGCGATGAGCGGGATGAGATACTTGTTCTTCACTGTCACTTTGTTAAGGGCTCGGTAGTCGACGCATAATCGGAGGCTCCCATCTTGTTTCTTCTGGAAGAGAACTGGAGCTCCGAAAAGTGTTTTAGAGCTGCGGATGAGACCACCGCTTAGCAATTCACCTAACTGTTTTCTGAGTTCCGCCAACTCTGACGGGGACATGCGGTAGGGTGGTCTCGCTGGAGGCTTCACTCCTGGCTCCAGCTCGATGCTGTGATCCACGCCTCTACGTGGTGGAAGAGTCTTCGGCAACTCGGGTGGCATAACGTCATTGAACTCTTTCAGGACGTATGCCACCACAGCAGGTTCTTGAATGGCCTTCTCGTTGAGTGACTCTAACTTCATAGCAGCCACGAATGTTAATTCGCCTTTTCGCACCCTTTTCTTCAGTTGTAATACCGATATGTGTTGTGGCTCCTTGGTTCCTCTCCGAGAGACGGGAACCACGCAAGGGTCGTCACCTCCCATCATACATAGGGAGTTCAAGAACGGCATTGGCACCAACTTCGCCACATGCATAAACTTTATTCCAAGAATCACTCGGAAGTCATCCAGTGGCACGGCCATCATGTTGGTGTTCCCGCTCCATGTCCCGATTTTGATGGGAACTCCCTTCGCCAACCCGGAGATTCGCTTGGCCTCCGAGTTCACCGCCTTCATTCGGCTTGTGCTCTTCTCTAAGATCAACCCAAGTCGCTGTGCTTCTCGATCGGCTATAAAGTTGTGGGTAGCGCCCGTGTCCACCATTGCACGAGTCGTTTGGCCATTTAGCTTGATGTCCACATACATCAGCTCACTACTTCCTGCTTTTTGTAGCTTTGTCTTGATGTTCTCCCCCACTTGACCCCGCATGGCGTTCAACAAATGCATTGCTCCTATTCGGGGTCCTTGCGACTCCTCGTCGTCGCTGCTGGATTCAGAATTGCTCGAACTAAGAGCAACAGCTTTGCCCTTGTCCAATCGGGGGGGGGGGGGGTGGATGGAAGCCGTCAAAGCATTGAGTGCCCGTTTTTGTGGGCACTCCCTCACCATGTGCGGTCCTCCGCACAAGAAACATCCTCCAGGTTTTGATGCCTTACCTTTCGGGTTTGGCCCTTTGTGGGAACTCTCCTTCTTTTGTTCGCCCCCGAGCTCCTTCCCTCGAGAATGTTTTGGAGGGCGATTGCCTGAAGATTGTTTCCTTCTCCCTGGGTCTTCGGAGGAAACAAAGTTGGTGAGCCTTTCTGCAGCAGCAATTGCCCCGACCACATCGGTAAAATTCCTTCAATTTAGCTCATGTTGAGCCCATGGCTTCAAACCATCGAGGAAGCTGAACAACTTGTCCTTCTCGGACATATCCTGTATGTCCAGCATTAGTGCAGAAAATTATTTCACATAGTCTCGGATGGTGGTACTCTAGCGGAGTTGTCTCAACTTCCTTCTTTGCCTTGGTTTTGAGTCATTTTGCTTGTAAAAATGTAAGTTCGAACAAGCTGCAGCGTTACAAAGCGACCGCTCACCGAACCGAGCAAAACAGCCCCAAAACAGCCCAAAACAGCTCCGTTTTCGTGTGCCGCGGGCTGATTTTTGGAATCTGCCTCCGCTCACCAAAACGTCAGCCATCTCAACCCCTTGGAACCCCCCGGGTGGCACAGGGCTGGATGGGGCTTCGGTATAGTACCGGGCGTTGAACACTCCTTCGCAAGTTCGCACGTTGCCTTGACGGGAACTTGTTGTCGCGCCCGGGACTCGGTGAGCAGCTGTTTATGGGCTTGCAGCTGTTCGTTCAACCTTCTAAAGCCTTGTTTTCCCCCTCTCCCTCTTTTCTCTTGTGCACGCAAGGTGCTCGCTGAATTGCTTGTAAAGCTTCCCCTTTTCGCGAGACTTCGGGACTTGTCCGTTGCTCGTTCTTTCGAACTAATCAACTTTCTCTTTTACAGGTCCTTCGGGACCTGTGAGAGGTTGCAAGTGGGCTGATCTTTGCGGACCAATATCGCAAGGGTGAAGCGCGACTTAGGCAACGCAAGCTAAGTTCGCGTCTTGGCCGCAAGGGTGCCTCACACCTTAGGCAATTCTAGCTAAGGCCGTGACAGATCGTCGCAAGTAAACATATATAAATTATATATAGAGATTGTTAAATATTATTTGATGCATTCTATCTTTATTTTCGATACTTACATTTAGATGGTCTTAATTGTTTCAACCTCTGTGATGATATTTATTTGTTCACATTGCTGAGTTTATAAAATTTAAGTATATATACTATAAACCTCATCTTAATCAAATAGTATACATATATATTGAAAAAAACGCATGTCCTTGCCATGTCCGTGTCCTAATATTTTTTTAAAAATGGCGTGCCGCCATGTCTGCGTCGTGTCATGTCTATGTCCAATGTTCGTGCTTCTTAGGTTTAAACCAACACGTGCTTCTTAGGTTTAAGCCACCATAACAACCTCTACACATTTAACCAAAGCAAACACTCTAAGCCATTTGTTTTTTTAATGATAATACACTGGATGCATCTCAGTCCAACCAATTTATTATTGAATAGGTTAAAAATGTCTGCAACAAGATTATTGAAGTTAAACCAATCTCTCACTTGTCATTTGGTGCTAATCAGTCCACAGAAATTTTTTTGACCCAAATTTCCAACCCAGGAACCATGTCGCACTTGTTTCATTAAGACTTCATGGAGAACTGAGAGAACATAGAGTCACTGGATGTTCTTTCTCTCTGGAGAACAAAAAAGTCTTCTTGCTGAAGAATATCGTGATTAAGATCATCATTTACTTCCATTCCATGTTATAATAGACTTTGGTATTATTTCCAACTTTTTTTATGATAATATCTGGGTTATGGATAACTGTATTACAATTTATTATCTTGGTATCACATATCATCGCCTTGTGCAATGCTCTGTTATTATACACCAAGTGAAAGTGTAAACTCTATATGAACATTTGACATTTGGATATTTGTCATACCAAATTTACCTCTTTGTATTCACAACATCTGAATTCACATTAGTGGCCCAAAATGGTTTCCTAGCACTAACTATTTTATATCCATAATGGAAATCTGCAACAGTGTGTCTTGGTCATGCTATTTATAATGCTGTTTCTGCTCTACGAAGTTTCTTACAGTTCCTTGGTACCATCATAAGACACATCCAAACCAAAGCACATCATCATATGATAATAAACAATATAGCTTATGCAAGTGTACGTGATGGACATAAGTGAAAAGGCAACATTTCATTGCAACAATCCCTTCACAAAAAAAAAAAATCCAGTCACTCAACCCAAAGACATTACTCAAGATTCAGTTAAAAAGAATACTACAACATATATAATAAATAAAAAGTAAATGCCCACCAGAACATAATAAGTGCTATTTCATTGATTCTCAATCTGTAAGAAGCACTATATCAACAAAATAAATCTTAGAATTACTGTGTCCTGAGCAATTAGAACTCCAATTATTCATCCTAAAAATATGACTTTCTTGAGTTATCTGCAGAAGAAATCTACAGTGATCATTATAGATTCTTCAACCTTTGGAAGGTTTATTGACCTTGACCAGAGTGTGGCCCACTTCTCTATAATCTAAGCAACTAATTAACGATGATACCTGCATAAGAAAATACCTCGGTCCATATATTGATCTGCAAGGTAAACCACTTATGGTTCCATTGATATTTCCAATATCCTCACATAATCGATCAACATAATAGGTCAGACATGTTATAAACAGCTCCACTTACTTCCTTATACACCTTAATAAAAAAAAGGGCAGCTTCAGTAGGTTCACTGAAGATCATAAAGGGAAATATCAGGGGCATTGTTTCTTGTCTCGAAAATGTGATCTTGATAAGTTCTTTGTTCTTCGGTAGACCTTGAAGCTTTTAGCTAATCACATTCTACCGCCATAAGGTCAGCCCTAATACAACTGTTTTGAATGAACCAAATTTCTAAAACAAATAGGTGATACTAGAAGTTGCATAAGTATTGTACATTAACAACAAGATATGACAGACAAAAAACGTGTATACAGGTTGGAGGCAGAAGGAAAGATATTTCCGCTTTAATTGTAAATGACATAATACCATACCCTACTAATGCTATGAATGATCACCAATTGTTACACTAAGTTTCATGCCTTCGGAATAGAAATATTGGAAATAAGGCAAACAGGGTAGCTCAAAGCTAAGATTTCATGCACATCCCGTCAATTACCACAGACCTATACCAGTGTTGCGAACTCGTTACACAAATAGAACCAGCGACCAAGCCCTGGATTCACTTCGCAACATTGGAAACCAATAAACATCAGGGTCAAACCCAGATCATCCAAGAAAGCGCAAGAATCAGATCCAAAGAGGACAAGGCGGGGAACTCACGTCGAGGACATGGGTGACGCCGAGGGCCTTGAGGATCTCCCCACTGGGGGCGTTGTCCAAGGTAGAGGAAATCCTTGAGGATCTCTGTGGGAAAGGCGGAGGGAAATCCTGTTGGGTCGGCCGCTCGAAGGCGGAGGGGACGCGATGGCCGCAGACCCCGCCCTCCTCGCGCCTGCAGCCGCGGACACGCGAAGGCAGGGGTTCTCCCTCTCCCTCTTGCTCATGGCGCGGTGGGCCCCAAACGATCCTGTCGAAGAGGCGCGATCTTGCTTGGGTTCATGAAACTCAATCTATGCGTACACGTGGAGAAAAAGAAGCGGGTGATGACGAGAGAGAGAGAGAGGGTACATAAACCATGGTTGTATTTGGATTTATAAACCATGGTTGCATTTGGAGGGAGCCCAAAGGAAAGCATGTAACTCGACCCACCAGCGGGCCCACAGCGGAGGATACAGTTTCTCGTAGTGTGGTTAACATAATCTATGATACAATATGTTTTCTTCTTTCATCGTCTGTTAATATCGCTTCACAAATTGATCTTCTCGGATAGGTCGGTTTTAGTGGGTTAAGAAGAAGAAGAAGAAGAAGAAGAAGAAGAAGAAGAGGGAGTTAAATTTCAATCGTAGTTGCCCGAGTTGTAATCTGTTGCTTTTTCACGAAGAGAAAGAGAGACGAAGTCATTACGCGAGGACAGTGGTTTTTGGGGTGGGAAGATGCCAACTTCGTATTAAGTCTTATCCGCTGCTTCTCTCTCTCTCTCTTGTCTGGTCTTTTCCCACAGTCGCTGCTGCTGCTGCTGCTGCTCTCAAAAGCAACCGAAGAGGAAGAGTCGGCTCGAGGTTTGTCTGAAAGATGGAGAGCGTGGCGGCCCGTCTGGGCCGGTCGTCGACCCGCTACGGTCCAGCAGCGGTCTTCAGCGGACCCGTGAGGCGGTGGAACAAGAAGTGGGTCCCGCTCTCCAGTCCCGACCACCACCGTCGCCGCAACAACGGCGCCAACCCCCACCTCCTCCTCTACAGGTGGACACCCGTCTCCTCCGCGGCTGACGGCGGCGCAACCACCGCCACCCCCTCCAAGGACTCTGCCACTCCCCCGCCCGAGGAGCCGCCCCGTAGGAAGTTCCGCTACATCCCGGTAACCCTCGTCTCCTATCCTTCCCTTTCGATTGGGTGCTTAATTCTTCGGCACAAGTCTTCTGCGACTCACGGGTGGGCGAGGTTTGGTTCTTGTGGAATTTGGGAAGGAGGGTCTCTTTCTCTTTCTCTCTCCCTCTCGTGAGACACGAGTGCTATTTTGTTGCCCCTCTTATGATTTTGGTGGGTTTCCTCCCGAGAACAGTATGAATGATGAAAAAATCTCTCTCCTCGGAAGAAGAAGAAGAAGGCGACATCTTGCTAACGGAACGCGAATTTGGGTCCTTTTTTTTTTTTCTTGTTCATGATATGGGTTTAATCAAAAATAAAAAATTTAGCTGCTTTCTATCGTGACTCTTCCTCGGAAAGGAGGCAGGAAGATGTTGTCGTCTTTGTTTCTGTGAAATGTACACTGATGGTTAAATTTTGCGAGTGGAAATTTTGCTGATGATACAGAAGAGTAAGTGGTTGTTGACAACATGATGGCTGGGTCGGTGACATCCAACTCACATGTTCAGATGGAGTGCTAATTGAAATCACCTTGTCCACATTTAGTGCTAAGTTTTTCAAAGACTATGAAAACCTGGTTGTGTGGAAGATATAGTCATGACGATTGCTTTTTCTTTACTTTATCCTCGAGGGAGTTACGTATAGGATGCTAACTTGAAGATGTTGGAGTAGTATGGTAATGGTTATGGGCTTATAGAAATATTTCTGGAGTCTATACAAAAAGCTTCTCATAGCACACAATTATAATTATACCGTGAGTGTGTTGAATGGATCTCCAGTGAAATCAGATGGTTTGTCTTCTTGGTTGGGGTTGTATTGTGTTGTGTTGTTAAGAAATAGACAACTTCCATGTGTAAGATCCTGATTGATTCCTTAGAGAACCTTAGAGTTGGCCATGCATAATATTTGATAGTTAGTATTAAGATTCTTTTGGCTTTCTGTGGTTAAGTTGGATAGAAGGTTATATGGACATGGCTTATGAAAAGCTTATGCACTTATTCCGTTTGAACTTTTGGGTTCTGACAGTTTCTAGTTATTCTCTAGCACTATGAAGATAATTGAGACCGTCCCCCTTCAAAAAATTAGTTGTCTGCTGAAATTATTGTTGTATTTTTCTTCAAAACAAGATATATGTATATATGTATGTATGTATACTTACATCAGGGAGATTCAGTAGTTTTCAGTTTTCACCAACATCGTAACCTAAATCACCAAATCAGAAGATAAAAGCTTCATATTTGGATCAAAATTGTTCTCCTCTATGCATTCGTGCCATTCTGCAGCCTTCTTTAGCACCATATGTCAGCATTTTCTCGTTATTGACAGAATATTATCTTCTCTTATTTATCTTTGCTCATTATAAATACAGGTGTGTGTTATAAGCATCTCTATATACTAACTTGATCATTTTTTATTAGTCATGTTAGGTAAATCCGATGTAGATTCTGGTCAGGCTTTCTAGTAGATGAGTGTAACTTATGAATAATGCAGATTTCTGTCGTTGAGGAGAAGAAGAAGGAGGCTTCACCAAAGTCCAATGAGGAAACTAAAAAACCTAATGAAACCGACAAATTCCCACGTATAGGCCAAATCAATCCTTCAGGCAAAATACCTGACATGAAAGATGTCTTGGCGGAAGAAGTTCAGGTAACAATTAATTTCTATATGCTTCCTGGCTGCATCTTTCTCTATAGAATATGCCTACTTCTACCATTACCATGAGTTTCCATAACGTATTTCAATTATTTTGTGGCCACTATGTGGACCCTAGTGCTTACTTCCATAATATATTTCAAATTATTTGTGGCCACTTTGTAGATCCTAGTGCTTGTTTCCATTTCATACATATATTAAAAGGCTGCTTCGATTGATATGCTTCGTATATTTTCGATGTTCACTTTGACTCTCACAACTACCACTTATGAAATACATGCTCGGTGGTGGTTCTACCTTGGTGGCATGTTTGTAACAATCAGATTAGTTCAAGTTGGGAAGGTCAGAAGGATTGAAATAGTTAGTTATTTGCATTGCCCTGTTGAATGCGACCTGGGATGAAAACTGTAATTCCAGTATACTTGGTGTAAAGCAGAAAGTTAGCATCTAAACTTGTTGTTCCACTGAACTAAAGTTGTGAATCGAAGGTGGCGAGATTGATATACTTCGAATGATCTGTTTATTAATCTGTCTTTTGTTCGTCTTCAATCATGCAGTCTACTGGCTTAGCGAGCCTCGAGCAGCTAAATATCTGGTCAACCTCACGCCATTTATACTTTGGAATAGGATTCCTTTTGCTCGGATACCATCCTGTTCTGTATTACCAGAATAGTTGGATCAAACAATGCTTGTTGATTTGTATGACACAGATATTGATGCTTGGGGGTTTCAAGAGATGCGAGTGAAGTCCTAATTTTAGTATCTTTTTCCAGGTACCATACAAGGATCAGGTTCCTTCAGAAGAGGGTAGTGGAACTGATTTGGACCTAAGTCTGGGTTTGAGAGCTCCGGAGGGTGATCATGAGAAGGAACTCAGAACAAGTAAACAAGGCGAAGGCCATGGCAAATCGGAGAGAGCAGCAATAAAAGCAGAAGCGCGAAACAAGTTGAAGCGGAAGGTCGTCACCCCAGACCTTGAAATGAGAGTGTAATGTAGTAGGTTGAGTTTGTGCTTATTGTAAGCTCTTCGTCATGCACGCGCAACTGATGCAATTGTAGTGATCTATCGTTTAAGCTTTAAGCTTGTGCGGTGTGGTGTTGTGGTTTCTTCTCTGGGCCTTTTTATTATCTCGAGTTAATTTGGATGACTGCTGTGGTTGTGTTTGTGATTGATGAATGAGGCACTTGGTGGTTCCGACGATAAAATAAATTGCAAATTCTGGATGCAAGGTCGATCGATGCGAAGTCAATTGTTAGCAGACAGCTGATCAAGTACTCCTCCTTCCCACTTGGACGAAGGCTGGGTCGGGTTGGGCTTGCATGCAAGCCCTGTGGGCCTGCATGCAGTGTGGGTTTGAAGGTTACCGGCCATTGTTGCCCGCCTTGTTTCCCTTGGGCTTCTTTTCCCGTAAACCATCTCCCCGATCACTATGGCATTGTTTAGTAGAGCTCTGGGACATGATGGGATAGGTGGAACTTTCGGTGTCGATGCTGATGAGTCTGAGAAAGGGCGGGGAAGGAATCTTCCGAGGGAATCAATAGGCAGGAAGATTGTTGGGTAAACTCGATAAACATCCCCAGTACCTTTTTTACATCTACTCTCTCTTTCGAAGCTTAACCCCCCATAGATCATGTCGCCATCGACTAGATCCGCATCATCGATCTGAGACATAATCTTTTTGCTTTGTTGGCACTGGAATCTCCCGAAGTTGTTTATTTTGACTATAAGGATGATCTTGGAGATGTACCTTTTTTTCCTCTAGCAAATCTTATGAGCAGAATCAGTGTGAGTGGAGCTAAAGGAGCAAACCGGAAGAAGCTAGGAAGATGACCCGAGATATATCCTTTACAGTCTCAGTTGTACGTGGCAGAAAACCTCTGTGATGTTTCGTTGGTTGGATGAGTTTGACTTGCGATTCGACGGTGAGACCAAATCTAAAGAGGGGGAGATTTGGGACTAAAGAGACATTAAAGCGGACTAGTAGTCAAAGTTACTTGGTCGACGGGCTGGTAGTGGAATGGTTAGTAGGGGTAATCAGACATTATGATAAAGAAATTGGACAGATTAAAAGGTGTAAAGTGTCTTAGCATAGAGATTAAGTGTTAGAAGATATTTAAGTAGCAGGAGAGATTAAGAGAAAATAATCTCACATCGATAAATATCGAGAGAGAGAGAGAGAGAGAGAGAGAGAGAGAGAGAGAGAGTCTATCTAGTTCACAATCTAACAACCTAAGCTTTTGGATTTAATTGGTGTCTAAATCAATATAAGTTAACCTGACTAATTTGACTCACTTACCATTAATGAACTTTTTAACATGGTTTCATTGATGAAATATACTTTTAGGAAGAAGACTTATGGAGAGAATCTTTAGCACAGAAATCATCACCTTTTTTCATATTAATCTGTAATATTACTCACAATTAAAACGCTATAGAAAGATGGAAGCCTCGAACCAAAGGGAGAAGTCAAAAAATATAGCACATAAATGATGGAGAAAATAAAAAGGCAAAGCTGCAAAAGTTGGAAGATTAATAAAGCGGAATATATGTTGGCAAAGATCCGACAAGTTACAAAATGAAACATATACATCAAAAGCTTTTCTTGGAGATGAGAATCATAGCATGACAATCGAATAATTGTCGTCGATAGGCTTCTCAATTAGCATATGTTTGAATCATGCTTATCGTGATAAGAAAAACGAAAGAAGAAAGAAGCTTCGAGGATGGATGCCCACAGGTAGGTATTAGCCTCCATCCCAAACTCGGTATGTGTTGGTGCAAAAGTACGCTGGGCTATGGTATCCTATGTTTCTTCTGCAGCTTCGCACTGCTTTGTGTATATCATCAACCTCTGTCTGTCTTAACGAGTCTCCTCTCGATCGCTGTCGCTCTCGCTCATCGATCGATGCAGGTTATTAATTAACCTTTCTGGGCATTTTGTGTGTATTTTATTTATATATTGACCTCCTTTTTTCCTTGGTGCTGATCCATGATCGATCACCCCATTTAATTATATTACAGTCGTCTGACATGCAGAAAATTGGCTTTTACACTTATGAGACCATGGAATTGCACCCCTACATTGATTGATTGAGAATCTGGACCCTGGTCCGTGGCCGATATCTTCCTTGTCTTCTCCGTAGGAAAGAGGAACATTTTGGTCCAGCTCCTCTTAGTTTTCCTCTACCAACCAGTCACTCTCGATGGTTGTATTCGATCAGATGTAAGAGCAGAAAACTGTGTGTAGCACTGCAACCGAGCTTTCGTGTCGTGAGTTATCTTCACGACGGGTTCATGTGCTGGACTGCTAAGAGATTGCGACACAAGTGACAGAGAGAGAGAGAGAGAGAGAGAGAGTCGGAATCAATCAATGATGTGTAGGTGTCCATGTGGTGGACTGGTGGTGCATATTTGTAGCACATATGTTTTTCTATGTTCCAATTCTTCCATTGCTTTTCATGATATCATACTTTGGTCCCCATGTGTTTTGATCGAGTGCGTAACCTTTTCCTGACTTTATTAACTCCACCTGCGCCTACTTCCTCAAACTTGTCGCTGCCCGTCTCAGTTTTTAGGTCATTCTTATGGCGGACTTGCGCATGCTAATGTAAATGCTCAGCATGAGTGACGTGGTGGTCAGGAAATTAAGGAACGGATGCAGGGCAGAAGCGAGGAGAGGAAGTGATAGAAACGGAGAGAAGGGGAACCACAAGACCTCCGAGGAGATTCCTTAGGGATGGACTTCCGATGACGTCAAGTCGGTGCAGTCATTGCGGTAGAGGTAAAACTCAGCAAAAGAAGAGCAGCTTTTGTTTTGTTTGGCTGTCTGTTTGGCTATTTGCTCCTTCTCTTCTTCTTTTCCATCCCGTTTTGCTTTAGATTGTCTTCTTGCAGCTTGTTCTCATTGATTACTGCTCTTCCCGTTTAGCCGATGGCACGCGCGCGGAGTAGAAGAGAAGGGAGAAGCAGATTCTCTTGCCGCTTTGAATTGCCGATGAGTGAGATCTCTTACACTCTGTTCAAGTCGGTTGACAGCCGTGGCACGTAGAATTGGCCTACGACTCCTCTGATAATAATATCAGTGACACCTTAATTTCTTTACCATCTTATATTCGGGCGGAGGAGGGAAGCAATGAAGAAGAAGAAGAAGAAGAAGAAGAAGAAGCTGAAGTTTTGATCCTTTCTCTCGATATAAAGCCCCGGATCCATCATCGCTCGGAGTGTGCGAATCATGAAAGGGAAGGCATATGCAATGATCGTGAAAGTAGACGGCGGTGGTGATGGAGAATTCGTATCCGGAGGTGTGGGCCCGAAAGCATTCCATCAGGTTTGGCTAATGGTGCTTTCGCTTGGGGCCTGCAATATTCCATTTGTTGGCTAATCAGCTTCACCGAGATGCCTCCTTGGTTTCGTATTGATGTGAGAGAGTTCGGTGGACGCTGGTCTTTGGGGGTGTGCTTCTTCGCTAGGTTATTGCTGTGTCCCTCTCTCCCTGCAGACACATGCTCAAACCTGGGAGAAACTAGGTAGAGATGATGAATAAAAGTATAGAGAGAGAGAGAGAGAGAGATTGCTTGTTCCACAGACTCCTCATGCTTTCCGACAACAGGGGGAGGGGATCTACAAGAAAGTTATCGGAAAGGCCATTAACGGAGATCCCACTAGGTGATTAAACAAAAGAATGTTGGAGTCGGGAGGGTGTGCTGCATGCCTGCCTTCCTCCATTCAATTATTGAAAGCTTTGGGAGGGGGTGGGGGGTGTCTAGCTAGGATTGAAAAGGAGCGACAAGAAAAGAAGAAAAAGAAAAGACGAGGGACAAACAGAAGATGGCTGATGCCGCCAGTTCGGAGGATTAGGATCAGTCTTTTCTTTTCTTTTTTCGGTTGATCACGCCTCAATGTAAGCATCTCTTTTCGTGTATCCTATGCGTGCTTCTTCCCTACTCCCCACCCCACCCCATCTCTCTCTCCTCTCCATTCCATCGTTTCCCCTGCGCTTTCTACCGGATTGGAATGCTCCCTGCCCACTCCTCGGCATCGTTTAGATTCCTCCTAGCTACCTTCGATTAGCCCCATCATCATTCATTCCTGAGACGACACCAGACGGAGCCCCTAACCCAACCCTAGCTGGGAGCCCCCAAGTCCATGTGAACAGATAAAAGACGAGAAGAAGCATAAAACTTTTGGCCCACGCTCCCACCCCACCCCACTCCGGGCGAATTACTGGTGAGAGATCTGGGGGTTGCACAACAGTGGATCTGCAGAGAAGCTGCCAACCTCTGCTCCTGCAACAACTCAAACTACTTCTACAACTATCGCTACTCCCACACTGGTGTTTTTTTTTGGCAGATCATGTCCTGTGAAGATAGCTGCTAAATCTCGACATGTCCTATTAAACCAAAGGGATGCAAGTTCCAGAAATCTCCCTCTACTCATGTTCTTCTTCTCCGCCACTGCATCACCAATCCTCCTCTCTTGGCTCCCCCACCTCCCCCATCCACCACTCTGGAGACATGCTTAGCTCACTGATGTCCGATGGAGGAGGAGCTCGAGAAACCCACCCTCATCCCAATCATCACCACCCGAGCCCTCAAAACGGCCTAATTTCCTCGACTATCCATGCTCGACAACTGTTGATCAGCTGTGCCGAGCTTGTCCACCGCGGCGACCTCCCTGCTGCTGACCGCGCGATCTCCATCCTCTCTGCAGCAGCATCCCCCTGTGGCGATTCCACCGAACGCCTCATCCGCCAATTCTGTCGTGCCCTCTCCGTCCGCGTCGGCCGCGTTTCGCCCTCCGCTGATTCTTTGGGTTCCCTCCGATCATCATACTTGTCCTTCAACCAAATCTCCCCATTCCTCCGCTTCTCGCACCTCACCCCAAACCAGGCAATCCTCGAGGCGGTTGATGACCACCGCCAGATCCACATCCTCGACTTTGACACCTATTACGGCCTGCAATGGCCGCCTCTCCTTCAGGCCATCGCTGAGCGCTCCGATCCCAGTGATCCTCCCTTCATTCGTATCACCGGAACCGGAAGCAACCTGGAAGTCCTCCGACGAACCGGTCACCGGCTTCAAAACTTCGCACACTCTTTGGGCTTAGGGTTCCAGTTCCACCCTCTTCTCCTCCATCCCACAAGCACCAGTTTGAATTTCACCCCCTCTCCTTTCCGACTCCATCCCGGCGAGACCCTTGTGGTGAACTGTGTACTGTTCTTGCATAAGCTGCAAAAGGAGGGCGGGAATGAGGACGGATCCAGGGATCTACAAGCATTTCTGCGAACCATACGAGCGATGAACCCGTCGGTGGTGACGGTGGCAGAGAGGGAAGCAAGCCACAACTCGCCAAACTTCATGCAGAGGTTCGTAGAGGCGCTGGACTACTACATGGCAGTGTTCGAGTCATTGGAGGCGACGCTGCCCCCGACAAGCCAGGAGAGGCTGGCGGTGGAGCAGGTCTGGCTGGGGCAGGAGATCGAGGGCATTGTCGGCGGGGAGGGTGGCGGTCACGAGAGGTCAGAGCGATGGGAGAATGTACTGCGTGACGCCGGATTCTCAAGCCTTCAGCTCAGCAACTTCGCGGTGTCGCAGGCGCGGCTGCTGCTCCGGTTGCACTATCCTTCGGAAGGCTATCAGGTGGAGCTGGTGAGGGATTCCCTCTTGTTAGGGTGGCGGAACAGGCACCTCTTCTCCGTGTCTTCTTGGCGTTAAAGAACCCGGAGGAGGAGAAAAAGGAAGTCCCACACGTTGCTCAACTACAACTATTGTTGCCAACCTACTCTTTCTTTGGTTTCGCGATGATTAGCGAAACCATATCAAATGGGCAAGTTTCGCACATCGATCTATACATATCGCTGAGCGTGCGTTGTGTAGACCATCATTAGACACCCTGGCTGGAAACCCTAACCCTAGCTTCTTCCATATTCTACTGGGAGGAGGGAGCACAATGCGGATGCAATGCACGTTGCATGGGAAGTCTCGGAAGTTGTGAAAACCAAAAGTCGTCTCCTCCTGCTTCCCAAGGTAATCTCCCTTCTGGTAGGGTTCTCTTCTTTCTGTTCTCTCTCTCTCTCTCTCTCTCTCTCTCTCTCTCTCTCTCTCTCTGCTTTATCTTTTGCATCCATTTGCCTGTGAACTGTAACTAGGATTGCTGCGCCATTTGTTAAGTAATCGCCTTGCATGCTGTGGATCATGTATTCCCTTTTTGTAGGTCTGCAATGATGTGATTTTGGCATCGAGGATATGGTTCTTTTCTTTCTTTAGGGAAGAAGCATATGATGGTAGTATTATGTTGTGATGTATGTTTTTGGTTTAGTTTATTCTGGCTAATTGGCAACCCACCAAATTGTTGGTATTTTATGTTGCAGCTTGCAGTGGCATCTTCTCTTTTGCTTGGTGCATGCAGGATGCTTTTTCGTGTAATAATCACGCTTGGTCACCACTAACCAGTATCATACAATATGCTTGATCAGCAAAGTCTCCTCCCATAAACAAATCAAGGGAAGAAAAAGCTACAAGAGGCTAGATGTGTTAAGATTTGATCTACGATAGCAATCATGGAGTAGTGGATAGAGATCCTCGTCGATAGATTAGGTCGATCCCTTGTGCTCCATTCCTGTCTTTCTAACCTTGTTTATATCTTATCTTTGTGTTCCCTCAAATCACCAAAAGAATAAGGTTACTCACAAGGCCAAATTTGGTCACACAAGTCATTCCAATTGGAAGATTTGATCTTCCATGTCCGATAAGCTTGCTTGGTTTGTCCACCCCCAAATTAAGCTAGCTTATTATTTCGAGAAAGAATATAGACTCAGATGTGTGTATAAAACAAAAAAAAAAAAAAGGATGCAAGATCCAACTGTTTATAGGAATTAATGAGAGGTCTATCAGGAAAAAACATTCGAAAATAGTATGCAAGTTCCAATCGTTTCTTGTGATCACACAAGGTATGCAACATCGTTCATACGTCCCATCATATTCTCTCGTATTGATGATTAAACTGCATTCTTTCTGCCTTTATATCCCTCTCTTCTACCTTGAGATAGACGAAGACCATTGCAGAGATATTCTGATGGAGGGCAGCACGGTTGGCCAGATATGGATTACCATAAATGATGATATATATATATATATATATATATATATATATATATATATATATATATATATATATATATATATATATATGCACCGGGTTTTAATTTCATGTAATCTTAGCGACTAAGTAACTTTGAATTTTATTTGTTAATGTAATGTTTTTTTATCATTGGAATCGTCTCTGTCGTCTGAGGGCAACCGAGAATATATAGACTTACAAAGTCATATGGCCGGCCATCTCTGGTCAGTTGTCTCCCAAAGTTCTTCATGACAGTAGCCATATGCAAGATAGTTTATTCTTCAAAGCGGTGTTACCTTGTTATATAAAACAAGACCCACCCCTTTTTATAGTCAGTTCCGTTCCATGGTGCGTGCCAATTCCGATGATGCTCTCCTCGGTTCCATTCCGATGATGGTGCATGCCGATTCCGATGATGCTTTCGTGGGTTCCGTTCCGTGGGACAGAAGAAGAGATGGTGCATGCCGATTCCGATGAGAAGGAAGGAAGGAAGGAAGGTAGCACATGAAATTATGAACTGGATTTGCTAATCGCCTGCGATGAGAAGAAGAAGATCATACGATACATCAACTCCGAGCATTGCACAGCCACTGCGCTTACGACAGCATTAAAACAAGACATTTATTTATGTATTCGATCGTTGAAAGCATAGGAATTTAAACAAACAATGCTTATGCACTATGCATTCCACCTATGAATTTTTGGCCTAGCGGTTAATATCCTCATGGTGAAGAGATTAATGATTGAATTAGTGCTCTAGATTTGACGCACGATCTAAATTCCCCAAGTGGAAGTGGTGATTCTTCCTAGAAAGACCAAAGAGCAGCACCGTGTAGTCAATTTCAGAGAGGCATGAGATGATGGATGGATGGACTGGGAAGGGAAACTACTGCAGATGAAGATGTGTGTAAATGACTCTACATCTGTAGTTGCAATGATTAAGGTGGGGCGAGCGAGGACGAAAGGATGGAATCACTTTTGCTGGAAACTGAGCTTCTTATTTCCGTCTGCATGCACAAGCAGTGCAGATAGACATCCTAGATATTTTGTCCAAGTGCAAGTGCCAACACTCATGAAGGAGACATCACGCCCCCATTTGCATCGGGCCATGGCAGATGGTTGGTACCTTGGGACAAAGGCTTGGAACTCTACCATGCTCCTTTTACAAATGCGAGTAACTTTTGGTTTCTGTGCCACACACAGCGATCGGATACCGATTACCAAAGGGATCGATCTGATGTTACAAACTCAGGCTTTAATCGTTCCTGCAATTATTGACGTGCTTCATACGCTCTTGTTCTTCTTCTTCTTCTTCTGTGTATCGTCGGGATAAGAAGAACCTTATTCTCTCCGCTGATTCATCTGTGTGTGAGACGAAGGATGAAAGATGAGATGTGCACGAAGGAAGGAACAAACAGGCCCGTTGCGCGTTTGCTTTTCGGAACAGAGTGTCTGGCTCACAAGGATCCTCTGGCGATTCTAAAACCATCGATTCATCCACCCGTAGCTTAGGAGAAGCTGTGGGAAGCAAGTGTGAAAGCGGTCTTTGCATCTTTTCGGGCGACAGTACCCCGACATCTGATGGGAAGAACCAAGCTGAGAAAGCACGCATGCATGGTCCACCCTCACCCAGCTATCACAGGGAGGGCGACCGGCTTCCATTGATGCATGATCATATCTGGGCATCTTGTGCATTCCTTGGGACGTCATCCCGTGGATTCATGTGATCATCCCACCAAGTTAACTAGTAGATTAGATGTTCGGATGCACCTTCCTCCCCCATCATCCCTGCTCGATTTGGCCTCTTGTCAGATTCTACAGCTGGTGACAGGGACGGAACAAACCCAGGCTTAAAGCATGCCTCCTCCGACGAGAGGCCACCACATCATGCGTAGGCAGGTAGGCAGAGATACACAAGTAATTAGAATGATTCTAAGCGGGCAGGCTTGTGTAACTGGTACACACTGTGCACACGGACGAGCTCCGGTTGATGCTCCAATTAGAGTGCATCTTTGTTTTGTTTTTGTTTTTGTGTTTGTGTTGGGTTTTGAAGTGAGCTGCTGCTGCTGCTGCTGCTGCTGCTGCCTAAGCAATGAGATTTTGGTACGTTGTGCATAGAGTTTACAGCATTACGAGAACGCACCCGTTGCTTCTCATTTTTCTAAAGGGTTTTCCTTCGAATGGCCGCCGGAAGGAATATGGTTTGACAAGTAGCGGGAGAGGAGATGGAGATGGGAATGGGAATGGAAATGGGAATGGGTCCACACAGCACCAACAACGACTGACGAGATGAAAGTGTGTGAGCAGACATGGATTTATTACTGACTGGCAGTAATGCCAAAAAGTGTGCCCCCTCTGCAGAATCTGACTGACTTATTTGAGGCCCAGTAATGAGTGTGTGCGTTACCTAATAATTGGCATGCACACAAATGCACGCCAGGTCGACGGATGACACAAGTGTGGTGGCACGTATAAGATCTACACCACAGAAGAAGAAGAAGAAGAAGAAGAAGAAGAAGAAGAAGAAGAGATGCGACAACACGCCCTCGCTCTCCATCTTATCATCATCATCATCATCAGATTATGCAACAGCTACCTGTATTTATCTGACCATCCATCCATCGTACGCTCAAGCAGCAGCATGCCATCGACGAGTAGTAGTAGTAGTAGTAAGTAACACGCAACGCAAAAGAAATGTGTATTAGCAACTGGATCATCGCTACACAATCAAATAAAAAGAAGCTTAAATGCCAGATTGTCCTGCGAGATTTGCATGCATGGACGGAGGATCCCCGAGATACATAACACAACAAAGACAACAACAGGCATTAGGTTCACAGAGAAACGACGGAAGAACCATAAAAACGGGACGGGAGGTAAGATTTACAAGTTAAACAGGACATACATATTACTAGTATTATCGTCGGTCGTTGTTTCAGCAGAGAGAGCAGAAACGAGCTAAACACCTTACCGTGCGTGTCCACCTATCTAAGTGAGTGGGTGATTCACATAAAAAAGATCAGAGAGACAGCTCGATAGTGGAAATAAGAATGCCGTCACTATCGGCATATAGCCATTCACCATCGTGGATGATGGTGCCCCCGATGTTAACAGTGACATGCTTTTCACCGAGACCCTTCTTGTTCGATTTGAGGGGATGGCATCCCAGCGCTCTGACCCCGATGTCACAGCCATTGATCTCGTACGCATCTCTGATGCACCCGTTCACCACAATCCCTGCCCATCCCATGTTCTGGGCTAATTGCCCCAGGTTCCCTCCCACCAAGGCGCATCTCATGCTCCCACCACCGTCTACCACCAGAACCCGCCCATCCCCCGGCGCCTCCAGCACCTCCCTCACCAACACATTGTCCTCGAACACCTTCAGCGTCACTATGGGTCCACAGAATGCTCGGCACTGCCCGTACATTTGAAACAATGGTTGAAGAACTCGCAGCTCCCCCTTCGCCAGAAGCGATGCATTTGCATCGCAAAGCTCAGCGGTTGCCAATGAACCCATCTGCAGCACAGCACAAGCCACCATGTTCAACTAGCAAGCCATGTATCTTTGTCCAGCATTAAAGGATAACAGGAGAACAGCGGTCGTAAGGCTCTGGATCTACTGATGATTGCTATTGCAGCCACAAGCTGCGTTGGTTGGCATTCATTTTTCTCGCTCGGTAGAAGCATGCATGTGACACAAAACCATCGGAAAAGAAAGGTGCACTCAAAACAGTATAATAAGAATGCAATACACAGTTGATGGATGCTCGGTGACAAAATAAACAAACGAAACAGCATTTAGCGCAATCTGACCACTCAGGAATTTCGCCAGATTGTCGGCAAATTTCATATAAGAGAAAAATAAAATGTTATTTGAGAGTCCTTATTAGGTAAATGTGATAGGATTCTGTATTTGAAATCCTATTACTTTCTTTATTATGGACCCAAAACAAGCTAGATGGAAAACTTGATGGAGGCAGTTTCTAAATGAACATGTGTTGCGACGTTCAAAATTCAAGTTATTGGCCAAATGGCACTCCGACTTGGCTGCTTTAGTAGAAGAGGAAAGATGACATTTGTTGCTGTTAAGCAAGACTTCCAAGAACCAAGATTTCTGGTATGCATGCACTAACTAGCTCACCTAAAGCAGCAACCAAACAAATTATGAAGATCTACAAGACAGAACTAGATATGATCAACAGCACCAGTAAAATCACTATTCAGTTGGGAGGATTCCTGATGTTCTTTCAGTGTTCAGTAGTATTCCCCATCAGTCCATGCACAGATCCACCAATGGGAATCTTTTTTAGGCTGGCCTTCCGATTCTGTCTGCTTTGGTGCATACTGATGCTTCCTTTCTATAGGATGGGTCTTTTATCTCTCCCCTTTTTTATCAGAGGCTAGGTTCGGTCACATTCTTCCTATAGCAAAATATACTATCACAATCTTATGTGACAAGATCCAGCAATAACATTCCAGTCCATTTAGGTCGATGTCGACAGTCATAGATTTCTTGCCTCAGACCACACTTGTCTTACCACTTTAATTAAATGTTCCCCCAAAAGTCCCCACAGGAAGTGGCTGTATGGACAGATTGGTCGGTGCACTGTGAAGGCAAATCCCACAATGAAACTTTGCAAGGGTTTGATAGTTCTTGCATTTTACACTCTTTGTAGAATGAAGGCAATGCTATAGACCTTTTGATACCCTAATCTTAAAGAGAAAAACTAGATGAAGAAACGGCTACACTTGAAATATTTGGTGCCCTGAGGTATCAGTTTAAAAGCTGATAAACTCGATTTTTCATTCTCCTGATGTTTTCTCTTCCTTTGTTAAATTCATTTTCTTGTTCTTTGGTTGGCAAGACTTTTGTGTCTTTTGTTACATCGATTCCTTCTACCAAATTTTACATGAAGAGCAAGTGGATGAACTAAAATGTCATACTCATGGAAAGAAGAACCACCAAAGCAATATGAAAAGGTTAAAAAAGATTATATTAATTTCAAAATTAGATTACCCGATTGACATATCGTACTTCCACAATGGTTCAAGAAATGCATTAACCCCTTTCGTTTTAATTGGAATCAAAAATAATTTTGTTGGTTATTCCAGTCTCCAAGAAAAAAGAACTAAAAGAATCTGCTCCTTAACTTTCCTCTCTAATTTTTCTCATCTGATCTCTAAATAAGAATGCATACTTAGAGCTAAAAGTATATGCTCCTTAACTTTCTTCTCTAATTTTTCTCATCCGATCTCTAAATAAGAATGCATAATCTTTGGTACTTTGGTGCCAGCCCATCAATCAATTGTCTCTGCGAGTTACCTGATACAGTGATTCTTTCTTGTTTTGCTTCCATATGTGCCATGTATCAAACTAGGAACTCTTGTCCTTGGTAATAATTGGATTGTCATTGTGTGAGATCTAACGGTAACATATACGCATAAGAGACTTTGTGAACATCATGATCTGCCCATTGATAAATCAATTGTCCATGCGAGTATTTAGATTGTCATACTGTGAGATCTACTGATAAACCAATTGCACCTAAGAGACCTATGCGAGCATCATGATCTGTCCCTTGATAAATTAATTGTTGTCTATGCCATCTACTAGAGATTGACGTGAGCATCATGATGCACCCTTAATAAAACATCTATGTCATCTCGATTCCTTCTTCTACATCAGTTGGAGCTCCAAGAAAAGATGGCACGCCCCTGTTGAAGATGCATTCAAAAATACATGGTAGAAAACTAACAAAATGATCTGATTTTTTTTTTTATCATATCACAATTTAATCCGCACATGAAGACCCTCCTACAATAGAACTCTTTTATTCTTGTACTACTTTATAAGCAAGCATGAACTAATGATGCACATGCATCAAGCAAGAAGCCTAAGGTATCATCTTTCTCCTGATGTCTAACTCACAGCACTGAGCAGAAAACGGTAGCTACCACCAGTTGCTATTTATTGGAAAGTAAGACCTTTGTCGCTTGATCTATCACCAAGATGGACTCTCTCATGGTTTTTCTGCTGTTTCACGCATACAAATAAGACACTCGACAAATTTATAGATTATTTTGGACCACACATTGATTCCAAGCAACAGTCAAAAACTCGAGTCTCCAAAATCCAGTCCTGAAACATCTTTTGATGCATGAAAATCCATAGCAAAACAATCGAAGTCTGGTGTACGTTTTCTCCATAATAAAGCATGCACCTCAGGCAAAATTACCTGAAAACATCTACCTACCCGTGAATAGCACCAGACATTCCGTGGACAGATCAAACTCTAATGGTCAATTCTGCTGGTTGTCCGACGGCAAGAAACACGTGACAGCCCTGACTAATCTGAAAATGATGACAGATAGAACTTGCCACTGCACAGTAATACGCGACGTGCCCTATTGCCCATCAGAATTTCGATCCCTTAAATCTACTAGTGTTGAACAGCCAAAAAACATAACCCAACGTAAAGCGTGATCAAGAATTCTGAACAAGAAAAAGAATAAACATGTATGAGGGAACGTAAGTTCTTTTGGACAATACAACAAGCATCTAAAGCGCACTGAAGAACAGCGAGATTGGACACCGCTTAAATTAACAGGAATTTAAAAGCGCATCTCTACGCAGATTTCATACCTGGCAAGACCGCAAAAGGCGAAACAAGGTGTTGCCGAATTGGAGGTGGTCTCAGTGGGATCTGCTGGAGCGAGGGGACTGCCGTATCCCTATCGGAACTGGGGTGGGAAATCGTCCTGGATCAGAATGGATGAGGCATAAGACGGGGATGCGGCATGGTTGGCGGCAGGAAGTTAGAGCTTTTGAAACGGCTTACGGAGTTGGGTCTGACACGCACCCATACCCCGTCCCGATAAAGACGGCGTAGGCATATACCATCGAGAGGATCCCCAGCCAACCGATGGGTGTAGCTTTGACTGAAGACCACCACCATGGATTCTATCCTGGCAGGCGAACTGTTCCCATCTTCATCCAGTCTATCGCCTTTTTACCGGCACGAAGGGCAAAGGGACTCCCCCAGATTCGTGTTTGACGACGAGGGGGAGGCAGCAGGACTATTCCTTGCACATGATGGATGCGGTCAATCAAATCTACTTGGTGTTGATTTCCATAAAAAGAGGAAAGAGAAGCGAGGGTGATGTAGTCAATTCCGATGGGCTGACCGACTCCGCACGTGGCGTACCACTACATCAATCATTCATTGTCTTGAATGAATGAACGATCTATTATGTACCACCACGACCGGTCAGCTAAATCTCTCTCTCTCTCTCTCTCTCTCTCTCTCTCTCTCACTCACACACACACACGACAGAGATCGAAAGTGACAGGGAGCATGGACCAGTTGTAACAAGCGCATAAAGGAGAAACAGGGATCACAAAGGATATTGCAGCATCTCGCACCACACTAAACCCTGTTTACAACACCGCAACACACGATGATTTGCATTGACAAACTAATAGTTGCAGCAACGAATCGAGGTGGCAGAGACATTGAATTTTGTGCAGTGTTCGTTCAACATATAACAATGCACCAGGAACAACATAACCAGAAGCTATACTACGCTGGCAGGGATATGCTGAACCTAACACTAGTCAACATAAATGAAAACAATTCACATGTTGTATGCACAAGTCCCTCTGGTAGAATTCTAGAATCCCTTTTATTGATTAAGCTACCAGATATCTGTTGACAATCTTCGGCAGAGGATCATGCTACCTGACTCTATTCTTTGCCTCTGTCTCAGCCTTTCACAAAGAATATCTTCACTTTGCTTTAAGCTGAGATACTCTTCCATGTCAAATGAAGACGCGGTTGTTCTGCTATTATAAGAATTCCCCTGGTGGTTTTCTGCTCCAAACTTGCTCCTACTTGGGTCGCTGGAAACTACAGAAGAGCTGTCAGTGCCATCAAAGCTCTGACTCCCAAAACTGCTTGCAATTTGATAGCAATTACTGAAACCAGCACTTGCTTCCTGCAAAAAAAAATGAAGTCAAGACTGTAATTTAACTAAATAGTCAGAGTCTTAACATGATGAGTGTAATCACAGTGTCGATAAGATTCAAGCCAGGTGCTGTAACAAATGCACAAGCCAAGTTTCAGCATCATCTAGGGAGGGGTCAAGTCCCATGTGATGATATACTTCACCGACAGGCTTCTTCAAAGATTACTGGGGAAAGAAATCTAACTACCATCCAAATAGACAAAACTGTCTCAGAGAGAATGTGAAAGAGGTGAAACCTTAAATCTACTAGAAAAATCAATCGTTCGTACTGAAAAACATCAAAGCAAATGTAACTCACAAATCCAAACCTTTGTGCACGGAATTTTCAAGTTTAACAGAATGCATGAACTTGGGAAACTTTCTATAAATTCCAATGTCAAAAGAGCTCAAGAACGAAACATATTGGTTCAAAATGGAAGGTCAGCTGCAAACTGAAAGCATGCTTTTTGGAGCAATGGAACAAACTAGAAGAGGATAAGAAATTCTTAGCTCAAGTTATACCATAGTGTTTCATATGAAGATTATTTTCAAAATGATGGTGAAACAAGAATCCGAGCAGACCAACATATACATCAATGAATAGTATCAGTAATCACATGTTGATATCTTCAAGTTTGTTCAGCACTCAGACAACTAAAGAAAAATAATATTCCCAACTTTCACAGTCCATTCAGATCCAAAATGAGAAAATGATTACCCTAACAATGCTACTGGCATAGTAAATGAGAAGAAACTGTAAAGATCAAAAAGACCAAAAATAAATAAAAAATGTGCTGGAAGTGCTGCAGCGCATAACTTATTTCCTAAGGAGACAGACAATCCTACCTTGCTTTTGCATGGTGAGGAAGGAGCAACACTAGTTTCCCACTCCAACCAGGGAAGTACAACACCGTCTCCATCAGCAGGCAGAGGAGCAGTTTTCAATACTCTTTCATAAGTTCCCGCTACAGAATTACGTAATCCAGGATCTCTTACGATTGAACTAGCATCACTTCTTTCTTCATCGAAAGAAGATATGTCTGTATCTTCAACATTGAAAAGGAAATCTTCAAAATACTTCTCTGCCTCTTCATTCAAGCATTTAGACAGTCTTGTTCTATCTTTGCTCCTCTGGGTAATACTTTAATCTATTAGATATGATGTCATAAGAACGTATATGGTTTTAATCATTATATACAACAGAATTCTTACTCTTCTGGACTGTGATTGCCTTTCTGGAACAGCAGATATTTTTGGCGAAGGAAGCAACTCTTTGACAATTTTGCTAATCTCCTGACCACGTTCCTCCTCCATTGCTAACTCAGCCAATAAATCCTGCTTGCGCTTCTCTGACTGAAGTACGTATAAATATTAGTCAAAATAGAACTAACATAAATCAGCATTGCACTTGAAAGGTCGACGAGACCTTTCCACATATCATTATCAAATAGGCATCTCAAAGTGAAAAAAGGTAAAGGACCTAACCCAATATGCCATACACCGATTGCTAGAGGAAGACAAGTGTCATTCCACATGACAGAGAAGTAATTAGTATGCCACAGAGTCCAAGTATCATCATGTTCAAAGAGGAATTCTATATTCTGTGTTTATAAAATGACTGACAGAAGATGGTTTCTTTTTTTTAAAGGATATATAGAGAAAGAAGAAGACTGACCAATTGAGGATACATTTATCCTAGCCAATGAACAAAACAGAATCAAGACTATGAGACCCCTGGGGAATCAACATAACAGTTTATAGGTATTCTTTATCTCAAAAATTATTAAAGACATGTTTGAATTTTAATTTGTCTTACAATTTCAAGGAAAACAGGCTTATATGAACCATCTAAAGACACTTAGTTCATAAAGACACAAAAAGAATTTGAATGAGTTCCAAAAATGACAGTTTAAGAAAACCGTTCACAAAGGCTGCACCATCACTAGCACCCACAAAAATAAGTTTAACATGCCTGCTCCAGTTTGGTTGTGTAATTTCTTCTGATCTCAGAAATAGCTTCCAGAACTTCTGAACTCTTCGGTTGGATACTATCATCACTGATGATGGCTGAGGCTTCATTGTTCAACATGACCTATACAAAATATGAGATAATTGTATTGTCAAGAATTTGTCTGAGTCCATGTTGATGCAGAAAAGATGATAAGGACAAGATAAGACAAAAGGTGCAGTGAAACAACCAATAAGACTACAGGAATGAAACAGAAAACTAAATATGGCTTATCAAAATTAAGACATGAGATCAAAACTGACAAATGAGCTCGACGGAGGAGCACACATGCCTTTTGAAGCTCTGTCCTGATCTCTTCAACTGCATGTCTGACTTCTTTACGCACAACTTCATATAATCCAATACCCTCGTCATCCCCTATGGGATTTTCTCCCTGAAAATTCAACAAGAACCACAAAGGCTTGCAGTTTATTCAAACAGAATAGCATAACTATGACATTACGATTCTCAGATTGTTTCAGATGGTGGACATGACTATAAGACACCTTTTCCTGGGCATAAACCGCCTGGATTGTCTTCTCAACCCCATGCTTCCTTGAATGAAAATCCCCAGCTTCAACATCAGTTAATGAAGAAGAATGGCTCTGTTAGAAAAAAAAAGAATATATTAATGTCTGATCAGTTGTCAAAGACAATATACAAAAACAAGGTTGAACTGTTCTGTTTGATGGTCAACAGAGTGCAGAATGGCATGAATACAAGAATGTTTATGCTAAAGATCCATTTCATCTTCTAACGACCACTTTCCCATTCTTACTTATGCTCACATCGACACCGCCTAAATATTAGTTCACGATCATGTAAAATATAAGAGAATTTACCGAGTAGCTATCATGTGAGTGGAAGAAATCCTTGTGACTCATTGTCCTTTTTAAAACATCAACATTATTCACAGGCCTATGTAATGAAGGCTGCTGCAATATACCATTGTCCGAAATCCTTGATATGACTTGAGTGCTGGAACTGAGAGAATCCATTTCATTCTGTAGTCAAGAAGAAGAAAACTAATAGTAAGGCCTCTTTTGACATTAGATCTAACTAAACAACTTTAAATCCTAACTTTTGAAGCTTCAAATACTTTATGCAAAAGCGATAACAAATATTATATAACTGACGAGTTCATGCAGGTTCATACATTGGAGAATGAGAGCTGATGAGGGTTACATGCAAAAAATGGTACAAGCTAAAGGATATCATTCTACTTTACCAACCAACGCCCACATAGAACAATAGTCAAGGTATCTTCAATGGAATTAGCTGAATGTTTGACACCAATATGATAGATGTTTAAACTAAACCATTCTTTTAATTCTTTTCTGAAAAGTAAGTAGCAAGTTGCTGCAGAAATTTGTTCGATGATGGTTGGCTCTTAGCAAATGTTTAACCAGAAAACCATGTCAAAAAATGCTGACGAATAAAAAGAAAAACACAAGCAGCAAAATCAGAAAAATATTAACATAATGCCACAACTGCAAAACCCTTGACTTAAAAAAATTATATAACACATTGATAAAGAAGATACTATCAAGGTTGTGGCTTTGAGAAGGCTAAGATGTACATAAACCACATGTCACAGCAATGATATAGCATGTTGTAGAACCTTTATCTACCCTTATAAACATGGAAACACTACCATCAGAGTAAACTTTGAGTATGCTTACTGCATCAGATGCTATCAGAAGTACATCAAGCTTTGATTGGACAACAAGAAGCACCTGTTGATCCAGTTGCATAGGATTTTGAATATTCCACCAGCAATATTTGCCAAATTCTGATTGCCAACCACCAGGCAGCTTACTGCCTTAAAAAGAGACATATTCAATTTGGACATGTACAAAACCATTTTGCATATGATACTCTTTTCTTTGGATAAAAACAAAAGACCTGAATTTTGGCAGCCACTTTGAAGGTCATAAATGCTCTTAGCCACTTATTTCTCCTAGCAGTAGAACCATATAAACAATCTTCTACTTTGTTAACCACCATGTAAGAGCGATTCATTAAATTAGTAAAGATATTAGAAAACAAAAAGGAACCCCAAGGCATGATGATCACGCCAATTATGGAGCCTAGAGAGGATTTATGAACATAGCCTTCCATCTAATTTGATTTCATGACTCAAATTCTAGTTACCCAAAAAAGACATTCTTTTCCCTAGTGTTGTTTAACACAAAATCCAAGTAGCAAAAACTCATTCCATCGACTAAGAAACTAAGAATAGAGATGTCAAACTGTGAACGAATAAAAAATGCATTCGAGGGCTAATCCAATATACTATCGAGTCAAGCAGTCATGACAAATCAATCTCTGATCAATAAAGATTATTCCACGCTGAATACATATGTGATGTTTCCATACCAAGGAAAAGGACTTGAAAGGAGAATCCAGGATGATCGATTTGTTCAGAACTTGGCATCGATCCAATCATGATGGGTGTTTACGCACACGAGTCAGTCAACTATTTGGTGAAGAAGCATTTCCTCCTTCCATGGTCATTCTATACCGGAGACTCGTCGGACTAGTCACATGATCATATTTTTCCCAGCAAATTGTTTCTCTTTCCGTGGACTACGTAGTCGTTTAGTAATCCGATCACAAGGGCAACAAAGCGAACGAAAGATCATACGGTGGTCATCGGACGCCAAATATTGCAAATTTAGACAATCTAGATGATCGCGGGGAAAGACAGGTACCTCGGAGTCGCTACACCGATGGCGAGCAACGGAGACAGATCGCCGCCGCCTTAACACACTATTCGAGACGCCCTTCGGCGGTCCAGTTCGGCACTGGGGGGGCCTCGTCACGGACCTTCCGCGCCGACCAGACGACTCCGTCTTTATCGGGTAGCTCGTGACGGAATTGCGGCGCCTGGAGCGTGCATCGGAGGGCTCGCTCTCCTCCTCCTCCTCCGACTCGGCCCTCGCCCGGAAGAACTCATCGACGACGTCATCGAGGCTGATCTCCGGGAATACGCACCCACGCGCCTCGTTGACGAACCTGCCGGGGGGCGTCGGAAGATCTTCCGCATCCGGCTGAGACGGGGGGAATCGGCCGGAGAAGCGGCTGAGGCTCCTCGACCGTCGGGGTAGCCCGCCGCTGCCGGAAGAACCGGTGTCGCGTGCGGAGCGGGCAGCGGCGCGCCCGCCAATCGAGGATCGGCCCGTGGCCGATCGGAAAGCGGCCGTCGTCATCCCCGGCGTGAACAGTAAGGTCTGAAGGAGGCGAAGAGATTTGGAAACGGGGGGGCGAGAGAGACGGCGGCGGAGGGACCAAAGTTTTACTTTTTTCGAGACATTTACCTAGAAAAGCCACGTTTTATGAACTAATGTTATCATAATGGGGGTAAATTATATTATATTATATTATATTGTATTATATTATATTATGATAACATTATTCAAAATATGTAATATTGAATCGACAAAATATTCTCTTTCGTCGTCGTCGGATCAACAAAAGAACAACATTCCTCCATTCTCGTCATCTACAAAACACATGAGAGTAGACATTAAAATAGCACATGGAGCCTTGGTGTTATTATGTTTGCCCTCCTCAGTCAGTCCCACCTAAGATCGCTGGTGGTAGGCGGAAGGACGGAAGGTTTCTCCTCTACTGTTTGCTTTACTGAGTATAGGCGCCTCATTCGAAGTTCAAACCCATGGAGTGGAGGGATTTATGTGTGACAGTGAACGGACGCCCGGCGGGGGAATTAAATATTTATGGGTGTGTGACGAGCTACCATCTTCTTCATATAGCTGAAATTGAACATGAACATTTTAGAGGCGATGAGTGAGATGGGAAAGGCTTCGGTTGGAAAGCAAATTACGTTATCGTATGGATTGCATTCCCCACACTGGGATTCAGTTATAATGAGCGAGCACAGAGCATAACGTATGTATGCTGGTACACTGGCATTCACACTGACTAATAAAAATATTTTATTTGACTATTACTAATAATAATAATAATAATAATAATAATAATAATACAATTGTACCTTGTGGATTACATCGTGGAATCCGACGGGAATTCACTCACAATTCGAAGACGACGGCCAGTTCGAACCGTGGGGATGGGGTGCAAGCAGCGAGCTCGTGAGAGCAGCGGACGGTATATGCTCGTGGGGAGTCATCGGAGAAGAGGTCAAAGCAGCAACAGAGTGGAGGAGAAGTCTCACTTACACGGGGCAGGCAGGGTATTCCATGAATCGGTCATACATATGCTTCGGAAGTATATGTATGCAGTGGAGAAGAAATCACATTACACGATGCAGGTCGAATAATCCATGGATTGGTCGTACATATGCTCCGGAAGTTATATGAATACATGGTATAAGCAGCAATAGAAGGTGGAGGAGAAGTTACACGTACACGAGACAAGCAGGGTAATTTATGGATCGATCATACATACACTTTGAAAGTCGTACACATGAATACATGGTATAAGCAACAAGAGGTGAAGGAGAAATCACACGTACACGAGGCAAATTGGGTAATCCATGGATTGGTCAAGCGTACGCTCCAGAAGTCACACGTATGAATACATGAGAGAAATCACATGTACATGAGGTAGGTAGGGTAATCCATGGATCGATCATACGTATGCTCTGGAAGTCACGTATATGAATACATGGTATAAGTAATAACAATAGGTGGAGGAGAAGTTACACGTACACGAGGCAGGCAGGGTAATTCATGGATCGATCATACGTATGCTTTGGAAGTCACACACATATGAATACATGATATAAGCAACAATAGGTGGAGGAGAAATCACGTGGTATAAGCAACAACAGGTGGAGGAGAAATCACACGTACACGAGGCAAGTAGGGTAATCCATGGATCGGTAATACGTATGCTCCGGATGTCACATGTATGAATACATGGTATAAGCAGTAACAAAAGGTGGAGGAGAAGTTACACGTACACGAGGTAGGCGGGGTAATTCATGGATCGATCATACATATGCTTTGGAAGTCACACACGTATGAATATATGGTATAAGCAATAACAATAGGCGGAGGAGAAGTTACACGTACACAAGACAGGCAGGGTAATTCATGGATCGATCATACGTATGCTTTAGAAGTCACACACATATGAATACATGGTATAAGCAACAATAAATGGAGGAGAAATCACATGGTATAAGCAGCAACAGGTGGAGGAGAAATCACACGTACACGAGGCAAACAGAGTAATCCATGGATTGATCATACGTACGCTCCAGAAGTCACACGTATGAATACATGGGAGAAATCATACGTACAAAAGATAGGCAGGGTAATCCATGGATTGGTCATACATATGCTCCGGAAGTCATACGTATGAATACATGGTATAAACAGCAACAAAAGATGGAGAAAAAGTTACACGTATATAAGATAGGTAGGATAATCTATAGATCGATTATACGTATGCACCAAAAGTCATATACATATGAATACTGATATAAACAGTAACAAAGTGAAGGAGAAGTCACACATATAGAAGATAGACAGGATAATGGATCGGTCTCCGAAAGTCATAAGTATGAATACATGATATCATATGAATACATGATATCATTAACATGCAGATTATTTTGGACGTAATTTTCCTGGGCGGTGGCGAGGGCCCCGCACGGAATCAAACCAAAACAAGAATGGGCCCTTTCTCGTGAGCCGCGCCAACCGCAAGCGGCCTAAGCTCCCATGTGATCCTATCGCCCCACCCATACGCCTACGGCTTTCCCGCCGGCCACGTGGCAGATCGCCTTCCCCGTCCCCCGGTAGGATCCCACGCCGCTGCCTTAACGGACGGACGCTTCGGTGGACACGCGTACGGTTTGCTCCATTTGTTGGGATTGGACGTTAACCAAGTCATCATATTAATCGAATTGATTAATACTCAACCAGTGCACGAGCTTTCGATCGAGAAGCGTCGCCTCACAACTTGTGCTTCTATTTACTCCACTACCTCGCTCTTTATAGCGCAGACGAGAAAAGCTCCGTCGCTCGTTTACGAAACCCGGCGGTGCGATGGCGGCGATGGGAATCGCAAAATTACCGCCGCTCAACAATTCCGTTCATCCTGCCCATCGGAAATCTCCGACGCCCTGCCTTGCATCTTCCAATCCCCGCCTTTCCTCTTCCTTTCACGTCTCCGGTGGAAACGATAATATCCTCCTCCTCCGTAAGGCGGCGATTGCGTCGGGGCGGAGGACGGCGTCCGGTGCGAGGACCCCGGTCCTGGTCTCCCCCAAAGCCGTTTCCGACTCGCGGAGCTCGCAGACCTGCCTCGATCCTGATGCAAGCCGGGTGAGTTTGCGTGGGACGCACATTTCCCTCACATGCCCACAAGGTTTCTTTAGAAAGATTTTGTCATCGGAAGCGATCTTGGAATGGTTATCGGTGAATTGCTTGATGTGGTTGATTGCTTGTTTCTGTGGCAAAATTAAGCTACCAAAAAAAAATTTTTTTTTTCTTCTCTTCTCTTTGTCCGCCGCTAGGTTCGTAGAAGAGTTGTCTGGTCTACATACTTGGGTTACATCAAGGTCGATGATTGTTCTCGAATGTTGTTATCAACCATTTCGTAGATCCACATTATATCCTTTCTTGTCTTTTAAGACGACCCTTTTTTAGCTTTTTTTTTTTTCTCTTTCTTCCCAAATATTGACTGGATCGAGCTTTTAGATTTTTAATCGAGTTAGAAAATAAAAAGGAGAAACGATCGGTGATTTGGTGAAGATTTGTTCATCATTTAGAAACGAAAAGGACGCAGTTACCTGAAGTACATGTTCATAAGAAATTTAGCAGGTTTCTGCCTAGGAAAGCAAATCGGCCAAGGCACGAATCGATTCCATCGGTTAAAAGTTCTATAACTTATGGAAACCCAATTATGATTCTCTCAGATCTTATGTACCTTCTTCAAGATATGCAGGAGATATTGACTACCAGCATAAGACGATTGGAGGGTTGCCTATTTTCTACAAGTTGCTAATCGAACACATTGCAAATAGGATCGATCATATATTTCACAAGCCAAAAGCGAATTCTATGTTTCAGAAGAAACTTACCTGCGATAGTGTATCTGACTATTATTTATTGTTGGTTTTCTTGAAATATTTGGAAGTACATGCAGATTATTCTCACCTTTAAAAATGTAGCTTCAAACTTAGCCTGGAGAACAGGTGGTTGATGGTTTTATTTATATGATTCAACATGATCACCTCATGCACATCTTTGTGGATGGTTATTTTCTAGAATTTGTTTGTTTTTTGTGTGTTTTCTTAATTGTCATGTGAATATTTAAGATAATTAAGTTTTGAAATGGTGAATTTTGTTTTCTCTCCATAGAGTGTTTTGGGTATTATACTTGGGGGAGGAGCTGGGACGAGGTTGTATCCTTTAACAAAGAAGAGGGCTAAACCTGCAGTACCACTTGGAGCCAACTACAGGCTAATCGACATTCCTGTCAGCAATTGCTTGAACAGTAATATTTTAAAGATCTACGTTCTGACACAGTTCAATTCTGCATCTCTGAACCGCCATCTTTCACGGGCCTATGCGAGTAACATGGGTGGCTACCAGAATGAAGGCTTTGTTGAAGTTCTTGCTGCACAACAGAGTCCAGAGAACCCAAACTGGTTTCAGGTGCTATGACATCTCGGTCTCTTCATCTCAGTTTGAACTTACTTGAAATAAAGGCTTGGTTCTCTATACGCCATCTGATTGTTCCTCCTTTCTCTTAAATAAGGTTTCATATATCAGATCCTGTGAGGAGTCTCGTTTTTGGAACTTTTTTATCCTTTTAGTAGTTCCAACAAGACAAAGACTCCTGCCTTAAATTTCAGGGGTTCAAACTAGGAGTTTTATTTGCTGGCTAAATGCATGCTGTTTACCATGTGTTCCTAGGGTACTGCTGATGCTGTAAGGCAATACCTGTGGCTCTTTGAGGAGCACAATGTCATGGAGTATCTAATTCTTGCTGGAGACCATTTGTATCGCATGGACTATGAGAAGTTCATTCAAGCGCACAGAGAAACAAATGCTGACATTACTGTGGCTGCGCTTCCAATGGATGAAAAACGTGCAACTGCTTTTGGTCTAATGAAAATTGATGAAGAAGGACGGATAATTGAATTTGCAGAAAAGCCAAAAGGAGATCAGCTGAAGGCGATGAAGGTAGAGACTCTTTCAGTAGTGTTCTTGGATTTGTGAGACCATTCATTGTTGTGCAGTTCACAAAGTTTATTACTTGTCCTTATAAAATTATTGATCGGTGAGCAGCAGGTCTCTGGTCCTAATAAGTCTGTTTTGCTTTTTATTTTTACAGGTTGATACCACAATTTTAGGCCTGGACAATGAAAGAGCAAAAGAGATGCCTTTCATTGCTAGTATGGGTATCTATGTGATCAGCAAGGATATAATGTTGCAGTTGCTTCGTGATAAATTTGCTGGAGCAAATGACTTTGGGAGTGAAGTTATCCCTGGTGCAACTAATGTTGGGATGAGGGTATGTCTGATATATTGATCTACAGATGATACATTTATTTATTTTTCCTAATGTTTATTTCTTTGAGATGCTTGGAAGTGAGTAACCCCACATAACAGCAAAAAGGCATTGCAAAATTACCCTTACCAAGATGAGGACTTGCCAAAAACTTATACAACTTCCATGGCACATTATATGCTCTATATCTGTTCATTCGATACATTTTTCATTAAATAAATCCAATTGACTCATTAACTTAATAGGACCAAATCTGAAACCAGAAAACCCAAAATGGATTGAGTCCAAATTAATGATAGGAAGTCCATATGGCCTTTTATGACATCATAATAGTTTTATCCCTGAAAACCCAAAATAGTGGTTAGTGGATCCATCTAGTCTTATAAATCGCCAAAATCCTTTTACTTCCAGTGTGAAACCACTTGGGGTGTCACAGTACTAGGCTGAGTTGGGTCATCTGTGTGTGTTAGGACCACCATTATTTTAGTATTCCTATATCATTCTCTAAAAAATTATTGAAACCTGCAAACTATTAAAGATTACATGCTTTTAAAAGTACAAGTTATTCCACATGGTTTATGTATGACTCGAATAACCTTGCTTTAGCTGGAAGGCATGTTTTTCATACCATGCTGTCGTTTGACTTGTGCCTTTGCTGCCATGTCAGAGCCAGTCAATGTTCCAACTATTTCGTGTGTATGACGCTGGCTTGTCCTTGTGGCCAGTTGGCAACACTCACAAGGTGCACTCTAGCCAACATGGGATCATATGGCATGGGCAATCAATTTTGCAACCAAAATAGCTTCTCTACATTTAAATTTCTCAAACATACAGTACTCAGATGCTAGATCTTTATGATTCTCAGTTATTTTCAGAATATCAGTGACCGATCTTAATTGTTTTATTTTGAACAACAGGTACAAGCTTATTTATATGATGGTTACTGGGAGGACATTGGTACAATTGAGGCATTTTACAATGCAAATCTTGGAATTACTAAAAAGCCAGTACCAGATTTCAGGTAGATTACTCAGAAGACAAATAAGATAATGTGCTTTTCCATGTTCACAGGCATGTCATGCTTTAGTAACTGATTGAATCTTAACTTGATTTCAGCTTTTATGATCGTACATCTCCAATTTATACACAACCCCGATATTTACCTCCTTCCAAGATGCTGGATGCTGATGTAACTGATAGTGTTATTGGCGAGGGATGTGTGATCAAGGTGAGTTCACTGCATATCAATCTTTTTCTTCTTTTTTTTTATCTGAGATTTGTCTTACAACTAGTCATTAATATAAGTGAAATATGCCCTATAATTTAATTACCATATGTGAATTAAACAATCTGTATCATAACTTTGTAACATAGTAAGTGTTAATATAACTGTCTGCTGCTTTATAACAATTTGTAAGTGACGTTTGTTATTCATACAGGAACAATGTAATGCATGCCTATTTACATGTTCGACATGAATGTAATGTCTAAATGCAAGTATTAAGTGTTTCTTTCTTTTTTCTTTTTTAATTTCCTGGATGGACTTGGGACCCATAGAAGCACAGGTATCTCGCATTCTTTTTTGTAGAAGCAAAAAATGCTTGGAAACCTAATTGCAGGCGAACTGGCTATGTGGTGTTGGTAAAGTAATAAAGAGATTACAATTTATCCTGTAAGATGTGCAACAGTATGGCATACTGATGATTGCTGTGTATTACGTATCTTTTCTTCCATATGCCTTGCCTGATTTTCTTTGTGCGACACTGAATGCTTAAATTCCAGCACATGGTTGACATTTATATGATGATCTTGTGTGTGTGTGCACGCGTGCTCATGCACAAGCACACTTGTATTTCTCATATGTGCTTTTTTACTCCATAGCTCTGCCTCCATACATGTCTACTAAAAAGTTAGGACCTGGGATTATCCTGTTTCATTTCATTTTGGAAGTGCCAGATGGCGAAACTCTCAAAATTTTAAAAAGACTACTTTCATATGTCCTTGCAGAACTGCAAGATCCACCATTCTGTAATTGGTCTTCGTTCTTGTATATCGGAAGGTGCAGTCCTCGAAGACACTCTACTGATGGGAGCAGATTATTATGAGGTAATGCCATAGAAAGAAAAAAAAAAACCCCCCCGAACTAGTTAATCCAGAAGTAGTATATGATACTTGTTCGTTTGAATAGATAATTTAGTCTTTGACTCTGTGTCGCAAACCACGCTTGTAGACTGATGCTGATAGGAGGCTGTTAGCTGCAAAAGGCAGTGTTCCCATGGGCATCGGAAGAAATTCTCACGTCAAAAGAGCCATCATCGACAAGAATGCTCGCATTGGGGAGAATGTCAAGGTAATAGTAACCCAGATTATGCACTGAAACTGAGATCTTTCCTGTGGCTACATTAATGTTTCTGAATTATCAATTTTCTAGATGTGAGAAAAATAGACAAATCATAAAATCGCAAATATGTCCGGAAAGTACTCTATCCCAAGAGGGTAGCAAAATTTTTTTCTTTCTTTGGCCTCTAAATAATGGTTCACTGGTTTTCCAGATCATCAACTGTGATAACGTGCAAGAAGCGGCAAGAGAGACGGACGGATACTTCATCAAGAGTGGCATCGTCACTGTCATCAAAGATGCACTGATCCCTAGTGGAACTGTCATCTAGTTCTCAACGTAAAACTTCTACGCCTGTGGTCTTCTGTCTCGGGCTTTGTTCATCTTCCGTTGCTACGTATATTTCTCGTTCACGGAAAACCTTTTCTGTGGCATTTGTTTTGTCGGACAAGACGTTTCTTTTCGATATATTACTTTGATGATGTTTGTGGGAGCACAATAATAGCAAATCGTACGAGTCTGAGTTCAGATTTAGCTCGAATTGAATCGAACGTTTTAAGATGGATACTGTAAGCGGTGGATTGGGATACAAGTGGAAGGACAGTAGTGACGCGAAGCCATGTAAGAGTGGCGCGCGCTAATGGCCGACGCCAGGCGACGGGTTTTTGGCAGGAGAGGGAGGCCCGGGATATCCATCTTCCCGGAGCAATCTGTCTCCACCACGTCCTCGGAGTAGCGTCATCTCATGCCCTTCAAGCAATTGCACATGAACATCATCACCTGCACGCAAGAATATGAACGATAATCTTTGAAAGAGGTTGTCGCCAGCCAAGGAAAGCAGCACAGGTGCAGCTCCTTGAGCCGATCTAAATAGATCCTAATGATCGATCGTTATTTGTTTACAACGATAGAAACAGTTACGATGGTAAAAGATCAACAACAATCTTACGGGAATAGGAAGAGAGTTCGTATATACCATGGGCTGCACCAGTGAGGAGGTGGGCGACTCTTGAATCAGCTCCAGGGGAAAAGGAGACGAGTAGTACAAGCAACACAGCCATGCAAAGGCGTCTCTTCTGATCCATTATCTACTACACTTGATGCACTCTGTTTCTTTCTCGTTGCGGGTTCAATGTTGAGTCCGGAGGACACACACACACACACTCTCTCTCTCTCTCTCTCTCTCTCTCTCTCTCTCTATGTATATATACACACACACCAGTGAAACAGGTGAAAGAGAATTACATCTTTGTGCTGGAAGATTTGTTTTGGTCAAGTACGTTGTTGAGGTCAATTGATTTGAACATAGACTGGCGACTCTGTCTCCATTGGCTGAGAGACACAATAATAGGTTGTGTATTTTTTAGGCCTTTGCAATAGCTTGTTTATCAAGTCTAGTAGAAAACGAAGCTTGACAGCTTCGTTGAGAGACCGGCGTTGGCTCTACGAGCTGGGAGAGCAGACCGACTGAGGTGAGTTGGGACGACGTTGTTGGGCCGGCAGTCCACAAATTTAACCCGCTTGGACAGCCCATAGCCCATACCCTCTTTTAATATAACCCTAATTAATATTAGGGGGTGTGATGACAATTCCTAATGTACCTCAACATAAAGCTATTGTAAATAGGATGAACTGTACCATCATGAAAAAAAATCAAATCTATGCTTTCATAGGCTAAGTTACCAAAAAAATTTTAGGATAAGACTTTGAGGATTACAATTGATGTGATTAACTTGTCACCATATAGAGCCTTAGATAATAATATTGCAAAGCATATATGGTCAGGGAAAAATATTTCCTACGGATATTTGAGAGTGTTTGGTTATCGTGCATTTGCACATATTCTAGACAATGAGAGGTCCAAGCTGGATGGTAAGACAAAAGAATATATTTTTATTAGCTACTTACATAATTAGTTTGGTTACAGGCTTTGGAATCCAAAAAAGCAAAAGGTATTTAGAAGCAGAGATATGATTTTTTTTTAGGATTAAACATTTAAAGATTTGAATAAGAAAGTATCAGCCAAGACTTCTGTAGAAGGATTAGCAGATTGTGACCTAGTTACTTCTCCAGTATATCAGGGTGATTGGGAGATGTGTAGGAAGATGGTGTAGAGCCCAATGTTAACCTACTTGTAGGATATGTTGAGCAAAAAGAAGTTGGAGAGCAACTTCCTATAAAATCTCAATTGAGAAGATCTTCTATACAACATCAACATTCTAAAAGATACTCTACAAATGAGTATGTGATGTTTATTGATGCAGGTGAAATAGAGAGTTACCAGGAAGCAATTGAAAGTGAGTAAAAAAAAAATTATTAATTGCTATGCAGAAAGAGATGGATGCTCTACAGAAGAACCATACATATGATTTAGTGCAACTACTAAAGAGAATTAAGACCTTAAAGAATAAGTGAGTTTTTAGATTGAAAACTCAAGAATATTGTTCTTAACCAAAGTACAAAACTATATTGATTGTGAAAGACTTTGGTCAAAAGAAATGTATTAACTTTGAAGATATTTTTTCTCCTTTTGTTAAAATGTCTTCTATTCATGTTGCTCTCCGTACTACTGCTAGCTAGGACTTAGAGGTTAAGTAGTTAGATGTGAATACAGCTTTTCTTCATGGTGATTTCGAGGAGGAAATTTTTATGAAGCAACCAGAAGACTTCAAAGTCAAAGGTAAAGAGAACTTTGTTTGTAAGTTGAAGAAGAGCTGGCCTAAAGCAAGCTCCAAGTCAATGGTACTAAAAGTTTGATTCATTTATGACAGAAAATGAATACAAAAGAATGACTTTAGATCATTATGTGTACATCAAATGGTTTGGTGAGAATTTTATTGTTCTCTTACTTTATGTTGATGACATGCTCATCATTGGAAAAGATGTCTATAATTGCTAGATTGAAGAAATAACTGAGTGAGTCTTTTGCAATGAAGGACATGAAGCCAACAAAGCAAATACTAGACATGCAGATTTCCCATGACAGAAAAATCAAGTAGATTTGGTTGTCACAGGATAAATACATCGAGAAGATATTGGAAAGGTTCAGTATGAGTAATGCAAAGCCAATTAGTTCTCCTCTAGTATGTCTCTTCAAGTTGTGCTCAGAACAGAGTCCGTCAATTGATGAAGAGAATGAGAAAATGCAAAAGGTTCCTTATACTTTAGTATTTAAAAGTTTAATGTATGCAATAGTATGTACGAGGCCAAACATCGCATATGTAGTGGGTGTTACTAGTAGATTTCTTACAAATCTAAGTAAAGAGTACTAGACAACAATGAAGTGGATCTTTAGATACCTCAGAGGGAGCTCTAAGGTTTGTTTAAACTTTGGAGTTATACTACCTTTATTAACAGGTTACACAGATATAAATATGACATGAGATATAGATATAAGAAAATCCAAATCAAGTTTTACACTTACTTTTGCATGGGGAGCTATATTATATGGTGAATTATGACAACTAGAGTGTCATACATTTGTATAAGAACCCAACTTTTCATTTAAAGTCAAAGCATATAGATGTCAGATACCACTGGATTCGAAATGTCATTGAAGAAAAACAGTTGCAGCTTCAGAAAATTCACATGGATGACGATGGAGCAGACATATTGACAAAGACCTTACCAAATGAAGGGTGGGAGATATGTCGACAACTGGTCGACATGGCTTCACATTGAGGTGTCATCGGACAGCCTCCTTTATGGGCTAAAGGGGGAGGTTGTTGGGTTGACAGCCCACAAGTTCAGCCCATAGCCCACCTCTCATTTAATCTAATCTTAGATCTAATATGGGGGGTGAGGTGGCTACGAAAAAAGGGAGAAAAGCTATAGTAATGAGACAGAAAACTATAACAGCAACTTGATTTAAAAAAAAGAAAAAAATGATAGAAAAATAAGAGAATGTAAGAGAAGAAGAGAAGAATAATGTAGAGACATTGTTCTCAATTATCCAAGCAGTGTTCTCATCTCAGATTAGATCAGATTTATAGTAGATTCTAGTTGTGATTATTTGTGAAGAATTTGGATATTGTGTATAGTGACGTAATCCATGTATCCCAGTTATTCTTTTGAAATTGTTGTTTGGGTTTTGAGCAAAAGATTATGAGATTTGTATATTCATTATTTTTATAGTGGATTATCTCTAGTTTGTCACGTCGTTTTTCTCCTTCACGTTAGAGGGATTTTTCACGTAAACCTTTATATTCTATTTGATTATAATTTTTATTTAATTTCGTTGTGTGTTATGATATGTTTATATTTATTCTTATACAAATTTTCTTCTACTTTTTATTAATTACATGAACGAGTACCCAAAAACTTCAAAGTCGACGAAAAGTACCATTTTTATATCGAATCAATCTGACTTTCGAGGGTTGGACGAGTCTCCACCACACACGCGGACACCTAATGGGTGCCCACTCCGAGGAGTTCAGCGACAGACAATGACAAGTTCGCATCATGTGATGCAGAAGACGCACAGCTCGTTTTCCATTTCAAACTCCTTCTCATCGATCAACAACGCTACACAAGTTGACTCCACCAAATACCTTTGTCGCCATTACGGACAGTACATCTAGAAGTGTTTTAGTGAAAAGTTATGGAATGAAACTTTTCTGTATAGAGCAACCTCTGAAATCATTTCGAAACTCTTGGATTACTCGACTAGTGAGTTTCTGTATGGTTCATCAAAGTAATAAACTGTTTGTGTTCATTCAAACACACTACATATCCAAGTCTTCAATTTTATTCGCGAATGCTCACAACCGAAAGTGAATTATTCTTGTTCAGCATAAACTACGTTTGCAGTGCATGGTACAGGTTATAGATTCCAGAGCAAAAGCCAACAGGATGTATCAGCTGTGGATAAGGTCGTCTCTATCAGATCGAGAGTCAAACTCATGTAATCAAATGAATCAATCTTTGGGGGAGGGGGGATTTACTTGAGAAGAAAAAACTGGCATATGCTTCCTCAGAAAAGGGACGGAAACTAAATTCTTTTGCTCAGCGCAACCACAAAGCAGCAAGCATACATATCAACGAATTCACAATGGATAGGGAGGGATACAGGAATACAACCTCACCTGAAACCAGCCATGCATGCTGTGTCTGCATGGCTCCCCAGATGCCAACTAGGAAGTATGCCAACTGCATCGACAAAGCTTCTTAGATGGCATTCAGGGAGCCAGGCAGAACATGCATCAGAGCGAGCAGGAGACGATGGTCGTGACCTACAAGAACCCCAAGACCACATGCATCAGTAATCAGCTTTCGTATCAACCAAAAGCCTTAAAAGCTGCAATAGAAAGGAACTCACGCGTACGCTTTCTTCTCTCGTCAGCTGCGGAAGCCATAAATCTCTCTCTCTCTCTCTCTCTCTCTCTCTCTCTCTCTCTCTACTCATCTCCCATGTCACATGCATTGCATGTCTAGTGCACTTGGTAAATGACTCAACTCCACAGCTAGCAGAGACGGGGAGGCAGCATATACACGAAGCAGAGCATGAAGGACAAGGGAAAGGCCAAAAGAACCATGTGGAGGTTGGGGGAGGGCCATTCCTTTCTTCTCTTAAAATGGGCGCCGGTCGTGACTTCTTCTGCTGTATGAGTCCACAGGAAGTGCCAAGGGCAGCCTGGGTCTTGCACCACGGCACCTTTGGCTTCGTCTTCTTCATCTCTCCTCGTAAATGGTGAACGATGTCATGATACATACCACATACAATATGTTATGCGATACTGCAAGCTCGATCAAGCCCCAGTCGGTACTAAAAGCAAGTAACCAGGTGATCAGTCTTCTTTTTCTCCTTTGGTCCTACCTAAACATCCCAACTTCGTTCGGTGTATCAATGTGCGTGCATCATCCATCGTTTCTGCATCTGTCGATGAGCATGACTTTGTTTAGAACAATATAGTCGTCGAACTTAGCTAATCTATGATATCCAATGTCTGTTGCACCTTCATTCCGTCTGCTTGGGTCGCATGAACCACTCTACACAAGGTCGGAGAATAGCCCGCACCGTTCACACCGAAAGTCAAAACTTTCACCGTAAGTCAAACCGGCCGACGTTTCCCTTGACCGGTAGCTAGCGGCAAGATAATGGGATTTGACCGTGAACAGGCCACGGTGGCCACACCATCCGCGGGGCCCGCCGCCTGATCGTTTAATTTATATACGACGATGCGATGATGTGTCGAAGTGTCGAGCAACAATTCCCTCGGCAAAAATAATATATCTTCTTTCGATAAATAAAATATATTATTTAAAAAAGGTGTTCATAAACCTTTTATTATCTTTGATTAATATCACCGAGGCCTTCTAACCCGATAAGCATACTTCCTTCGTGTCGCCTTGTTTACGCGCTTGATGATTGGTTAACTGACATGGGGCCCATCAAAATCGAACCAGATCGAGCGGCGATGCTACAGAACACCCTAACCCCCTGAATTCTTGCCCAAAACCCTAATCGCGTCGCCGTCCATCCGAAGCGCCCTACCATCTCCCATCGGATCAGCTCCCGCTGAGGATGAGGAATGCGTGGAGGAATCTCTCGCTGCGAAGCCTCCCTTGGATCGCTTCCCGCGGCCCCAGAGTTAGCCCTCCCAACCTCCTGGTGAAGGTTCCGGAACTCAAAAACCCTTCCTTTCTCCTCCCGTTTGTCGGCAGGATTCGCTCTCCGTCGTACCTTGCAATCCGCTGGTTCTCGTCGGATCCGGCCGGTTCGGATGAGATCAAAGCAGAGTTGGAGTCCCTCGACCTCTCGTTCGACCGGGAGACCATGGATTTGGTGCTTCGGGATCTCAAGTGCGTGCATTCCGCTTCGGAGGATGGACGCGTCAAGCTGAATTCAGAATCCTACAATCGAATGCTTCAAACCCTTCGAAACAATGGGCGGTCAGAGGAATTCTGGCGTGTTGTTGGGACCATGAGAAAGAAAGGCTTTGGGATCTCTAAAGCCACCTACTTGTCCGTCTCAAAGAGTTTTCGCGAGGAGAAAATGGAGAAAGATGTCAATTTGTTGAATGAAGCCTACTCTCTGATCACTGGTAGAAACGAGGCTGAAACGGCGAGTCGGGAAATTTGCAAGATCTTGAGGGAAGAGGAACCAGGTGAAATCCTTCAAAAGAAGCTGGATGATATCGATGACAGCTTGTTATCCGAGTTGGTCGGTGTGGTCTTGGAGTTGACTAGCCTGCACCCTGAGAAAGCTTTGCTGTTGATGGAGCAGGTAGAAAAGAGGTCGTCCTTGAAGATTGATGGCGGTGTTTATAATGCTATGGCCAGGATTTTGGGTCGAAAAGATTGCATCAATGAGTTTCAGGATCTCCTTCGGAAGATGAGAGATCAGGGTCATGAATTGGAGTTGAAAACATATATCAAAGTGTCACACTGGTTTCACCAGCGAAAGATGATTGCAGAAGTGGCAGATTTGTATGAGTTTGCGATGAGTGGTACAGTGAAGCCTCCACCTGAGGATTTCTTGTTCCTCTTGAAGAAGATAGTTTTGAGTAAAGATCTAGATTTGGATTTGATTACCCAGGTTGTCCGCATTTTTGTGGAAGATGGAAATTCCATCAAGAGATCGGTTTTTGGTGGAGTTCTTAAATCCTTGAGGAGCGTTGGTAGATTGGGGGAGTGTGATAAGGTCTTAACGGCCATGGAACAGGGAGGATTTGCGGCTGATAGTTCTGTACATGATCGGGTAGTCATCGGACTTTGTGATGCTGGGAGGTCGGATGGAGCCTTCAAATACTTGGACAATATTGAAAATGAAGGCTATAGTTTGGATGTGAAGACATGGACATATTTGGTCAAAAAACATTCGGTGGCTGGCGAACTAGAACAAGCATTGTCTTGCTTCAAGGTGATGACAGAAAGAAGGGGTGGTGAAAATGTTGGTTGTGCCTTTGAGGAGCTGATGAAAGGATATTGCCAGAAGGACAAAATAAAAGATGCACACAAGGTTCTAAATGAGATGGTAACTAAAAGAAATGTACAGCCTTGGCACAGCACCTACAAGTTTCTAATTGAAATGTTCATAAATCAAGGGTACCTTAAGGAATCTTTTAGTCTTCTGGAACCGATGAAAAGTCATGGTTTTCCTCCGTATATTGACCCGTATATAAGTTATATGTCAAAGTCGGGGACCGTGGATGATGCAATGGGTTTTCTGAAGGCTATGACGGTGAAGGAGTTTCCTTCTAGAACGGTGTTCATGCGCGTTTTTGAAACACTACTCAAAGCAGGCAGGCATGACATGGCGCATGGTATACTTTCTAAATCTCCAGGATCCGTCCGTAATCATGCTGATGTCTTGGATCTGTTCTACTCAATGAAACCAGACGATGCTTCTGCAGTCATTGCTTAGACCATCCATGGAATTCAAAAATTGTTGTGCTTCCTACAACAGCTATCCATCTTTTGATTTATGCAGTAAAACTTACTTGAGGATGATAAATTGGCCACGAATAATGCCAATATTTATAACCAGTTCCTCTGAAGACTTCAATTTCATAGACTCGGTATCAATTTGAGAATTATTGGCTAACCGAAGAATCACCTTCCTGAACTGACACTCAACCTATTATTTTGCAGAAGAGATGATTGCCGACGCTGATATTCAGGCTGCTATCCTCCCAAGTTATGAACTGTTTGTTTTAATTAGCTGATTTTTTAAGTTTGAGCACCCTCTTCTTTCACATATTGGTTAGGTTATAATGGTAAATTGACATCTTATCATATTTAAACTGCATTTGATGGGCCTATGTGCCATGCGTATTTAGTCGATCTTTTATTTTTATTTTTGTATATGCATGTGCACTTGTATCTATCTTCATGCCCGGTCCTGTGAGCCGAAGCTTATTACAATGACCAAAAAATGGCGTAAACACCAGAGCATCGCCTCGGTCCATAAACTAGGTAGGATCCAATATTCAATCCTGTTCTTAGTTCTGATTTTATGTCTGGGTTCATTGATCTCTGGTGATGCCCGATGCCTCACATAATGGCATCTTAGTTGAATTTGCCCAGTGTCTCCTGCAATGAACTGACCATTTGGTGTCTCCCTTACCTTCCTTTTCTGCAGGGTCTTCTCTGTGTCCTCTACGCATGCAGCTTCATCACCTTTTCATTAGTTCCTCCGTAGGGTGATGGGCACAACTATGAGGGGGCATGCTCGATTTTGTCGATCTAGAATTTTATGAATTTGTTGAGGTTTACTACATATTAGGTCTGAATTCATTTGAAGCTTGCAAAATCTCGACAGCTTGTCTTGTAGGTGCTTTGCATGGATTGTGACTCAGAAATTGATGGTGCCTCAATCCTCATAAGGAATGCAGCCGCAGTCACTGTTGAAGGTAAATGCTTATAGAATTCTTCATCTTGAGACATTAGAATGCTAGCTTGGATTCATTGAATGGTGAACCCCCGCCCCCGCCCCCCCTCTCTCTCGTCTGCAATATAAATGAAGAAATGGATTTCGAATGGCTACCTCATAGTTGAAACCTTGTTCATGTAATCATCATGTAACTCCTTGGTTCAAATAAGCTCGTGGAGAAACTCCATGAGGTGAGCTGAGTGGTAAAACATATTTTCGATGCTTTTAAGTAATTATGAAAGTGGCTATGCAACACAAAAGAGCTTGGCTCCTTGAAGTGAGTCCGTAGGTTGGGGATGAGTATGATCAAGATTCGTCCTTAGTTTCGTTAAGGTTTTCAAGTTTCCGTAAGTTGCCCTAAATCAAATATTAGTTTTAACCAGTCCAGAGACTTGAAACAATGTAGAATATTAGTGATATATAGATTAGCCCAAGGTAGTCTAGGCTCGAGTGTGACTTGTATGAAGATCAACACACTCGTATGAAGATCAAGGTTGATTGAGATTCTAGATGTGATTCCTCCATGAAGTAATTTTGGTATGGTTGGCTTTGTATAGTTGGCTTAACTAGAGAGGATATTATGAGATATGACTAAAATGTGCTCTCGGCATTCGTCCGATTGGGTTGTCACATGTCGAGCACTTATTAAAGGGATTCGAAAGTGCAATCGTGTGCTAGTTTGGTATATTGGTGTTTGATATATTGGTCATCAACCTTTTGATGCTTAGTCTGAGAATGACATATTATGTACCCCTCCAATGCTTAGCTTAGCTCAGGGGTGAGCGCAGCGCGTCATGCAATGAAGGAAATAACATTGCTTGAATCGCCTCAATGCTAGATGGTGTGGGAGTCTCTCGATCGATCGGTTGGTCGATCAATGGAGTAACTTAACTGATTTGGAGGGTGGATGGCTCAACCATCGATCGAGCAATGGAGTAACTTAGCTGATTTGGATGGTGGAGATTGGACCGAAGTTGATCTAGCAAAGTACAATTGAAGTGCCCACTCCATCGCAAGGGGGGTAAGTTTTGGTCTATTTGCTACTACTAGTTGGTAGCATTGCCTATCTATGCCGGGCGGTGAGATGCTGAGATGTTGTGGAGGTCCATGGGCATCCGCATCCAGATCGTATTTGATGGGCCGACGACAAGTTGGTGGTAGGATGCCGATCCCTATGCCGCCCAAGTGCCCACACTTTGCAGCCGGCATTGCCCGATTGTTGCAGCCCCACCACCTTCGAGCACACTTTGCATTCGAAGCGGTGGAGGAGCTTCCGCGGCTCGGCTGGCGCACACCAAACAAACACTTGTCACCCAATCTTTATTGTCGGGGATGTCCAGGGACCCACACCGGGCGGTGGGCTCTTGCTCTTCTTGCAGTGGGATTTAGAGGGCCCACGTCGTGCGTCCGCCTGGCCGACTGGCAGTGGGGCCGATGGACCCACATCAGGAATGGCCATTCGGATCTGCCCATGTCGAAGAGCTTGCTTTTTTGGGCCCAATCAATCAGCTATAAAAGCTCCTGATCTGCTGTCCGCATAAGGAAGTTAGGAGGACACTTGGCTTGGTTGATTTGCCCACCTATTCAAATCTAGTGAATTAGCTCCGAGTTCGGCTGATCTGCTCGCCTTACGTCGAATTCGATCCACCCACATCAGGTAGATTGTGTTAAAAAGACAGAAAGACACTTTTGGTCTACGGAGAATGCATTCAACAGAATTTGATCCGAATGCCGACCAACCCACATCAGGCAAGTTGGGTCCATGTCGAAGATACTCGTAGGATCCATCAATCGTTGAGATGCTTTCGTTTACATTATCATGCATTAAAGATACTTGTGTCATTGAATGATGCATCGACCATTGGGATGCTTTTGTCCGCAAAGGATGTACTAGATACTTCGGATGCTTTTGTTTGTTAAGGATACAACGATCACTTCAAATGCTTTTCCCCGTAAAAAACGTGACACTTATGGATGCATTGGATGCTTTGAATGTTTTTGTTCATGAAAGACACTTTAGATGCTTTGTTCGCGAGGAAGGTATCATACGCTTCGGATGCTTTCATCTATGAAAGATGCATCAGATGCTTTTGTCTACGAAAGACGCATCAGATGTTTTCGCGCGCGAAGAACATGTTGAATGTTGGGATGCTTTGGCCGTTGCAATCACGCTATCATCGAAAAAAGATACTTCGAGTCATTTCAACCACATTGTTGTCGATGGGAATGCTTCGAAACTATTTTAATTGTGCTCTCATCAAACAACGTGCTTCAAGCTATTTCGACTGCAATATGGTTCGAGACGAAATGTCTTTGCTAGAGCACTCATTGAGCAAGTTGACAAGATGACATTCTTGTGATATGAGCCTTCTTAGCAAAAAAATGATAAGAAAAATATCGATGACTCTATCTAAGTCTATGTGCATAAGAAGTCCGATATGACCAAGGTGAGGACTCGAACGTCCAAAGATAATTTTAATTTGAATAAAATTAAATAAGATTCTCGACGTGAACGTCCAACGATCACTTCAAATGCTTTTCCCCGTAAAAGACGTGACACTTATGGATGCATTGGATGCTTCGAATGTTTTTGTTCATGAAAGACACTTTAGATGCTTTGTTCCCGAGGAAGGTATCATAAGCTTTGGGTGCTTTCATCTATGAAAGATGCATCAGATGCTTTTGTCAACGAAAGACGCATCAAATGTTTTCGCGCGTGAAGAATATGTTGAATGTTGGGATGCTTTGGCTGTTGCAATCACGCTATCATTGAAAAAAAATACTTTGAGTCATTTCGACCACATTGTTGTCGATGGGAATTCTTCGAAACTATTTTAATTGTGCTCTCATCAAACAACGTGCTTCAAGCCATTTCGATTGCAATATGGTTCGAGGCGAAATGTCCTTGCTAGAGCACTCATCGAGCAAGTTGACAAAATGACATTCTTGTGATATGAGCTTTCTTCACAAAAAAAATGATAAGAAAAATATCGATGACTCTATCTAAGTCTATGTGCACAAGAAGTCCAATATGAGACGAAATGTCCTTACTAGAACACTCATTGAGCAAGTTGACAAGATGACATTCTTACGATATGAACCTTCTTCGCAAAAAAATGATAAGAAAAATATCGATGACTCTATCTAAGTCTATGTGCACAAGAAGTCCGATATGACCAAGGTGAGGGCTTGAACGTTCGCTCGAAGATTGATATGGACTTAAACGCTCATCCCAAAATCATCTTTCACGAAGAAAATTTTAATTTGAATAAAATTAAATAAGATTCTCGATGTGGGCCCTTCAATGCTTTATCAATAACCGATGAAAGCAAAATAATTTTAATAAATAATAATTTTTATAACATAATTAATTTTTTAAATCGATTTACCTAGAAAAAATATATTCTGAGAAAGAATATTCCTTTTGACAATCATCTCCTATCCTCATATTAACTGAGGTGCCACATGCCGAGCCTTAATTGGGACGAATATTTCCCCATCAGCAACCAAAGCCCCCATATGCAATCACCGATAATTTTATCAACCGCATGAGTGAAATGATAATGAACTGTTATTTCCATCATACCAAAGTACAACAGTGGGTATACATTCTCTTGCCATCAAAATTTACTTTACAGGTACGACGCTAGAAAGAATTATAACTCACCAACTTAATGTGTTACACCTCCCAAGTTTTTGTCATCTGATGCTCATCAGAAGAGGAGGATCCAAAAGACAAAAATTTAAGCTTTTCACCAATAAGGACAACTCCGGCAACTGAGAGAGCAAACAAGCAGGATGTCTCTGAAGTATAACCTCTACTATCGGCAACATCTGATAACGAAATCTATCCACACCCTTTTGGATCAGGCTTCCCAAGTAGCTTTCCAGATGCAATCAAAACTAGCCTCCAAACTTTTTGATTCGTTGCTTACTGTTGCAAAGCCTCAGCTTTCCGCTCAATAATCACCAGTCCAATTTATCTGTGCATGTTGTGGCTGTTGATAAACACCCGCAGCAGGGCCCACCATTTCTACTGCTCCAGCCGCAGCCTGAGACTGCTGGACAAGAGGATGAACAGCAGCGGATGCAGGGTGGTAGATCCCACCCAAGGCACCATGGCCAGTTTGTGTGGGTGCTAATGTCATATGAGGCGGCATACCGTAGAAAGTAGTAGCAGTCTGAAGACTGGAATTGTCCTGCCCAGGTGCCAGAATCCAAGCAGCTGAACCTTCACTCTGCTAAAGAGAATGGTAACTCGGATATAAATAAGACAAATTACAAGAAATCAGACTTAGTGAATAGAAATTACAGTAGAGATTGTATAAAAGTAATTCGCCATCTGGGCTTGTCCGAACCTGAATCCACAATCACTATATAGAGGCAATATATTTGAAGTAAACCAGTTCTTTTCTTTATTATCATTTATTTTACACTATCCAGGACCAAAAAAAAACTTGCAGCACCCTTTACAAGCTAATCACAGAAAGTTTTTAAATATATCATTAATATATTGCTCTAGGACAGTTTATGCTACAAAAGTGTTTCAGCCAATGATTGCTAGAATCTTTGATAATTTGGCTGTGTTCGTGAATTAAATGCATATTTGTTAATTCGAAAACTTCTAGCCTAACAAAATGCAAGCAGATCATTGTCACCTCCGACATCTCTCACGAAGGAAAACTTTGAAGTGATGATCACTTGAACAAACAAAGGGAGCAGCCATAGAGAGACCAAGAGCCATTATAAAAATGATAGTGGCTCTCAAAATACAATGGCAGCTTTCAGATTTCTGTACTATAGGCAGTAGAATGGTTTTTCTTTCAAATAATCACACATGGATAAAAATTAATATCTCAAATCTAAATAAAAGAAGAGAAAATTACCTGCTGCTCAGAACTATAGATATTATTTTCTTTGAATTGAGTTGAATTGAGATCCTCCTTGCTAGTTGAGTTACCACTACTCACAACAGGACTATATGTGTAGCAAGTTGGGGTGGAGTTGTAACTTCCATAACCCGCTGGGATTCCAATAAAAGCAGAACTACTAATGTTAGTACCAGGCTTATATTGAGAAAGGGAGAACTTGACAGGGGCAGCAGCTGCTGCAGTTCCAGGATGTGGATACATGCTGCCAAAATGAGGTTGCTGAGGGAATGCAACGCTACTCAGAAAAGGGTGAAGGGCAGGAGGTGGAACATAGAATGGTGAGAAATATTGACCATATGAAATTGGATAATGCGATAAATGTACACCAGCAGTTTGCCGAAATATGGGAACTGGTTGCTGGGAAACAACACCAGAACTCTGCATGGCACCAACTGCTTGAGTTGCGAGAGGAGTTGACCCAGCTGTAGATAAAATAACAGAGCTCCCATTCTGTAATGGAACAACAAAGCATTGGTGTTCTAATAAGAAAAGAAATATAGAGAACACATGGTAAAGAAATCAGTAAAATGCTGAACATGAAGCAGAAAAAAATGTTATTCCAACAAAAAATGTTGTTAGCTTGCAACCAAGGAAGTCTCAGTATGATGTAAGATGTTATCACGTAATAAAATAAGATGTCTCTTTCAATAGAAATTAAATGCTAGATATTCTTGCTTCATTTTCATCATGATATCCACGTTGGGAGCATTTGGTTGCCTACAACTAAAATCATCTGCAAGTAGCAGTTGCAGGTCTTGGAAAGGAAGAAGGAATGATTATGCTGTCTAAAGTAGAGAGAGTTTTGCGGTCGGATATAGTATCTAAATCAAATTTTCTTTTGCAACCCACCTAGAAGGTATGACAAATGGAATTTCAATTGCATATCCACCTGCAGCTGGAGAGGACAAAGTTGTGTGTAGACAAGCTTCAAGTGGTTTACCTGCATGCAACCAAATGCATGCAAGTGGACTACTTGCTGCAGAATGACCAGCAAGCAGTCCACTTGCAGGCAAGCAACTAAACAGCCCCTTCATGAATTTAGATTAAAAAAATTAGTTTACATAACATAAGCAATTATTATCTTGAAAAACTTAAGAGACCATCCTTGCTACTAACAAATCTAAGGCCCGGATATACAAATAAATAATTTCATTTAAGTTTGAAATCTATTACATGTTGCAATCGTCATGTGAGTCACCCTTACTATCAGGTATCATTGAACAAAATAATAGAAAATGAATTGTACATGTACCACTATCAAGCTATATGTTCCAGTATTAGTACTTGGTCGGACCATGAAATACTACTTTATATATAATGGTCTGACCGATATTAAAAACATCAGATGGATTAAGCATAATGGGTGATCACATAATTTAAAAATTAACACAGGAAAAATAGGTGGTCACATAATTTTTAGAAGCAGGTTCCTATGAGATCGATAAAGCACTGTGCTTTCACCAATCTCTTGTAAAACTATGTTTTCTTCATGACTAAGAAAATGCATAGAAATTCACCTGAACCAACCGCTTGTTGTGCCTGGCCAAACTGAGTACCAGGGACAACCACCATGTTACTATTGTACCCAGCAGAGGTACTACATGCGAAGAAAGGAGAAAATGACTACTCGCAACAGCAGTAGGACGAGAGAATTGTGAGAACATACAAAAAGGAATTGAAATTGAAATAAATTAGGAGGGCCCACATAATCATTGTGAAGATAACGCTGAGGAACAGAAAAAATAACAAAGAAAGCAAGAAACTTCACCCATCCCAAACCCTATCTAGACTACTAAAACCCGAGTCTGCACTGAATGTGTAAAAGCTGAGACAAAGCAATTGTAAAAGCAAACGAGTAAAAGCATTTGTACTAACCTGAGGCTGCAAATAACCAAATGTGAAAAAGCAACTACAGCTTAGCTTACCGAGAATCTAATAGTCGAGACAAAAGACCCAAAACTCAAGCGAACATTTTTGTCACATCCTATGACTAATATCCATGTTAGTTACAATGCAATGGACCACACATACAAAATATTAATTCCAACAAATAAGATTGCAATAAACAGAAAATTTTGGATGCTTGAGCTACAATGAATGTGACCATTAAAGGAACAAAAGGCAAAAAAGATCTGCAAAAAGATCTAATAGTAGGAATATATACCACAAAGTTTGGCAGATTAGTATCACATGCCCCAGGCTCGGAGCTCCAGAAGGGTACAAACTGGTTTCCAAACATTTGCGGTGCCAATCCAAATGTTGAATTCATGGATATAGATGGAACAACTGGAATTTTAGGATCTTCTGGGGCTATAACAGGTTCTTGTTTGGCTTGGCCATACTCTTTTGTAGCTGATGTGCCATAAATCCCAGCTTCCCTTGATGAATAATTTTCTGGCATCTGTCTGGGTGATTGTATATGATCTGGATGGTCTTCTTGAGAAGCTGAGGATGCAATATGAATACTGCACTCGAAAAGAAAGAAACATACAAGGCTAAGAAAACCAAATTTTGACAGCAGAATGGATCAGTAAATTATAGCAAAAATTACCAGAACACAATGTAAAGATGTCTATTTAATTCAATGACAAACACAGGCTTGTTATCAACTAAACTGGCATTTGGCACTTTTCAGAAATTAGCTTTATGTAAAAGGATTGTGACACAAAATGTTACAATTGTCTAAGGACTTCACTTTAGGGCATTCTAGTACAGGCATGCGTTACATAATCAAATATCATGATAGAAACTATAATTTTTAATAAACACAGATGACAAACTACTATAAAAAATTAATACATTTACAGGACCATCAACCAAATAGTCTGAATGCCAAGTACTAATGTAATTGATTTGAAAAACAATTCTCCCTTGTGGAGGCACTACAAAGATACATCCTTGTTATATTCACAACCAAGGTGAAGTATGTAAGAAATTTATATCAAATAAGCCAAAATTTTGCTTGAAGAACTAATAGGTGTAGTGAAACGATATAAAAACAAGTGCTTACTGCATGTTAGTGAATGCTGAATGCTCTTCCATGACATGTTATCTCCTGAACTGAATATAACTAAAAGCCATACAACGTGGTCAATAAAACATTATTCTCAACTCGCTAAAATTAATTGATATTGAAAAATAAAAGGGTAGTACACAAACATATCATCTAAACTTCAAATCTCAAATAAACAAGAAACAAGGATCAAAATTGTAGAACAGAACGTCAGTACCAACACAATGGAATATCTGACCATGAAGAAGGCTGCTCAACATTTTCTTCATTCTCTTGAAGCGATCCTGATAATTGTGTAGCACTCTTGTCACATTTGTCGCCATTTGCAAAATCGACGTTGAAACAGGCATCAAAGCTTCCAAAACTCAACCCATGTCTTTCAGAGCCTGTGACTTGAAGATGATCAGGAATGATCACATGTTGTCTAACTGAGAGTTGCACTTCATCTAGCTTCTTTTCAAGCTTTGAAATAGTTTCCTCCCGTTCAACAGAGCATGAGGCTGGCACTGATACTGACTGAGAGACAGCATTGCCCATCATAGGTACATCATAATTGCCAGCAATTCCAGATGCCTGGGTATGATCCGTGTGTGCTGATTTTGGTTTCCACTCCTTATTAGGAACAACTGCTGAATATAAAAAAATCAAACAAGGAGAAGCAAAATGCAAAGTCAGACAACAGAGCACAGACCATGTGCTAAAACAATATATATATCAAACCAAAAAATAATGTAAAGTAATAATTTCATGCTTTATATAAAAATATAATATCATGTACATCAGAATCAGAAACACTCTTAATTTGTTAAAGTTCAACAATTAATTATCAAAAATTTATTAGACTCAACCCTAACTCTTTTATACATATACTTTAGTAGCTGGAGAGAGGCAACCAGATGTTCCCAAATGCAACCATATCTCAATTGACACCAAGCTAACTGGAAATTATATGTTTAAAAAAGAATCAATAGAATTTGGTGGTTTCTTATCTTAGTACCAGTTTCAACCTTTTTCAGGTGCTACATAATTTCCATTATCTGCAACTCTCAGACCTACAAATCCACAGATTGATTTCATCATGACCATTGGTAACATCCAAGTTAATCATAAAATCATAGAGGAGATGTTACTTGCACCAAGACACTGCGTTCAACCATATCAATTTTGCAGACCAAACTTGTAGAATCAACAAAATCCTAGCATTCTTTAGTATGTTCCAGTGACATTCAGTTATAGTCATTTACTTGATCTAATACTCTAGATTGTCTTGAGGACTCATTTCCCTATAAATTATCCCATAAAAAGAACCAAGGATGGTAAACATGAAACACATATCAAGGTGATATTGGATAAACCCTGCCCAATGTTGTGATCTACTTATTCATGCATATAAACTTACATTATTGATTCATGTGTATATATGACAATCTAGGCCATGTACCTGTCTGAGGCTTGTTTACAACCAAGCACTAGCTCAGGTGTCCTGGCGATCTCCTACAACAGCAGCATGACCTTAAATATTTAATTATAGAAAACAATCTATCCCAATCATATAGAAAATAAGTTCTCATCTATCATCCCATTGTAAATATTTCTTTATCCAGTAAAGTGGAAGTTGCGTTCCAAGGTTCTTCTGAACAGATTTGCTTTGACAGAAACCCAACACTGATTTTGTGAGTTGACTTCAGGTTCAAAAGCTACAATAATTACAACATTCTGTTGCTGCCTGGTTATATTTATAACTTCTGTACAATCCACTATTTCAATCAATGAGTAAAATGTTTGTAATCCACTTTTGAAACTCGTTTCTTAGTGATGCACACAAAGATCACCACTCTAAACCTGATCGAGTGTAACCAGCTAAACAGGAAAGTTCCATTATTAAACGGTATGAAAATTATCTAACTAAAATAATTTGTTTTCATGTATGAAAGTATATAAAGCATGTTTTACAACCACTTGAGCCTCTTAATCAAGGTTCCAAAAATCAGAGTGTACCAACAACATTGTCCCAGTATGATTGTGCACAGTGTGAACATGTACCAGCATAAAAATATACCAGTGTACCGACCATATCGATCACAGGTACTAGTAGTTGTCCATGTATTTAAAACCTCGCTCTTCATTGCCTCCAGAAATGCACTCTTGCTCATTGACATCAATGCTTTAATAGCCTGCACAAAACTCAGGAGAATTCCACCCCCTACCATCTGCAATATTGGCATTTCCTTCTCTGGCTTGGTTCACATCAAATGAATGGATCCTCTGTCATTAAAAACTCTTAAGCTGGTGCATCAGCATTTGGCTCTGTTCACCACTAGTTCAAATCTGACATACAATGATATTTGAAGGGTCTACATGGAATGTGCTTCAGTGGTCAAGAACAAGCTAAAAATTAGTCTTGACTGACTGATTCCGTGGAAAACAAGCCAACTCAACTACCATGAAAATCATCAAAGATTACTTGTATTTTGCAGTCATTTTATCTAATCAGAAAATATATCATATCTGTAGGGAAGTTAACCAAGTTAATCACTGATTAACAATTTTAGGAGATGCAAATCTCTTGTACTTGGGACTACAGAGATCCGGCAGTGCGAAATTTTAATCGAATCCCCTTCTATCCCCAATTCTTCTGGAGGCTTTTGAACTCATTTAAGTAGTTAATCTGTCTCTTTTTTATTTTTAAAAGAAGGAAATAAATTATTAGCCTACAACTTTATTGTTTCATTCAGCAGAGTATCAGCCTTTCTTTTACTATTACAAGTTAAAAACCCCCCCTTGACACTGATCATCAAGCTGAATATCAGATGCCTGAGAGCAGCATTATTAGGTGCCTATTTCACTCCAAAATCCAACTGAGCTTCATATCTTCTATAAGACCCTACAAGATAATTGAATAAAACAGAAAGATAAGAGAACTATAAGAAAAACCATACTCAACTATACCTAGTTAGATCTTAATAGCACTATTTGATCCCAATCTAACTACACAATTAAAATTATTTGGTTTTGGTGCATATAGGACTTTAATGAAGGAAAACTATGATAATATACTCAAATTATGGCTTTGAAAGTTCATGAATAACATGCTGCCAAGTTGATGGCCAACAAAATATTCATCCCCAAAGTTTGATAATTTGACAACTGCACTCTAAGCCCCAGGCAACTCAATGATAATTTTCATCACAAACTAAGTTAACGTAACTAATAACAGTATCCCAAAACTTCAAATAACCAATCTATCAAGACAAGAATATCCCTTATCAGAATATAAGCAACAAAAATGTGAAATACCATGGGTCAAACAGTACCTTTCTGTGAACCAACTGGCTGCTGGGAATGGTTACCATAATTAGATGATCTGCTTCCTGTAGGTCCCATTTCAGAAGATGAAAATGCAGCTTCAGAAGCACCTGTGAGTTGATTTGCTTCAGATCCTTTTGACTTAACCTGGATCTCTCGATTTACATATGAACTGCTCATTTCTTTGGACCCTTTTCCCATCAGAGGTGAGACAGCATCGCACACAACCTTGTTCGTCACCATTTCAACAACTGTTTCTCCACACTGGATTACATGCATGATAGTACCCAGTTTACCTGGGCTACAGCCAACAGGTGATGGCACAGTCACAAGATCTGCAGATGACACATGGAAACATGGAACAGATGACATTCTCTCAAATGATGAGAATTGGTCCAAAATCTAGTGCAAATTGTCCAGATATGGAACAATTTTTCACATCACTATGAAATAACAAGGTAGTCCATATCTTACTGGTTTTAGCAGAACATTCTTCCCTTGAGGTTATGGTACTATCACTAGATACCTGGGACAAACATCCCTGAGATGACAACAACATATCTGTTTCGTTGCGACTGTTTGTGATGCCAGATACAGTACTGAAATTACTAGGCATTAGAAAGATATAGCAAGCACAGAAAACATAAAATTATGCCAAAGAAAAGGAACTGCATATATTTTTAACTGACAGAAGTAACTACAGAAGAAAACATAGAAAGTTCATCCAATACAAGCATACCAAATTTATTTGAAGCCAAGGCATGTAATTTTCATTGCCTACATCAAAACCTGAATCTCTCTAGAAGTTGACAGAAAAAGAACAGTCATTTTAAGTGGTCTACTTCATTTTAATGGACTTGTTAACTCTGAATTGGCAAGTTCATAAGAATCAGTTAATAGCAAACAACAGTCAAATTAGATGCCACTCAATTAAACAGCCAACTCATAACTTTTACATTTTTCAAGGGCAACGGTTCTTGAGGAATGGTAGTGCTCTCCTCATGGACCAATGATACATTTTTCTCTGCAAAGCACCTTAAGAAAACAAGGTCTGGCATATGTAAGTTAGAGATCACTGATAACCCTGTAACCAAGAGGAAGAAGTCTCGACCTCCATAAAAGTCTTGTAAGAAACTATGTTGTTGCCAAACCCCTTAACTAATGATCTCTTTTTTAATTCATCATATTACAAACACTTATGTAATAGAGGCAAAGCATGTGCTCAGTAATGTTACTGACTGGTCCATTCTCTCATCAATAAAAGCAAACTACTCGGTCAACCTCTTCTGCAGGAAAAGCAACACAACAAAAATAATATACTGCTTGATGTCTTCAGTCTATCCAAACAACAATTTTCATGAACAATCACCTTTTTCAAGTTTTCGCAAAGGCTATCAACTGCTGCTAAGCCTCCTCATCAATGAACATGGGACTTTCTCATTAGGCCCACAACATAATCAATGTCAAATTCATATCTAGAGCAATCTAGCACATGCAACGAATAGGTGGAGAAGGCCAAGTTGCTAATCCACTTAACAACTAACAGCCCAAAGAAATTACATGATACTTGTTTATTTTATTAGGATCCTTTTAAACATCTTGAATGTCACATCATGAATGAACCAAGGAAAAGTCCGTTTTAATTGTTGAAGAGGTAATGTCACAATTCTAGTGAACGAAAGTGCAGTATATAATAATAATAATATTAATATGTTGAGAGTGAAGTTTGAAAACATATTTTAGTAACTGATGTCCATCAAAGCAATTATCTGTTCAATTGTTTCCGGATAAAATTAATAACTATTTGACTATTAAAGATGAGAACCAGCTTCTCACTGGATGACTTCACCAAACACCCGGAGTCTGACACCGGATTTCCACAACCCTCTAAAAGACTCCGGGAGACGAAGAAGAAAAAATAAATTTTCTACTCTTCTTGAAGTTGTTTTAGATGCTATTCTCGACATGGTTATGTTTTCAATATCAACCTCCAGACCAAGAAATTCAATACCACAAAATGCAGACAGTAAACCCAAAGTGATTGTTCCAATTCCATCTAAACACTCGTAATACCATGATATAACGAAACACATATGACGTAATACAAACTATGAATCACATTGGACCACATTCAATTTGCTAGGGACTACAGTATCACAAACATCTTATTTAAGTTATAGGGACAAAATTTATCAAAATTCAAATCAGGCAAGTAAAAGTGTAAAACTCACTGAACACTGAGCAAAATCCTCCATGAAAAACAACACAGCATCAGAGCATGCTATTTATCTATGTAGGCATTTGACTTAATCACATGATTCTAGTTTGATGATATCACCAGAGTCCTAGCTCACAAGTACCTTGAGATGAAAGTTGTAGATTTGTTCCCTTTGCCAGTAGCAATAGGTAAAAAAGATGTATTGTCTTTGTCTGGGCCTTGTTCCGCTCCATTCTCCTTACCAGAAGTAATGTTTCTACTGTCAGCAACATCTGACAAGACAAAATCATATCCTTTTTGTTTCAATAACAAGCAAACTAGAAATAGCACAGTTGCATTGTGACAGCTGCCCATTAACATTTGATGTAATGCATGGTTTAGGTAGAAGAATAAGTAGTTCATGATAATCTGATTCAAGCATTTAGCAGATAAGAAATGTCACCAGTTACAGGATGCACACCAATAGAGTGGAGCTTCATGAGTAATGAGCTCAGGCTCCACATACAAACTAGTCAAGTTGGACACAAATTGAGATTTTTGCAGCGGGAAGCATGCAGAGCACTGATTACATGCTAAATGGAAATATGTCTATCAACAAACCAGTATATTTTTACAGTGAGACTTGTGAAACTGCAGTAGAAACTCAAATGACAATAAGCACATGCAATCAAACAAAATATTCAAATGCATCAAGCTGATTCCTTGACATGAAAGTCAAACTTCAACTGTGTTTTGTAAGGATAAATACATACCATTGGATAAGTAGCGGTTAGAAAAGTTTTGGTGACCTCTGCCACCTCCTCGCCCTAATGCCCCTGGCCTCCATCTACGATCTGAATGCTCTCTCACATTCTGTCGAAATTAATGAACATTAGCATAGCAACATGATCACACAACATGCTTGTGAGATCATGCCAGAGATGTAAGTCACGAAATCTTGAGTATGACTTCTGATTTCTGAGACATGAATCCAAATCTTAGAACTTATTACATCATCAGCCAACATGAATGAAAAAGATCTACCTGAATCCAAATCTACTTGTTTAATTTTTTAGCTTTCTTAAAGAAATATGAGCGTTATATCAAAACAGATTGCATCAGTCTTACTTTAGCCATGTAATAGGAAAAAGTTTTTGCTATACTAGAAAAAGCAAAGAAAATATTCTGCTAGAAGACAGACTGGGCTATTATTAGTCAGTATGACTGACCATCGCTTGAGCACAGAGTGGTACTATGCTAGCATAAACCAAAATCAATGATTTGTAATTTGAAGGCATTCTTAGTCGACAGGGGCATGGAAAAGATGAAGATTGTCAAGGTTAAGAACAAACACAAAGTAAATCCAGTTTACCCCATTTCTCTTATCGCGCTTCCTTTTCACCTCATGAAAAGTGTCTGAATTACAAAAGAAGGAAACTTATTAGTACTTGAAAGATGAAAGTAGAACATAAGTAAGTATGCACGGAAACACGTGCCAACAAAAAGGAGAGGGTGCTGAATTAGCAAATGATGCGTATGTGCTTGTCGGGATAAGAATAAAAAGAAATCTGCCTCAACTAAGTATCAAACTTGGTGCAGCAAAATCTGACTAAGAAAAAGAAGGATCCATACGAAGCAAACTGAAGCTATAAAAGATGTCGCACTATCCTTTAGTCAACATCATTTTTCCCGCTATTATGACACTGATAACAAATTACATTAAAAAGGAAAAAATAATCAACAGGCACGTATCTGTACTCCCATTAAATCTTCAAAAATCAAATATAAACAAAATAAAGGGTTCAGTAAATCATTAGCAAGAAAAGGCAACACTAGACTAAATCCTGTAGAATATTCCACTCGAATTACTCTTAAAAGAGTAAATGTCATGGAGAAGTAAAAGGAATGGTGAGACCAGTAAGTCAAAATCGATTCAAAGAGAAATGTTTGCAATAAACCGGTCAGACAAGAGAGGCAGCAAATGAAGATATCGTATAATAGCCAAAATATTATCTCGATGTCAAAAAGTAACTTCTTTCGTCCTCAAAATGCACGGTTAACTAGTGATCCATCAAAATATCAACTAATAGACTTAAACCATAACAACGAAAAGAGTCTAAACAAGTTCAACTAGGGGAAGAAGCTAGCTCAAAAGTGCAACAAAAATGAGGAAACGGCATCGACCAAGGAACGGCAACCCGGAGCATGATATCAGCTCATAAAATCCAAATAAGGAATCGAGAAATCAAGCCACTTCCAGGAGAGGGAACAGAGACTGGGAGGAGGAAAGAGGAGACCCTGGAGGAGGAGCTTCTGGGCGGTCTCGTTGGGATCCATGGCGCACTCCTTTAGCATCGAGTAAATATCTTCGTCAGTGTGGTGGCCGGCGATCTCCTTGATGTTCTGGATCGTCCGCCGCACGCTCGGCGGGATCGAAACCCTAGCGCCGCCGCCGTTCATATTTGAAGCTACAGCGAGAGCGAGAGAGGGAGAGAGACGAGGAGAAAGGAATGGGGTCTGCGGGAGAGAGAGAGAGAGAGAGAGAGAGGGGGCAATAAAGTAATATAACGCTGTGCCCCGACGCAAACAAATACGTACAAATTTCCTACTTTATATGAGTTTTTTCGCATTTACAATAACATTACTTTTTCTTTTTTTTTCTTGAACGAATTTTCTAGAAAATATCTATACTTTGAATATTTTTTAAAAGTATCACTTTTTAAATTTTTTATTTTATTAAATTTTAATTATAAAAATATTTTGGTTTTGACTCTTTATGATGTTTATGGTGTTTTATTGAGATACTGAAAATTTTATAAATATTATTAAAAAATATTATATGAAATATCATATTATATCTTTTTGATTGTCATTGGTCATGAGTCAGTATAATATCATATATTTGGATTCATAATTAATTTGATTATGATTAAAAATATATTTATATTATTTAATAGTATTTTGAAGTACATCTTATATAGTCTTTCTAAAGTGATATTGTTTGAGTATTTTTAAAATTAGAGATGATGTTTGAGAAAGAATAAAATGGAGATATGAAATACACAAAACATGAAAATTTTGTAAAAAAAAAATCTTCTTGTTTATGATCGACCTTTTTTGTTCTTTAATTAATTATATATATTTTATAATAATATAAAAATTAAGGTGGGTAGAAAATGTAAAGAAACAGCGAGACATATAATAAATTGAATTGATGTAACAATATGCAGCGTCGGTGTGATCGTTATGATGATACGTCAATGGATGCACATTTTTGGGTCATTGTGACCCGATTGCATGTGATGCGGGAATAAGAAGGGAGTGACGTGAGGGTTTCATCGATTACCTAGAGTTTAATCCCTTCTATCAAATACAATAGCTTCGCTTATTGGATGATTACAAATTAATTTAGAGGTGGTTTGCATTATTTAGATAAAGAGGTACCCCAAAGCATGATGTGACAAAAAACAAAGATCCATAAGGGTGCTTTGGTCCAACGTGTCATCGATATTATACAAATAATGAAAGTTGTCCGTTTGCGTCATGTGGTTTTGATTTATAGCGTTACATCGTTAAATTATTTTTTTTAAGTTTAAGATCATGTGATATGATTGATGTAATGTTTATATGTTAATAAAGTCATTTAGTTCCGCAACAACTATGTGAACCAACTATTCGTAAGTCTATCGAATCTTCTTTATCCGTAGAGATATATTTTGGAACTTACCTATTTTGAAAAGGATAAAATCGTACACCTATCGCTCAAAGCAAACAATTCCTCGTAAATCTACAGGACCGCACCACTGACCAAATGATCCATTTGACGATTATCATAGCTACCAACCTCCGATTCAAGACACTTTTTGTTTGTTTTAAATGTCATATTATCTAACTCTTAATTAAATTTGATATTATATATAGATAATAAAATAATAAATACTATATTACGGATGTCCAATTTATTTATTTGAGAAAGTTCATGATTTTTTTTTTTTTTTTTTTGCTCTTCCTCTCCTCGTTTTAAGAATAATGACCATATGTTCAAAACAACAAAAAATAATGAGCAATGTGCTCAGCCATTCGGATCCCAACCCGAATCGTACTCAAAAGTCCGAAACCGCGATCGTTCGCCAGCCGTTCGTTCTGGAATCTGCGGTTCCGATCGACATCTTGTTCCGAGCTCGGACGACCATCCAGATGCGGCTGCGTGTCACGTGATTCCCACGCCCACGAGCCCAACGTCTCCACGAACCCTACCTAGCTCGGATTCCTGCCCTCCTCTTGTTTTCCTCACTGACCTCCTCAGCGAAATCCTAACCTTGAGATCTTTTTGGGGCCGTCGCCATGGCCTCCAGAATGCTGGATCACGATGGTGCGAGTCCCGCGTAAGTTTCCTCTTCTATTATTCGCGTTCTCCCCTTCTTTTTCTAGTTGTTGACGTCCTGCTCTTTTCTGGATGCTTTCTTGATGATATTCTCTTGTTCGGCAGAAAGATCTTTATTGGAGGGCTTCCGAAGGATACGACACTTGGTGAGTTTCTATTTTGTTCTTCACCTGTCAAAACCTTATCGATCATTCTCGCAAAGCTGTTCTTTTCGATACCGCTAGCTCTTTATTTATTCCCTTGCTCCCTTTTTTCTATCATTATTCTGACCTTTAGAGTCGTTCGCTAGAGATATAGCTTCTTCATATTGTTAAAGCTCAAGATTTTACTGTTGGAGTTATCATACACCGCTTTACTGTTATCTCATTGCCAGTCTACTTCAAGATACGCATGCGATAAAACTCCTGGGATTCTATATTTTTGTCTAGCTACATGTAGATGGAGAAAATTTTGCAACTGTCAAACCTATGTTTTTGGTTGAATCGTCTTTGTTCTACAAGTTGCGCACCTTATGTTTTCAATATATATGTACTTCTTTGATTGAATATCTGATCTCTTGCTGATTCTTGTGTTACAATTGTAGTACATCAACTGTCGGTAATTCACCAGGCAGTTTATTCGCTGTTCCATGAGAATCACATCGAACTCCACCAGCAGTTTCACCTTATTCATCATGCATGCTTGATTTGTTGTTTATATTTATTCAAACTATAACCACAGCTGTGTATTTCACAATTGATAGCCGTCCAAACTTTTCCATTTTGTTTTTGTGACGCCATGACCCATACAGAATTATTCAAATCTTTTCTGAGATATTGATGTTAACGTATATAGTCTTTTGTCCCTCTTGTTTGTGGAGTATGTGGAAGACTTTGTTTGTCAAATGTCATGACTTTAAGATATTTATGAACATTTGCTAATTAATTTCTGTTAATGTATCTTCATCTTGATCCTGTGCTGATATAACAGAAACATTTGTTAAACACTTTGAGAAGTATGGAGAGATAGTAGATTCAGTGATAATGAAAGATCGAAACACAAACAAGCCAAGAGGGTTTGGATTCATCACCTACAAAGACGCTGCAGTTGTTGACCAAGTCATCGAGGACACACATGTTTTTAATGGAAAAACGGTATGTGCCTTTATGGTGATTTTAGTGCATTAGATATCTAAAAAACTCAATTTTGGGGGCTTGTTTGTTTTCTTCTGTATTTATATTCAGTGTCTAACTGCTTTTTGGGTGACATTTGTCCTTGTGACATGCATATGGTCTATATGTTGGACTTACATTTGTTGTCTTATCCTTTGTGCATATATGTATCTATCCTATTATAATATGTTATTTAAATATATCATCTTATTCTTTTGTTTGGAATTCCCATCTTTTCTTTATCCTTGCAAAACAACATGGAGTCTGCAAAAATGATGTGAAATGTTTATAAGGATGACAATGGTTGAGGTAGTTAAATTTTACTCAAAACTGTACCTATCATGCCCACTCAAATATCTTAATTCTGCCCCACCTTGCCAAAGAAGGATTTTAGAAACCATCTCTGAACTCACAAAAACACAGAAGGTATCCGTTTCTTTTTGCCCCAGCCCGATTGAATAGCCTATGGAAATATATGCATTACGGTTTGTATATGCTTTAGTTAAACTTGCAAGATTTTAGGAAAAAATAATTATGTTACATTGCCAGACCTAGGGTAGGGTGGGGTGGGAACACGAGTGGCACACTCACTGAAGGGTAGGTGGTTTTTTTCCCACCCAAAATTCTGATTCTTCTTAAAATATTATGCCCTTGACCGTCACCCACTTTGTTGCCAAAGTTGTAACCTGGCTGGTTTGGGCCGATCAACTGTGGGTTGGATTTGCCATCCCTAATTGTTGTTGGCAGTAGTACTTGTCCTCTAGGTATGTAAACCTTTTGATGGTTTATGATCAATTTGTGTTTGCTTTTCTTTTCACCTTCTCATGCCAATAGGGCAAAACTAATTTCTCATGAGCTGAATCTGCAGGTGGAAATTAAAAGAACTATTCCAAAAGGTGTCGCTCCTTTGAAGGATTTTAAGACAAGAAAGATATTTGTTGGTGGAATACCAATAACGCTTACTGAAGGTGATGCCTCTTTGTTCTGTTGTATCTATCATAGCCATTCAACCATACATGCTGGCAGCAACAGGGCTTGATCTTTTGGTTGAAACTCAAACAGATGAATTCAAGAACTTCTTTTCTGAGTTTGGAAGGGTGGAAGATCATGAAATTATGCGTGACCATACAACCAACAGATCTTGTGGATTTGGTTTTATAGTCTTTGAGAAAGAAAAAGATGTAGATGATTTATTAGCCAAAAAGGGAAATATGATCGATCTAGCTGGTACTAAGGTGAGTCTAGTGCAATGTTTCGTAGGAGGACTAAAGCTGCGTTAGCATCGGCATGCCGTTTTTTGTTTTGCATGCATGTTCATTATTTGTTTTAGGACCATTTTATTGGATGAGGATTTGGTAGAGGCTTAAGCTGATTAGGTTGTGAGGTTTTGGATCACTTTTGCTTGGCTTTTTTAGTTAGGGGTATTGCATGTGTGTATATTCTTCTGTATTGTCTCTTTAATATGTATTATGCGGGGCTTGGGTTGATGTTGTTCATTCATTGTAGGTGGAAATCAAGAAGGCTGAACCAAAGAAATCTGCGAATACACCACTTTCTGCCTTTGGTGGTGAATCTAGGGCTCGTCACTATGGGGATAGTTTTGGTGGATTTGGTGGCTCGTATGGTGGCTTGGGTGGTGGTTATGGCCCTTCATCTTACAGGGCACCAGGAGGTTTTGGTCCTAGACCCGGGGGTTATGGTGGTTATGGGAGTGTCTCTGGTGAATATGGTGGTTATGCTGGGGGATTAGGGGAGTACCATGCAGAATCTTCACTTGGCTATTCTAGTCGTTTTGGTTCATATGGGGGAGGGTTTGGTGGTGGTGGAGGCTTTGGTGGTGGCTACGGAGGTGGTGGTGTACGTGGGCATGGGCGTGAAACTGGGGGTTACGGTGGTTCTAGCTATGGAGGTGGTTATGATTCTTCTCCAGGTGGTTATGGACTCTATGGTAGCAGAGGAGGAGGCTATGGCGGTGGTGCTGATCGATACCACCCATATGGAAGATAGGAAGGGGTGACGCCAGGCAGCTGGTTTTCCTATCGTCAGATCAGTTAGTACTAGTTCTGGTGGGAGTGTATTTGGTGTTCCTAATTGATTAGGTGCATTTGACATTGTAACACTAATGAGAATGAGGCTTTAAGGGTTGAATTGATGTTTGGTGGTTGTGTGGGGGATCTTTATCAGGGAACCACCTGTAACACCAAAATATCTTGAATTTGAATAACCCTTTTGTTTGTTGTTCTTTTTGAGTTTTGTTGACTGTTGTCCACATTAGCTTTACTGATAATTGATAAGTATGCGCATGAATGATTGTGGTGGTGTTTTGTGTTTCCAGTTTCATCCTTGGAGACTGGCTGCAGGGAGGCTTAAGATACATCTGTGGTGCTCATTGTCACGGTGTTTTAAATTTCGTTGGGTGCTGTCAGCTAGCAGGTGATATTATATTTATTGTTGTTCGATATGATCTTTTGGTTTGTGGTGTTCATGCATTAGTTGTCTGGCGACATCCATCCGTCCGCTGCTGATCCGACGATCAGGAGGGCAACAACTGACGGAACGGCCGTTCCTGTATGTGACGCCATCTGCAGCGGGCGTTTCGGGTCATAGTGGGCCGTCTCTCCTCGCTTCTCTCATTTCCGTTTTTGCAAGCTTTTCTAGTTTCGCACAAGTCGCCTCATCCTCTGCTTCTTCGAATCGCATTCGATAACGTACGGTTTTGTTTTTGGTTTGTTTATTGAATCTCCTTCTTTCTCCTCCCGTGTAATCAATCGCATTCGATAACTTACGGTCTTTGTCGGATCTCTCTCTCTCTCTCTCTCTGTTATTTTTTGGTTCTTCTCATCGATCGCTACGCTTGGAGGGGCGAGGTAGATCGAGGAGTCCAGTGGGATCGGTCACCTGCGAGGAGCCATGAATAACAAAAGTGAGGAGATTGCGACCTCAGATCAATGGTGAGTGGGTAGTTCCGATCCATGCCATCTCTTCTCTCCTAGTTTTGCATCGACTCATTCTTATTTTCCTTCGTTGGACAAGTTTCTTCATCGTCGTCTACGGATCGACCCACTCCTGGGCTTGATAGTTCAGACGCGGTTTTGGCACCGACTTCGACTTCCTTGAATGCGATTTCGAGTTCGATCTCGGTCTTTTTCCCTCCTCTTGTACTTCATCGACCACCTCCCTCTCCTGCGATTGTTAGGAATCCTGGAGGAGTCTCCCAAGGATCTCCTATACCAAATTGCGCCTGCAACAATTTTACATCAATCAGAAAGAAAAGAAAAGAACCGAAAAGTGAAGGGGGCCGCACATTTCGCCGCTGCATCCAACCCGCGGTCTCTCCATGACTAATCATCGGTAGGCAACGAAGCGGCACCTTAGAGACATCCCTCCCAGCGACGGTGAGAAATTTCTTCTTCCTGTCTCGTGATTCATTCGCCCCTTTCATTATCTTCTCCACCCAACAACCGTCTTCCTACCATGCGTATATTCGCAAGGCATGGCACATCCTAGCGGGACGCTGAGTATTCAAATCCCCTCGCCCAACCGCCCCCCTCACGCACCATTTCCGCTGCCTAGTCTGTAGTGTATGCCTTTCACTCCATACGTGACTCATTTCGTATGGATCCTCCGCGACAACCGACATCCGTGCTGGTCCTCTGATCGTTTGCGGTCGACCAGTGCTACTCGCGAATTGAGCACTAACTAGGTGTTACTGTTGCCAGCAAGAAGAGGAACAAGGCGTTCGGACGAGTCGGCGGCGGAAGGAGATGCACCAGGCCAAAACCCAGCTTGGCTCCGCGATAGGGCAGAGAAACAGTTTGCTGGAAATAGAGTGTTGCATCCGATCCCAGGTAATTCATTATTTTTCTACATACAGTGGATAAAACATGTTTTTTTCTGAAGATTGACCGTGTTTTTTCAAGTTTCTAACAATTCCAGCTTCTTTCATCCCGTTGTTTATATAGACGTTCTATTTTAATTATGTTAAGATATTTCTCTAGTTTTTTGTTGTACGTACTTCCTGCGTTTGGTCCATGATTTCAATTGTATAGTGCAATGCTCTATGCTTCCTTTCATTACATAATTAGGAGGTGAAGCATCTCTACCCCGACAAAGAAAGAAAGGAAGCACGGTATCAAATATAGTGAACAGATGACCCCATGCTTTGTTTTTGATTCCCTATATTCTTATTCTTGAACCGCAGATACTGGAGTTTCTCCGACAGGAAATGACCAGCACACCACTGGAATAGAAGAAACAGGTATGTTTTCCTTCGAAGCCCTTTTATGATCGTTTCAAGGCACCATAGTTTAGATATTATCCACTTTCAATAGATAATAAATACTACACAGTACACGTAGGGTCCCCGGAGAAAGCAACTGTTGAAGCAGCAGATTCTGCTAAATTATCTCCCACCAGAGCTATTCATTGAGCCTACTATATTTCTTGTGGGCAACCGAATGATCAACCATTTAGCAGACGAAATTAACTGGATTTAGTTTTCTCCCTTGATTAACAGTGATACAACTCTTAGGCAGAAGATGCTGCTTCAATAACTCTATTTTACTCTTGAAGATATCTTGGGGATCCACAGTGAGCTTTTCATTTTAGAGGAGAGAACCATATCTTGTTAAAGGCTCAGGTTCCTGCTATTAGAGGTCGTCCACACAAAAAAAGAAAAAGTTCAACCGTTGAAAAATTGGTACTCTACTGTTCCTGCTTTTCAAGTTGTTGAAGATGAGGATGGATGACGAGAATGATATCTTCACTGTAGCTCAAAGTATCACTGAGCTTTCTTCTCTGAAGAAACTTGATACTTGCCTTGAAGGATTGGTCCGAGTGGATATCTAAGTTGCCACAAAGTGATGAAAGAGCCTATTCTGTGTGGTGTGGCCACTTTAGCCTCGAGGATCGTCCTAGTTAACTTGTACCTAATTGTTAGATGCTCTTATCTGTTTTGATAAGAAAGTCAAATGTTTTGGAATTTGGAGAATCAGCAAAAGCTATAATCTCGTTACAATAGGGAAACAGTCCACAATCACGCATGACATAGCCTCGTGTTCCTGGGACCTTTGCTGGTCCATCTATCTAACCATACTTGGCTGTGCTCACACTACCTTTTCTTGGACAAAATGCATTGCTGGATTATAATTGATGAGTGAGAGAGTGGGACAATGGTAGGATGGTTTGTACAAGGATATGCAATTGCAATTGGATGCATCTGATAGAATTGTTCCCAACTATCATCGTCAGACTGATATGTGTAACCAATCAGAGGAAAAGATGGTAAGGGCGATGGAATTGAGTTTGTTCGGATTAACTATGCTAGAGCTAGCCACACGTTCGTGAAATTTGTCATCTGTAATATAAGCTCTGATTGTGACATTTTATTCCTATATAAAATGGTCAGACATATCCTGTCAATGCTCTTGCATCATTTACTCAGCACATGCTTATGATGCTGACTTTGTGTTGATCCCTACTATTGACATTCCTTTGCTCTTTGGTACATATATCAGGACATATTTGCCTGTGGTATATGCTGCACATCCTAAAAGTTGTTAGCAGATGTTGCACAAGCATTATGTCGTGAATTATTCTTTTCGATACATAAAAATCATCAAAATCATAATACCTCTGCTTTATTTAGATATGACCAGAACGCATACGCTGAGTCATGAAAATTATAATTTTTAGCCAAAAAAAAGAGCTTCATGAGAAATAATCCAGGGCAAAAGAATATTATTAATTCAAAAATTTTGGGTAAAAAAGGATCAAGATTCGAGTGATGAAATGTTTTGTTGCTGTAGGCCATGTTATGTCAAGACACATCATTCCTTTGATGGAAGTTGAAAACACATATTCCAGCTATCAGCTTAAGCATATAGATGGATCAAGAAAGTTCTTTTTAGGAGGTTGTTGTTGAGTTCATATCTCCATGTAATTTCATTGAAGCTATCACCATAATGATTTTCAAGAGCGGAAATAGGTATTTCTGTTGGAGTTATCACCATGTTGATTTTCATGAGTGCAAACAGGGACCAAAATATTATATTTATAAAAGTAATGCAAAGAGTACGGTGATGAAGAATAATTATTTATACTATGCAGAGATTGATTGTAGGGCACATAAATATGGAACTTCATGCTTGGAAAATAGCTGAGATAAGTGAGAGATGCTCATGATGCATATATGACTATTAACTTTAAATTTAAAAATAAAAAGGATGGCCTTAGTTTTCATCAGTTTTGAATAACATTAAAACGTGTACCTTTTGTGTGATGGACTGCTCCTGAGCTGGAGAAGATAAAAAAATGGAAATTTGGGTGTTGGGAAGTCATGCATCAAGGAGACGTACTCTAATTTATCTGTGGGTATGTCCTGACACCCAAATCTTGAACCAAAACTGAGCCACTTCTAGGGATGCTTGTCCCACTTGAATGCGACATTTACTCAGGGATGTCCTCTTATCTGCTGCTTTCCTATGAACGATAACTATCCAGTGGAAGCAGCAATGACAAACTTCTTATCCCGTTGGTGCCCACATGTTACCATTATTCTCTGTTATCCCATGTAGAAAAACACAAGCCAACAAGAGAGAGAGAGAGAGAGAGAGAGAGAGAGGGAGGGAGGCTGTTTTGTTACCCAAAATCATTCAAAGCATCATGTTTCGTTATTAAATGTCCTCCTCCCACTCTTCTCTTGTTCTTCCTTTCATTGTTTATGGTGTTGAAGGACCATTAGTCTGGAGATGTAGCAGCACCATAAAAATTTCATCTCAATTATGCTTGAATGAGGATCAGATTTGTCGAGGTCCCACTTCATTCAATGTGCAAAGCTGTAGGAGTATATGAATGAAACGGTGCAAAGCATCATTAGTGCAACCACGAGAACATATTGGATTCTTTCCAGTCTATTCATTCGCCTCCATTTCCTTTAGTTAATATGATTTAAATTGATGCTGACTCCTATACCATTTCAGGCAGGTTTGTTCTGGTTCACAACACATTATTTACATTTCACTATCGATCAACTCCTCATTTATCTCCCGCGGCAATATGTGTACAATAATGGTCTGCCAAAGGATGTAATATGATTTTGTTGTCTGTCATACCATTAATTTTGTCTGTCATAGGATGTAATATGATTTTGTTGTCTGTCATACCATTAATATGATTTTGATGTTCTATTATTATCCATTAATTTTGTTGTCTGTCATACCTTATCATACAATCACTAGATTGATATCATATATTAGTTTCTTGTTTGACCAACCTTTCCTTAGTTATGAGATGGATTACGTAATGTACATCTATCAGAGCACCGGCTTTCCAACCTGCAGATTTGGTAGGAGAGACAAGGAGCCACAATACGAGCGAGTTGGTGGAAGGCACTATTAGATTATACCGGAGAGGAAGCACCGGCTTTTCAACCTGCTGACTCCCTTCATGCGGCTTGAGTACTTTACCAAGTTACACCTAAATTACTACGCTATTCAATTTGCATTGAGTTGAATGTGGCCCTCACACCCACCATTACACGGGTCAGCGCTTCATTGAGTTCGATCTCCGTATCGACTCCAAGTGTGCCTTCATTTGTGTTGTCTTGGGTCACTCATTCACTTGATTTCGTAATGCATCCCCCAATGCATTATCTCAAACGAGATCATGCGACGACTCCTCGTGGCTCGCTCGGTCCGTTGAGCTTTGTGGAGTTGTTGTCTTGAAGTACTCCTCCTCAACATGTACGGTATGTTGTACATGATTCTTTCTCTGAAGAACCGGGACTAATCCCTCCAAGGTATATATCTCATTGGAGTAACTTTCTTCTTCGCATCATTTCCTCTAGAAGTTTCGAAGATCACCATCCCCCTTAGACTACTCCTCCTTGCTAAACAAATTGTGTATTATTCTACCCTTGCAAATGCATTTGCTAAATCTGATATTCAAAGTGTCAAGGTTCTGAGGTTTTTTTGCAAGTGCTCTTAACATATTGGCAAAAAGCCAAGTGCTTTCGCATTAGCATCATGGTGAGTGCAGTCTCCTTTTTTATCACCGTTTTCGGGTGGCAGTGGCAGCTCGATCCAGGGGTTGAGATCATAAATATCAGAGAAGGTAGGGTTCAAATTTAATTGGAATTATGGGTTTCTCCAAACCCCCCCCCCCCCCACCCCAATAGAAAGGTGGGGATGCATAGGGGCCGCGCGACGAGATCTGTGAGCCGGACGATTTAGATGGCCAGCCCGGTTTCGACACAGGGGCATATGAGTCATTCGGAGGTGAGGAGAGGATGTTTCTGCAAATTCTCGCTTTTCATTCCCCGGTCACATCTCTCTTCTGTGGATGCTGAGGACGGAGGTGGACAGGTAGAGTTCCATCTCATCTCATCAGGCAAGAAGGACCCCTAAGACTTGTGATCTCTGCAAACTTCTACGGGAAGCACGCTCCTTTCCATCAGCCGAGAGGAACCCTAAATCTGCGATCTTTGGAAACTAGGTATTTTTGTCGGCTCCCTCTTACCTTTTCTGGCAACTGTTATTTTTGCTCTTTTGGGCGTCAACCTGGATTGGTGTTTGATATGTATTATAAGGTAGGGGACGGGAGATTTCCGGGGATCAATTTTCCGTCTGCGCTAGCAACGTCCTTTGATCGCACTCGCTGCCGCGATTCGTGCTATGAAAACCCTATATTGACTGGGGTTTGGATTCCTATCGTCTTGTGCTTAAAAAGATTGGATCTTTCTGTGGATTGTTTGTTCGGCGATCTTTTACCTGTAAGTGTCTGGCGTCGCACTTCTTGTTCCCCAGGTTTTTTTTTTAGTTTTGCCAAACGTTAGTCTGTGAGGTTATCCTCTCTCTCTCTCTCTCTCTCTCTCTCTCTCTCTCTCTCGTGATTGGTTTTTGATCTTTGTATGGATTTCTTGGTAATTGGTTCCTTTGGATTTAGTTCGATCGATAAACTTGTTCTGTTTATGAGCTGCAAGTTGTTGCTGTTTGGTGGATTTTTGTTGAATCGGTTGCTTTAGGGTGTTCCCAACATGAAACCTGTCCAAAAACATGGCTTGAGGCGTAATGCTGGCGAAGAAAGAAACTAGGTGCAATCTGGATTTTTTTTTTAATTCTGGGATCTTATACTTTCATTTGCTACACCACGATTTTATGTGATCTCGATTCTATCGAGTTATCTGGTTTATTTTGGCTTTGTTACTTGAGTAGGAATTTCTCAACCTATTACAAAGTGCTACCCATCTTTAATATGTTCATGTTGGTATCTTGCGTTGTTTTGTGCATGATCCATGACAATAACAGATCTGGTGCTTATTTGTTCTTTTTTTCTTTATATCATAAACATGCATCTTTCTTTGGCACTAATTTCATTATTGTGGTAACGTTTCTGGTTTGGAACTCCTGGGCAGAAATTTCTCTACTGCATTTACTAATGGGGAGAAGTGAAGAATTTATTCAGATCAATGAAGCACATCCACTCTGATATTTACCTAGTAGTTATAAACCCGAGTGTTCAGATTGATGGCTTCCAAGACAGTTTCCAAACCTTTCATGGAACAGCAACACAAGATACCTGATGTTCAAGTTCTAGAAAAAGCTGCTTTGCAGCCTCCTCCTTTACGGGTACCTAACACAAACAAATTGGAATCTGATACACCAAGAAAGTTGCCAAAGTCTGTGCTTCAGAGCACATCAGAGCATAAAACCGAAGAAGTGTTGGTGGACCAAATTTTGAATCACCAACCAAAGGAGTCTTATAACATTTCAACTACTAAAGTTACCGTAAAGGTTGCCAAATCTCTAGATCATGGTGTCTTGGTCGCATCCTCCAATAATCCGAAGCAATCCGGCCGACAGGCTGATTCTGTGGACGGCACAGAGACTTTGGATGCCAGCAGATCTCAAGAAAAGAAAAACTTAGAGCAGTGCAGTGAGAAAAATAGCTCATCTTCTGCCAAAATCAGTGATGGCACTTGCAGTTTGACAAAAACTAGTGGGAGTGCCAAAATAAGTGATCGGATTGATAGCGGCAAGAGTAGTATGTGCAGAGCTAGTACAAGCAGTGATGTTAGTGATGATAGCACTTGTAGCAGCATAAGCAGCAGCATTAGCAAGCCTCACAAAGCAAATGATTCAAGATGGGAAGCAATTCAAGCTATGAGGGCGAGAGATGGGGTTCTCGGTTTGAGCCATTTCCGGCTATTAAAAAAGCTGGGTTGCGGAGATATAGGCAGTGTGTATTTGTCAGAGTTGTGTGGGACTAAGTGTTATTTTGCAATGAAGGTCATGGATAAAGGATCTCTAGCTAGTCGTAAGAAGCTGCTCAGAGCCCAGACAGAAAGGGAGATATTGCAATGCCTGGATCACCCATTTCTTCCAACATTGTATACGCACTTTGAGACAGACAAATTTTCCTGCTTGGTGATGGAGTTTTGTCCTGGAGGAGATTTGCACATACTCAGACAGAGACAGCCTGGAAAATATTTCTCAGAACAAGCTACCAAGTAGGGACCTTGCTCTTAATTTCTGGTTATTCATTCTCTTTAGACACCTGTTACCTGAATTATTGAGCCTTTTTATTATAAAATTTCCACTTATCTAGTTCTTAATTGTTTAAACTACACATTTTTTCAGCCGTATAAAATGATCTTTGTATGCTTTGTTGTGACTTGGTTTTTCATTTTAATTTGTTTTGAGGTGAAAAACATGATAGCTGGTTGTCGTATGATTGGCAAAAGTTGAACTACACTTGTCTACCTTGTGAAACACACCATTACGTACCTTTTCGCTGACTCACATTATCACCAAAAAACTTCTAACTATGAGTCAGCACTATCTGAACCAATTTAAACACATCTGCTTGGATTTGTTGGATGTATACAGTAAATTTTACTATGCAGACCTTAAGCCTAATAAAGATGAGACATAACTTAAAGAAAAAGTTATGCATGTTTACTTGTATGTAGGCTTTAGGTGCTTGCACCTTTTACAGGGTTGTGCCTAAGGTGTGGCTTGGTGAAGCCCACAAGGCAGACCATCGGTAACACTGCTAAAAACATTCAACATTTTAATTGTAATGCGACCATCCACCTGAGAGACCATAAAGTAAACAAAATGGACAAACGGCACCATAATAAACTGACTGTGAATTGATGAACTGACATAGCAAAGTTGTTTGGTACTAGGAAATAACCTATCTAGAAGGTTAGTTTAGTAGAGATGGGGATGTTGAGACTCGAGTTGGATATCTACAAATACAAAACATAGAAAATAGACAGAACAATATGAAAGAATATGGTTGGCTTTTGTCAGTGATTTTTACATTGTCCTGTATCGCCCTTGCTGGGAGCATGACCGGTACATAGACCATGAAGTTTGAGGCTGACATCGTAGTTGACCTAGAGCTAAACCGACCGTGAAATCTATATTTGCCCTTTGATGTTAATATTGCTGACGTCCTTGCTTCCTCAGATATGCTTGATTTTTGTATTCTTATTTAGCTTTTGAACCATTCTACACTTTATATGCAAACTCAGATGCACATCTACTGCATCATACTTTTCCATGTAATCCAGTATAATGCAGGAACTTAAAATACTGAATGTGAGAATCCATTAAGGATGATATGCCTGTGATTTTGTCACCATCCTCTGTTTTTCTATAAATGCAGATTTTATGTAGCAGAGGTTCTCCTTGCTCTGGAATACCTGCACATGCTGGGTATCGTCTACCGTGACCTCAAGCCTGAGAATGTGCTTGTTCGAGAAGATGGCCACATCATGCTCTCTGATTTTGACCTCTCACTCCGTTGTGCTGTTAGCCCCACCCTCATCAAATCCTCCCACCTCAACTCGGACTCCAAACGTAGTAATCCTCTCTACTGTGTTCAACCTGCTTGTATCGAACCATCCTGTGTCCAGCCTTCTTGTGTGGCCCTCTCCCCTCGATTATTCTCCTTGAAGTCGAAGAAGGAGCAGAAACAGAAGGTTGAAACTGGAAAACAGGTCAGTGCACTTCCAGAGCTCATTGCGGAGCCTACCGATGCGCGGTCAATGTCATTCGTTGGTACCCATGAGTACCTGGCTCCTGAGATCATCAAGGGGGAAGGGCATGGTAGTGCTGTCGATTGGTGGACGTTTGGCATCTTCCTCTATGAACTTTTGTTTGGAAAGACACCCTTTAAGGGGTCAGGCAACCGGGCTACACTGTTTAACGTAGTTGGGCAACCACTGAGATTTCCCGAGTTTCCAGTTGTGAGCTTTGGTGCTCGAGATCTTATCAGGGGATTGCTTGTTAAAGAGCCACAACACCGGCTCGCTTACAAGCGTGGGGCTACGGAGATAAAGCAACACCCATTCTTCGAGGGTGTTAACTGGGCTTTGATAAGATGTGCAAGTCCACCCGAGATCCCAAAGCCATACGAGATTTTTCAGCCCCCGGGGGTTGTATCATCGGCAATCCAGAAGGACGCCACCGCCTCCGAGAAAAGTTCTGATAACTACCTGGAATTTGATTTTTTCTAGCGAGTTTTCAGAGACAGTGGAGTTTATCGTATTTGTGTATCGGGCCATGAGTAAGAGTTCCTGAATGCCACAAGGATCTTAGCGATTTGCTGTACATCTTCTGGTTCTCAATGTGGATGTCGTTGTCCCAAGCCAACTGTTTTGGCTTTTAAATCTGTAACCAAATGAATGTAGAGGAGGTGTCATATTTTCTGTGATGGTAATGTCAAGGCCTTGGCCATCCATTTTTCACTGAACCCTAAATGGTTATTGAATATATCATTTGTGCGAGAAATCTGACCTTAGCGGACGTTGGTGCACATCTTGGCTGACTGGGGAGAGAAGGTTCAAATACTAGGACGAGTATCATCTAAAACCCATTTGGCCGAATTTGATACAAGATTAAGTAAGGACCAACTTGCACTCGAAATGTCTTCTAGCACGGTTTTGTTCTTGCAATTTCCATGTCTTCTAGCACGGTTTTGTTCTTGCAATTTCCATGCATAATATTTGCATTGTCTCTGTTCTCTACGCACATGTTTTGTTTTTTTTGGTTGTCCTTTTTATCATCATCCATCATCTTCGTATAAATAATGAGTCGGTCTTCTTACCACACTTTTGCGTACGATAGATAGTATGGAATTGTGCCTGTTGCTTCAGTGGCAGAGCTTCTTCTGCCTCCTCTCATGTCATGTTTCTTGTTTCTCTTGCAAGAAAGAAACTAAGCGACAACTCTTGTTCATCTTAGGACTCGATCGTCGAGTCCGGCTTGTGATGGCTCGCAAATTAACAACACGGGACAAAATATTGTTTATGCATCTTTATGTTAAAAGAGAGAGAGAGAGAGAGAGAGCAGGCCACAGGCCTTTTCTTCCTTTCATGGGACGGTGGCAGTCGTATACGAGAGAGAGCGGGCCACAGAATCCACGTCCAGCGCTGCCATGTGATGTGACAATAATATATGCCTATTCCTGCTGTCGTATCCCATCACATGACGTTAAAAGATCGGAAAGAAAGAAGAGAAAGAGAAAGAGAAAGAGAAAGAGAAAGAAAAGGTTGTCGTTCCGAGAAAATCTACATCTCTCTCTCGACGTCGATCCCTACCTTCCGCTTCGTCAACTCGATCAGAGAACCACCTCTTGCTTGTCACACGAGTTAGAGAGTAGAGTAAGAAGCAGGAACAGCCTCATTTCCAACGTAAAGCAAGCATCGATCGATCCAGAGAAAGCCTCGAAAGCTGATGAGATGCTCTTTTTAGTCTGCGACTGCGTTGCTCGCTCCGTCTCTATCCCTCTAAAAGCTGCATGCACGATCGAGATTCACAGCAACCCACCGCTGGCTCATCGACTTGCAACTGCAACGAAGATTCTTCTTCTTCTTCTTCTTCATCACGCGCGCGAGCTCGCTTGTCGCCTTTTTTCAGAAGATAAAAGAATCGTATCGCCCACTCGTCTCCATGGCTAGTAGCCTATGAGATCAGCCTTTCGGCAGGTCTTTTTATGCCCACTGTCTGATTTGAGTGCTCCGTGGATAATAATTGCATGCCATTCGCCAACAAGTGGCCTGCAATAAATGAAGCTTTTTAGATGACATCATAAGTAAGTGTATATATCTATATCTATATCTGTATGTACGACTTGGTAAATCACATCGACTTTTCAGAATCCACCTGTTGTGTTCGTTCATGCACACACAAGTATAGAGCATAACTGTGTTAAGGTAATGGCTTCGCTCGGGTGGATTCCGGTCATCATCGACGGGTCTCTTGTGCTACTCCAATTCCATTAATTAGTTGACCCTCGTTTTCGTTCTTGACTTGTCTTGTTTTGCTTTCTTTCTCATCATCTTCCGATCACGTGCCAAAGACCCGTTCCTGTAGACTATTCTGTAACCCCCCGCCAACTCCAAGACGATAGTACGTTGACCAGGCTAATCCGGTCGAGTTTGCCTGAGTCAAACATTTTTACCACCGCCGGTCGTCCAATAACTAGACCATTAATATTCATTGGAGAAGAGAGATATTAACATGGATCCATCATCAACATCATCATCATCATGAAACATCATGCGATACTTCTTCGTAAATTCCTTTGTCACCGACGAAACGGGTCCCATACGCTGCTGCGGCCAACGACGAATGACAATACCTACTGCATCCCAATACCCTTCGACCTACGGCTGGGGCGCGACTGGGACGCCCGTGCGGGTCCCGCGAGAAGGAGCCCACCGACGGGGCCTTGCGTTTCCTGTGCCGTATGAAACGGGTGTATAAAAGGGCGTGGCGAGTCCCTCCCTTCCGATTCCTTGCCATCCTGCGCCGATAGAATGGCGATCGCCTCGGAGGACGCGATCGAGCGGCTTTCCATGCTCACGGACGAAGGTCTGTTTCTTTCGCCATTCCCTCCCGCCGAATCCTTTTCCTCGCTCGTTTTCGGTGGGTCTTGATGGTTTTCTTCATGTTCTTGCAGCCGATGATCTGCTGAAGGCTACATTTCAGGTTCGGTCCTCCGTGAAGTGAACTTCCGTGATTTGGATGAATTATGTGTTGGTTCCTTGGGATTCGTGGATCCGGGTTTGGGTTTTGGTTTTGGTTATGCTTGTCGAAGGTTCGTTTCTTGGATTCTTGGATTGGCGTGGTCGCCGGGGTCGGAATTCGACGCATCGGTTTTGGTCGATATGCTTCTTTGATATAGCTGACGATTTGGCTCATATGCGAAATGATTTACTTTTAAGCTTTTCATGTCATAATTTAAGAATCTGTTTGATTTGCGGCCGTGTGCTATCGGATGCAAATCTTGGTATCGATGTTACGAGTAGTGCCTCTTGGTAGGTTGGTTTATGCGACAAGTAATATGCACTTAAAATAGGACATCCTTCATTTGGTTGAAATTGCGCTGATTGATCACTCTCTTTGGCCGCTCAGATTGGCTCCTTTTCTCTTAAACTTGCAGCGAGCAGGTCCATCTAGTCTTCACACTTTACGTTTCTTTATACAATGAGATTCCATATTTGTTTATTTTATTCTTGACCGCTGCGTCCAGTTAAAAAAATGTTATTTAAAGGTTGGATCTATGTTTGGTTGAGCTTGTCACCACGCTTGCTGACCTTTTGAGAGACTGGTGAGGTAAGAGCATTCGTAGGACAGAGTTCCTTTTTACTGTGTTGGGAATCTTTCCGAGCAATAAGGCATCAGCTGCAGTGCTGGTTGTAAATTACCCCATGGTGCTGGCTGAGTTTTCTTCTCTTTGACTTAATCCATAAACACCCTTTTGCCTGTTTCGACAACCATAACAAGCAAGTGCCAGTAATCGGAGTGGTATTTATTATATCGACTGCTTGCAGCATGTACTGTGGTTGCATAAGCCAGCTTCAAATTGAGAATAAGCACTTGCCTACAGAGATGTGACTGAACACAGAGTTACTTTTGGTCAAAACTTTTTGTTGCGTGTCCCGTTATCTATGTCTATATGTATATGTACAGATAGAAATACATGTTATGGTGGTTTCTTCTGTTTGAATACAGGTATTATGTTTGCAAAGTATTTATCATCTGTGTTTCCGTGCTTGTTACCTCTTTTTTTTTTTAATTTTTTTTCTGTATGGTTTTGTTAATGATCCATCTTTGTCTGAGGTGTCCGATATATAGATTTTACAAGTTAAAACCTTTTTTTATTGGACTGGAAAAAAGAGAATCAAGGGTTTACTTTGTTGAAAATACCTACTTATTTGATTTGTTTGTTTGCAGAATATGCACCAAGGGCATCTGACACATACTTTGATGCGCTTTCTCAAGGCTAGAGAGTGGAGCGTCCCTAAAGCACATGAGATGGTATTGGCTGCTTTATGTATTTTAAATTTTTTTAGCAGCTGAGAAAGTACATCTTTCTTTTGCTAAAGACGCCCATCTTTGTTACAGCTGGTGAACTGTTTAAACTGGAGGGTACAGAATCAAATTGATGACATTCTGTCTGTAAGTTTATGAACTTCTATTAATAGGACTTGTCAATTGAATGAATGATCTTTTTCCAACACACCAATCTTGAGATAACCAATTCTGTGATTATGAAAATTTAGCTAGGAATTCTGTACAGGGGATGTATTTATCAAGGACCACCATGCTGTGCTGACCGGTGGTATCAGCCCTGGGCGGACTGGCATGTACCATTCAGCACACGTTATGCTGGTGCATACCAGTTTTTGAAAAAAGCCAACTGGAAAATATTAAAAGTTTATTTTTAAAGATTTTTCCTAATCTATTGGTATATAAATTGTATTTAGATAAGAATAGTGTATCTAAGCCATAAATGATGAATAGGATATTAGGAGGAAAAATCTGTCGAGAAACAACTTTGTCGCACCGGAAGAAGTTGCTTTTGTTTGATCTTGAATCAACCGATTAGAAACTTTAATCACGAGTAGTAAGAGTGTGAGAAAGAGTGAGAATAAGAGAGTGACTGAGAGTGAGTGAAAGAAGGGGGAGTGAAGGAGCTTTAAAGCCCCAAAAGAGGCCCCAACAGTCGATATAACCATTGGGATCAAACTAGACCCGATTTGGGTCAGTGTCGGTCAAATTCTGATTCGTACCAATCCGTATTGACCGATACATGACAAGTATCAACCGTATCGGTTGATACATGCCCAGTATCAATTGTCACGGGGCCATATTTCAGTGTATCGCCCAAAATGGACTGATGCGCATACTAGTCAATTAGTGGACTGGTATGAATTACCCATTTCATATCATTTTGGGCAGTATGTCAAACCTTTATTTATTACTATATTTTGCTTTTTCAATATTTTTTGTCCATACAACTCTGTTCTGCTCATTGAAGTAGAAAGAATAGCTAATTTTTTTATGTTTGAGCTGAAAAATGCCACAATCAGTTTAATTGATTCATAAAGGTAAAATTTATTCTCAGATTAGCAATCAGAAAAAGAACTACCACGAATGCTGCTAGCTACATTTTGACATATATATTCCAGACTCTGTCATGAAAAAACATAGCATAGCAGATGTTTCATATCATGACCAATGCGAGGTCTTAAAAATACAAGGCTGATTGTTCTCTCAGAGACTTTAAAGTTCTAACTTTTTTCCTTTCCAGTATGACTGTTCTTTTTTTCTAACTGGATCCTGTGTCAATGCAGAAACCTATAACTCCAGCAGGCCTATACAGAGGAATTCGTGAATCACAATTAATAGGATTATCAGGGTACTCAAAGCAGGCAAGGGTTTTTGCTTATATCATCATTAAGATTGGCTTATTATTCCTGATTTCAAGCATGTTGACCTAGTAAACATTCTTGATCACTGGGGGTCATGCTTTAGTATGAAAGAAGTCTTTAAATTTTTGTTCATTTGACGTACTGGTCCTATGCTGTGTCTGTCTTTTTAGTCTGTGAATTGTTGTTCTGAAGCTAAATGCTTGTTATGATGATACCAAATTAAGATCTAACAAATACTATCTTGTTATATTCATGTAAGTTATGTTTCTTAATGTGTTTTCTCGATTTCCTTTTTTTGACAGGGCTTTCCTGTTTTTGCGATTGGTGCTGGTCTCAGCACATTTGATAAAGCATCTGTAAGTCTTAAAACAGTTCTTATCATTGTGTTTTTCCTCAGGTATTTTTATTTTTCAACTTTGCATCGACATATAATTCATGATATTTGTGGAATATCAAATTATATATATGTATGTATTGTTATTAATCAATTTTGAGTTGCCTTTTTGCCTCCATAAGAAATGAATTATGCTATGCCATAGAAGCTTTAAAATCAAGCTATGGGTCTTAAGATATATGATAGAAAGAGACACAGAAGAGCATTAAACTAAACCTGGGATCAATTCTTAATTCACACACATAATGATTTATAACTTGGGTAGGTTCCATTACTTATATGAGTAGATAGTTTCATGGTATGCAATTTCGAATAGTACCGTCCGGTATGGGCGATACATACCGGTCCGACGATATATCGGTACGCGGACCGTCCGCTACCGGACTGATCGTCCTATAGTGCTAAAGTAATACATTGTAGCAGTGCTACAGTGCTATAATAAGAGGAAATCGTTCGATAAGTCCGGGTGTACCATTTAGTACGCCGGTATCATACCGTACCGAGCCAACCTCGAAACACCGGTACGGTACGATATTGCATACCTTGGGTAATTTTACATCACACGACACTTTACTTGTACTTATTATAAGTGAAAGTAATTCGAATAGGGAGTTGGTTATCAAGATAAGTGTGAAACCCATATTTTGCAGTTTTACATCTAACTGTGTGCTGGTTCCATAATTGCCAAACCTGCCCTTGAAGTAGTATTGCATGGACATGGTAGAAATCTACACATGCATATCTATTATGTAGTCTTTGTTTCTCGTGCAATAATATTGTTAGTGTGTCATTGATTCACATCATGGATTCGAACCAACCTGACCGGCTTTCTAAAGGTTATCATGTCTCAAGAACAGGGTTTCCAGGAAGTAATACACTTATAATTTTGTTGCTTCGCATGAATAAATAAGCAGATCGTTGACTTTGACTTTCGAGGAAGTGTTTGCTTAAAGTACTCAACTGCATTTTTGATAAAAAGAAGTCTCAAATTCATTGCAACATGAATTCTCCTTTTTCCAACATCTGATTACTCCTGTACTGTTTCCATAGGTTCGCGACTATGTGCAATCACACATTCAAATTAATGAATACCGAGATCGTGTAATCTTGGTGAGTATGGATATTGCATGGCCTTCATGCTTCACATGCATCCAGCTACCCTTTTACGAGCTCTTTTTCCCCTGTAGCCTGCTGCGAGTAAGAAATACGGGCGACATGTTGGAACATGCTATAAAATTCTGGATATGACCGGTTTGAAGTTTTCATCCTTGAGCCAGATAAAGGTTATTTTCATAATGCATTACCTTTCTTACTTAGGTCTTTGAAACTCTCCCCAACATATGCATACGATAATTGAGTTGCTGGTAGCTGGAGGATAGGTCGTGCTTCCAGTGATATGGAGCTTCAGTCAAAGTAGTGCCCTAAGAACAGGCTGATCACATGAGAGAGAGCACAAGCATGAACCCTTGACATCTCTAGTTTTACATTAAAAAGCCTTGCAGTGTTGAAAGAGTACTAGTTTAATAAAAGCCGACTTTGCTACGATGAGTTTGATATGGGAGACACAATTGATCTGCCGGGGTATTATTTGCTTGGGCTCTTCTAGCATGATACAGTAGTGCATTTGATTATTTATTTGGCTCTGACACCTTACTAGCTTTTCTCATTCCACTGCTCAGAACTACTACTTTTTATCATTTTGCTTCAATCATCGTGACAGTTCACTTCCACCCAATCCATTTTAGCTATCTTTATTCGTATAATTCCGCAAATGAATTCGAAAATCATGTATACATATTGTTTCCTTTTGTTAATAGTGCAGTTATTAACCATCATAGCCACTGTCGATGACCTAAATTATCCAGAGAAGACAGAGACGTATTATGTAGTGAATGCTCCATATATCTTTTCAGCTTGTTGGAAGGTATACATACTCGGATGGATTTTTCATAATACTAATAGTATCTAGTCATGCTAATGATGCCGCTTCTGTTCCATTCTGGCTATAGGTCGTGAAGCCACTCCTGCAAGAAAGAACGAGAAGGAAAATTCAAGTGTTGCAGGGCTGTGGCAGAGATGAGTTATTGAAGGTGAAAAAAACACAAAAAAAGAGAGAGAGAAAAATATTCGGTTATTGCTACTATTGTTGATCATTCATTAATTGCATGGCAATGGCATACTGACATCTTTTTCGTTTTTAGATAATGGACTATGCCTCCCTCCCCCACTTCTGTCGAAGAGAAGGTTCTTCGTGTTCTGGAGGCGCCGCCGCCGACTGCTACTCCTTGGACCATCCCTTCCACCAGCAGCTGTACAGGTACATGAAGCGGGAAGCAGAGCGTAAGGAGGCGGAGAATGGTGGGAAGCTTGGGAAGGAAGGGTCGTTCCCCGTGGAGGTGCCGATACCAGAGGCCATCATCGAGTGGGAGCTCCATAACAAGTTGGGGGACGCCAGTGGACGTGCCATGGACACTCCATCATGATGATGATGATGCTTATTAGCCGGGAGCTGCAGGATTCGCGAAGGTCGAATCCAGGTAGGTAGATGATAATACCATCGACGGTATGTGGTGGGCAGCAGCAAAGCAAAGCAAAGCAATGCAAAGCAAAGCACCCATCGTCATGGTCGGGGTCTTTACGCCGCAGAAAGAAAGATGGAAGGAAACCAGTCGTTTATTCAGATATCATCAAATAATAATATTTAAGGAATAAGACGTAGGCATCCTTACAGTCATCCGATGATGTGTTTTGCGGCGAAGGGTGTCGGTCCCCGTGTCTTCTTCACTCCTTGCTTGGTCTGTTGTGTCTTTGGAGGCAGGCACGACGAGGATGGGATCGAGCTCAACAGGTTAAAACGCAGTCGTAGGAAAGATTCAGATTCGTAGTGATCTTTTATTGACCTTCATATCCCATCTCACTTTGCTTCCCTGACTTTTACTCCGCTCAACCCTTTTATTTTATTTTTTTTTTATTCGCACGAATCTAACCCGGAAGCGGAAGCTTACTACACCACATCCCCCTGATCATTCATCATACCGCGCACCTTCTGGAAAATCTTTTTATGAAAAATCCCGTCACCTTCCGGTGAGAATACTACCGTCAACATTTCCCACGATATGAAGAAGGTAGAAAAATAATTTTTTGGGTATAGATTCTATTCGTGTGCATGAGGTAACAATACCTGTCGTGATCATATCATACATACCTCATCCGGAAATTCCGCTTACCTTCAGGTCTGAATACCGTCATCGAATTTGGACAATTTGACGCCAAAAAAATTTTTTTTGGCCACTTTTCTTGATTGCAGATGTTAGGTAAGCATACATGACGGTGATCATACCAGATCTATTATGAAAATCCCCTCACCTTCCGGTGTGTGTACAACCATCAGATTCACACAATTCGAAGTTTTTCTTCTTGTACCATTTTCCTATTAGCTGATGCACGATAACGTCACTTCGAGTAGACTTATGCTGGAGGATCCGCTGACGACAGGTGAGAATACCGCCATCAGACTAGCACGATTTGATGCCCAAAAAAAAAAATTTTGGCCTTTTTTCTTGCTGAAGAGTGAAAGGTAACATCACCTAGCGGTGATCAAACCAAGCCCCGCCCCTCTAAACTCGCCCGAACGCTGCTGATCGTCCCTCATATATTCGTACGACAAGAAGAATGGATGAGTCCGTTGTTGTTCTTGAATGGTGCCGTAGGGTTTCCCGGCCGCGGTCATCGGTGGCCCGATTTGGTCGTGAAGCCCCTTTTGCGTTTGTTTGACTGGCGTGGGTGTGAGTGAGAGCAGTAGCAAACCAGCCTTGTGTCCGTGGTGGATTCGGAGATGTTCTGCTGGATCGGTGCCTTTTAATGGTTGGAATGGCTCGCTCGTGCGGAAAGGTAAGCGATCCGTGTGTCCGAAGCATTAAAGAAACATCGTATTCGTCAAGACTTGGGGTTCCTCGACCCGCAACCTGAGCTTGAGACTTGGGATCTCCACTGTTTATCTCGTGCCTGCCTCTCGACCACCCACCCCATAAGCAGCTTCTTGCTGAGTGATTCACAAAAAGATAAAACAAATCCTACTGCTGCACCACAAGTACTTTACTGGGACATCGGCTCCCATGTCGCCGCTTTATTCCAATTAAATAAATACACACCTCATTTAGAAAGGAATGCCAACTCTTCTTTCACATCATCCTCCTCCTACCGTTTATAATACATACACATATATGTGCAGTCGACGTCGGTTTATGTTAAATCAAACATAATAAACCCCTCTCATTATTATTATACAGTTAGCTCTGAAATAAATAGTAGCGGGCAAGCAGCATATCATCATCAATACTCAATTTGCAACAGATTCATTCCACCAGCTCTAAAAGAACCATGCCATAAGACATGGAAACAGCAGCACTCCAGAAAGGTTTGAAATAGAATTAGACAAATCAAACTTTGAGTACACGTCCCCCCCCTTTAGTACATGTTTATATTCTTATATATATATATATATATATATATATATATATATAAAGATAATTCCCAGCTTCTCCCATCTCATCTCATCTCATCTCATTTCCCCTAGTTTGCTTCCGGTCTTTGCCCACTCATGCCATCTAACCTTCAACAAACTCTAATATAATCAGATGATCACAGGACCAGGCGCTTCCTGGTTCTTGAAAATGACGTGAAACGAACACATCCAATACCATAACTTGTCGGTCACATGAACCCTCCTCCTTACGCTTCCGGTGCTGCATACATACAACAAAACCATTTCTTCTGCAGACACACAACACAAAAAAGCACCTTAACGCTCAAATGGTTATACAAGCCATATATATAATATCTAGGCACTGCAGGTTGACCATCAAAACTTCAACACATAACAACAACGTTCCGAATAAGGAATTGAGATAATAACGGGCCTAACATGAGATGCTCATAAAGTACTTACAGCATTAGGCTTGGAAGCATAAGGTCCATGTTTAAAAGCTGTTCCTCCCTTCCCGGGAGAGTCCGTTTCACGTGAATTGCCACCTGTTTTCCTCTCATCTCTAGCTTTATTAAAGATCACAGTGAACCCCTCTGCAGAAGCAGGATCGTTGACATCCCACTCGCCAAACTTAGGCAAGGGCCGACCCTTGTCCTCCTGGAAAACCAAACACATTTATTACCAATTGGATATTACTGAAATATGGCAGGCTTCAAATGTTATAACATCCGTCTTGTTTCATCAGTGCATATCAAGTTTCAAATATAAATGCTGGCAAATGTGCATTTTCTTTTTATAACTAATGAAAAGTGAATGATGTTGAAGTCCATTTACACAAACCAATGATGAAGATGCCATGAGGCAATGAAGCTTCATTCGTATCAGAGGCATTCTTCTAAAGAAAGAAAGCGTTTAATTGCTTCATGTCCCATTTCCTGGATGATGGAACCACCCATATCCAACCAAATTTGGGCAAATCATTGCCTCATTGCTACAAAGTTACCGAGGAAAATCGAGAGGAGGCAGGGAATCCCCATCCCTTTTCCCTTCTCTCTCAATTTTTCCCCCAGCATGGATGATCTTGATGGATTTATCATGTGAAGAGTTTCCACAGCAAAACGACATAGAACATGGGATTGGGACATGATGTTCGGTTCTGTTTGGATGATACCCATAAAGATTGTGTATCTCATTATTTCCATGAGCCACTAATCACTTCAGCTACATTAACCAAAAGTCCTCTCTGCCCTCTCATAACCTGATATGTGAGATGCACAACAAAAGTAATGACAACCTCACATGCGAAAACAAAATTGCGGGTAAGAATTAGACATTATTTTTATTATAAAATACAAATAAATATGTGAATAGACTCCATCAGTGTACAAATTTGGTATTTGCATCTAATGCATCACACTCAAAAGCCAAGTCGAGGCATAAAAAAAGAAAAGAAAAAAAAAATGGGGCTTGCTACTATTTTGTCCCAACTACAAGGTTAATTTTCCAAATTTGTTCTAACCGTAGGGAAATGTTACAAGTCAAAGGTTATGAAAACCATCCTTATTGTCTCAAACCAAGATTGCACTGGTCTTCCTCTGATCCACCCATAAAATTATTCTAAATTGGTACATCGGATATTGCCCTCGATAGAATCCGATGGAATGAAAAGATAAATGAAGCCTACCCCAAATAGTTGGGATATACAAACCAATTAAGAGTGGCTGATGGAATCAGCAATCATTGCACGAAGAACTACTACTCATCCTGAAAATGAACCTTAAGGTTTTTGCCAGCTTGGGCCAAATCTAATCCAGAATGACATCAACTGGATTGTGAAACCTTATAGCATGTGGCCGATCAATTTTCAAAAAGTTTTAAAAGCCCCAAAGCAACATCTTTGGCTACTTCTACGCTAAGATCATACTCGGTTATAAAAACATGTGAGCTTATATATTCGATCCAAAAATTTGTTTAATTCAATGGATGCTTATCATGGCTTCATAAATTGCCTATATTTTTGGACTTGTTACGCTGCAGTTAATTTTTTCATATAGGTAAATGCAGGAAATTCGATGCTCATCAGCATGGGTCAAAATATAATCTGGCATTTGACACATGCCTCTGAGGAATAATGCCGAACACCATCGAGTATGACCCCCATCGACCTTATAAAACCACAACTACCCGAATGTGGATAAGCACCATATGGTGATCTATATGGGGGGGGGGGGGGGGGCTGAAAACAGGATAGCAAAGAGAGAGGCGATACTTCACCAACGACATTTAAAAAGTATCCAGAGGAAAGCATTTATTTCAGGATTATACGACAAGACATAAAGAAAGCCCAAAAGTGGATAAGGATTAAAGGAAAGAAAGAAAGACCTCATGATCTTGATTTACGGCCTAAAAGCACAAACTAAAAAAGAAAATCCATCACATTTCGGATCAAATAAGGTAGAATCCCTCGCGAAATGCAAGCGAAAAACATTGAAAGAATCCCTAAACATCGACGTAACGAATATCTGCCATATCTACCGGATTAAGGCAAACTTCAAAATACGCACAGAAGGAAACCAAAATCACAGCTGCAAACAACGGAACGTTTAAATCGACACCCAGATAACGATCCAAATCATCGATAGGCAATGAGCAAACAAGAGAATAGGAGGAGAAAAGAGGAGCGATGCAAATCTCGTCCACCAATCTCAGCCATCAAACCTCGAAGCCCTAACGAGATTAATCCCATAATACCAACCAAATAATCACACATCTGCAAACAATCCATAGGGTCATCAAAACAAGCAAAGAGAAGGGGGGAAACGAATCAGCACTTACCGACATGGTCTTACGGTGACGAATAAGGAATTGATGAGAAGGGAAGGGAAGGGAGAGGGCGAGAGGTAAACGAAGCGGGAAAGGGGGGAGAATCGTGAAGGACGAAATAGCTTGGGGGTCGGAGACGGTATTTATAGTGTGGGGGAGATGGGCTGAGCTACGTGGTTATGCGGGCCGTAACGGAAACGGGCGGTTCCGTTACGGGTGGGACGAGGAAAGGGACTGATTTCGTAAAAGACGGGTGCGGACAAGTGAACGGAACGGCGACGAAGCGGGTAAAGCGGTAGCGGCAGCTTAACGGTGCAAACGGGTTGTTTTGTTTGTGGTGGGAGGATTGCCGATATAATAATAATAATAATAATAATAATAATAATAATAATAATAATATTATTATTATTATTATTATTATTATTATTATTATTATTCAGCGACGGTCGACCCCCAAGAAACAAAATGATTATTAAGAAATCTCAAAGAAATGAAGTTTTCTCTTTGGACTCAAAAGGCAGGAATCGATTTCTATTTTGTTTTGTTTACTTCTCTCCCTTTGTTTCTTTTCGAGGAACATTATCGAATTTCACATATTCCATTTTCCCCAATCAGGCATTCGAATGAAATCTCGGTTCCAACCAACATATATTTTGCATCCCATTTAGTATGCAGTGCAGTGATCAATGTAAAAAAAAAGAAAATGAATTTATTCCGATGATGAGAAAATATGTTTCTCAGATCAAAGATGTTTCTGGGAGTGGATCACAACATTCGCCAACTAGAAAAATAAATGGAGCGAGAGAGAAAATTTCCATGAGGATAGAGGACGAAGGCTCCGCTCCGCTGCCAGATGACACACACACACCTGCTGCACATTAAGAAAACTCATTTAGGGGAGTTGAGTCGTCAGATAAATATGAATTAGGTTGCTTGCTCTCTCGGCAAATGCTACGTGAGAACAAGTTGTAAGTCGATTTGTAGATGCACATGCAACAGTGCAAGTCACTCGTGCAGGCCGTAGAAGAATGGCATGAAAGCAGAATATTAGCTCAGAGATCAATTTCCGTATGTTTTACCTATGAAAACTACTAAGTGGGCATGTTGTTACTGCTACTATCGTCAAGGTTCAAAATACTAAAGTGAACCTATCTATTGTATATGGTGGACCTATCTATCTATCTATACCTACTGATGTCACTTGAAAGAATACTAAAGTGAACACAGATCAATACCGAGCTATAGGGAACTTGGTTCTCAGTATCCATCTTTGATTCTACTGGTATATTCGATACATTGGCTCCTAACAAAATTTTAATATTCTAGAGAAAAATATATCACGATACGTGGGAAACTTACTGGATCAAATGAAGCTACAGGAGCTCTAAAACGAGTGCAGAGGCTCCCCCACCACCGTTGCAGACACCAGCAACTCCAATCTTGCCGTTTCTTTGTCTCAAAACCTATCAAAATTTAAGAACGAAAGCTAATAACTGCTGATCAGAGAGTGTATGCTTCTGACATGAAATTATTTATCAGTAAATTGTTAAATAAACCTAATCTTTGGCATTTAGATATAGTAATTGTTAAATCAATAACATCTAACACCAGTCTCGAGATGTATGAAAGCGAGTACTGACATCAAAAACTGAGCATCCAACATCAGATCAAGAAGAAAAACAACCGACTGCCAAGATTTGGTGCATACCCCTAGCAAGGTGACCAGTATGCGAGCTCCACTGCAACCTAGAGGGTGTCCCAAGGATACAGCCCCACCATGAACATTAACTTTATCCTATGGGTAAATAAGCAAACAGGGCAGTGTCACATAATAAAGTAACGTCAAAACATGATACATATAGACTCCTGCAAAGAAAAGAAATGGGTAAAGCTCCAACGGTTGAGCTTTTAAAGATACAAATAAAATCCACAGGACTCACAGAAGGGAGCGAAAGAAGCTTTTGATTTGCGAGGGCGACGACCTGTCAAGGAGAACCAGGCGTTAGTCTGCTTGGATAGTGTGATTATTAGGATTAAATGAGATTGAGCAAAATTATGAGAAACTGCAACTGCAGATACATACAGAGAAAGCTTCATTTATTTCATAATAATCTACTTGAGAAGCCTCCAAGCCAGCATTTGAAATAGCTTTCGGAATTGCAAGTGCAGGTGCTGTTGTGAATAACTCGGGGGCCTGTCTAAGAAAACTCAACTCAGCCTCTATTGTTATAGGACACCTTCAAAAAAAGGATGAAATATGATATCTTTGTATAAATTTATAAGTCTCCCAAGCCACACAGAAATTATATATCATGCATAGCCATGACGAGATAGTCTTTCTAAATCTTAATAAGCTGTACATGAGCAGCATCAGCATAGCCTCTGATCTTTGCAATCACTTGCAATCCCAGTTCTAGAGCCTTCTTTCCACTTACTAGGACTAAAGCAGCAGCACCATCACTGATAAAAATCAAATCAAAGGGAAGACATCAAATGGTATAAAATACAAGATTAAAATTAAAATTTAGCTGGTTAATCTAGTATCACACTTCAAGTGAATCTTAATAAGAATCAGATCATACTCAGATTTCAGAGAACAAGGAACAAAATGAAATTCCCACATCATGCCAAAGATATTACAATTAGTAATAGCAATGACGTGAAAGTGAACTGTTCATATGAAAATGTGATGGACATGGCTATCAACGAGTTGACAATCGTAGGAGCAAGGTTCGGTTGAACTGGTGTGTTCTAACTGTTATTTACCGATCCAAATAGGATCGACCCCCAAACCAGGCAATTACGCATGGTCTGGTTTGAACTAGTTTTTCTTTTTGTACAGGCTGGCAACAGCTGTTGATTGTCAACAGTCTGTTGTTGACAGCCAAAACAGCTGTCAATCACTGTTTCAACAGCCCTCTTCCTCTCCTCCTCTGTTGCTCATCCTTCTCCTCCTCTCCTCCTCCTCTTCTCTCTCTCTTTGGTCCGTGTCCATCGGAATTCTAGCATACCATGTGTTGGTATGTTGGTACATACCAGATGCATACCAATGTGACCAGGGACTGGTGGTAGGGGCTTTGGACAGAAACTTGCAACCTCGGATAGAAGGGTGAGGAATACATAATCACTTCTACTGAAGCTTTAGATTGAGATAACAACAATTTAAACATAAAAAACGACATGACATGGTGGATTTAAAAGCACTCACGATGTCCAGCAACAAAAGGTAAAACTAAGCCATACTCGTGGACCACCATTTCAGTTTTCAGGACCATGTCATGGACAGTATGCATATATCAGCAAGGTTCGCAATATCATACCGTACCGGTGTTTCGATCTTGACTCGGTACCAGTACCGGTACGGTGTACTGAGCGGTACATCCAGGTGTACCGAGCTGTCACGACCTTAGCTGGAATTGCCTAAGGCGTGAGGCACCCTTGCGGCCAAAGACTCGAACTTAGCTTGCGTTACCTAAGTCGCGAGTCACCCTTGTGGCAAAGACGCGAACTTAGCTTGCGTTGCCTAAGTCGCGCTTCGCCCTTGCGATCTTGCTCCGCAAGGATCAGCCACTTTGTAACCTCTCGCAGGTCCCGAAGGACCTGTAAAAGAGAAAGAAAGTTAGATCGAAAGAACGAGCAACGGACAAGTCCCGAAGTCTCGCGAAAAGGGAAGCTTTACAAGCAAATCGTCGAACACCTTGTGTGCACAAGAGAAAAGAGGGAGAGGGAGAAAAACAAGGCTTTCAAGGATGAACGAACAGCTGTAAGCCCACAAACAGCCGCTCACCTGGTCCCGGGCGCAAAACCAAGTTCCCGTAAAGGTCACGTACGAACTTGCGAAAGAGTGTTCAACGCCCGGTATATAACCGAAGCCCCATCCAGCCATGTGCCACCCGGGGGGTTCCTGGGTGCTGAGATGGTTGACATTTTGGTGAGCGGAGGCAGCACTCCGCTCACCTCCCGCGGCACGCAAAAACAGAGCCGTTTTGGGCTGTTTTGGGGCTGTTTTGCTCGGTTCGGTGAGCGATCGCTTTGCAACGCTGCAGCTTGTTCGAACTTACATATTTACAAGCAAAATGACCCAAAACCATGAGAAAACATGCTGTCAAGCAGCTGTACATGCGGGTGTGAGCGACGAACGGTTCGTTGAACGGAGTTGTTGTGGGTGCGCGACGACCGTTCGTGACATAGCGGTACACTCTAGCACTGCTACAGTGCATTACTACAGTGTACTGATGCACTGTACTGCTACTGTAACGGTGCACTACAACAGTAAACTGTATTGTTGCAGTGCTACAATGCATTGCAACAGTGTACTATACTATAACACTGCTACAGTGCACTACTACAGTGCAACTTCTATGAACAGTGCAAGAGATCGTTAGAAAAGGAAATACTTGGTAGTACGTTTATGCTTCTTTTCAATTTAAACTTTTATCCCCAAGAATGCAACAGCGACGTCAAGAAAAGTCAAAATTACCTGATACTAGATGCATTTCCAGCTGTAACTGTACCACCATTGTCCTTAAAACTTGGCCTGAGCTTCCTCAGTTTTACAGGATCAAACTAGCAAACTCAAAGAAGAGAGAAATAAGTAGATAGAAAATGACGCAGGGTTAACATCCAATAGTGAATCAAAGAATTTGGATTATGGAAAAGAGAACAATATGAAGAAAAATATGCAGCATACTATTACATGATAAAACAGAGTACTCAATGCTTCGAAAGAAAAGGTAAATAAATACCCTACTTTCCATTTTAACAAAAAAATCAAGGTACTAAACAAGAAATTATAGAAAAATACAACAGGCTAATCGATTAAAGCAAGCAATCCTGCTTAGTGACTTTACCTTTTCCAGGCTTTCATCCTTATCAATGATCACTGATGGTTTTCCTCTGCCTGCCGATACTTCAACCTGAAAAGCATAGTACAAATGGAACAACTTCTCGCCTACGATATTCAGCAACAATTTACTAGAGATAGAAGGACTAACTGGAGCTATTTCCCATGCAAATGCACCACTAGTCTTTGCAGTTATACCACGCTCATTGCTTTGAATAGCATAATCATCCTATATGAACAAAAGAAGATACAAATGTGATAATTTTGTGATCTATGAAGATAAACCACAATACATAGACCACATTGCCAATACCACAGAACTGTCCAGGAAATCATTATATTACACATTACTACCTTTCTTTACCAGAGTAAAAAATATATCAGAAAAGAATACATGGAAACATATAAAGAATGTTTACATGTTGAAAATAAATCAATAGACAATTCAAACTAACATCATATGTCAAACACCCACAGAGTTGCTCTGGACCAATTGTCACAGTCCAACCTGATAGACCTACTAACCCAACAACGTAAATGATAGGAAGTAACCTAACCCACCATCCACCTTTGACATGGGACTAATTGGGGAATTAACAGATCTGGAGCTGGAAAAAAATTGATGCTTTAATAGACCTGAGCATAATGAATTAGACATTAGTATGACAGAAATATCAAGCAGAAAAAGGAAGAAAATTTAGCAAGGGTTGGACATAGCCAACCACTTACAACTGATCACATGCTGTATGTTCGAGAAAGATGCATTAACATAAATATAACAGTATTTAGAATGAAACACAAGCATTGTGTGTTAGCATCAGCTATCAGTAACATCAAATATGTGCAAAGAGGTTTGCTGACATCAAAAATAAATCTCAAAGAGACCAGTAAACCTTCTCTACTAACAAATACATGACTTGTAAACAGTTCCTTGAAGATCAAGGCACATGGATAATGTTACGATTTTACCAAATACTTGATTTTGTTCACATGAAAAAGCATAAATATTATGCAGAGAACAAAAATGCTGAACAACCAGGTACGGAATAGGTAAGTGACGATGGATTACCTGCTCTTCCCTTGTTATCAAATGATGATCAGCACAAAGTTCAGCACACATTCCCATGGCATAGTTATTGTATACATCCCAAAGACCATCCTTAAGCATTCCATCGACTAGAGTATCATGTCCAAATCGAGAACCCTTTCTGCATAAAATTTGCAATGGAGAATGGTAAAATCATGTATTTTCACTTGAAAAATCAGTCTGTCAGAAGAAGGCCAACCAAATGGAGAACACAAATGTGCAAAATCGACAGAAGAAGGCATGACGAAACTTGTCGTGCTAGTTGAAGAAAGAAGGGAAAAAGAATGAAACAAAGAATTCTGTTGTCTTCATAAGTACCAATATAGTCTTGCACATCGACCATTGAAATTTTATATGTGGTTGTGCAATTAAAGTTATCAACTATGATGGCAGAGACTGCTTTCAGAATCAAAACTTTGAATAGAAGAATCTTACTAAAGTTCCCCATATCTCACTAATAACATACATAATCATTTTAATTACTGAACTTCTTTATAATTTACCATTTGGAATATGTGAAAAGACCTTGTTTTATCTTAATCAATCACCAAATCATTGATACTCCACAGAGAAAACAATAATCCATGAACTGAATATGTTACACGGGTAATTTTTTAGTTTCTTTTAGACTTACCTATCATAACACACCCAAAATTATCTACAAATTTTGAGCAGAAATTTAGCTGTGATTTTCCAGTGAATACCGTAGAGAGATCATCAGGGAAGGACGAAAGTCATATAAACAACCAACCTTGCTTCTGCAACATATTTAGGGGCATTTGACATGCTTTCCATGCCACCTGCCACAACTACATCATTGATACCCAGCTGGATACTCTGTGCCGCAAACATTGTGGCTGTGAATATAAAATAATCATTAAATGCATAGGACTTGCCAGCCAAAAAATTTAGGTAAATCTTAATGAAGATTGTACCCTTCATTCCAGATGCACAGACTTTGTTGATGGTAGTACAAACAACAGTATTTGGTATTCCAGCACCTAGTGCAGCTTGCCTAGCAGGAGCTTGCCCAAGATTTGCACTCAAAACATTGCCAAAAAAGACTTCTTGCACAAGTGCTGGATCAATGCCAGCCCTTTTAAGAGCACCTGAACAATATGGACAATATCTCAGAATATCGAACGGATTAGGAGGGTATAAAGATGAGAAGGTAGGAAAAAATTATATAGGTCTTACATTCAATCGCTACAGATCCGAGTTTGGTTGCCGACAAAGAAGACAAAGCACCAAGAAAGCTACCCATTGGTGTTCGTGCAACACCAACAACACATACATCTGTCCACGATGAAAAAAAAAATTTGTTGTGATAGATCTGGAAAATGAAGCATACATCCCTTGACACATACTAAGTATGTTAAACAACAGCAAAACTGTATCGGGTTGACCTTATTCTTTACAATTAAATTGTCCAGACTTAACTAGCCGATCGTAGTCAGCGTTGTGCAATTCTGAGAAAATTAACTCATTTTAGCCCGGCAATACTGACACTGGTGTTGCCAGCAAGTATAAAAGCATTTTCCCGAGCTATCACGGTAGCTTCAGAACATTACATAAGCACAGATTGAGTCGGTTTCTATTTTAGTTCATGACCATTAACCCAAACACTAAGGTATCAAATGAAAACAGACTGCAACAGTTACAAATTACAGATATGATATCCCGAATCTTTGTTGAACTAGATCATTTAGACCAGCCATAACATTCCATAGGGAAAATATTTCAGGTATCGAAAATCTTAGTGATTCGATGAATATAAATTTGTTAGCACACTAAATTACAGACAGCTTTCAACCATCTTAATGGATCAGGAAAATGATTCAACTTGTTATGGCTGGTCGCTAAAGTCTGTGTCATTAAGATCCCGTAAAGTATATAAACAAAGGAAAGCAATTCTAAATAGAACTCATTGGCGAAAACTAATGTTGTATCATGGTTTATTCTGCAATATGTTTACCTCTTGGTTGGATCAGATCTGAAGCCATTGTTGCCTCCGTCAACAAATCCAAGTGAGATAATTAATACAAGCCACTATTCTGGTCTTAAAAGAAAACAACAAGAAGAAATATTATAAGCATCACTCCATCAGTCAGTCAAGCAACATAAACTCAGAACCGAAAAGAGAAGACGGGAAGCTGCAGTTAACGCGTGGCTAACAGTGCAACCACCTCAATATGTTTATGCGTCAGATCAAAACGGTAGTTACATGTGCATGGGAAACAAATCATGCGAGACTCATATTTGGACCCGAAACCAAACTAGATTAAAGCAAATATTTGTTCTTTAAGAAAAACGCCAAAAGCAATGATACAAAGTTGTATCATTCTAGATGACAAAAGACAAAGAAGAAATCAATTAAATGGCATGATAGAAGCAATTTACATAGAGAAAGAGGGAAACAAGAAGGAAGCTGCAGAACCACAACAAATAAAAGCGACGCCAAGTTTATCGCCCAAAATAACAAAAAAAAATAAAAATAAAACAAGAAATCTGATTAAAATAATGCCAAAGAAATGAAAAAGCAGCTCAAATGTAACAATTTATCATAGAAACAACGTGCGTACAAGAGGATGAATCAAGAAGGGGGGGGAAAGAAAGAAGGACGGGTGAAATGCAAAGAAGAGACCAGGAGACAGAGAGCACAATGCGGAAGCGTAACAGAGATCTGGGGAAAGAAAAGAAGGAAGAAGCAAAGAGAGAAAGATGGGTTAGGGTTTTTGGGGAGAGGGGTGGAAGGAGGAAGAGGAGGCGGAGGAGGAAGAGCTCACCTTCGTCGGCCCGAGAGGAGGAGGAGTAGACCACATCGAGGGTGGTCCACATATGTAGTGCCCAGCACGTGCGGGGCAGCGGGACGGGATCCATCGCCGTCGTACATTTCGCACTCTGTACATACTTCAAAATTGCAACAACTCCTTGCTATTATTATTATTATTATTATTATTATTATTATTATTATTAGTAGTAGTACTGCTACTACTACTATTATTATTATTTCGCATTTCTAAATGTCCACTTTAATTAAACCGAGAAAAAAAAAAAAGGTGTTGATCATGACTTGGACAGCCACCGCGCTAACAGATTCATGTCACCACTGGGCACCGAATCTAATCTCTGTGGAAGGAAGGAAGGAAGGAAGGTCTTCTCCGGCTACAGATTAATGTGTTGAATCTGATCACAAGGAAAGGTGGAGTAGTGGTGGATTGTCCTTTTCTTTTTATTTCAGTGCTTTGCATGGGTCGATGGTGGTAGGTAGGGAGGTAGGTTGGTAGGTGGGCTTGCGCACGTGGGAAGAGGGAGGGAGTGTTGTTGGCATGAGTCACGAGCGAAGTCGGATCGGCTCTGACATGTTATCATCCGACTCAGACTCCTCTCCGTTCGAGGCCAAATCTTTCTCCGGCGAATTTTCAAAAAAAAAAAAAATCCTTACATCTTTGAGAAATTCGACGTATATTTTTTTTCATAAATGATATGACCCGACCCTCCGCTATCACTTCCCTTTCTATTGTCTCATCGGACTTGTAATCATTACGGTCGTCGTTGTCCTTATATCTTTCCATAGAGTTTCAATGATCATCATTGGACCTATCCAATAATAAAGATATAGTAATCTCCATTAGCCTTCGTCTTTATCGAACCTAATAATGATGAAGATACGATGAGAGTAAGATACAATCTTTACGATTTTTTTTTTACGTCTTTTTATTAGTTACGAAAGCTACGAGTAAAATCGGGCCACACCCCTTCTTTGCCTATGATCGATCATGATAATCGCTTGCACCCTTGCGTAAAAATAAGACAAGTAGATCCAACAAAGTGAACGCATTGCTATGTAAAATAAAATGATATTTTCATATAGTAAAAAAATGTTTTACGAAAATTTATGTAAATTTCTAAACAAATAATTTTTTCAATCATTATGTATATAACAATGCAAATAATATTAAAAAAATATCAACAATCTTGTTCTATGAAAATTTCTGAAATCATGGATGTGAAAACCTGTTTTTTGGCCAGGGAAAATATATACAATTGATTACACGTCTAAGCATCTTAATTGAACTTGTACATGGGAAAAAATTAGGGGAATACATTTACTGGCTCATGATTCTTAGCAACCGATGCGCATTGACATTCACATCAAAATAATCACCATCTTGATGAAGTGGGATGAATTAAACTTCTTCGAAATTTTCCAGACCGAATCAGATGGGATCATCATCACATCATCTTCTCGATTTTTTCGAGATTTTTCACTTTTCCCATGGATCTGAATGCTAGTGCCAGGAAAATACCTGCAAGATCCATACAGTGGGAACTGAATCCAAGCGAAGTTCATGAAAACACAATACGTACCTCTTTTTTTTTTTTACTCTTTGCAGAGGAAAAAATAATCAATAATTTTAATGCTAAAAATATAAGGCTCGATTGAACAATAATATAAAAGCCAACAGGTTCGATTTCATAGAACATATTGAATCGGCCTCTTACCAGCACCAATGAACGATCCGTTTGCAATGGCTTGGTGTCCTTGGCTGCCCAATGTGACGCCGACATTCAGCAGGGTTCCACTTAGAGCCAAGCACATGGTGGCCATCTGCAATACTGAGGCTCTTCTTGCGGATCTTTCAGACTGGAAAAAAATATGAGCTTTGTGGTAAATAGGGAAAAGAAAAGAACAAAAGAATAGAGTAACGATAATGCAGGTTCATCTAAAACGTGCATTGGTTAACTACCGAAAGCGCTCACTAGTAGTATAACGTGCAAATTTCTCCACAAAAAAAAAAGGGTGTACAGATGCAGTGAGGAGATATATCTCTATTAGTGAAGACAAAAGGAAAAAAGATGTCCTTTCTGCAGCTTGCTTCTTTTTCTCTTCCATTTTCATGGTTGCTTTATAGCAGGAAATTATCCTGCTGCTGTCCGTACTCAAGTTCACATCTACTGAAACCTAATTTTTTTCAGAACATTTAGCTTTTTACATATGAAGCTACTTTTATTATCAGTCGTATTTTTCTACAGGCCTAAATGAGCACAGACATAAACTCTGATGGACTTATGGGGGATGGCAAATATTCACATGAGAACGATCACCTTCACTTATGGTCGTTGTGTTAGTGTGTGTGCATGTGTTATGTATACATAATTGCTAAAATTTAAATGTAGATTATTTGACACAAAATGACTGACTGTGCATTTCATAATGATACCTCGAGCACCCTGACGCGAAGCTTTAAGTCTCCGGATTCAAGTTGGCCCACAAAATTTTCTATTCTCTGGATCCTGTACGGCATTGAGATAGTAAGATCTCTGGCCTGCAGTTTGGCAATGCGTCGTCTTTGTTAGGCAGAACAAACTACCGATCGGTTATATTCGACATGAAACATCTATAACAGAGGTTCAGGGAAATAAAGAATGTCTAACAAAGACACCACTGAGGGAAACTATCAAGACAAGAAGAAGAAGTTGCAAAACGCCATACGTCATTAGCTTGTTTTCGTATCTCCTCAACAAGTTCTGTCCCACCAGGTTGCTTCTGTCGTATGTCCAGTAATTCCTGAGGGATTAACAACATGATACAACATAGATATGAGAATTTGGTTGCCCATTGGATCCCGTCATATATGAAAGGAATCTTATTTAAGGAGAACATAAATGAATACATATGATTAATTTGAAATGTTAAGGTCACAGAGGATGTGCAGTAGAATCAGGAATGTTGCCACGGCAATGAGTATACATATATATATATATATATATATATAGAGGGTAAGGAGCTTACGAAATATTGAATGCATGAAGATATTTTCTAAGAGGAAGATAAGGTAACAGGAAGGTGTGAAGAAAATCTCGTAAAGCAGCCTTCTACAATGATGCTGCAAATACAGAAAGCTGAAACAAAGAAACTAATGCCAAAAGTTGAATTATGGCATGAAGAATGGCCTTTTTTTTACCTGAGCATATGGTGCAGCAATTTTTGCAAAGGAAAACTTTGGATCCAACATGTATCCGATGCCTGCAGGTCAAAAGTAGAAGATAAAGAAGATGCATATTTGTCTTCTGTTGAAGCAAAGTATCTGTACTGCTTATGATAACTACATGCAGTAATCAATAGTAAGCCCTCTCTCAATATCCATATAACAAAATTGCAATTCTTACAAATGTTACAATAATAACAGAATCCACTAGCTATGACAGAAATTTATCCTGGTTTACTCATGTAACTAAAAGCAGAAATCACATCCAACCTACATCATTAGTTTAAAGCTGAGTTACTTTGAACATGTTCAGGTATTCAGTAACATTTTATGGGATTAATATAGTTGAAGTATATATTGATCCACTTAAGTTCATTAAAAAAAGGACTCGATTTAAGATAAATAACGAATTAGTGCACAAGTACTACAACATCTCAGATGAATAATGAATCGATTTAAGATGACATAACAAAATTATCAATGCAACAGAGAGAATATAGAAGATGATGAAAGACATTTAGTATGCAACTCTGGATGTAAGAATGCACCTTCAAGGGTCATGAATGCCCTCAGGACAAATGTAAAGGTGGATGGAAAGCGGAACGGCTGATCAGTTGCTATGGCAAACAAGTCCTACAAAAAGCTATTAATTATTCACCTGTATGAAACATTAGCACTATATGTACAGGACTCCTCAACTAATGCAGCCTACCTCACCGATTACTGCAACAGTCTGCTGATGATCGGTTGTTTGGCTCAAAATACCATCCAATACAAAATTTATAGACCTCCTCACCTAAACAATCATCAGAATGTACAAGAATTTAAATTCACTCTGAGTAGTTATCATTAGATGAAGAGGGATTTAAGAATATTAGCAGGCTTTGCTAACCGATGACAAGTCCCCTGTTGGTTGAAGTGCTTCAAGTTCAATCAGACATCTGACAACCTGTGTAACACTCATTGTTGAATCCAAAATTGTTAATAAATCCAAGGATGCTAATTAATGCCAGAAACTACTGCATCTAAGGCACTCCTTTGATGTCAGAATTACAATTATAGCACATGTAGATATTACTGAATCCAAATCTACAACTTAAGCCAATATAGATTGTTCTGGGGAAGGTTCCTAGTAGTAAATATTTGCATACCAGATATTCAAACAGAGAATTACCATTTCATAAATTTATATCTAGATTAAATTGTTTTTAATTTAAAATTATTACAAAATTTGATTTTTCAGAGAAGTTCATCAAAAAGTTAGCAAGCGACAAAAAGTTAATAAATTTGCTAGCACGAATGAACTACAATACCCAATTAATAAACACACAAAAAAAATGCTATTGTTACACTATACTAAAACATGGCTCATCTGTCATATACTACTGAATTAGCACATCATCTCATACCCAAGTTGTTTGCTTGAAATCAAATTTTAAGGTAACATGTTACATATTGAAGTATGTACCTAAACCACTCTTAATATGGCAATTTCTTGTAAAAGGCATGTATGATATCACAAGCTAGAAATGAGCATGCAAGATGCCATACATTATATACAAAAGATCATTCCACATAGGAGGAGGACCTCAATTAAACAAATGACAGATCATCTTCATGCATGGTAATATTATTATTGTCAATACCTTGTTTACATCCTTCTCATAGACTGCATAGAACAGTTGAAGCAATCTCTCCCTGGTGAAAGATTTAATTTCACCCATCATACCAAAATCATAGTAGATAAGTGACTCATCCATTGCAATAGCAATATTTCCTGGATGGGGATCCGCATGAAAGAAGCCAGCCTTCAATATCTGAGTTGGCAAAAGGTAAAAGCAAGTTAAGTGTAAATCAGTTTAACTGTGTATCAGACATGAAAATCCATCAGCATCATTATACCACCATCTAATGACCAAGTAAATTCTTAAGCAAGCATGGTAAGTAAAGCATTATGGGCATAATTGCTAGTTTTAAGTGAAATGGCCTCCCAGTTTGATACATTATGAACCAGCGTTTGCCACTGGTTGTACGAACCAGGATTCAAACACAAAATGTCTACACACACATTTTAGAAACAAAGTTATGGGATGAGTTCTCCTGGCATTTGAGTGATATGGACAAGTCCTCCTAGCATTTGAGTGATACAAGGCCAGAAGCACTATAGCTACCATGATTACCCCAAATAAAATAGGAAGTATTGCTAAATCTATCAAGCAATCAAGCATAAAAAAAGAAAACAAGCATTGAGAAAAGGGAATATGGGATTGTTGTCTCGTATACTGGCTTAAATCGTTGATAAAAAAATTGAAGGTAGCATCAAAGCTGAAGGTCCTGTGTTCGAATCTTATCCGAGACATACTTATAATAGAAAAATATCCCTAATTAATTTAAGTTACACATGTTCCATTGAGCTATCTGCCACCCACATTTGATAAGGAGTGTTAAGAATATAATCAATAGATTATGTCTCTTTTACTGGCTTAAGAGATACAATGGCATTTATAAAAAAATTTAAAATTCCAAAGTGCCATTGAGTAATTGATACAATTAAAAAGAATGAATCTCTTTACCTGCATCAAGTATGATTCTACTGCACGTGTTGCAATCCGAGAGCGACTATAGCCCTTTGCATCTATCTGATCCAAGTTGTTTATTTTTATTCCTACCCAAAAAAAGCAAGCTTCAGTGTCAAATTCAAGCTGTAAAATTAAAACTTAGCATGAATGAGTTTAGTGCTTCATCATCATCCCAGTGTCAATTACATCTGAAACATGATCAGCCATAAGTGACCAAACTTGCATGCTTCAAAGTGTATCATATTCAAAAAATTAAGTTTATGTTGCAAACGTACCTGGAACATACTCCAAGGTCAGCACTTTTCTTGAGGTGTAATCCCAATATATAAGCTAAAAACAGAAGACATATATGTTGTTAGATTCAGACTAGTATTCAGATGTGATCATCTACCTTTGAGAGACCAAAAGAAAGCTAAATACAAAGGTCCATCAGTGAATGAAACATACAGGTACACGGACCCACTTTAAGTTTCTAAAATCCCGTCGAAATCTATCAGCATTTTTTCCTTCATTGATATAGTCAATTTCTTGATACAATATCCTGAAACACAAGATTGCAAGAAATTCTAAATAAAAATTATCAGAAAATAGTTTCATAATAAACTTATTTGACTCCCAAGTGAAAGTGAGAAACAAGAATGTCATGTGCAATTGCCATGAATCTGAACAGATTACAAGCACATGCCAAATGAATCAGAGCTATATAAAAATACATGCTATCTTGGATTTTATTGTCTCAAATTTGCAAAGAGAGCTTAACAGAATTTAGCAGATTTCCTGGAATTACATAGCTGAGAATCCTTATTGTCGGTATGATTTCCTCAAAAAAAAAATATTTGCAGTTACCAAAGAAGTTTATATTTGCCAAGTTTTTTCCTTTTATGGCAAAATGCAGCACATGCAGAATCTCGAAGTGGCACAACTGAAAGAACTTCTAGTCAAGCAGTGGAGTGCATGACTTAATTGAACACAAGAATATGTAAATTTAAAAACCGGTTACTTTGGAACATGTCAATGAGCCATTATAAATTTCAAACAAGAATCTAATAGAAATAAATGAAATAGAACCAATTATTTGATTTCACAACATATATATAATTTTCTTTTTAAATGATGAAGTTGATGAAAAGTTGAAAACCCCAGACCACTCATATTTACATCATTGAATCTGTGTGTCCTAGATTGTTTCTATGGTCATTCACAGTCTTTGAACTTGGGCATGCTTCATCCTTTTATATCATAGTACCCAGCTCATCTACGCAGAAGATGCAGAAATTCTTTATAGGAAAGAATATGAAATGCTTTTCTCATTGTTAAAAGCAAGAGAAAGGATGAACAATGCTGTTAACTACTTACCTTGAGCATTCGTCATATATGTCTAACCAGTCCCTTGTAGGACCTCCAAATGTCTCACTTCTTTGAAAATATTCAGCTATCAGCCTCAGGTTTCCTGTAAACAGATCATAAGTCATCGGTAACTAAAATGAGTCAGAACAAAAATCCAAACTGAGCTAAGACCAACCAGCTTTTAAATTTTTAGAGATTGCCCTAGCTGTTCTCCTATTTTCTTTTATCCTTTTTTCTTTTTACTTTTTGTTCTTCTTGTGATTTCTTCCTCCATGTCTTTCCAAGTCTCTTTAAATTAATTCCTGGTGGATGTTACCCTGCATCATTTCCTTTGCAAAAACAGTAAACAGTTTCTGTCATTGTGCTAGGGTGCTAATTTGTTCTTTAGACTTTCCATATAGAAAAGCAAACATCTAAGTATCACTATATTGTAGTATCTCAGATAAAGTCAATTTATTACAGTATCGAAACACAATATAGTGCAAATATGACTTACTAAAATCAATGTCAAAAAGCTTCTTTAGACCTGGCCTCTGGACTTTTACAACAACTCGTTCTCCACTATGAAGGACTGCTCGATGTACCTAAAAAGATAAAAATTAAAGTCAAATAGGATAATATCAAAATGTCCTAAAAAAATACACTAGCCATTCAAAAACAATCACTCTATAGTAAACATGATGTTAAATTCACAAAAATGTAAGATCTAGTCTCAAAGATCATTGTCATTGGGGAGAGGCCTCATGCAAAACAATGACACGGTATGGAGGCACCATTAGAAAACAGGCTCATAAGCCATTTTTTGGCATATGATCTTGAGATATTTGTGTCTTTTAACAAGGATATCAAATCTGAGTAGGAAGATTGTGATACCTAGATAGTCAAATATGAGAACTGATGAAAAGTTGGATTACTATTTAGGTTTAGATGAGTCAATCACTAAACTCTTATGCTTAAGCATTTTGGGCCATGTGGTTAATAGGTTAGTAGGTATATCAAACAACAAGAGCCACCACTAAGTCATGGGCGCCACTAGAGAACATGATTTTGGATTGTGTTGCCTCTCAATGAGGTTGCTAAGCTTTTGAGTAGGGAAGATTGTGATAAATCAAAACTATATCTATTGTTTCATGGGACTACTACTAATCTACTAGTGACTTTTTAGATTTTTGGGTTATGTTGTTCTAGGCATAATATATATACCCAGAAGTTATTGGGTCAATAAATATATAAAACCACACCTTCACATTGAAAATAACATGGAAATATCAATTGCTAATTTTCCATTATACTACTATAGTATAATGCTCACCTGCTTCTATAGTACTACAGTGCTCACCTTCTGTAGTGCACGAAAACCTTCACAGGTGTGTTGAGAAGCAGGTGAGCACTATACTAATCTACAGTGCACTGCTACAGTACCCGTACCGGCGGTACAGTTCGATACTGCAGACCATTATTCTTATCATCAGTAAGAACAACTCAAAAAACTACATCTAGTGATAATAATGCCATGCTTTCATGATGGTTTATGTATAGCACTGGCAATATAACGAAAATAGAAGTTGCACATGAAAGGAAAAAGAAAAGGAAAAAAAACAAAATTTAAAATGCAGTTCTTGTTGTAAGCTGTGGCACCATCTATTCATATGCATGGTTTTGAATAATTACTATGCCTAGTTCAAAATTTTAACATGGGGGAAAACCAGTAGTATCAAACACCTGACCGAGACTTGCTGCAGCTATTGGCTGATCTTCGAATTCCTTGAATAATAACTCAACTGGAGAACCCAACTCACATTCTATGAAAACTTTTGCTTTGTCTGGTGAAAATGCAGGTACCCTGTCCTGCAAAAATAAAAAATAAAGCCACATGGTTAGAGGAAGACTCTCAAGCAAAGTTTTCTAGCACCAGAACAATGAAATTTTTGCAAACATTGTAAAGAATAACCTTCTAGCAGCAATTAATACGCTAAACACTAAAAAGCGATCCACTAGGAAAAATAAAAGTATGTTAGAAAAATAACTGCAAGCAAATTATAAGATGAAACAAAATGAGTAGGGGGGAAATTAGGTTTCACAACAATTAAATGGAATGAAAATAAATGTTTGCTCAACAATCATAATCGAAGGTAACTGAGATACGTGGAACTATGTAAATATGATTGCTCAAAACAACCGTTTCTACTGTGGTAATATTGACAATATAAAGCCAATAGCTTATTTTATTTGTCTATCAAGCACATCAAAGGAAAAGCTGATGGGACCATTTAGAAAAGCGTCATCAAGCATAAAAGAAGTGAAGTTTGGAAATTGATCGTATGCCAATTACCTGCAGCTTGGCGAGTTCATCTACAAACTCCCGAGGGATTATGTCAGATCTGGTTGAAAATTGCTGCCCTAATTTAATAAAAGTTGGTCCGAGTTGTAGTGCTTTTTCTCTCAACCATGAAGCAGTTTTCCTTCTTCTGATTTTCTGTAAAATGGAACCCAAGTTGAATGTGTGCGTTTATTTGTAAGAATGCAGGAACTTTAAACATCAACAATCATCAATGACCAAAGTATATTTAAAATGAGAAATTAGACCATGTTCTGAAACTAGCAGAGGATGAGTTCAAGCATTCAATGAATTTAAAGGAAAATAAAGGATTAAGCGTTCTTAAAGTAAGAGATGTTGACCTATCGACTTGTTTTTGGTAGCATCGCTCAAAGTAATGAATGGAGGGATCAAATTCATTAAGGGCAAACAGGAACAACCACAGATCCAATGACCACAGCACCTTCGTTCGGTGTATAGAAAATATGCACATATATGCAAGTGCGTTATCATTCAACGAGGTTCCAAGATGCTCACCTGCTTCTCCTCTGTAAACCCATCAATATATGCCCATTTTCCATTGTCGAAGAGAACCCGAATGCGTAAAGAAATCACAAAATTCCAAATGTCCATAGTCCTTTGCCAGTAATTGTAATTATCATTGGCCCAGCTGAAACCTTCATCTAAAGGCAAAACTTTGACCTCATCGGTGAAAGTGATCTCCTTGGGGGCTATATTCTTCTTAGTTCGAACGAGGTCTGATGTGCTATACCTCTTGCTCGTACCGGCACCGATGACGACCATCTTAGAACCATTGATCGGCACTGGTTTCTGATGAGAAGGAATCCTTTTCCTCACCAAATCCTTGGTCGGAACCATTTTGTTGGCACCATTGTCGGTGACGAGGCCATCAAATTCTGTCTGGCGTGCCATTGCAAGGATACGCGGGAGTCTCTTCGTCGCCGGACAGTCAGCGAGGGCTGTTGCAAAATATGGGGACCTGCAATCGGAGACCGCCCCAGAGAAGGTGAAATCTTGTACGGCTCGCCTTTTGTCGAAGGTTTCCAAGTACTGGCGGCAGTAGCCATTCGAAGCCAGAACAGCCATCATCCAAGAAAAGAAGTGATAAAAGGCTCTGCAATCGAAGCTAGATGTAGCAATTAAACATGCGAACCATTCTCCGATCGTTTAGCTCAAAACGAGAAATAAATATAAGGAAAAGGGGAATCCTCAAGTAATTCAAAGACCAAACATATCAAAATCCTTGTGTTTCCGACCCAGGCAACACGCCTTGAGATCAAGCGCACAAAGAAACCCCACAAATCCTCTCACCTAAATCATGGGAAAGCCGTTCCTATGAGCGCACCCTCTGTTGGAAGTTGGAACCAGCGTCGAACCGATAAAAAGGGAGGGAAAAAAGAGAAATTCCCGTGCACGAAACCCATCGATCAGACATGTATAGTTAGTAAATTATGCTTGAAAGAATAGATCGACAGGATTAAGATCATGGAAAAATGTGCAGCAGAATAGCCGTGACTTAATCGGAACCGAAAACCAACGAACGGACGAGAGTAAAGAAATGGGTCGGATCAAAGGAGCGAACGAGAGAGAGAGAGATAGATTGATTCATACTCGGTGACGATTTGGATGATGTTGCGTTCCCCGATCGATTCAGAGGGGGGAGTTGTGGGTGATCGAAGTGAGAGCGAGAGAGAGAGAGAGAGAGAGAGGGCGGGCGGTTTTAAAAGAAGGCAAACTCCGAAACGCCACGCCTCTCTACCGATCCCGTTGTAGTACCGTTACCGCCGCCCACGCTTTCATCGCCACGAGGCACAGGGCATCGATCTCAGAAGAGCCGCGGGATTCCACGGACGAGTCATTGATGTGGTCGGAGGAGTGTGCATGGCAATGACGTGTAACTTTTGGGAGGTACGACGGGCGGACTTCCTCGCTCGAGCGACATCGACCGGACACATCAAACCAAACCGTAGTGAATAGGAATAGTTCCGCAGAGGCGGACTGCACACATGCATCGCACATGGAACAGCAATGAAAGATACCCGTAACAAACGCACAGTCCACTGGTGCACGATTCCAATGATGCCATTTCATGTGTCGATGCGGCACGTCACATCCACGATTTCTCCCCCTTTTTTTCTGCTGCGCTCCGCTCCGCTCCGCTCTTGTTGTTGTTGCACGAAGCGGTAGCGTCTACGGATGCATCAGCACATGAGTTGCTGCTTGCACGTCTTCGCTGCTGCTGTTGCTGCGGTATTCTTCTGATGCGATAGATAGCTGCTTGTTTTTTTTCCTTTGCCTCCTCCTCCTCCATCATTGTATTGTATTTTATTTTTATCATATTAATGGGGCTGGCTCCAACCTGCTGTAGTTCTTGCACAGGTGATATGAGCATTGTTGACTTGTTGTTACCCATCAAAAGAGTTTGCATTCTCCATGTCATTTATCTCTCAGCATCACGGTGCGCCCGAGAGATTTCGTGTGCCAACAAATTATGATGTAGAAGCGAAACAGATACGATTTCCCAAGTCGACAATTATGACGTAGGGGGGGTTTCATGTTGTCAAAAACTCTAATCGTTGGCTGCCATGGAACTAACTCGTTGTTGTTCGGCAGCAGCCTGCAGGAGTTGAGATTAAAATCATAAGTAAGATCACCTGGAAGCGGATGATTCTGATCCTACTGAGGAACTCGAGCTTGCATGAGCAGCAGATGAGACCTTAATTCTCGTGTTTGGTTGGTACCGCAAAAACACTGGTTCACTTCTCCGACATCCAAGATAATAATACCAAGTTAATAAACTATAGGAACAAGGACGAAAAATACCAAGTACACAAATTAAAAAAGATGCATAATATATGTTATGTCATCGATGCACATCCGAAATCCAGGATGGTGTTTGTTAATAGAGCAAGCTTGGTCAGGCAAAGTCCATCATGAGGGGAATAAAAATAAAAAAAAATAAAAAAGTGAAAAAGGTATCAAATAAGGGGCTCCGTAATGCTCCTCCGGTTGGTTGGTTGGTTGGTTGGTTGGTTAGTGCCGAGAGGATGATATGATTAGGAAGCTCAAGACCAAGGTATCACATGCGTGCAGAACGACATGACTGAATCATAGAACCATCACAAATGTAATCCATTCTCGGCTTGTAATTTGAACAAATATTTATTAGGCATGACCAAGTAAGTGTTCATAGACGAACAATGCTTTAAGCTGGATCAATTCTGCTGCTTCACAGATTTAGACAGGTCATACCTGAGTTAAAGCCAGACTTGGATTCAGGTGTTGCACCCAGCACTGCACTGCACGTTGTTCGCGAGAAACAACTGCCCAACAATTACCATTAGGCCAATTACAAGCAGGAAGAAGGAGTTGCACAAGAAAATTGTCATCGAATGACAGTCCCCACTGGTCAGTAGCTACATACATATTGTGTCCTCTGCGTACCAGAGATTCCTCCCACATTTTGCATGTTTCAGTGAAGCTATTGAGACTCTCCAACATTGTCATGTAAATGTTCCCATAAAAATAAGTGCAGCAATTCCAGTGAAATACAAAATCTTGAGTTATTCGTGCCAGTTTGAATTTTTCAACTCCAACTCATTCATCCAACTGTACCCTCCATGACGCCTGTAGGCTTAGGTGTTTCCTTACGTCTTCGAGTTGTTCGATATCTTGGTCGGGTGTTTTTTTTTTTCGCTCATTCCAACCTTGTGAGACAAACAAACATGAGGGATGTTGTCAGCATCACCATGGCAACTCATGATTTTGTAGACGCTGAACAGGAGCATAAAAATGCTTCTTTTCACAGTTTTGCATATTTGATAAAAGATGGTTTGGGTGGCATGCAATAGCTTCTACCGATTTGCCTGTGTTGTCGTCTTCAGCCAAGATCACCTCAAACCAACAACTATTGTCTTAAAAAATACTCGCATGCAGTCCACAGAATCCCAATGCTGGGGGAGGAATCACCCATTTTGTCAAAACCATGCACGTCCACAGATACACCTCAAAAGCCCACCCCTCCTATGTGCATCAGATGTGCCTCCATGCAATGACTCCTTTTCTGCCACTTCTGTGCACTGAATCTACATGCTCCTGCACCAACACAGATTTGAGTCACTTAGCCAAGGCCATCCATCTTCTAGCATGGTTCCTTCCACCAACAGGTCACCAAAGCAGGAACGTGCTGGTGGCACCAGACCTCTATTTAATCAGTCAATGAGAATGGATGCAGACACAGCAATTTCCCTATCGACAAGGTAAAGTTAGCATAACAAAGAGTAAGTTTAAAAAAATGATTATTCATTGAACCACCCAAAGGCAAGGTATTCTACTACAGACACCTCCTAAAAGTATAACTGCATACAAAGGAAACTTCTGATCGAAATACTTGTTGTAGATGATCAAGTAAACACTACGAAGGATGCCTGGGTTCTCAACTATTCTGAACCAAAAGAAAAAGAAAGAATTTCTTGATTCATGGTAGGATCCATGCATGATGCAATTTAGTCGCCTCCGTATTGTTTATAACATTGATCTATCTCCAAAAGATTATTCTACTTGAGGTAGTTTCCAGTGGGAGTAAAACCAGAAGCTACAAGATTAAAAAACAGTTGAATATTTCCACAAAATAAGTAAAATTCGAGCATGAAGTGTAACTGACATGAAGCAACTCATCAAGGTCGAGACAGTTATTGCAAATTTATTAGTCCAGGTATTACAGATGGGGATAAAAGATTGGCTTCAAAACCAGTAAAAAGCAACTGGTCACCTATAGAAGCAGACAGACAAGATACATGGAGACAGAAAAAACAAATAATTGATAGATAAAGGGAGGGAATAGAATAAGAGAGGATAATATATGTTCTTCAATAATTTCTAAGTCCCCTTTTGACATTTTTTTGGTTACAATTAGTTTTGTATAGCCATCTACACAGATGGAAGTTATTTGTACTTCAGTGAAGCTTAAAAAAAACATATCATCCTAAATTTGTAGTAAACTTGGTGCAAAACCCCCAAATAGTTGGAACATTGCAGCTTCTTGTTGTTGCTGTTGTAAAATTAGTTCAATATCATTTAGCGGACCAAACTCACCTGAGGTAATGGTAGTCTGGTAGAAACTAAATACACATTCAGGCTTATATCTGCTTCTGAATCACCGATCACCATAGCCAAAATTTCTAATTAGAAATTAGCAACTCTAGCTGTTCATTCCTTGTTTGCACCAAGTCATATAATTAACATCTCTGGTTAGAAGAACATGATATGGAAAGAAAAAAGAAAATGCATAATATATCAATATCAAATTGTGCCATCCAACTATATATTCAGCCCCTACTTTACTCGAAAGATCAATTTTCCTGTCACCAAGAAACCATGTCTGTTTATTTTGGTCAGCAGAATATTTGGTATTAGGATGCAACTGGATGGGAGATATACTGAGTGCAGATCTAGTTTTGAACTTTCAGATTGGATTTTTGTCGCATTCTTGAACAGGTGTTATAAAGAATCAGATACAAGACACCTCGGTCCTTTTTTTCAGTTTGGGAAATATAAATGGTGAATTAACAGGTAACGCAGTTTCCAAACCTAGTAGCTTCTCTCCCATGTTTATTGCAAGATGACTATGGGTTTTTTTTTCTTAAGTGGTATGAACGAATAGAAAACAAGAGAACGACAAAATATTTAGTGGCATGAGAGAATTCTACTGTCGAATAAAGAACATCCATCCAAGTATTCTCAACTGAGGGCATCATCCAAGTGACAAAGAACAAGTACATTTTACAAAGAACACTATCTGAGACAGCTCCAACAACTAAACAAATCCTTACCTATTAAGACCCAAACAGAGAGAAGAATTCCAGAAAAATCAGATCCAGAAACTACTACTCAAGAAAAGAATAACTGCTGTAGAAGAACCAGTATAGGGTGACACGCATCAGAGCTACGCCCATAAATGAAATTATTATAAGCAGCCTCAAATGACCTTTTTTTTTCTCTTAATTTTATTCTGATACAGTCTCGACTGATAGAACCAACTGACACCATTTGAGGTGCACTTCAGGAGTTCTAAGCAAAGTATAAGTCCCAATCAATATCAGAGGGGTACTTTGATCATTTTATAAAAAGGCAACTCATGGCTGCTGCAGTCAAGCGGTATAACATGTGATGTTTTTTACAAGAAGACAATAAAAATTGAAGCCACAGGCTCTTCTAACCAAACAAGTTTTTTAGATTTATCTCATCTCTTCCTCCTATTGTTATACTTTCCCATTTTCTGTTTCATTAATCTGAAAACTTCAGGTTTACAGTTGTTTCCTGTATAATAGCATACTACCCACTTGTTCAGAAACAAAATTGAATTGAAAAGGCCCGACTCATTCAGATGGCAGCCCTGTCTATTCCTCATATCTCATATGTCAATCAGGAATATATCTGTATCCTACATTCTGTGTGACAAACAAAACAATGACAATTTATTACAAACCAAGCATACAATGCAAACAACTCTGCACATGTGAATTTGGATACTCTGAAGGAAAAAAGCATCAGTTGCATGAATACAACAGAAAGGGAAGCTTTAAAATACTACGAATGTTCCATACAATTTATAGTTGAAACTTAATAAATACACTCATTAGGGGGACTTACAGTTGTTGTAAAGAATATTTAGATCGCTTCATATGGTTTGCAATGCCTCATCCTTCAAGATATAAGCACAACTGAAGTGTTAGCCGATCACAATATCTGGAATTAGATGATGTTTGTGAGAGTACTCGAGTTCCAGCAGAACACAAACCAGTAGAAAGAAAATGTTTGTTCTGCTACTGAAGCAGCAATAAAACTGCAGCGGATAAACTCCGGAGAAAATTTTGATAGCACTAATTTTGTGAGAAATTGTATGTGACTCACAAGGCAGAAAAGATTAGAAAGTGCTGTACAGAGTCATCAAGGTAGTTTAGGCAAAACATGAACAAGAAAAGAGTTGAATGCTACGAGAAACTGCAGCCTCAACAAGTTTCTCATGCTAGGATAACTTTGTTTCCTTTACATCTCTATGCAAATTCCGGTAGCTCAGTTCATCCGTCTAATTGTTATGAAATTTAATGGGCAAAAAGGCAGTTGCTCTTGGCAAGAGAAGTTTAATTATTCGAAAGAACCATTCAACTATCAGATTACGGTCTAATTCAAATGTCTTTTCTTTGGTACCACCAGCGGCAATCTGTTCCTGTTCGAGTCATAATTTCAGCAGATGGAAGTATCAAACCTTGGCTCGTAAAAGCAAACCTGACTGTTGCATAATTGGATCGCACAGCCTGCAATCCAAGACCATGCTTTCTTATCTACATCATACAGAAGACCTTTCCCTTGATTCCATGATGTAAAGCATATTAGGTTATCCTGCCCGAAACAATCAAATCTTTCAGCTGATAATCTCAAAAGGGCCCTAAAATACTTTGGTGGCATCCTACTGATTTCAACCCATACTGTCTTAGCATGATCCAGCTCCCAAATTCGCATGCTCTGCAGGGTGCTGTACAGCCCGATCCTTCCAACTAGAAACAAGCGTTTTTGTGCACCAGCAACTAGATATCCATCCAACAAAGACCGTGGAAATTTAGCTGGAATATGTTCCCATTGACCTGTATCCACTCGATACATCATAAGACCAAGTGGTGAAAGTGTCTCTAGATAAAGTCTCGAGTCACAGAAAGCCATCTTTGATGAACACAAATTAACAGCTGGCATTACCTGATGGACGGACCAGCCATCAAGTTTTGAATCATATACTTCCGTTGGCAAAGTTCTATTCCCATATATGTCACTTGTAGCAATCACCTTGAATGAGCGGTCCACCTTATCGGTGACCAAGATCAACTGTCTTTGCTGATTACAGTGCATGCCAGGCAATACCCTCCAAGCCTGAGTCAAGGGATTGCAGACAAGCATTCTAAAGCTAAGCCCATCATATCCAGAGAAACACACAAGACCGCCCGAAGAACCGACCAACCAGAAAGCCCAGTCGGGTAAAAATACGAAAGGAATCTTGTACCATGTCTTCAGCGGTAAGCTGAACACAGAACATTGATGAGCCTGAGAGTTTTTCCAGAAAGTGAGAAGGCAGGGCCCGTGGGACGGAACTTGGGAGTGGGACGTGAGGAAACTGCGGTCCTGAAGAATCGAATTCCACCTTCTGCAAACTGACCTCAGCCTGAAAATCAAGAATGGAGGCACCCTCGCAAGAACCTCCATCAGCAGATCCTCGGGTAATAGAGCCCAAATGCCATCTTCCATTTGGATATCAGCATGTATGACTTTGGTGAATGTTGCAATAGTCTCTTCGTCGAAGCCCCGAGGCTTGGTCTTGATCGCCTTCTGCCTGGATGGGCTTGTGTTTCGCGACCCAGTTCGTGTCGAGAGAATTAAATGCTTCGGAGGGTCATCATCACCAAAGATGCAATTTCGTGCCGATTGAAACCCTAGCTCTCCCATTTCATCCATCTGCTTTATACCCCCAAAGTGAAGAAGCCCTAAAGCGGAACTAATCGAAGACAAACTTGTGAATCAGCCGTAACCCTCACAACCAAGAAGAGGAAGAACAGTCCGTCTAATTCTAACAAGACGGCGACAAACGAAACTTGCAATCTATCCGGTGACCTAAGAACGAAGAAAGGGCATTTCGGATTACCGAAGAATGCAGCATTCAAAAAAGATGGTCAAAGGCCGAAAACAATTTCTTTTGGCATGATCGTATGAAGATGTAACACCACAGCGGGAATCAAAAACCCTAAACGATATGAAATCAAATAGCGAGTACAGCAAGAGAGGTGATAAATCCCACCAAAGACAGACGAACAACGTAACCAAACCCTCGATGATGCCCAATCCAGAATCCAGAGATCATGATGCTCGGTTTCGGGGTTCACAACGAGCAAAATTGCCGCTTGGGCGATCCCCATCGGCAGAAAGAAAACACCCAGAAACACATCCCAGGGACCAATCTCATAGAATTCCACCGGATCAAGTGGAATACTTCAACAAAAACGTCGCAAAAATCGAATCTTTGAGGGTTTGCAGAGATGATACCTCTCGAATAAAAACTTGCGAAGAGAGGGCGAGGACAGCGGGGGGGCTCTCTGACGAGCTTTTGGTGGTATTATTTTAGCTGTCGAGGCGAACCCGAGGTGTGGTCTGGTGTTCCCCTAGAACTCGATAACAGTACAGGTCGTGGAATGATCCTATCGAATCCTTGAAAGCCACGCGAGAAGAGGACCTTTTTTCCTGAAAATAGCCTGCGGAACAAGATAAGGAGCGGCGGATCGAGCTCGCCGCGGTGAGCGCAAGGCGACGCCCACCGAATCCAGTGGGCCAGGCATAATGATGCTTTTTAGGAGCAGGAGAAAAGTGGGAATGCGATCATGGTGGGATGTTCTTTGTGTTTGATATGCCTAAGTTTTTTTTCTCATTATTATTATTATTATTTATTATTATTATTATTATTTTGTATTTCTTTGATGGGATCCCATCTCAGTCAGTATGATTGTATCTTATCTGCCAAATGATCTGAGATGGCTCCCACATAGTATACATACATACATACATACATACAGGGATCAATCGAGAAAGTAAATATGTATTTATAGTTAGTTTCGAGCGAAGCAATGTGAATGTTTAGGAAAGGAAAAGGTATGACGATAAATATGATGTTCTTCTACCATGTTAGATTTATGTATGTATGTATGTTTGTTGGATCCACTTATTTAACCTGGAGTTAGATAATGAACCAATATAGATGAAATTACACCATCTTTTTCATTAATTCCTGTTGAGAATCAATTTTTTTTAAATATGATGTTACCAATATCCTTTGTTTTCACCTTCGTTCAACGAGAAATATTCATTTCAATTATAACACGACATGTGATAACAAGATATATTTTTGATATATAAGTAGAAAATTTTTCTACTTATATATAAAAAAAATAAGAATATTTTATCTATACCCTAAAATATTTCTCTAGTTAACATATTATATTATAAAAAGGAGAATTATATATTTTTCAAAAAATTAATTGGATATAATCGGAAAAGATAGATAAAAAAAAAATCCATCATCCCAAATGCCGGAGAAGCAGGCGAGGGTTTAAAGGCGCGCGTCGAAGAAGAAGGCTGTTCCCACCACCTCCGCCAACTCCTTCCTAGTTACATTGGAACCTCTCTCATCTTCCTCCTATCCTCACCCCATTCGCACGCTCTGATGTGCAGTAACGCCCCCTTCGTGCTCCGCACCGTCAAATCATCTCCCTTCGTTCCGTGCCCCAATCCCCCCCTCTCGGTCCCTCCTCCAATCCGTCTCCCGATCACCGACACATGCTGCGAGGCGTCGTGAGCGAGGCCGCGTGCTCCTACCGTACAATCAGTTTCTCCGGCCGGTGCAAACGGTGGATCCCCTCCGTTTCCAACTTCCTCGGTTCCTCTCGAGACTCGATTGTGTGCGACAAGGATCGGGTGTCGGACCTTGGGAGGCCGATCGGTAATAGGTTCTTGGAAGTTGACTACCGTCAAAACCAGGAATCGTTGCCCTTTTTTCTGTGCGCCACGTTGTCAATTGCTGGTGTTCCGACGGATTTCAGGAGTTTTGCTGGCCTACATGTGGCGGCTTCTTCGACTGATGTAGACGAGGAGACTCCCTCCGCAGGAGACGTACAACGCTTCTTGAATGGGTGGGGCAAGGATGAGGTGAACGAAGATGGTAAAGCACGCGCTAGTTTCAGCGGGTCCCCGCCGGAGAGACGGTTTCAGCACCGTCCCAAGTTGGTGGCTGGAATGCGTGCAAGAAAGTACTACGTACTTCGTCGGAGACAAATTAAGATAGAGACTGAAGCTTGGGAGCAGGCGGCTAAGGAGTACAAGGAACTCTTGACGAATATGTGTGAGCGGAAGTTGGCCCCAAACTTACCGTATGTGAAGTCCTTGTTCTTGGGATGGTTCGAGCCATTGAGGGACCGAATTGCCGTGGAGCAGGAGCAGTGCAGGGTTTCAAGATATAAGTCATCACTTGTTCCTTACTTCAATCAGCTTCCTGCAGATTTGATGGCGGTGATCACTATGCACAAGATGATGAGTCTTCTGATGACTGGCAGTGAAAATGGAAGTGTTCTTGTTGTTCAGGCTGCATGCAAAATTGGTGATGCCATCGAGCGTGAGGTAGGAAGGATGTTGCTTTGTCATTCAACCACCTGTTACGATAATTTTTTGCATTAACTGGCTAGAATTTTTTGGGCTTTTTAATAAACTTCTTGAACGTTCCTTCCCATATGTAAAATATGTTACCATTCTCTTTTAACTTTACGTTACAAAACATACGTGCAATCTTTTGTGGCTGGACGACCTAGACAACCATTTGACCAGCAAGCGATCAAGCTTAACATCCTCCTAACTTGTCATGTCATTTGATTTGCATATTCTGCTTCGATGTTCGTGCTTGTACCATACATAATTTCTTCTCATTTATCATGGAAGGATCATAGAACCGACAATAAAACAAAATATTTAACAAAATTATTGAAACATTGTTTTAAGGGAACATAACCTGTTGATTTTACTACCAAGATAAATCAAGGAAATTTGGTGGTGTGGGAAAATGTCACTACTACTTAATTAGCCTTTAAACATTAGTAATCCTAAATAATAAAAAAATATTATATGATTGTCATGATCCACCCTGATGGGATAACTAACCTAAACCATTGGTTCAAAATTCTTCAACCTAGGTTAATAGTAGTCGATCCATCAGGCCTTATAAACCGGTTCAACTTTCAATTCTGATGTGAGGTTATTACAATCTCTCCCACTTGAGGGCTTGATGTTTTTGTCAAGATCCAACGTAGCGTAGAATCAATCGTGCATGTGAGCCCTAGCTTAGTGGTGTCTTTATGCTGTGGCGTATCCTCCGACCCCATCCACGGCCCATTCTAGCCTCTCTTCATGCTCAATATTAGATTGGTTTTGATATTAATTATCACGAGCAACCATGACGAGACTATTACGCAAACTTTCTCTATTGGACTAAACCGAGTGTTGCAAACTCATTATTACACAAGCTTATGGAATGGGAAAAAGGATATTCATGTCCAAAAAATTGAGCTGGAAGACAAAATTGGGCATACTTGGAGAATCAATTAGTCATGATTATACATGTTACAGAGTGCCCATTGAAAGCATATATTGTTAAGTTATTAACATATAACATGCGTTTAGGCAGATTTTTCTTTGAAGAAGAAGAACTAAGATGGATATCTAATAACCTTGGATCAGACTATTATGTTTGAAATTACCTTTAGCAAACATTACTGCTGTCCCTATCGAATCCTGGATGAATTTTAGAACTAACAATTGAACATTTTCATAATGGACTTGGTTCCACGGGTAGTGTGTGAGACAAGTATAGTGACTTTACATTAAGGAAACTCTTTAGTATTTTCAGGTTGTTTTTTCTCCATAGAGTAAACAAATATGAACTTCATTCAAATTTCTCACAAGCTACCCTTAGTTAATGTAAGTGTATTTGGTTTCTTCTCATGATATTAGAATGTAAATTCTAATTGTTTATCATTTATGTTTGCCATACAATGTGGTATTTGTACCTTACTAGGATTTGCAAATTTAAACTACTGAGGAATTAGATACTGGTCAGGATGGTATTTACCAATTGGTATTCATGCTATAACTTAAGGTTGATACTTATTGGTTTTACTGGTATTTACCAGTTTGACCGATTACTGGTGTCATAACCTATAGCTCGGTGCTGGTTCATTACCATTAATTCTTAATATATTATTATTTTATTCAATGATGTTGATGGTATAGGATAATCTACCAATCAGTGTACAGTATCATACTTTCTTGTCCGATACGTTTTTGGTAATAATATCAGAACATTGTATGAATTCTTAATTTAAATTATGACTACAATTTAAAAGTCACTACTACAATTCAAACGTAGTAGTATAGGTCATGTACTGTATGGTTTATTGATACCATATTGGTTCGATAGGTTACCAAAACTAATGTTGGACCATTATCTGGATAATTGATTTAAATCTTCTGACTACAATTTAAAAACTCATGACTGCAACTAAAACCTCATCTGAATTGTCTGGGATTTTCGTCTGAACATTTATGTGCGTAATGGTTGCCAAAAATTTTTCCTGTCCATACTTTGTGCAGTTTTATTTTGTCTTCACATTTGGAGATTATCTGTTATTGACGGGTTTCTAGATTCATTTTTGTAACTGTAGTGTGGGATTGAATCAGGGAAGGATTCACAGATTTATGGAGAAAACTAGGGAAAAAAGAGACAAGGATAAGAGAAGTGAAGATGCTGGTTATACAGTTACCAGAGAGCAAGAATCTTTAAGGAAAAAGGTCTTAAAGTTGATGAAAAAGCAAAAGCCTCACCAAGTACGAAAACTGGTCAACGGTGAAGATGATTCCAAACCCTGGGGCCAAGGTTTGTGTTCTCGTTACATTTTCTGATGACATTCTTATTTACCTTTCATCGTCATTCAGAAAGTCTTTTTTTAAGGTTGGAAGCTGCTTGATTGAACTCTTACTAGATACAGCTTATATACAATCTCCTGTTAGTCAGTCTCCTGATGGTCCTCCTGATTTTCGGCCTGCGTTCTGACACTCTTTGAGAACTATCATCACAAAAGAACAACAGTGAGAGATTTCATTCTCTGAATCATGTTTAAATTGTTTCTTTCCTTGCATATACTGATTACTGAATGTAATGTACTACTACAGGAAACTTATTCGGTGCTTTGGGGTTATTGAGTGTGATCCTGTAGTTCGTCAAGGTCTAGATAGAACCGTGAGTTCTGTTTTTCATTGTTGATATCTTCATTCTGTTTTTGTGTGGGATCCGCTAGTCTGTCAAGGTTTTATTAGGACTTAGGACCATAAGTACACTGAATTTCTTTGTTTATATCGTCTGTCTTCTTTTATGTGTTTTATTCTGTATGAGACACTTCAAACCAGGTCTCAACTTGTTGCTGTTTGGCAGGCAAGACACATGGTTATTCCTTACATGCCAATGTTGATACCTCCAGTAAATTGGAAAAGGTATGTTGTCCCGAATATGCAATTCGTATTCATGAGTTGCTCTATCAGATGATGCATGGTCTTTGGCCCTTTTCAAGTGTCATTGCTACATGATTATTTTATTTATGTAGTCAATGCTTCCTTTGTCCATGCTTTTTCTTGTTAATTTTTTTTTTATTTACTATGAAAGTACATCATAATTTTGATCCATGCTTTCGACCTTTTTGTTAATTATTTAATCGCTGCATAGTCTTTAGTAAAATGTCAACCTGTTGTAGCATCAACTGGTGCCTTTTAATGGACAGATTTTAGCTCTTTGCCTTTATACCTTTATAAGATACTTCTTGGTTGCATGAGCTAATGCAATAGTAGATGCACATTTATACACAAACTAACTAGCTTCAGGTTTATAGTAGTATTTATTTCTGCATACAGAGGGTTGAGATGAGATCTATGGAGTTTGGCATCTGATTACACTGTTCTAAGGGATCTGATGTTTATCACTCATTCATTTGATTTTTTATTTATAGAATGGTTCTCATTAGGTATTAGTCATCTTTTATATGTAGTTAATCCAGATTGGTTTGATGTTCTATTTGTCCGAAAGATTCTTTAATATGTCCAATGATCCTTTCTTAACATAGTTCTGTTTTATTTAGTGTCATCACTTTGTCCTTGACAGCTATGACAGAGGAGCATATTTGTTTCTTCCGTCTTATATAATGCGGACACATGGATCAAGACAACAACGAGAGGCTGTTAGAAGGGCACCAAGAGAGCAGATGCAAGCCATTTTTGAGGTTTTCTGTATCTATTTTTGCATTACCAGGAAATATTGAGCATGAATTCTGTTGAGTTTAATTCCATTAAAGCAATTTTATTATTTGTAATGAGATATACATTCTAACTTCTAGTTTTTTGTGGTTGTATGATTTCACTGTTCTTAGCTGGCTCATATTTGTTTGGTAATTTTCTTTGGTCATACTTACATCAACAAAGTATCTGCTAATCAGGCACTGGATACACTAGGCAATACCAAATGGAGGGTTAATTAAAGGGTGTTAAGCATTGTAGACAGAATATGGTCGAGTGGAGGACGTCTTGCTGAGTTGGTTGATCATGAAGATGTGAGTTGAACTTTTATTTGTGGTCTGATTCTTGATATCTTAAATACTTTTAATTGATGGTTTATAAGAGATCATTTATAAATTTGTCATCAGTTGGGCCTACATTGTGGCATGGTACTTCATTCATCTCTCTCATTAATCTAAATTTCTGGTAATGTAACTATCATGAAGGATTTTGTACCAATCTACATATCTAGCACTGTTTTGCATGTTCCTTGTTTGACATCTATATTTGAAGCTAAAGCACAGCACAAATATGTCATGATTGCATCAATTTGGGTCTTCCATCTTGTGCTCTTTATGGATTCTTTTACTTTGATCCCTCTGTTATTCCTTTACAGATCTTTCTTAATGTGCTTATGTATTCTCAACCAAGGTTCGCCGTACCGTACCGTACCGACGTTTTGACCCGGGCTTGGTATGGTACGGTACCGGTGTACCGAACAATTTTATATTTTTTCATACTGTAGCAGTGCTACAGTATATTACTGTAGCACTGTAGTGGTACCGGGCGGTCCGCGTACCAGTAACCTATCGGACCGGTACATACCGCCTGGTACGGGCGGTACACTTCGGTATGACAGACTTTGTTCTCAATTATCATCTTAAATGAATTTTAATATTATCCTTTCTGAACTGGGCCAACATTTTGTTAGCGTTCATGAATCAATAGCCATGTATAAAGTTGATATTATCTACAAAGATCTCTTTTATTAAGTTTTGTTGTACATGGGCTTTAGCCCTTTTTAATTTTAAATTATTCTTTTTATCTTTTAAACTGTTGCATTGTCAGTTGGGGGCCATCTCTGTGAATCTAATTGCTGGAGAAAAGCCTGCAGATGTATACTCGGAAATAGCGGCTAGGTATGTCATTGTCTATTGCAGTAACCTATTATCAACTGTTGGCCCTAGGAGTGTCACTTCCACTAATCATAATGTACAAGCTATCTGTTGTCTTATCATTTGACAAATAACTTTGCAATTTATCATTTTATGTTTAAAAATGGTAAGTGTTGGTCTCACACTAAGATTGCTTCTTTGTGTCACAACATCCGTGGTTGCAGGGGCAAGGCACCATATATTGTTCTTTCTCAGGGATCCATCTTAGTGGGAGCTTTAGGCATTGGGTTGCTCTTTTTTTTATTTATGTCCAAAATAAATGTAGAGAAGTCTTTGTTTCATGTACTCTTTTTGGTTTAATCATATTCTCTCTTATGTCTGGTGATGTTTGATCGTCAAGCTTCCACCTCAACCCTTTGTAGTGCTCTGACCATATGCATACTACAAGCACTTTAAAGGAACGGAATCCAATTTCAATCTATTGTTTGCTTTGGACCTGATATTTTTTGGATGTGCTAGTTATCTTTCTTTCACTCTAATCATTGTCCAGGCAAAATTATCTTGGTTACGAATTTTTAATGCAGAGTTCTTGGTATCATGCGAAGAGATGCAGACAAGGACCCTACTGTCAATCGAGATGCTTTACGTGCTAGGCTATTAGTTGATCAGGTTAACATATTACTTGCTCTTATTCTCGCTTTTGGATCAGTTGAACTTGACTATTGTTGGGTGAACAGAATTGTCATGCCCTCCAATACGATGACCTGAGGTGAAGTTTAAGTTTGGCATTTGGTGGTTTTTTGTTTCAACATACACTGATGCATAAAGCCAAATGTTCTTGTAGCTAGATCAAAATTATTGATCTCCTTGCAAAATTACATCATTTGCAGAAAATTTCATTAGTTTTTTACATAATAAAGTTAATTTTGAAGAGGAAAGATGTTTCTCTGGTAATTGATATTTAGATCATACATTTAAAATGGAATCTGCATCAACTTGTTTTATTTGAAACTATGAAATTTGTTAAATATCTTCTCTATATTAACAATGCAAAATACATTGGGTGCTCATTGAGAATTTTTTGGTCTCAATGTGAAAAAAGGTGGACAGAAAGTTGGTTAAGCAGACTGTCATGACATCAGTTTATGGTGTCACATACGTTGGGGCCCGTGAGCAAATCAATAGAAGATTAAAGGAACGGGGTTTGATTGCTGATGACACAGAACTATTTGGTGCATCATGTTATGCTGCCAAAGTAAGGCAGATTACATTTAAAATTTTCATTTGTGTCTGTCTTCTAGGTGTACTTGTTTAGACTTGAGAGAAATATGTCTGACTGAACGATTTAAACTGTTTGAACAGACCACGTTGACTGCATTAGGGGAGATGTTTCAGGCTGCACGGAGTATTATGAACTGGCTTGGTGACTGTGCTAAGGTGCGTTTCGTTCAGTTAGATGTGTCTTCTATAAGATACAGGCTCCATAAGGTAATCCTGAAATAATTTCTAAAGGGGTTTCTTTTAATGCTTTATTTTGGTATATAGCATGATTTTCATCAAAGCACACCTAGTTTGTGAAAGGAGTAGAGGTCGTCAGAGACAGATAAAGAAAATTTAAAAGGCATAATGCAGTGCAGCAATGATGGTATGCCATCCAGTTGTACATCTTCAGTAGAAAGTTTCAACTTTGGCTACATATTTGATTAGATTATGGTACAAGAATATAAATACTACGCTGTAATAAAGCTGTATTGTATAATATTTGTCAAGTGTGCTATATGTTCTCCTTCCCGGTTACATAGAGGAAGTTGAGTGGTAAAATAAGCAGTCGGAGGAGTGGGGATAATTTGTAAAAGAAGTGGACAATTGGACCTTAGTATTACTCATGTTATATGAAAATCAGCTGCAGTCTCCATACCATGCTTGGTTAGTCAGACATTTTGTTCATTTTCCACCCAAATCAACTTGCCTGTGATGATATGGTTAAAGAAGCAAGTCTGCATTTTCAACAGGTGATTGCTTCAGAAAATCATCCTGTAAGGTGGACTACCCCTATCGGACTTCCAGTGGTTCAACCTTACCGAAAATTGGAAAATCATCTGGCAAGTTTTTGGCAAAGCCAGTATGTTTTACTTACTCTTCCGTTAGGAATCTCTTTCCCTGTGTTTGTCCCTTTCTCCCTTTCTTGACCAAAAAATATATTTGCTCATCACTCTTGCAGGTGAGAACTTCCCTTCAAGTATTGACCTTAAAATGGGAAACTGAAAAGGTATCTTGATTCTTTCTGTTTGAACCAATTTGTTTTTGAACACGTTGAGTCTAAAACCTTAGGATGAATCATCATGATATTATATGGGGAGCTAATGTTTTTGGTGTCTAAACCTGTCTATTTAGTTTTTCAGGTCTCTGTCAGGAGACAGAGAACAGCTTTTCTTTCCCCCAAACTTTGTGCATTCTCTTGACGGTTCCCACATGATGATGACTGCAGTTGCCTGTAAAAGAGCCGGATTGAACTTTGCAGGTGCTGGTTCAATTTTGGGTACTGGTTCCATTTATGTTAAGCCACTCGGATGCATTTGCATCTTATCATTCCATCTATATTGCAGGCGTCCATGATTCATACTGGACCCATGCTTGTGATGTGGATCAGATGAACCGAATTCTTTGTGAGAAGTTTGTAGAACTCTACGAGAGACCTATATTGGAAGAGGTAATGTTTATTACCCTATGCTAACTAAACCATATTGGATTAGTCTAGTCCAAAATAAATGATCTGGAATATATGTATGTATACACATAAGACTTGTATAGCCTAGTGCTGCCAACTCTTTGGTTTTCAGTATAGTTTATTGCCTGTTTAGAAAGTGCATAGCGATTGTATTCATACCGTTACTAATACCTGCCGATACATTTTACAGTTACTGGAGAGCTGTCAGCAGTCCTTCCCCACCCTAAATTTCCCACCATTGCCAGAACGAGGAGATTTCGACCTTCAAGACGTCCTGGAATCGCCATATTCCTTCAACTGATATGGCACTATTTTCCTTGCCATTCAACCTCCAATTTGCTGCCTTATTTTCTTGTGGGCGGCTTGGTGTACGTAAGTCTACATCCTCGGTCTCTTGGGCAATGTCGAAGCTAACGCTTGCGCTGTGGGTGCAGCAGCATTAACGATCAGCAAAAGCTTCAGTGTGGATGCAACAGGAGTCGCTTCCCTGTAAGTAAATATAATATGCGTGTGATCCTGTCTTAGATTTACCAAGAGACAGCTCTCCTGTGCGGTTTCTGGGAATCGGGGATGATTGGCCATGAGCTTTTGCTGCTCAACATGGTCGTATAATGCTAGTGTGTTATTGTTTGGGCTGAGACTGGCCAGGTGATGTCGGGGATTGACAGAAACGGGAGAGTGTCGTCAGTTTCAAGATAGGTGTGATGTGATGGAGGAGACCAAGCTAAGTGTGGATGATGAACACGTTCAAGTTCACGCCGGGGAAGCCAGTGTGGCCATGTCGGGGATCTCCTACGGGAAAGATACTCTTAATCCAATTCTGTAACATGAGGCCCCCAAAGGAAGGCAAACTTGCTCGTCTTCCTTGCATAATTTGTGAGGACCCTTTGGAAGCAAGTATTACAAAGAACAACTATTTATTTTTGTATATATATATATATATATAGCAGCGATCAATTCTTGGAGAATAGTGTTGTAAGATGTCGAGTCTGTATGTCAATTCGTCAATGCTAGATTGGTATAGATTTGGTAAATTTAAGCAAATGAGTCGATAGATGGTTTTTTAAAAGAAAATGAAATCATATGTATTACGTTTAGTAATTTTTTATCGAACAAAGAGGTAATGAAGAGAGAGAGGTTGGCATCTGAGAACACGTTGTTAGTACAATAATAATGATCTCCCCCCCCCCCCTGTTAGTTAGTACAAGAACAAAGGGTCGTAACACATCAAAACCCAGCAAGGACGAGCTGCCCCCTCCCCCCTCCCCCCTCCCCCCTCCTGTTTGGTGTACACACGGCAGGCATCTTCAAACAGTTCATTCATAAGTATTGATCGACTACATTCATTCAATTCATACAACAGGGGATGCTATCACCGGCGGCTTGCATCCATCCTTCTTCGACACATCTTCAAAGTCACACAAAGCACACAGTAACAATTGCTTTTACCAGCATTAGGAGGAAAGCTTGAAACCAAACACGACCGAGTGTCGGATGTCAGCTCAAAAATTGGGCAATAAGGCATTCGTTGCATGCAGTCCTGCCTACATGGTGAAATCATCACAAGGCTTCCCACCATTATCTTGAGCATTGATGGGCGGACAAGTACCGCTCGTCAGCTTCATGGCAGCGCTGAGTTCTTCCTCCCAGGAACCCTGCATCTGCATCTGTAGATAACAACAACAACAACCAAAACCATTGAAGCTTGGCATTACGGAAGACAGGTATAACCGATGCTCGGCATTATTAGCAGATAATGTGCTGCAAAACAGGCAGCCACTTATGATGCCTGCCTGCCTGCCTGCATGCATCCCAAGGGATCGAGTCGAGGGATTACCATGCTACAGATCCCACCCGGAACAACATACTGTTGAGATGTTGGGTGTAGCTGAGGATGTATCATCATCATCATCATCTCCTGTGGCAATCCAGCTGCTGACAAAGTGCCATCGCAGGAATGCATCTGTCGGTGATAGGCAGAAGCAAGCACCGATTACTGCTAATCGTTTCGCCGATGATGACGATACGATGCCTGCCTGCAGAGAAAGAGAAATGTCACTCACGTACCTCTTTTGCAACAAGCTCTTCCATGCCGTAGTTGTGTTGAGCATTGACAGCTGCAAGCTTCATCGAGAGGAACTGCACGGGAGAGACGGATGAATGAATGAATACGAAGCATCCATCCGAGGAATCACAGGTAGCAGCAGCGTCGTAGCATAATACCTCAACTTGCTGTTGAAGTGACTGAACATAGTTTATGATCTCATCCAGCATGACTGCTTTCCCTGTGACCTGAGTTCATACAAAGATCAATCAGCTTTCGATCAAAGTTTGGGGGGGGGGGGTGCGTTTGTGCCGCCACCAAATATCCTCCGAGACAGACTCACTTTGCTGCAGCCGGGAACGAGGTTTTGCAGATACTTCATCCTTTCGCTTATCCTTTCTCTTCGCAACTGCAATAGCATGATTCGACCAAATTTCTCAAGTACGGGAAGAACATGGTGAATCTTTCTTTCTTTCTTTCTTTCTTTCTACAGAAATCCATCTTACTCTTTCTGCGATGCTGTGGCTGTTGGTTGCTTGTCCACGCCGAGCTCTGACGTGAACGTAATCCTCCTCCTTGGGCATCTCCGAGCCATCGTCGACGTGTTTCGGCTCTTGTTTTTGTTTGGCTTCGGTGCCCTCTGCTGCGTTCCTCGACGATGATCGTGGCCATCTTCGTGCTCGCTCACCCCTTTCCTTGTCCTGGAGCAGGTGGTGTTCGTGAATGATTACGAGCGTCGGGACAGCGGAACCAAACAAGGAGCGGCTCACCGGATCGATGGTTTTTCTCTTCTTTGCGCCGAGATCACTCGGACACGACTCCCCTGGTGCACCCGCTGAAGCGGTGCGTGTTTCTTGGCTACCTCCGGTGAGATGGGCGCTTGCTTTGTTCCTCTGGTTCTTGATTGGACTCCCACTCGTCGATTCATGGTCCAGAGGGAGCGGGAGCGATGCATCTTTGGCTTCGGATACGGTCAGCGTGATCTTCTGAAGCTGAGATCCTATGACATCCCTGGAGATATCAGCGCAAGGAGCCACCACCGGTTGAGACGAAGCGAAGGAGTTGATGATGCCGCTGAAGTGGCCACCGGCGTGCGAAAACATGGCAGCCCGTTCGACGAAGGCGGAATCAGCGGGGAAGAACAGCCCCCTGGCGGACATGACCACTGGTTTTCCAATCGGAATGCGGTTGACGAAGCTCGTGGTGAGGTTCTCATCGGAAGCCATAGGAACGAAGGAATCGAGCATGGGAATCGAAGGACAGGGAAATATTTGGATGCTGGGAAGGGTGGTTCAGGCGATCAGCAGTCGTCCTCACGGGATGGAGTCGACCCTTTCTCACTCATCTCTTTTATCCTAATCATCCAGCGGATGAGAGTCGGAAAGCAAACAAAGTAGGGCGAGATTGGATCTCCTCGTTCAAAATCTAGTCTTGATGGCGTTCGAGAGATGCGGCCTCAGCTGCAAACACTGGCAGGGAGGTGACACGGATGGCATGGATGCATGAGATGGGAGAGAGACAGAGACAGAGACAGAGACAGAGACAGTGAGTGTGTAATGGGTCAAAAGAGAATGACAAGCTAAACAGGAACGAAGGAGCTTCTCTTATGTAGCAGAACCAGAGGGACAAGCGAGAAGAGGACAAGGTGGTATGTGTGGATAGTGGTTCCAAGACACTTGACATAACATCACGCAAGAAGAGGAGGCAGATATGAGTGGGAACCAAATCCAGAGCACTGCTAAGCTCAGCTCAGCTCAGCTCAGCTCACCAAACGCAGAGTTGAGAAGAGAATCCTGAAAAAGGCACAAAACCAGGTTAGAAGGCAGTGATGCAGATTCCCATAGCCCATCACCAGTCTACAATAGGAACAGAGGAAGAAGATTTCACGGAAGCGAACGCCGGAGTTACTGTTACCATCAGACCAAAGATCCAAAGACAAGAATCCAAAGAGTTCCTACGACCACAAAGATCTCTGGAATAGTGCAGAGGGCAAGAAAGCGAGTTGCAAGGAAGAGAAGAAAAGACAAGACCGATACTATCGAGTCTCGTTCTCTTAGCTAATCAGAGGAGGCGGCATCGGTTTCAGAGAGAACTGGAGAGACATCGAGAGGTCACACCTTTTCCCATGGCGGTCTCCCTCAGGCCTCAGGCTCTGGTGACCAAGTCCACGGCCAGGCGGAGCAGTGAGGGGGTGGGGAAGCGAAACGATGCGATGCCCTCTGGAGATTCCTCCTACGTCCGACGATCACGAAGAAGCCTTTTTCTCCCAACGAAGCAACTGTTGCAAGTGTGAACTTTCTACAGTTGAGTCGGCCTCTCGCCTCCTCGTGTCTTCTTCTGCTCAGTGATCTCTCCTTATGCGTGCAGAGAAAACACTGCTGCCATCTTTGGGACGCATACAGACACGAAGCGCTTTGTCAAGGGTACCACCAAGAGACGGAAAAGAGATTTGGAGATCCATATAAGAAAGAGAGAGGGAGAGAGAGAGAGAGAGGGTGTGTGTGTGTGGGTGAGCGTAAGACCTAAAGCTTGGCTGCATTTATAGCTCAGGGTAGAGAGAGAGAGAGAGAGAGAGAGAGAGAGAGAATCGATGCAATGATGCCAAGAAGCAGGCAGCCCTTTCTTCTTCCTCCCATTATGCAACGCAATGATGCAACCATTATGTCTGCAACTCATTCCGAATCGTAACATCACATGCTCTTCGTTCGTTTCATGCACGCCATTTTCCATCCCCTCGTTAGGTCACGGATCTTCTACAACACTTGACATACTTGGTTAATTTTTGTGGATCAGTAAGATCACAGGCGTGTTTAGGGCACGACCGCATGTGTGTTCTTCGACGTTTGGAGCCCTCACAGTCGAGCTCGTACGAAGTTACATCGTTCGTACCGCTCGAAACATGGTACAACGTTGACTTGACGCTGTGGCAACACCATAGTCCCTCCCTGTTTGAGAATAATTTCCTGATTTCTCTCTCTTGTTCGGCAGATGCATCCGATGTGACGATGAACTAAGTTCCGGATTTGCAAGAAATCTGTGGTCAGCATCGGTGTAATTGAGAACGAGGGGGAGGGAGGCATCATTCGGTGTTTAGAAGCAGATCTCTGTTATCGGGGGGGCGATGGATGGCGGTGAAATCATGGGCATCTCAATCAGCTGTGGCCTGTGGCTGTGGCTGTGGCTGGTGGCTGTGGCCTGTGGCTGTGGCTGTGGCTGTGGCTGTGGCGATGGAATTCCCTCTCCCCTCTCTCCCTGGAGACACGCAACTTACGACGAGGCTACATGTACCAAAGATTCCTCTGCCGGTGGTAGCTCTCTCATCAGCAGGCATGCTGGCGACAGATGTCAGACAAAAGTCAGCAGAGGATTCGAAGCTTTCGCATCATCCGCACTGGAAGAAGAATAATATTTGGGGTGGGTCACTCGCACCCCTCAATGTTCCTACCTGCTGCGAGTAGCATCGAGGATGTTTTCCTCCTTTGCGCTACTCGTAAATGCTCGTCGGTGAAGAAGAACTCTGTTTTGCTTTGGGGGTTCAAAGATGATGCGCTGCTTGCTTTCGTTGCCGTTCCCCAACACCTCCTCATGGATTCATCTGCATACGCATCCATCATCTACAAGAAAATTATCAAGAGGCATCATCATCTATCCGTGCGGTGCCACACCACCATGTGCTTCGACTGCGGGAATAGAGTTATTATCAATCAAATGTATCATACGACCTGTCGATTCCTACGGTTGGTGGTTGGTTATTCGGTCCCACAAGTCTGTGTCTGTGGTAATACAAGAGAGAAGAAAGAATCACATGGGAAATGGCATCAGACCGATGATGATTAGGGAGGGAAGACAATAGTGAAATGGGGTGGTTAATCTTTGGACATCAACAGCCGACACACAACAAACAAAAATTGATGGATCACAAAACGATAGAGTCGGCTGATCTGATCGGAGCTCAACAACATTTGCATAAGACTGCTGTTGGATCATGCTTTGAATATCAATCCCAACATGATAAAACCCAAAAGTGCCATCATTAGACATTAACAGCCATGTCCAGACACAAATTTCTGCAACCACAGTATGTCCAGCAAAGAAAATTGTACTCTTACCATTCGACAAAAAAAGAATACCCTATTGGCAAAAGCAAGAAAGTAGAGAGAACAGTCACAAGCACACGGCAGAGCAGCAATTTCGGTGAAAAATATAGCAGCAACATCTCCTTGATGACCACAAACAGCCTTCCCATCTCCTTCCTTTCGACGCAATATCTAAGCTTTTACCCGTACCACAAATGAACCTGTTGTCGGTCAAAAACCAAAAAGAAACATCTCTTGTGATGACATGGGGCTAGCTTATCACCTGGAATATAACCTACGGGAAATGCTTTATCTTACAAAAAAATAAAAAAAAGAGACTTACATGCAGGAAGGTTGGATATATCGGCGGAAACGGCACAGGGAATTCCCAAATTCGATAGGGCTCCCCTTATGATTCCACATGGGAAATATAGATGCATGCTTGTGGCCTCAGCAGCTTTGTTTTCGGGTGTCACAACTGAAGAGTCCTGAGATGCTTCACTGATATCCAATGATGGATCAATTGATACACGCGTAAGCCAACGGAATCTATTATCTTGCAGCACAAAGGTTCCCTGCACAATGTCAATATGATGTTATTAAATTACAAAAGAGACGTTTCCCAGGTTCTTAATCTTCCTTAATATATTACTCTGTGGTTGGTCTTCAGGTTATCAATCTGCTTCTTGAACAGCTCCGACCAGAAATCCTTGCATATAAATTTGATTGCCTCTAGATGATCGCTGAATCGAGGGCGCTCCACAGTGTACCTACACAAAGACAATGAGTGCACAGTAGAACATGAAACCCCTCGGGCTGAAATGTACCACATGAAAAATCAGAACATCAATGTCAGAATTAGAATAGCAAAAACCTTTATTTCATGGTACTATCTCAATCAATACAAAATCCCATGCTAACTAGAAACAATGATGGCTTGCAAAAATCATTGCTTTGATGTACAGTGAGTTACTGTTGTCATATGGTATTGAATTGAAGGTATATTCCATGCTTATGATGTTCGGACAACCTTGGATAAGCAAATTGTTTATCAATTTACAAGGACCTTGTGTCGTACTGGACTGACCAACACATATATTGCCAGCATGTTACCAGCATAGAGTATGTTGCCCATAATCAAATCATGGCCGCATAAATATGCAGTAGAGTCAATTCTAGCACAGTTAACAAATTACCATGCTTGTATGGAGTATATTCACCGTGTATATGATTCAAGTAACAATTAATCAAAAGTCATGCAAGTACCTTGGTCATGTGTGTTCAGGCCAAACATGAGACTCTGCAATTCATACTCAATTAGCTGACTAAACCAAGGTTATAAAGCTAGGTTTTAGCACTTGGATGTTAGCTCAATCAACGCAAGTACAAAGAAGTTCTAACTTCTAACTTAATTATCAGAAATATAGTCTTAATCAATCATGGTTCACATTATTTAGGAATTCATATGATCTTCTGGCACTGCTGCTTAAATTGGCAGCAAAGGCCCTGCCACCATGAGTTTATTCGGATGAGAAACCACTAGTTTACTGTGTAACTTACTTGCACTACTATGGATGACTTGAAGTTAAAGAGTGACTTAATGTAGCACGAACCCTATTATGAAACAGCGATCTCACGTACGATTTCTGCAACTTGGCTGGGATCCCATCTATTGTCTCTTATTTCTTACCATCTTCACCTTTAGCAATAAGCTGTTCCCAATATATTTTAAATCAGTTCAATCGAAGTTTATTTCTTCATATTAAATAAATTTTTACTTGATAAGACTTGTCAAAAATAAGTTCTAGTCTGACAGATTGGGACCTCACTCAGTGATCTCCAGACAATGATAATATCTTACTGAAAACACGCATGGGATGTTCATAGCCGAGTGATGTACATTATTGGGATGTTCACATGTAGTGGTTCGTTGGCGATGAATGCGGAAACACACTTCAAAATTTTCAAGAATTCAACCCATTAAGTGCACACACAAATTTCCAACATAAAAAAATTCTCGCTAGGCACATGATTAAGATGGATTTATCTCCAAGATAACACTCAAACCTGTAAACTAACAAGGGCATCCAGCTGCAGCTTAAACCGAAAGAAAATAAATTCTAGAAAATGGTTATCTAGCAATAGAACATTTCTATTATATCAAAAGACAAGCTACTAAGGATAGTCTTGGACTCTACTCTTTGCTATGACCATCAGAAATATAAAGATGAAAGTTCACAAAATTATAATGCAGGGATGCTGAGAATGTGCACTGGCAACAATCGCAATCGATGGCCAGGTTTGGAACAAATAGAATAATCATCAACCGTAACTCAATCTAATACGGAAGATATTAAATTATCCGTTCCCCACAAAGTGGGATCTCCGTCCCATTTCCCTATTTCTGGTTTCTATAGTTTCGTTCTAAACTGACAAAAAAGACTAACACGAATAATCCTCAATTGGGATCTACAGTCAAAAGGAAGCAATAAGGGCCAATAAGAACCATCATAGTAAATTTCTAAATATTCCCAACAAATCCAAATCAGGCCCAGTTGCAAATGCAGCGGAATCTAGAATCCATGCTACAGATCCTCGGGTGGTTAACCATCAAGGCTACAGCTTCCAGTCAAATTCCAAATGCCAATTTTATCCCATACTTGCTTGAATTGCAACTATCTCAACGATCTTCCTGAAAAGAACGTTCTCGAACCCTAGTTTGCGGTGAAGTTTTACCCGATCAATACAAGACTAACAGGGCCAGGAAGCCCGCGCATGAAAAGATCTGAAGAGAGAGAATGGGATGCAGGCAGAAGAGAAAGGGGGGAAAGGCGGAGGGCAACCTCTCGATGAGCTGGTGGCCGACCTGGTACCCGATCGCCTCGATCCGGCGGGCGGCGAGCTCCGGCTTGGTGGCGTAGAACCGCTTGCAGTAAGCCGACACCATCTCGATGATCACGCCGTCGATGCAGCTCTCTGCCACCTCCCTTCCCATCCTCCGCCCTCCTCTCTCTTTCTCCCCTTCTTCGCCTTTTATCCCCTCTCTCTAATTTCTCCTCTGTGATGAGGATCGCTGGCGAGAACCATTTTCAACTGTGCCCTTTGCCCCATACTAAGCGGGAGCTTCCAATGAGACAATGACACGTGTAGACGTTCGCACTTAATCGTTCTCTTTATATATATATATATATATATATATATATATATATATATATATATATATATATATATGTTATTGAACCACACTATAAGCGATATCATAATATATCTTTTGGGTTATCATTGTTCATAGGCTACTATAATATTATATTTTTTAAACTTGTAACGAGTTTGATCCAAGTTAGGAGTTCGTTTAGATTATTTATAGTGTTTTTCTTGTGATGATCAAAACACTGGAAAAATATATTTGTAATAGAACAAAACACTATAACAGATGAAAGTTGTTCATATTTGCTTGCTACCTACCTATAGTTAAAACCGACAAGAGTATATCACAGAAAAAGAAAAAGAGAAATAATAACATTACTCGAAGGAGGAGGGAGAAGAATGCCAGCACTCACTCACCTTTTAGACTGGTTAAAATCTTATCTTGTTCGATGATGATAGGAAACAGAACAATACAATCGGATTGGAGAATCTGGTTCTATTGAATGCTGGTTTGAGGTAATCCCTGTAGAGCAACTGGAACTGTTTGGCACATCATGGGACAGACTGATGCAGAGAGCAGTTGGTACATTACTCACACAAACTAATGCAACAACATTGTCTTCTCGAACACAGAAATCTATGCTTTGTTAAAACTGAAATAGGAAAAAAGAAATAAAGAACTTTAGCTTTGAAGAATAACCTGAAAATATCTGATTTGTTTGCTAAATAAGATATTAGAATCACAAGCAAAGGTGCTCCGATTCTCATCAAAATCACCTATTTTGCATGTACCGCCTTCCTTCCAGGTACTTTGTATGGCGGCACCTTGTGCTCACAAACCACCAGGAAATGAGAGATTACTCATTTAGATACTTCCAAAACGAGAGGAAGAAAGAACAACATGGAAAAGAAACTAATAGAACATCAACACACACAAGCATAATTGCACAAGACAATCTCATAAAAATGTTGCTCATGGGCACATGCTGGTCATCCAATGTGCAAACATGTAAAGCAGGAACATTGGGCACAAGACAATCTTATAATGCACTTGCTGTACGACTCAAATTTAATAATTTATATTGAAGATAGAAGGCCAAATATGGGCTGTCCATCAATATGTAAATCGTTATCTCATTAAAGCAACTAATGACAAATTACAAAGTCTGACCCACCCATCAACCAATTTCTCGTGTCTTAAGATGAGTATTTTGATATGAGCTTGTCGACATGAACGATTATATCATCAATCTTCGGCCGCACTGCTGGTTGAGGCTGTAACATCCATACTATAAACTGATGAAGACTCTCGGGGTAAGGAGGATCCGGCCCAGATGGCCATTTTATCTGTGCATTCATAACAGCTAACTGTAGGCTCCCTCCTGATTCACCAATTGCATATTCAAATGGCGATGCTCCATACCTGTCAAAAACCAATAGAAGATATCAACGATTTTAAATAACAGTAAGAAGAAATGATTTTCTCTCGATCAGTGGAATTTTGTGCATAGAATTTCATTTCCCTTAAAGAACATGCATACATGGTTTGGCAAAGGTTTGAATATTTGCACCATGAGACTTACTAGGCAAAGCCACACAGAACATACATAGATCTTCTGATAGGGAAACACTCAGCAACAGTTTACTTGGGAGTCCTTCACAGGAACTAGTAAATCAACTCTACCATCGTATGCTTCTCAAAAACAATCAGGCTTCAACAAACTACAACTCACAAGACTTCTCTCGTATTCAATTCCCTATATATGGGAAAATAAGTAAAAAAGAAACTAGGACCAAAGAAAAAGCCACTTGACTATACATAAGACCTAATACGATACAAATTCTAGCCATCAACAATTCTAGAATCGATATTAACTTAGACCTCAGAATCAAGGTTTGTAAGAAATTACAACTAGGACTTGACATTAACTTTGATCCGTGTCTGATACATACCCAGCAATCATATTCCGAAATACAGTACTATTTTCATGATATGAATTTGATAATCTTCTTTGGTACAAATATCAGTACTGAGGCAATTTTCATAGGCAAAAATCAGAAGTTAGAACAAATACCATGTGAATCACAAAAAAAGGTATGGGATGTTACCTAACACAAATTAAAGAGAAGCATTGCATGGTGATCAACAAGACAAGTACACAATGTCCAAACATAGCAAGGAAAGGTATAAAATTCTCACATTATTGCATATAAAGTACATCCGAGAGACCATATATCAGTCCTCTCATCAATATCAGCATAACTCGGACAGTCCCACAATTCAGGAGCTCGAAAAGGTGCAGAGCAGTGCTCGCTAGCCCAATCCTATGCAATAATTCATCGAATGAGTTAATAACATGTCTAAGACTTCATCAGTTCATGGAACAGCAGTTTTTTTTACGTTAAAGAAATTAATTTAGTAGAAGTTGGAAGTCAGAAGGTCGTAAAACTGCAATCCAGTGCATGAGGCTCCTGTTAATGCAAGGTCTAGGGAGTGATGGTTTCTTTTTTCCATTTTGGACACTTCATTGTTTAGTTTTGATTTACATACAAAAAACATGAATATTTTTAATAAACCAATATTATTCTATAGTAAAAAGATTGACTAATACCTGTAGCTGTAATGCCTCTGACCTTGAACGGATTTCTTTTCTTGCAGGGCGAGCGCTTCCAAAATCCATTAAAATAGCACCAGGTGGTTGTCCCTTCCTATGTGTAATGAGTACATTTCCAGGTTTCACATCATTATGAGCATACGGAGGATCAAAGCTGTGCATGTGCTTAAGACCAGCACAAAGCTGTATATAAACAAAAAGTAGCATGTCATTCTAGAACACATACATGTTCAGAAAGTTAAATCACTAAAAATGTCCTTGAATGGAAGAACAGAAAATGATGCAGGCATGTTCAGATGACAGCTACCTTAAATAAGTACTTCAAATGAACCTATACCAGTACATTCACTACAACAGAAAGTCATAATTTTTATAAAGATAAATCAGTAACGATTCTCTTATCATGAATCTCTTGTATATTTTTACTTAATAGGAATGACCTCTTTACTATTTCTAGCATCTGATTGAGCTGAATCTCAACTCAGAACAGGTTGTCACAAATTTGTCAAGTAGATGCTACAAAGCTTCATCAAGAATGATACTCCAGTCAAAGGCATTTGTTGCATCATGCTCCACTTGACATGATTATAATAATCAAATGTCAAGTGAGTGTTAAAATGAATAACAACAGGAAATCAGATGGTAATGCAGATAACTGAAGGCTGAGTTCCAGCAGTGACACTAGATTGTACTTCGGAACTAGGAAGAAAGAAACAACTATCAACTATTGCAAGCAAATTTATCAGCTTCAACAACTACTAAATGCTTTCGGACTATATATAAAGAGGATAACAAGTGCAGGAGAAAAAAACTGAAGTCATATCTAGGTAGAGCTAATCGGTGGGTGCATGAAAATAACTGAAAAAACATTATGAGCAAGACAGAAAAATCTGAATCAGAGCAGCAAAGAAAGACGAGACATTTTCAGACACAGTACCCATTGCTTTCAAGCTGATGATTACAATGAAACATGTCCATCATGATCAATCCTTTGTCTTTGACAATAAATTGGCATGACTGATAAGAACATCCTTTATCAAGCAGATTAAAGAATTTTCATTACTCTATTGTCGTCTCATAATGTATATTCCATGGCATTCCATAAAAGATCATAATATTGAACACCATAAAACTTATGTTACCTTCATAGTTTTATTGTTTTCATCTTTATAGCATCAAAAAATTGCAGAGCATTATAAAATTGCTGACAGAACTCCTAATGTAATCACATCAAATATTTAAGTTAGGAATTGATTTTCTTTCCTTACTTGTTATTATAATTTAAGGAAATCTTAATCTACTTCCTTGTTTGTTGATATGAATTAAGAAAATAACTAGTAAGTATTCCAAATATGATGATATCATATTTGTTAGTATATTAAATGAAAATAATTTATATTAAATAAATACGAAAATTAAAATTTATTTCCCTTAATAGAGGCTCACCTCCTCCTATTTAAAGGGAGAGATTTCTCTCCTTCGTTCCTCACCTAGTCGAGCCTGACAGCGAGAGGAACGAGGAGTTACACCCTGTTGACAAGAGAACGAGGAGTTACACCCTGTTGACAAGAGGTAGGTTTCCCTACCTTTCTTAAATTTAAAAGTTTTAGTTTTTATTTTGATTCTTTGAATGTTGAAAGCTTGTAGTTTGAAAAATGTTTATCAATTCTTTAAATGTTAAATTTTTTTTATTATTACATTAAAGTAATCGCTTGTATAATGTTGACCCATGATTAAGTTTTTATTGTAGATTTAAAGATGTTAAAAATTTATATGTTTTATCTGATATTTCCTGATATTATTGTTTATCCTTAATCTTATCTGGATTAAAATATTATTAGATTAAAATATGTTATCTAAAATCTTTTGTGATATTTATTAATTTGAAATTTAAAATATGCTATTCTGAATGATTTAGAATTTGACTAGAATATGTTGAAATTTTATATGTATTGAAAGCATGATTTTTATGTGAATTTAGAAGGTTATTTCATTATATTAAAGTTTATGTCTTTTAATGTATTATGATTTCCATTCAAATTAGAATGTTATTTCCTTGTTTTAAAGCTTATCTCCTTGTCTATCATTCAATACGTTATTATGTTTTTTTGTTTATATTGCTAATGAATATATGTTGCGGTATGAAATTATATATTATTTGAATTGAAATTGCTCATAGGCCAGGCCTAACCCATAGGTCAGGCCACAGCCTATTGGTTAGGCCTAATCAGATTAGGCCCAGCTCGTAGGCCAGGCCCAACCCACGGATCAGGCCTTGGGCCCGTAGGCTAACCCAGCCTAACCATCATGGGCGGTCACATGCGATGTACATGACCAGTCCATGGGCCAAGGCTGGGCCAGCTTTGTGTGATGCATGCCCAGTCATGTATAATGCACATGACTAGTAGATGAGCTGGCTTAATCTAGCTCAATATTATTGTTGGATTTGAGCCCAAGTATTGATTGAACTAAACTAAGCTTGATTAGTCTAGATCAATTCAGGGTGATTCCAAATTGATTGACTTATTCAAGTTAGTTTAACCTAAATTGAACATAATCTAATTCAAATTATACTAGTCTAGGGTGATTCCAGACCAGTTAAATAAGGATTAGAGATCGGTTCAGTTAGGTCCTAGTAAATTGAGTTCAATTGGATCAATTGAACTAGAGTTCAAGTCAATTGAGGGCTAATTTATATTATTTGGTATTGATGATATTTGAAAGAAATGTTTAAATGTGTTATTTCATCCCTATATGGACATCACTAGTGTGAGATTATGTTATTTCCCTGCCAAGGGCAGGTAGGGCGATTCCCTTCGGGGATTAGCGGGCCGTCAGACGTGGCGGCTGGACGGTTCCTCCATCCGCTGTTGGGAGGAACGTGTCCCCACTTTGGCGGGTGTGGGACACCACTCCATCCGCTGTTGGGAGTGTGATATGAGTTTGCCTCCATCCGCTGTTGGGAGAACACAAACTCATCCCGTAGGGTAAAGCCTCTCCATCCGCTGTTGGGGGAGTGCTCCTTCGGGTATTTGATATACGCCAATGGGATGATTGATTGAATTTTTATCATGTATATATTTTGAGTTGACTTTTGGGGTTCCTACTCAGCGTTGCTAAATTTTCTTTGTTTTTGATTTTCAGAGCAGCCTCCCCCTAGTACTAAATCGGATTCTAGTGGAGAGCGGACCTTCCTCTACCGCTAGGTAGAGCTACTTGGATGATTCTTGAAGTTAACATCACCATGTTTATTTTTCTATTTATGATTCGATGAATAAATGGATTGTAATAAATGAATTGTAATAAATGTTTATGAATGATGAATAAAGTGATATTTATCTATTTGGCCTAAATGTGTGAAAAAAAAAAATCCAGGATGTGACACCTAAGCATGACAAGGCGACAGCCCCTGTTTGTATATTGTCTCCACTTGGAAATGGAAGTGGCATACCATCTGAACTCATTATGAGCTAAATCATTATAGATATAATACAGAAGGAGCAAACTAATAAACCTAGCACCTTAGAGTTTACTAAGAAAATGTCTGACAAAAAGAAATTAAATAATGAAATTGCAAATCAGTTCTTATAAATTATTAACCTCCACATGGTACGTAAATTCAGAACCACAGAATCTAATACAAGAAGAAATAATGTACCTGTCTAAAAATCTGAAGAACAGTAGTTGTTGTAAAAAATTCCTTCTTTGATTGCATGACTTTGGCTATGTCAAGTAAAGTTCCATCTAGATGAACTGGGAACAATAAGTAAGCTTCATGTTTCCGTGATCCGTCTTGCGTGCCCTATGCACAAATATAAGATAAGTCAATCGGCTCATTTGATGGAAGATTCCAGCATAAATGTAAACAAATACATGTAATCGTCTTTGAGACAAGTTGTCCTTCTTAGTGTTTCACTACCAAAATTCAAGTAATTGTCTCGTATCACTATCGTATGACAATAAAATATACATCTAGTGCTAGGGACTTGTTCACACTTGAAGAGTTTGGCAAGCGTGTGAAGTTTCATTCTAAACCATATTTCACATAATCGCAGTTCTGGTAATGCAATACGTAGTACATGGTGTATCAGTATGATGCTAGAAATTGATTAGATGATCTATAAACCAAAAAGTTTATTTCAATGTAGAAATACGTTCATCCACAGAACAAAATCAATATAATTCGTCCGTGGTATTAAGATAATTTGCAGATCTAGCTAGAGTAACAACACCAGATGCTGCAAACGAGGCAGTTCGACCTAAATACAACTGAAGTACCTTGACAGGAATGACTACATGATCGAGGAGGGGAAGCAAATTAGGATGATTGAACAGGGAGGAGACACGGATCTCCTGCTTAACCAACTCCAACTGCTCCTCTGTTTGTATGATGACTTTCTTCATCGCATATGTTCCATGATCTGAAGAGAAGTAAGAATCAAAATAGAATCAGCCCATACTGTGTTCGCCATCAAGACCTTTCGGCGCTAGGAATTGGAGCGGTAGTAAAGCAATTCAAAGAAGCTTGGAAAAGGTTGTTTCCAAAGCATTTGATCAGCCATCGTGCGCCTTACATAATATTCCGGACGACAAACGAAACGGCAACGCAATTCATCAATACAGATCCAAGGAACGATTGTGACAGGCGAATCTAATGGAACTCAAGATCAATTGGGCGGAATCCAAATCAACATTGGAAAATTTGACAAAAACAAGAGCAGTCCGATCGGATCTAGAGTGGGAGACCTGAGATGTGGGAGGGATCGATGGACTTGTTGCGGGCGAGGCCAGCGGCGCCATCGGCGACGACCTCTTTAACGAGGAAGACGTAGGCGAAGCCGCCCTCGCCGAGCTGCCTGACGATCCGGAAGCGGTTCTCGTTGATCCAAACGTCTCCGCCCCCGTTGACGGCGTCATAGAAGGCGTTCAGACCCGAGAAGGAGCATCCCATGTTGGTGTCGCTCACCTCCTCCTTCCCCTCTCCCTCCCACTTTCTTTCTTTCTCTCTTTTCCTATGGTTTATGAATCTTCGTGTCGGTCGCCTTCCTATTATTGCTCCTCAAGGAGAGGGCATCGTTTCTCCCTCCCTCGCTCTCTCTCTCTCTCTCTCTCTCTCACTCACTGTCTCTCAAACATGCAATCCTACCAAAAAAAAAAGAATTAACTGTTTTACTCTGTGGAATCAGATTTGTCCTAAAATGTTTCTTGTTTCTTAAAAATCATTAGAAATAATGTATATGTCATGAAATTTGGATATATATATATATATATATATATGTCTGAATATATATATAATAAATAATAATCTCTGTGTTATTAATCTAATGAGGCCTCCTCGGTTGGGCCTCAAATGGTGGAATGTGATACAACAGAATGCACATACATACAACCTTTGGCGTAAACAACCCCACCATGATGTCTCGACTATTCGATATCCAACTTGATGTCATGTGAAACGGCTCGGCTCATGTGATTCTCGAGGTGTTGACTTATCAGCTGATCATCGTCCAACGAAGCCTACCAAATTCGCAAGTCAAACTTTCAGCGCTAACATTGAAACTGATAAGTAGATGAGATTTCCCTAACTGTTGAGGAAATCTCTCTACTCTGTTGAGGGAAATCCTCTAACCCGTTGAGGAAACTTCTCCTTCTAACCTGTATATAAAGACGGAGGATATGTCAATAACATTCAACTTCTTCTTCTACAACTCATTTATCTCTTTATTTTAACAGAAACATCGGACGGACTAAGGAGTAGCGAAATCTTCCGATTCTGGCTTCGTTGGCGATCGAGATTGATGCGACTGCTTAGCTGCTGCAGTTTGGACCAATACACCATCCATCTATGCTACTCGACTTGTGGTGTTTAGCTACACAGATACGTGGCTAAGAAACATTCAATCTACTGAGATTGAATTCCTATGCTTCTTCTGTTGCTCGATTCTCTTGTTTTGATGCTGTAGCCAAATGAGAGACGGGACAAATCGGTGTGTACACCGCAGCAGCTTATTTGGGGATTTGTTTCTGTTTCGTTTTACCTTTCTCTAGAACAGAATCAACATAGAGTTATTTGCTTTCCTTTCAAAAAAGAAAAATGCATTGAGATCTCAGTATCTGTCTCTTAAGTTCCAGCATGAATGAGCATATCGAACCTATATCATCACTGATTGCAACCCAGCTTTGTGCCGTCGACGATGCTGTACGCCTATCTTGGTGGGCGTCAAACAAACATCAGCTCATTTGGCGAGCTTCAGATCTCGGAAGAGAATTAATTGTAGACTCCATGTTCGAGCTTGTGCATGATCACATCTACGTTTAGCAGTTTCCATTTCATGATTGAATTAAATCACTTTGATACACACGTTTAGAACTCAGCCAAGAACCAATACACCCATCACAAATTAATCACCTCTCTCTCTCTCTCTCTCTCTCTCTCTATATATATATATATATATCCTGTACAAATTCCTCATATACCAAGCTAAAGATATTTGATCTTCTTCATAATTCGGTCACCTTGGTCCCGAGAGCTCCATCGCTTCCACCAGCAACGAGTCATCAGTGAGATCAGAGTATCGTTCCGAGGAGAACTCCGGCACCCTAAACTTATGAACCTCTGTCCTCTGAGACGCTTCCCATCTCTCCGCAAGGCCATCACCTTCAAGCATGCGAATCACCTCAGACATTTTGGGCCTGTGTCCCGGGACATACTGAGTGCACAAGAGCGCAACTTGGACCATCTCTTCCAGCTCTATCCTGTCGTAGTTCTTCAGGTCCTTGTCGACAAGCACATCGAGCTTCTTTTCTTGGTGCATCTTCCTCACCTGATTGAATAACCAACAAGAAACATCCTAGTAAATGACAAGAACCATGTACGAAGAAAGCATGTCATTTGACCTCCGTGTTGTGCATACCCAGTCAAGCATGGCACCCTTCTGTTTTGCCGCTTTTCCATATTCCAGAGCTCTCAAGCCAGTAATCAGTTCGAGAAGAAGAATTCCGAATCCGAAAACATCAGTTTTATCGGAAGACTGCCCCGTTGAGAGATACTCGGGAGCTATATGTCCCACGGTTCCCCTCACAGCAGTAGTCACATGTGTATCCCTGTGATCTAGAAGTTTTGCTAGCCCAAAGTCTCCTACAACAGCCTCACAGTAGTCATCCAGCAATATGTTAGCGGCCTTTACATCTCTGTGAATGATCTTGGGATCACACTGTTCATGTAGGTACAGTAATCCCCTTGCAGCTCCCAAGGCTATTCTTTTCCTGGTACTCCAATCTAATGCTGGTATTTCTGCACACAATGTGGAAAATAAAAAAGATTCAGTCTCTTATCATGTGTTCAGCATGCCAAAGCCTCTATGCTACTAGAAAAGATCAATGATATCATTGTCAAACTCCGAAGAGCCTTCTGAATCATTTTATGTGATTGTATCCAGAAATAGTAAGATAGCTGTGTGACCTCATATTTTGTTTAGAACCTCTATATTCATACAATTTTTGCTGCAGAATACAAATGCCTACCAAGCTCATATAACCATAGTAAATTTGAAGTAACATAATTTAGTTAAATGATTGAATAGCTGTCTATATTCCTATTTATCCATACTAAAACCACCAAAAAGGGTGTGATATTATCTACATCTATAACATCTAATCTTGCTTCGTGGTTAATTAGTTTGTACACAAGCAACAGAAAATTTTACATCACATCTCAAATTCCTAAAATAATTTATTCCCCAAAAAACTGGCTTTGTGTGCTGCACACAAATTACCATGGCATAATGCATATAGTTTTCATCTTCAAGAAGAAAACCTAAATTATCACCTCTGAGTCGAGAAGCAACACTTCCATTTGACATGTATGGGTAAACCAGAAGCCTTTCTGTGGCAGTCATGCAGAATCCACACAGCCTAAGAAGGTGTCTGTGCAGAGCTAAGCTTATCATTTCAACTTCAGTTTTGAACTGGATCTCTCCGCCCGCTACATTCCCATCCTTCAGTCTTTTAACAGCTACCAGGGTTCCATCTTGTAGCTGACCCTTGTAGACATTTCCAAAGCCACCTTTGCCAAGCAGGTTTTTACTGCTAAAGTTGTTTGTAGCAACCTGAAGCTCCCTGAACTGGAATCTTCTCAGGTTACCGAGGCAGACTTCTTCCTTATGTTGGTCTGAAAAATGATATGGTGGTTACGACAAGTAAATGATCAAAGATAACACAAACTCACCGATGATGCAGGTATTGGTTTATAAGCCAGAGAACACGATGTTGTCTTTAAATTTCACTGCATAGTTACTTACCATTGACATCAAAGAAAATTTGTTGGTTGTGCCTTCGACTGCACCATATAAACAGCCCAACCACAAGACCAAGGAGACATATGCTTCCGAGGCTGGATGCAAGGGCGAGAGCTAGCTTGTGTCTTTTGGGCCTTCGAGACATTGGAGCACCTTAAGAGAACAAAAAACAATAGTCAGGATTCAGGAAAGGAGGTTTGCAAAATAAAATGAACCATGACATGAACCTAAAGGCTTGTTAGTTTCTTTGTCAATTCTATTTGCTCAGCAAACGAACAGGCATACAGAATTTGGTTATCTGAAACTCATTATTTCACAGTTGAAGAATACCCCATATGCTCTTTTCATGCAACAGGATGCTCTTCTTTTGCAATTTCCTTTTATTTTCAATGCAATCACAAGCTGCAGCGAACTAAACAATGTCAGTGAGTTAGCTACAGTTTGAATTTCCAGGCTGGTTTTCTGCCAAAAAAAAAGGTCCGGGCCATGAGTCTAAAAGCAAAATTAGTTCTTGAATTAGAAGGATGGAGGACAAATGGAATTCAAAAAATCACTAGTTAATGAATTAGTCTGTCTTTTGTTGAGCAAAATAAATCCATCTTGTAAACATTCCTGGTGAACATTATACATCCTAGAATGCAGGAGAGTAAATCCTAAAAATATGATTTCAAGAATTACTGAAAGATAAAATACTCTTTCATTTCAGCAAGTTAAGGGAAATTGGGAAGGATGGCAACAAGTACTCTTTCATTACAGCCGTAAATAATTACCGAAGGAATAATTTTGTTTAGTATAAAAAGATGGAGGCACCATAAGTCAGAAGCAGTTGAACCGTGACTGTCTTTTCTATCAGTTATGCAGATTCAGAAACAAATGAATTGGAGGTTGATCCAGCAGATTAAAAAATTCATGAATCATAGCAGATGATTCAGAAGGAAAAAATGTTAGTTTTCCGAAGCCTGCTTTTGATCTCTTGTAAGTTGAGATTGGTTCTCCTGTCAAGTTCCTGTAGCAATATAGATGGTTTCCGTGTAGGCTTATTGTAAAGATCAAGCTACTGGAGATGACCAAGAAAGCTGGAGTTCAGGGGAGAACATTTAGTGATATGGAGCAGGAAAAATGGACGAATGCCATCTGGACTCTGGTATTTAGAGTCATCGAACAAACACTCGGAGCTATCGAGCTTCTTTGGCCAAGACCACTATAGGAGAATGATGAAGCAAACCCCTTTTACACATGAACAGCATAAATGAATATGTTGCAAAAAGTCATATGCCTATCTATGGTCATGACAATATCTGTTTATGCTTCAACATAGTAACACAAATTGGTCGCTGATAAAAAATAACTAGAATTAGATTGAGAAGCTGTAGAACTTTTAGATGGAAATTTTCGTGCAACTCGTACCCTGAGTATCATTTATATTGAAGGTACTTGGCATAGGCATCATCCCATAGCATTGGTGCTCCAAGTCAGTTGGGCATATCAAAGGATTTCCAACAATGCTGCAGGGAATGCAAAAAAGAATGTGTTAATATTAGATTATGCATCGTGGAACAAAGAAAAAGGAGAACTTTCGGAGCAGAGCATAGCATAGCATACTAATGATACCGGTAACTTATAAGCTGCACAAACATGTAGATCAATCTTAGGCCTAACAGGGGCAAAAAAAAATGATCATCTCTGCCTCTTTATGTACAAATAGTAAAAGATATGAAAAATATAGAATTCGGTGACAATTTGTCACTTCAAAAATTAATGTCCAAGTTTTCGAAGTTGCACCAATTCAATCGAGTTGAATCATGGTCCATAAGGAAGATTGAAGTTATCATAAAGAAATGATCCTCTGCCTCTTTATATACATAAAAATATTGATTAATTAAAAGGGTATGAGAAATCTAAGATTTACAGACAATTCTTCGCTTCAGAAATAAATGAACAAGGCTTTGAAATGGCATCCAAACAAATTGAGTCGAAGGAAGATTGGATTTTTTCCATCGGCTACAGCTAACAAGTCTTTAAATCGACTGCTTCTACAGTTTTTGTGGCAAATGGCAGTACGAATCAGAGAAAAAGTAATCGAGATTGAACTTTCAGAAGATACAATGAATTACTAGGTCAAAATTTAAATGCATAAAAAAGCAGTGCAGCAGAAATGGAAGAGACTTACTTGAATGCTTTCGGTGGAGACTTTGGGATAGGGCCACTCAAATTATTGTACGAAAGGTCCCTGAAACATAAATGCCACGAGATGCCTTCTTTGGTTATAAGCATCCATCGAAGAAACCATCTCCTCAAAGCATGCAACAGACTTACATGAAAATGAGCGGAGTGATGTCGATCAACGGCAGAGGAAATGACCCGGAAAGACTGTTGTTGTTGAGCCTCCTTCACAGTAACCGAATGCGAAACAACAAGAGTTGGTAACCCAGTGATTCGAAAGCATAGGATTTCTACTAGGCTACCTTTCTACCTTGTAAAGATTCAACTTTGTTTACGGTTCTGCACACTTACAGGTACTGGAGGCCTTTCAAGTTGCTCAACGAAGCAGGGATCCGACCAGAGAATTTGTTGTTAGAGAGATCGAGGGTGTGAAGCTTGGACAGCTTCCCGATTTCTGGAGGTACCGGTCCTGATATGTTGTTGTTCTGCAGCAGCCTGCACAAAGACAGCAAGCTTAGGAGAAAGAGGGATCCAAGTTTGGTCGACGAATCCCAGCCATCATAAGCAACTTACACGATTTCAAGATTTGTCAGGTTTCCTATGCTTGGAGAAAGTGTACCGGATAGATCCTGGCCTGGAGTGCCTCTGTTAAAATAGCTCTCGAGCGTTATACCCTTGTCAAAGATGGCAAGAAAGAAGAGATGGTAGGAAAGCATCTGATGTCGACAAGCTCGTTGTGAAACTTACAGCCCAACGACCAGGTTCTCAGATGAGCATGTGATCATAGTCCAGCTGCATGGATCAACAGAGTCCTTGTCCCAGTTCTCAAGAACACTATGAGGATCCACAAGAGAAGCTTTGATGCCCATTAGAGCTTGCACTAAAACAGAGCACAACACATCAAATGGGAAAAAGGGAACGATCGATTCAGTCCGGTGAAAACAAAACGGAGGCAACAACATGTCATTTACGCAGTACCTTCGTAGTTGACACCTTTAGGGGAGAGCACCGCGGTCGCTGCAGCCCAGGACCAGAAGAACATCATCCAAAAGACCAAATCTTTACACATTTTTCCTTGCATTGAACTCACAGGCTATGAAGAACAGGTAGGAGGAGTCTTTTAACAAGACGATGGGTTAGAAGGCTTGCACACACAGAGAGAGAGAAAGAGAGAGAGAGAGAGGGAGAGAATAGCTGAACGGAGAGTCAGGACGTCACATCATCGATGGGTTTCTTCATTGCATTGCCTCCCTTCTGATTGATAGCTGGCCCTTTTACAGTCAGAAGAACGAGGCAGCTTTGTTGCATGCGTTCCTTATGTCAGGCGCCATGACAACGTATCAACAAGGAAGCCTTGATGCCTCCATACAAGAAAGCGGGTGGGAGACTGCAACTTGGTCTTGTTGGAATGGGTAGAGGATGGACAGGTGCAGAGAAAAATGACATTTTTGAGGAGTGCAAGTGGAACGGAGTATGATGCTTCAAAAAGGTGAGTAGTTCACTTGTTGGATTTTATGACAGATTAGAGAAGGCTGTTATTGTCGAATCAAGTAAGATGTGAATCGATCGATTTTAGATAACATTAAAGCAAGATGAAAAGGACAGGAGGAGTGTAATGACCTGCTTCATCACTTTTTTTATCGGAGAATGAAAAAGGCATCCGAAGGGTGGGGTGGGGTGGGGTGGGGTGCGGTGCGCGACAGAAATGCTTTTCACCGCACAGCTATCTATCCATCTATCTATCTATCTATCTATCTCAATATCATAGCAATGCGATCAAAGGCATCTCTCGTGCGACAATCTTCCGTCGAGCACGAGACACCTCAACAGCCGAAGAGACGGGATCTCGAGGAGCCAAGAAAAGAACATCCATCCATCCATCCATCCATCCATCCATCCATCCGCTCTCGATGGAACACAGGGGATGATGATGCGTGGGGAGAAGGAAAAGAGTGACGGGAGATGGTGTTGCTTGTTGCGCCATGGGAATCCAACGTCCGCCCGGGTCGGCCACTCTCGTCGGTCACTACTGTTGCAGAGTGGGGCCAGGAGGTGGCGCGGCCTCGATGTTCGTGGCGAGCAACAGGTGTTTGTTGGATTGCCTTGGCCTTTAAAGCGCGGAAGTGTGCGGAGGAGTACGACGCATAGGGTGGCATCGCTGGGAAGGATACTCCATGCCCAGGTGGTCCTCCACCTCACCACAAAATTACCACCAGTCACGGCATCAATTTGATTCAGAGCGGTAAAAATAAAGCAGCAGCAGCAGCAGTGGGTATTCAAAAGCAAAAGCTGCCACATCCCTTTCTTTTTTTTAGGCCTTCCGACGTGTACGGCCGTGGTTTTCCCATAAAAAGATATTCCACTTTTTATTATTATTATTTTTACAAATAATATCTTTAATTTAAATATATATATATATATTCATATCAAATAATTTATAATGCATCATGAGTCTTTTTTGTATCATTTACGGTGTTGATTTATAGTGTTTTTATTATGATGATATACCAAAGCACTACTACAACAACAAGTAAAAATAATATAGTCAGTTTTTTTAGGAATAATTTAAATATTTTTTGAATTAAGATACATTATTATTTAGAAAACACCAAAAGGAAACGTGTTTTTAAAAAAAGAAAAAAAAAAGGTGATATTTTCTGGAGAATTGGCACGTAATCTTTAATATTAGTGCTCGACTTGATTCACACACGATCCGGTTAAGCCACGATAAACCCTCGAGTACTCATCAGAAGATCGCAGATCTCTTGCAGCACTGAAGCACATGTGAAACAGAAGCATGTTATCGGCAGCACCAACATGCGGACAAAACATCGCCATCGACGATGAGATCTTTGTTGGATACGAAATAAACACTCGATATAAATGATGAGTCATCTATCAACTCGACGACTTTTGTTTCCTGTTAATTAAGCCGGCACCTCCTGACTTGGGACCGACCCAATCTGCTTGCAGCCTTCATAGCCATCTCCGGTGGACTCGGGCAACGTAAGATCCCACCACCGCCTGGGAATCAAAGAATCGATCACCAGGAAAGTCAACTCTCGTATTCTCCCGCAAGCAAAAAAAGATAATTCGTTTCTTCTAAAGGAGATTCACATTCTTGTGGTATAAAGTTGATGATAAAGTTTTATACTAGAAAAGCTATCTTTTGAGACTATAAATTTAGATTGACGAGGTGGCAAGGTTTTGCTGTCTTACCAGTGTTTGCTTTCCTTCACCATCTTCACAAAAGAACGATAGGCCACCTACCTCTTTCTCAAAGTAATAACACTGCCACTATGAACGAACGAGAGGCAACTGTTGGCCCTTCGACTTGTGGAGAATCATCCTTCTCTACTTTTAAACAGGAAAGGTCGCCTCAATCTCTTTTTGCTAATGGAGGACTCGCAAAGATTGCTTTGACAGACAGTGCGCGTTACCACCAAAAACATCTGACACCTAATGATGATCTTTCCGCCTTCTGATGAGGTGCTCGAATCGAAAAAGCACCGATGCTGATCATGTTCCTGCAGGTGATCCGATAGGTTAGTGCATGAAACCTAAGGATCCTTAGCGATAGAGAGAGAGAGAGTGTGTGATTATTAGACATGATTCCTCCGTTCCTAATGCATTATCGGAGTATGTCACTCTGGCCATTTTGTTCTCTCGGCCAAGATCAACCTGTCGACAACAGTTGAAACAAGTATACTACAAATATTAGGGCCTGCGATCGTTGTGTTCGAGAGGACTTCCAGTGTCTTTTATATCGCCAATGCAACCTATTAAAAGTATATTTTCGAATTTAGCTTGGTGGTAGTCTCATCGCTTCCTAAAACCAAGTTGCGGTTTCCAAGGTCGTTGTCTGCGTTCTGTTCTTGCGGCTCACAGGTCCTGTCTCCCAACTTTGGATTGCGCGCAAATAAGGAACACCAAAACTGATCCAACTCCTCTTACCAAGTGGGCTGAAAGCTGATGAGCTAAAGTTGGCAATTCTCTGTTACGGCAAACATAAACTCTCTTTCAAATCTCTATTTTGATCTCATCCGCCGTATACATCATATACACGTAGATGCTCGATCGTCTCTCTCTTCATGGCGTACTTCCCGTTGTTAGCTCTCATGGCACTATCCTCCTTGCTTCGATCGACCACCCCTGCACCTGCCGGACTTCAACTCGGTCTCACCCACGTGGACGCCGGCAGCCCTTTCACGTTCACGGAGCGCGTCCGGCGTGCCGCGCAAAGAAGCAGGCACCGGAGGGAGGTCCTCGAAGCCAGGCTGGCCAACTCCTCCGGCGACATCCAAGTCCCGATCACGTCGTCGAAGTTCGAGTACAAGCTGGAATTCGCCATCGGCACACCGGAGCTCAACGTTACCGCCATACTCGACACCGGCAGCGAACTGGTATGGACGCAGTGCCGACCCTGCGACCCATGCGTGCAGCAGAGCACCCCCGTTTATGACCCCTCCGATTCATCCTCCTTCTCCAGGCTTCCTTGCACCAGTCCCTTGTACGATTACCAAGTCTTCAAGCGCTTCGATCCACCAACGTGCCACTATGCCTACGGCTATGGCTCGGGGGCCACTCAGGGCGTTCTGGCCATGGAGACGTTCACATTTGGCACGAAATCTGTGTCCAACGTTACCTTCGGCTGCAGCAGGCAAAGCAAAGGCAACTTCGCTGGAACGTCCGGCATCGTTGGGTTTGGCCGAGGAAATCTGTCGCTGATATCGCAACTCGGTTTCCGCAAATTCTCTTACTGCCTCACTTCATTCAACAGTTCAAGCAGCAGCCATCTTCGGCTTGGGTCTCTTGCGACCCTGAATGGTACCGCAGGTAAAGTTCAATCCACGCCTTTCCTGGATGACACCAATCTATACCGCGTCTCTTTACGAGGGATATCGCTGGGTGAGGCCCTCTTGCCAATTCCGAACGCCACCTTTGAGTACAGAAGAGACGAGCTTAGTGGTACGGTGATAGACTCCGGCACGGGCCAGACGCAGTTGCCCAAGCCCGTGTACGAGATCGTCAAGCAAAACATCAAGTCTCGCGTTGGCCTACCCGTGGTTGACCTGTCGTCGACCATCGGGCTTGACCTCTGCTTCTCAGTCTCGTCATGGCCGCCGCCGCCGGTGCCGGACATGACGTTCCACTTTGACAATGCCGATATGACGATACCGCCGGCGAACTACATGTACCCCGACCAAAACGCCGGCGCGTTCTGCTTAGTGATGCAGAGGTCCGAAAGCAACTTGACGATCGTCGGCAACTACCAGCAGCAGAACATGCATGTAGTCTACGATGTTGCAGGAAGAACGCTGTCCTTCATGCCAGCCCGATGTGAAGACTTGTAAATCATGGCTTTTCAAGTATGCCTCATCGTGAAAGAAATTTGAAATAGTGAAGATTTCGTTCTTGTCAATGTAACACATGTTATGAGGATGACATCATTAGCAAGCGCTCAAATTCACCGTCCGAGTTCTGTATATTTTTCTTGTCTGTTTCCGAAGCGCCGCTGCGATTCCCCAAGAGATTTCGGACGAGTCTCTTGATGTGTCAATAACGAAAAGGTGGTGAGCGAAGCAGCAGGAGTCGTTGTCGGGGACGGAGAGGCGGTGGTCGACGGAGAAGGATCTCATGGTGGAGGCGCGCCGTTGTCTGCCTCCTCAGTTAGCTGCTTTGAGACCGTGCAAGGAGAAACATAATTCTATTATTGGATCACAGAGCATTGCCTTTCCAGGGTTAATTTTCTAGCTGACTTGAAGGCTTGACGCCATCTTTTTCTCTCTAAAAGAACAACAAAAACACCATATAAATTATGACAGCCGCTAAGAGAGGAGTGGCATTTGTATCGGTCGATGGATTAGGAGACGTACGATCCCCTCGGTGAAACTACAAGGCTCCTCCTCCCAAGCGGCAAATACTCCCGACTCGGATGCTACAACTTCAGCTGGCGCCGATGGTCTCACGGACCTCATCGAAGCAGGCTTGGGTTGTCGGAGCAACACCGTGCGACTCTCTATACTGGGCTATGATCAAAGGATGTTATATATATATATATATATATATATATATATATATATATATATATATAAGAAAAGCTGAATTTTAATGACCGGTGCTTTGGATTGATTCAAGCAAGAGAAGTCATGCTGGAAAAACTTGAGTCCATGGTTCAGCTGAGTAAATAGTTGAGGGCTCATTTGTGAGCCACAGAAATGTGAAAGCAAAATTCCTTTCTGGTAGCTGATAACAGAGAGATTTTATCTGATAAAAGAGAGATATTCTCAACTGCATAGCAGATGAGATTTCCTCAACTGCATGAGGAAATCTTTCTGCTCAGTTAAAGAAATATCCTCTTTCACTATATATAAATAGACTGACTTCACATGATACTACTTGAAGTGTATCTTTTTGCTTTATCCTTATAATTTCATCAATAGCTTCATATCCCATTCACAGTTGAAGATCTCTGCTGCACCGCGGGCGTAATATTTGTGAACCTTGTTGTGATCATGAGACTCTTATGGGAAGAAGTGTTGGTGAAGTAACTCAGAATAGCACTGCTCCCACTTAGAACAAAGTGAGGAATGGACTATCATCGTGTGTTACAGATGATGCATGAACTCACAATCAAGGAGATGATAAACTCGAATACGCTTCATTGCAGGAGTCGTCCTTTCTACTTATTTTTTCATCGTCAAACTCGGTGGTCATCGTTGCCCAAATCTTTCACTAGGCATCATATCTTCCCACTAAATGCTAATCAGAGGCACTCACGATGTCCATCTGCTTTGATATGGATGCCACTAAAAGTGGGTCTTCGAAGGTGATAAGGTCGAGATAGGGCTAGATATCTTCAGAGGAAAGTCAAGCCTCTATGGATATTGTATGAGTTGGGAACTACAGAAGAGAAGAGTTGCCTTTCAAAGTGACATAATAAACAAACTGGGGATTCTTTCTTGCAAACTCTATCTTAGATTCTGTCAAAAGAAAAAGCCAGTTCGATGAGAGTGGTTTATGATTGATGTCTCGGTCCTTTGGTGTATTCCATGGAATACTGTGCATCGGGTGATTCTTCGGATGGTTTAACCATGGTTTAAGTAACTAGACTTTAAGGGAATCCTGATACGTTAGAAGACCTTCATCGTGCATCGACGGAGCTCGGAAGACTTTTCACCTACCCAATATTAATTCCATGCAAAACAGGGTAGAAGTAGCACAAAACTAGGGACTACGGAATATATGTAGGAGCTGCACGATGGTATCGCTTCCAATGATAGCCAGCACAAAGTAGTCCCTCGATGACTAAAGGAAAAGAGCAAGAAGCATCCTTTCTCAGCAGGAATGGCTCTCCGCCGTCCAAATCGCTGCTCCACGGTGTTCCAGCCATGGAGATAGATGAACCCTCGGTTAGGCCTGCAAAAGAAGGTGAATCTTTTTTGTCCATCGTCTAGTCTACCTTTTGTTTTGATGCCTCTCTTAGGAAGCCGGAGCTGATCCCAGGGTTCATTCCATTATATATGGGATGTACAAAAGAAAGGGAAAGGGAAAGGAAAAGGAAAAGGAAAAGTTGCTCGGGAACATCGTGCAGCAACTACATTAAAAGTCGTGCGGCACCGGAACCGGAACTGGCACTGGCGCATGTAGTTTTTGGCCGCAAAACAAAAGGAATAATGCATCTGTGCAGATAGCAAGTCTATGATCGTGATGCAAGGAGGAGCAGTGTGGGAGGCGGACACCAGGTCCAGGTGCGTTGCAGAGAGGAAAGAGAGGTGAAGTGGAGGACCCCATGTGTTCCAGAAGTCTTTAAGTTTTCTGCACTCCGACTGATGAAGACTTGCAGGCTTCGGCAACCATCAACGTGGACGTATGTGAGCATCACCTTTTCATCTGTGGCAGTCATCAGACAGAGGCTCGGATGTTGCCATCGGAAGCTTTCATCAAAGATGAAAAGGCATGCATCTTTCGCATCGAAGAAAGAGTAGCACAAGTGATCCTCCTTCCATACCTCGCACATCAGCTAGTATTCATTCTTCATGTCAAAATCCTTGAACCGGGCAGGCCGGAATGGGTTCCGTACCAACAACGGTGGAGATATCGCTGAACGGTAGGTGCGACTTCTCATAAAAAGATCAATGCAGACAGACAGAGGTCCGAGAATTGGAGAGGTCAAAATCTTCATCGCATCCGGAGACCGATATGACTGACTACTCTTAAAGCTAAATTTGCCACCTCTCGGGCAGGAGGAGTTCTCCGACGCTAATGCAGTATAAGACACGTTTTACAGAAGCGGATTACAGCCGACGGCCATTGTTGTCTTTTATGCCTGTGGATGATCTGGTAACAAAAATCGCAAGAGTAGACTTCCCGCATGGCTGCAGAAAAATATGTACGGTCCTATGCGACTAAGGAGAAAGACAAGCAAGGAAAGATGAAGAACATGCTTAACATGCTCGGGATGGATTCCTTCAGAATAGGAATCACAAGATGACATGAATCGGACGCAATTCATAATAGCCATTCAATAGATAGACTGAATGATTTGAATTGGCATATGGGACTGTGACCGATGCACCTCCCCCCCTCGTTCTAAGTTTCTGCATGTCCGTAATGTATATTGTGAATTTTTAGGATCAGTACATTCTACTCCGAATCATTCATGGTTGATTTGACCCACTTTCCTTTCCTATGCTCCCACTCTCACTTGTGGATTGATTGGTTGCTGTCGTAGAAAGCAGTCCCTCTATGTGAAGAGTAATTGAACTGGTAGTGGCCCTGTGCGTTCGAATGCTTCGAGGAGTGTGTGTTGGTCTTGCATGTAGCATCATCATACACGAAGGTCAATTTTTTGTCATGTAAATATAGTTGTGCAAGTTTCTTAAGATCGATAGTCGGGAACTTGTGTTGGATCACAATCTTTTTTGGATCGAAACTATGATTAGCTTTTCTTCCTTTGGGGTCGCTTTTTTAGATCAGTGGCTGCTAACTGCAAAGCTGCGATTCAGTCATGAAAAAAGGACTCGTGGAGGAGAGAAGAGAGATTTGGGTTGACAGAGAAATCGGAAAAGAAGGAAGGCCATATGATCTTCCTTGCAACCCCTACGCCAAGTCGTTTTTATTTCTGAACCACAATGTGAGGCAGTGAATTGGAAAATGTCGCTAGAAAACATCATTGGATAAGACAAAGAATACGATGAAACACGAAGCAACAAAGTTGATGATAGCTGAGAAAATGGAAACACGATAACATGAAAAATGGGCACCATTACTTCCCATCCATTTAAACTCTTCCTGCAAAGATGGAGAAGAGTAGTTGTTGTCACCGCAACAAGTGCGGCCGATTTGGTCAGTAGCTCACGGTGAGGTTTTGCTGCTTCCTACTTCACCACAGGGATTCTAAATAAGGATGAACTTTACTCGCATTACTTCCTTTATACAGACTTGGACAGCACAAGGATACATCAGCAGCAGCTTCCTCTCACGATTCATCCGCTAACCATTATTTTGTCCGGTACGATCACCGATCACAAACTAGGAGGCACACGACCAGCTGGTCATCTACGAAGGGACGAAAGAAAGCGCCTAATAACAAATGGAAATAAGCTAGTATTTAAGCTGAGCCAAGGATCGACGAGGTGGACCAGGCGAGACGCCAGGGCGCAAGTCACACGGCGACGGTTTGCCTGTCGAGGTCCACGAAGTGGGTCTCATGGCTTTGAAGATCCATGAAGCGGCTCTCGTGGAACTTGGCGATGAAGGCGGAGGCCTTCCTGTCGACGTCGGGCTCCCCCACCCACTTCCCTCGGTCCTCGTCGCTGGGTCGGATCTTCCTGGACACGTACCTCGGCTCCCAGTCGGCCTCCTCGTCCTTGTACTTGGCCTTGAAGAAGAGACAGGAAGAAGACTTGGAAGACGACTGGCTTCCTCCCATCTTTCTTCCACACGCTACTCTCTCTTCAGGGGGCGCTCTGCGAGGAGTTCTAGGGAGCTTCTGCTCCTTTTATAGCCAAGGGAGGCCCTGAACTAGTGGTGGTGGAGGTGGTGGTGGCGGGGGGGGGGGGGAAGGTAGCTTTGATAGATTCCAGGGGCAGTCGTAGACGTTTGAACGGTGCGAATTAGCTGCGTTGTGTGTGCTTCACAGTTGGTAAGAGATACCATCCATGCACACCGGTTGGACTCGTTCCAAGTTTTATCTTCTTCTACTGCTCCGTCTCTGTGCTTTTCTAACACAATTCGACAGGGAAAACATTATGCAAGCAGCCTAATAGCCTCACGTTCACCTGTCATTCACATTGCAGATCGGAACAATCAGTCACCTACGGAATCACCAGAGCATATAAGCCATGGCATGGAACCATGATCCTCATCCAGGAAACTAATATTTTAAGAGAGTTCATATTCCAGACCTCGAGAGATCGATTACTGTTGATCGATTGGCCTTGCACCATCTGAATCGTCTTATCCAGCATGCAAATCCGAAAGATGCTTCCTGCAAAGATAAGATGGTATTACATTTTACTTTAATTTTTCGACATGGAACACCGATGATTGCAGGCAGAGAGAGAGAGAGAGAGAGAGAGAGAGCCGAGGACACGATGAAGATGAAGGCGACCGAGAGAGTACTTTCTTCATGAGCTCAAAAGCAGTCGACTTTGTTTGGCCTGCCAAACTAGCAGATGCAATCACGGAAAGATAGGCAAACTTTAGAGATGTCATGGATTGTTATTATTATTTTAGTCGCTACTTTAGTGTTGCTCGCTGTAATCACGTTGCTTAGTAGTATATCATTAGGGGTAGAATCTTGATCAGGCAAAAGGGATTTGGCTTGGTAGGTGAAGCCTATTTCTGTGGGCTGTGAGATTTTGCTGCCAGTACCAATTGCTTGATCCGAACCAGTGTCCACCTGCCATTGGGAAAGAGTGCTCAAAGGAGGGGGGAAGGGGAAGGGGACACCCAGTCAAGGTGGTAGAGAGGGATCTCGGAATAAAGAAAGATCCTCTTCTTGGTGGACTAATCATCTGCTAAATCTCTTTTTCTTCTTCCTCTTCTGGTGCGACAAAAGGACCACGACAGCGTTGTCACCGCAAACCCTCCAAAAGCTAACAAATGCCGAGCCTTCAAAATATACTTGTAAAGGCACTTTGAACGAAGAAGAAAAAGAAGCCCTCTTCCGTGCCTCGCAAATAGAAGAAGACCAACGGAAGCATCGTCATTCCATTTGCAGACATCAACAATACGTTTTTTACTCTCTTTTTACGAAACAGAGCTCAGCATGACCTCTAAAAACATTAGTGGAGAATGATTATTAATATATATAAAAAAAATATGGATATCGGTAAAAATGATTAAATGGTATCGAGAAATTAAGTTTATTAGCTAATTTCAAAAAAGGAAATATTGATCGTTTTCGGCACGTTCGCAATCCTTCCTGTTTAAACCGGTTCGTTTGGGCCACCGGTTCGGCGTCCCCGGCTTAACATGGCCATCGGTCCATCAGAGACTGGTCCAGGTTGGTTGTCTCGGCGCAGCAGAAGAGATCGGTAGACGACAGACCAAGGGATTCCGACGCCCGCCGCCCGCCGAATCCATGGCCCGACCACGGTCGCCCACGAATGATCTCCCCCCATCCCTCGGCGGCTACAAGGTCTCGAAGCCTCTTTTTGCATCGGCATTGTTGGTCCTCGATTCCATCTTGGTGGCTCTCATCATCGCCTACGTCCCTTGTAAGATGCCCGAGATCACTTCTTACCCTCTCTTCACCGGTTTTCCTTTCTTTCTTCTTGATTAACTGATGATGCCGAGGTCTGATGTATATTCTTGATTCTGCCTTCTCTGTTTAGATACCAAGATCGATTGGGACGCGTACATGTCCCAGGTGATGACTCTTTGTGACCTAGCCGGGCCTCGTTGGTCTCTTCTTGGAACGGAGAGGAGGCTTTCCATCTTATCGGGCTCATCTTTCGTTGTTTGTTCTTGCAATTGGCGGCAGGTAGATGGGTTTCTCGGAGGAGAGAGGGATTACACCAAGCTGAAAGGGGACACGGGGCCGTTGGTTTATCCGGCTGGGTTTCTTTATGTCTACTCCGCCATCAAGTTTCTAACCGGCGGGGAGGTCTTTCCTGCTCAGGTGCGATCTCGATGGACCTCGCAAGATTCTTTCTCTACCTTCTTTTTATTTTCCTTTCGTGTTCTTTCACCAAGATGTGTCAAGATTAACTATATTCAAAATTCATTGGAGCGCTCTTTTTTTTATGCTTGATCTTTAGTTGTGCGATTGAGGAATTTCTCATATCTCTCCTATCAAATATTTATACCATTGCTGAATCTTATATGTGCGAGTATTCGGCCCATGGTATGCGAGATACTTTGTACAATTTAAGACTGAGAATTGTCCCATTGTAGAGTCTCATACTTAATGGAGAGATACGGGTGACACCGTACAAGTTGCAGACGTATACTGGAAATAACATGGAATGCTGCTTATCACATATGAATCAAATGAATGATGCGCAAGAATGATGTTAGCCATCCCGAGTGTGAATTTTCGTTTCTTTTCATTATACACTCCGTTAGTCATTGTATTGGGGGCTTTGGTGTTATTCTTGGGAAAGTGTGTAGCCTGTAGGCATTGTACTGTATCTCTCATTTAAATTATTAAAATATGCATGCTTTTAAGTATACAAGTGTGTTTGTGAGATATGTGCAGTCCTAAGATGTCATATATATCATGCATGTGTTCATAAATCATCCATCTATAATTTATCTTGTGTGCCCATGATTTTTCCCTTCACTTATCTGCAAGATTTTAATGAACTTCAACAATATCTTTTGAGATATGAAGTATTCTTGTGTGTAGGCATGATAGTGGCCAAAGACAGCCAAAATATATGCCTAAGAAAAGAAATGTCCAGAATATTATTATTCTTAGTGTTTCAAAGAGTTAATTATGTTTGCTTGTTCAACATACTGTTAGGATGGAAATAAATTAAAATTCACTGTGTGATTGCTTTGGTTCCTATCTCACAAAACATGAAACTTTACACGTGTTAATTCACTTGGTTCTTATTATCTGTCCTTTTGCAGATCTTGTTTGGCATTCTTTACATAATTAATCTGGGGCTCGTTTTCTTCATTTATATAAAGACCGATCTGGTATGGAAATCTGTCAGAGTTTACCGTTAATTAAATTTTATACTTCTTTGTACTATTGTGTTTCTATTAACATTACACACAATAAAAAATTATTGTTTTCTATGATTAGTGTTTATATATATATATATATATATATATATGTATATATATATGTATGTATATGTATATATATATATGTATATATATTTATTTATATATGAGGTCGGAGAACTTCATGAGGGTTTATTGTGTTCCATGATCGGTACTAGCTATCTCGCTTTACTTGTGGAAGTGAACGGAACACATTTTGCATTTGATTCTTTTTGGTAATTTGTTGCCCATAATCCAAATGGGTACATCTTTGCTGGCTTTGGTAATTCAGATGCTGATATTGAAAGTTATGCATCATACTAAACGGATAATAATGTTACATGATTTTGGCAATTTGAGTACCAATGAGTATATCTTTTTTGGAAGTCCCCTCATATCATAAAATGGACACCATCTATAACCACTAGGTTGGACTTTAAGCACCGGAGGAAGGGGTCTAACTTGTTATCTAACAGTTGAATTTCTCCCTTTCAAAGCAGATTTAAATATGCTCGTATCTATCTTCATGACACTATTGCTTGTCATCTTGTTGTGGCAGCTTCCATGGTGGGCTCTTTCTTTCCTTTGTTTGTCGAAGAGAGTTCACTCGATCTTTATTCTTCGTCTCTTTAATGACTGTTTTGCAATGACCTTGCTTCATGCTTCTCTAGCTTTGCTATTTAGTCAAAAATGGCATCTGGCTTTGATCATTTTCAGGTACTAGTTCTTCTTTTCTCAATCACTTGAGTATCATAGGCAACAACTAACTTAGTTGTTTCTTTATTTGATAGCTGATGAATATGGCTGGATTTTAATTTTCATTTGTCTTTTCACCATAGTGGAGCTGTGTCAATTAAGATGAATGTGCTTCTATATGCGCCACCTTTATTTCTGCTTATGTTAAAGGTATAACGTCTGATATTAAAGTTTCATTTATTAGACGTCTTGATTATAAATTTATCGCTTAATTTACAGGTAACTGTTGTTACTATGAATATTGTGCTGTAGGCTCTTGATGTTAAGGGTGTCTTCTCTGTCTTGTTTGGTGCTGCGTTAGTGCAGGTATCTATCCATGCATTGCTGTTTCCATTTCCTAGTACTATATACGTCAAAATCCATTTTTCATATTATTCCTTTACATGCGTTTGAACTTTGTTTGGCCCATGCAATCTCTATCTTAGTTTTAAGATTTACAGGGGTTATTTAGTTACTTTTGATTGGTTTTTTGTCTGCAATTTGTGATATATTTTAATCGGGAATGATACAATAGACCAAAGTTATTTGGTTGATTATGGTTAATGACTATTTCATCTAATTGGTCAAAGCAGCAAGTGATGGGCTTAAGTGGATGACGGGAGATGTGTGGGTGCTTGAGAGAAAAGTGATGCTTAGGATGGGTGGTTTGGTTGAGTGGTAATGATTGAATGAGGTGGTGAGCATATGTGCGACTTCAACCAAGCAACTGGGATGAGAAGAATCATATGAATCCTGTCTACTTCTCTTTTTTTGTAAACTGATGTGACTTGCAAACTTATTTTTTATGTACTAACACATTATTTTTTCATTTTTTATTTTAGCATGCATCTAATAGGGCAAGCCTTGGTGCCACAATAAAGTTTCTCCTTCGCATAGCGGGTTTTTGAATCACAGAAATAAGTTCTCTACTTATAAAGATAAGGTTGTAAGTTGTAACCCAGGTCTACATCGACAGCAGCTTCTGGCACCATGCCACTTTTCTTTTTTAACACACTTTTAAACCCATTTTTAATTTTGTTTTCTTGCCAATTATTCTTTGCTTTCTCTTGAATGTGTGGTGTGGAAATTGTTCTAATTCAATGATAATTATGCTTCACTGATCTTTATTCTTGGGTCCTTCGTATAATCTGCTCAATGTAGCCAATGGAGGTTTGTTTCTGGTTGAACAGGCTAATCACAGCCTATGATGTGCCATACTACCTGCTAAATAACTTACTACAGTTCAAGGTTTCATGCGCCCCCTTTTACTCGCAATAGTTTTGGCTAGATTTCAAGATTTGTTAGGGGGCAGCCTAAGACTTCACATAATCTGTTCATTTAGGCTTCTCAAGTTAGTTAGGCTCCCTCTCCATACTATTGTCGGAAAAAGCTTGATGTTTTGTTTTGAAGAATTTGTTGACGTTATAGCTGGTTGCATTAGAAAATAGAAACTATTCTTGTTATTGTCTATATCTATTTGTTGTCATTTGATTTGATGATTCACTTTTTGGCAGATTATTTTGGGCTTACCGTTCTTGCTGACATATCCTGTTGAGTACATTTCAAGAGCCTTTAATCTTGGGCGTGTCTTCATCCATTTCTGGTGCATACACAGTCTTTAGAATTTTAATTTGTTACAGTGATCAAAATATTCTAGTCTAGATTGCTGCTGTTCTTGGAAAGTTGAACTTTATTATGAAATGCTAATCTGTTGATTCATGTCATGACCGAAAGATGCTTCTTATTTTTGTTAGTGACTAATAATTAGTTCGATAATGTGCATCATCTACATCTAAACAATGAACAAAGCAATAAATTTAATAGGTGTTTGGATGTCTTTTGGAGCTAATTTTTTCTGCACTGCAGTATTGACATTTTTTAGAACAGTGAAATTTTCTGTAGGTTTCTGTAGCTCTTATATTTATGATGTTCCCAAGAACAATAGATCTGCTCTATGCATTTGACCACATGGATGCAAACATAATATGAAACATCATAAATGTTTTGTTCTTTCATGTGAACTGCAGGAGTTAGCTATATAAATTATATTCTTCTCTAAACTAGTGATTGTTAAGCATTGAATGTAGATTTTTGTAAAGTTATAGAATTTGTCAAATATGCCAATAAGAATTCTGGAAAACTTTTGATTGCATCCTCGTGCATATGTGCAACATGCTACATTTGCCGATGTATTTAACTTTGTTATGTAGGCAGAATGGCAACTGATATAATTATTCTATTTATGATGATGTTTCTCCTGTAAATCTGATATCTTGTTTTCCTCTTCCAGAGTAACATTTTCACATTTCCTCTATTTTCTTTAACTTTGTACGATTGCTTGAAAAAGTTTGGTGATAGAATGGGCTGAGGAATACAAACTTGAAGACTGATAGTTACTTGCAAAGTTTTCTTTTGGTTTTATAAACACAGAATCAAAGACCAGTGCAAGAAACTGATTCTGTGATCACAATGGTAGACACATATACAAGTTCAGTCACTAGCGTCATCATCCTGAGCTAGTTAAGCAACTTGATTTCTAGACTGATAGTTACTTGCAAAGTTTTCTTTTGGTTTTATAAACACAAAATCAAAGACCAGTGCAAGAAACTGATTCTGTGATCACAATGGTAGACACATATACAAGTTCAGTCACTAGCGTCATCATCCTGAGCTAGTTAAGCAACTTGATTTCTTTATATTCAATGATGAGGACTTTTTATTGGACATATTTGTGAGAGAATGTCAATTCATGTTTGAGTGAAACCTGCATTATACAGACCAATTTAAGGGGAACCAATGGCCATGTTAGCAAGCCCCTCGTTATATCAATGATGCTTACATGATTCTGTCCACTGATCATTAATTTGGCATATCTCGTTAAATTTTCAAATGAGTTGAAAATAAAGTTGATTGGTCATTGATTATTTTAATGTGAATCAGATTGTCTCCCTGTATGCCCATAGGAACCTAAGTACTGCTGTTACCATTTCTTTGGGGATGATCTTTTAAACAGATTCTGAGGGACATGCAGTGGGAGTAGAAATTGCAGGCTTAGCATAGATGCCAAGATACTTGTTTTATACTAACTAGCTAGTGCCTCTCTGATATTGTGACTGGATCTTGCTAATATTCCTGTTCTTGCTTCTTAATTTCTAAAGGTTTGTTTTTTTTTCAACTTGTTAGCAACCTTCTTTGTTCAAAAAATGTACTATAGATGAGCAAACTAAATCCAAGCTACACTTTGCCACCTGTTTTTGTCCTCCCTGTCTTACAGGGAAGTGAGACAATCGGACATTAAACTTGGGGCCTACCAGTGGGCATTGCTGCCTCTCTAATTGCTGTATTTCTCCGCGAGATGAGGGAGGCAGAAACATGTATAAATGGTATTTGGCAGTAGTATTGTTACCTTACCATTCCCTATAACTGTCATTTGCAGGTTCTATAAATTAAAATAGACATTATTTGTCAAAACCCCTCTTGGTTACAAAGATATTAAGGTATGCATGTCTCCAGAATGATTCTTTTAGTTCAAGTCCGTAATTCTATTTGCAAACTGTAATGGGTGTTATAGTGACTTGCATCATTAATTTAAGCAAAGAAACATAGGTTCATTTACATGCTTGTATCGTAATGTATAGCTGTAACCTATATACAACAGATCATGAGTCTCATCTATTTCGGGTACACTACATGGATGATTTCCTACCACTGAGCTAACACTAAACCTATATCTACAAAAGTATTTGTCCAATTGCCAATCAGCATAAACATACGTGTCGAGGCACAGAATCAAATAGGAATGTTTTTGTGAATGTATTATGTAGGCATTGGTTAGCCAGATATATATTGTAATCCTTGTCATGATTAAGTCAACCATTACATCATTACATTAATCTTGTTTCAGGTCTGTTAATTTCAAGTTTGTTCCAGAAGAGATATTTGTATCAAAAGAATTTGCATGTGCCTTGCTGGTTCTTCATCTAACATTGCTTATAATATTTGCAAACTTCAGATGGTCCAAGTGAGTAACCAAAATTTTGTTATTATCATTTCTTTTGTTCTCTCTGCTTTTATATCTTTGGTTAGTGTTAAGGAATGATAATATGCAGTCCATTTAGAATAAGTCCGATAAACATCTTAGTCTGAACTGTTTTACGTGTGATGAAAGACTATTAGTGCGCTTTGCTCTAACTGATATATGTTAAAAATGACTAGCAAAGGAATAAGTTTGATTGTTGAATCATTTTTTGTTTACTCTTTCATTCATAATTTGCATCAGATTTAGACTATATGGTATTTCTTTTTGTTAACCATGCAAATAATACTTGGTTGTTTATTACTGAGTATACCAGTTAATACAAAGTTGTCAGTGGGGCTTATTTTGAAGATACCACAGTGACCTGTATACCTCTCTGACTTTGATTGTGGGATGCATGTTGGCCCATGAGATCATCTAATGCCATCAAATAATACTGCACTTGTACCTGCAAAAGCACATTGAAGATTTGCTTATAAATGCAATTCCACTTTAGACTTCACTTGAATTTCATCATTTGCAATCTGGAATAATAACGGGTTTTAATGAATGTTGTGTTGGGCGCCGACAGGAATGGACTTTTTCATCTCTTGAAGTCAAAAGTCAGTGATGCTTTTTCAATATTCTCTATTCAGCAATTTCAGTCCTGTGAATCAAGAATCAAAACTCTCAATAAAGAATGTATGTTTGGAATTTCTGAAGATCCTTCTCTTATCACATTTTGTTTTGTTTACATTATTTTTCCTCGGTCTGAACATATATGTGAACTGATATACATCCAGATATTGCAACTGTTATGTTTGTCGGGAACTTCATCGGCATTGTATGTGCTCGATCTCTTCATTACCAGTTCTATTCTTGGTAAGCTAATCTAATAAAGATTTGTATTTGCTTTTATTGATGAAAATAGCATACTAAAAGAACAACCTATCTGTAACCCAGTTAAAAGATTTTCCACAAGTGTTGTTTTTTCTTCTGATGTTACTTAAAAAATCCAAAAATTCACATTGCAAGAAATGTACTGCAAATATTGTTCATGTTTTGCATTATTTGGTGCCTGGAAAAATATGAGCAAAAACATCCTTTACCAAAGGATTTAAGTGCTTGCTTTGAAATCTCTCTCATCATTGCTTTGGATTTTTTTTTTCTTTTTCTGGATGTAAAATTATATATTGGTAACTTCTCATGTCACAAGTAAGATAAGCTATTGTGTTTTGTTGGTTTATGTGTTTAACTGTCAAAGTTCACCAATTGCTTTTGGTAGGGTATTGCTTACTATTACTTATTTTATTGATTCTTCTGCAATTGAACTGTCGAAATATACTTGGAACTGCTCCAGGTAGAAACTCATTTTGCAAATTGTGAGTTTTGGGTGTCATACATGAACATTTTTCTATATTGTACGAGAATTTTCTTATGTAACTGCCCATCACATCATGACCATCCGGGTATCAATTTCTTGTTTGATTGACTAGTAGCTTTCTGATATTGTCATTGAAATCTTCGTTCATCCATATCCTGATACAAATAATTGTGGTTATATTCCACGGTCTGGGGTAAAGCAGCATATATCTTTCTTGTTAGTCAGTAATTTTTAGCGTCACATAGTAGCATAGCTTTTAATGATTTTGTGAGACATCAAAGATGTAAATTTACTTACTATTTTGCTTTTCCTTTTAATTACTGTGGCTAATAAATTGATGATGATGCTTTCATCATTAAAAGCAGTTTTTCACTTTGGGTGTCTGTCAGGTACTTCTACTCGTTGCCTTTTCTTTTGTGGAAAGCACCGTTCCCGACCCCTCTAAGGTAAAAAGGTTGCCACATTCGTTACTGCTGTTTGTTTGTTTGATGAGCTACTAATAAAGATGTTGTGTGTTTCAGGCTCATCTTGTTTGCTGGCGTCGAGCTCTGCTGGAATATTTACCCGTCAAATATGTATTCCTCATTGTTGTTACTTTGTATGCATTTGTTCGTACTGTTGGGTGTTTGGATTGCGCCAATTGGAAGTGAATTTGTTGATCAAATACATGCAGAGAGAAAGGAGGCGTGACTGCTGCTGCTGCTGCTGCTGCTGCTGCTGCCGCCGCCACATTATTTGCCCAAACTAGTTTGAATCATTTACATTTTGAGCATGTTTTTCACCCGTTGTTGGTATTTTGCGTATTCAGTGAGGGATAAAAATCGGATTTTCTTTTGTCTTTGGTTGTTTTTATAATCGGATTTACATCCATTTAAAACATAATAAAACCCTCGGAACACATTTGTAATAACTCTGTTCAAATTACTAAAGAAAAACACGGCACGACACAAACTGAAAGCTATGCTTGTTTGAAACCAATGATGAGATCATCAGTGAGATCAAGTTGGATGTGTCTGATATCTCATCATTAGCACCCACAGGCTAATTTATCAAGGTAAGACAGTACCTGAAGACGACGCTAGTGCCCTATAAAAAAAGGAGCATCCCAGCAAAAGAGACGTTGCTCTCTATGTATGCCCTAGCGGTGAAGCAGAGTTTCTGACCTCGGTGATGCATCAACAATGAGAGAACCACAATACCACCATCAACAATGATGGTGGTGGTGGTGGTGGTGGTGGTGATGGTGGTGGTGAGGTATACCCCCATTAAATAGGTCGTGCGAGGCACAAAAGCAGAAAACCCCAAGCAGCGAGGAGAGAGATCCCACGGTTGCTGCCTTAGCAGGAAAAGATGATGAGAAGCACAAAAGCAGAAGAAAACCCGAGATGATGATGATGATGATGCGAGGGATCCCATGGGTGCTGCCGTTCTATACCATAGCAGAACACCTCAAACAAACAAAAAAAAATAAAGGGGCACGCTCATGTTAAAGACCTTAATATACTTATATAAGAATAAGAAAGCCACGAGGAAAATAACCTCTCCAAATGCCATGCCATGCCATGCCAGCAAGCTGAAAGTGCTCCAACTAAAAGGTGAAGAATCCAAAGCTCCGAGAGTCCACAATTTAACCACTTTAAGCCAATTAATGATCATAGGACATCCATTGGTCCCTTCAGGTCCTACAGTGAGACAAATTTGGTTGGATTTTTCAGAAACATGGTGTCCTTTAGCTCCGGCTCCGGCTCCTGCTGCGTTTCCCATCCCTGCAGAAAAATCTTTGGCATCAATACTGTGGCAACTACATACACAATTGCTATGTATACAGGTTAAGAGGTCGTCCCTATGTTCAAAGTAATAACTACAGACTGTCACACACCCATTGGCATAGGGGGGAGAGTCTTGACGACGATATGCTGGTGGTGAACGGCTGTGGCTCTTGTCACGGCGAGGAGAATTGCTACGACGTCTATCCCTGCCAGGACTTCTGATAAAAATGAAATGATGATCAACAACACATTCATGAAAATCAAAACGACGAGATCCTAATCTCCACTAGATGGTATCACACAGCTCAGACAACATACTTGTTACCATAAGGAGAATCATCACGACGATATGCCGGTGACCGACTCCGAGGTGAATAGCTGCGACGAGGGGATCTTCTCCCTCGTGGACTACGACTTCTGCTGACCCAAAAACAAAAAAGGTTTTACACATTTCACAAAAAAAGCTAAAATCCATGTAGTAATACATGTAATAGATATATATAACTAACTTTGTATAATAACTTATATAACTTTATAAACAGCGAAATGAGGTTAAGTATAATTAACATTACATAACAAAAATCATACCCACGACCATAGCTAGGGCTTCGTCGATAGCGAGGTGGGCTAGGGCTTCGACGCCTTCCGCTTCCCAATCCCCCTGTGCCAATCCGCAATTTGCACTCTCGGGCAAAATGACCAGGTTCGCCACACTCGTAACAGTTCATGTCCCCACCTCCACCTCCACCTCGCCCTCGACCACCACGACCGCCACCTCCAGCCTTAGAATTATGAGAAAGTTCCACACGCCACCCATGTTTCCCTATAATAAAAGCCAACAAAGTTTATGTTACAAAAATGAAACAGAATTTGGATACAATTAACACCTAGATGAGAAATGAAGACTAGTAGTTGCAGGAAAAAAAAATGTAATTTTCACTTTCACACAAAAATTCAGAAAATGAAGATAAATTCAGAAAGTTACTCTTGCTCTTTCAATTCCAAAGAAGAACTAAACAAACCACAACAATAGCTTACAAACTATATGCTTCAACGATTTTGTCTCTCCACAGCTTTTTTAAAGGATGGAAAAAAATTGAATTAAAATAAGATTAGCATGCAGTGCTGAAAATAAACAACAAAAAATTCAGCATACTTCAAAAAGATGTCCACCAACCAAGCGGAATTACAAACCAAATGGTCACAACAGAATCAAAATTGAAAAAGAAGAGCTCATGGATTTATTTACCAAGATGGGCTCCTGGACCAATACAAAAGAATAAGCTGTATCTTTAACATAAGTGCATATGCTATCATGTCACGAATATAATGTCTTTCAGATATATGTATCCATACATCAAACATTTATAAATTTTACTCCTCTCCCCACATCAGGCTTCTTGTCTTGCGCATAATAGTGACATCGAAGTCAGTGAAGACAGCAATTGAGCACATAATAATTTGATGATGGCCATGAGAACCCCTAGTTTGTTCAAAATGCATTATATGAGAGAGATGCCATCACCACGATTGCGAAGTTTGATTGAAACCCATCCACGCACGAGCCCTAACGTAGAAACCCTTTCTCACTTTGTTTCTTCATGGTGACGAAGTTCCTCCCATCGACGAACTGACACGGACTTAGCTGGTTTTGCCTAAGTCGTGCGGCACCCTTGCGTGTCCGTCCGCAAAGGTCAGCCTCCCCGAAGACTCCCATTGTCCCTTAGGACCAACAAAAGAGAGAACGGACAAGAGAGAACGCCTCAATCGGGATCCACAAGCAAACATCTCCGAAAAACACTTCATAAACAATGCAAATTACAAACAAACTTTACAAGCTCTGAACAGTGGCACAACAAAGGGTAAAATGGTCCATTACAGACCGAAAAGCTCTCGCACGTGTCCACATGACACAACCTTTATTTACAAGCCTAAAGAGGCCACCAACCCAACTAAAATGGGACTATTAAGCCTTCGGCCGCCCCTTTACATGTTGTACAAGGCATGAACATGCCAACAGACACGGACAGATATAAGCATTACATCAAACATCTTGTTTAGAAGTTTGTCCGTGACATTCTCCCCCACTTATCCCTTCGACGTCCTCGTCGAAGCCTTTGTGAACACTGCAACTCTTCGCCTTTGCTGAGTCTTTAATCTTCGGCTCCAACTGCAATGCGCCTCCTGGCTCCCAGCTGCTCTCCGCTGCTGTTTTTGAGTAGTCGAACCTTTGATCCGCCATGCTGCTTCAACTCGCCAATGACTCTGACTCTCGTGTGGGGTTGGCTGAGTTGTGTTGATCCACGTTGATTCCTGCGGATCCACCAAATGAAGGAAAAGACCATTCTTACTGCGCCAGTTTCTCAAAATTTTCACATGCTGCTTGAACTGGGTGGATGCTTGTTGGAGCTTTAACGAGCATCGCCTCGCAAACTTCTAAAGTTTTGGGTCCTTCCTCCACAAAATTTGTTCATTGACTCTTCTTTCAGTTAGTTGTCACATCCAAATAGGTTCGCATCACTTCCGCTTTCGATTGGCATTTCGTTGGGAAATGAAGCGAACAATCTACTCTCAGTAGCACTGATCACCGTTGGTGAGGATTTGACAACTATTGTCTTCCATTGTCCTCGAAGGGTCTTTGAACTTGTGCAGAGCTCCTCTGCTGGATAAATAAGAGAACTGGGGTACTCGGTTTCGCCCATTCTCTTAAGAGTTGAGAAGGCAAAGGTTACTTGACTTCGCCCGCCTCCTCGAGGTTGTACTTCATGCATCAAGCTGGTTACTGGCCTTCGCCTGCTCTTTGCTCACACTTCTGAAGCACATGAAGTGTTTGCACTCCTTGCATTGAGTTAGCTACTGTGATTCACCTTCTCAATGCCATCGAACTTCTGGAATGCGGGAAGTTTTCACCCCAACTTGGAGTAATTCTCTGATAGATGAGGTCGCCTCTGGGATTGTACCGTCTTCTCCATCAACCTTGTCACCTACTCCACTGAGTAGCAAAGGTACAGCACCGCGGACTGCTTGCTTCGTTCCTTGGTCGTACACTCTTGCATGACCCGAAGTCCTTCACTTACGGCTATCTTGATGAGAAACTTGTTGACACCGGTCTTACGAAGTTCTTCGACCTCTGCCCTTCTGCCTTGTCTCGGTACTTGAAGATTGCCTCTGCATTCTCTACCTCCTCGGCCCCTTTCACGACCAAGCGCTCTCCCTCCATGAGAGCAAGGGATCAATGACTTTCACGGAAGTCCCGCCTCTGCGGTACCATGGCGCTGCCATGCCCATGGTCCTACTATCCGTCGCCTCGCATCTGCATCCCTTTTCTTCACGATCAGTAGATATGTCTCTGTGGCACTCCTCTGAGTCCACCTCCATTCTAACTGATCCTTGATTTTGGGTAGCTAAGTCCCTCTGGACTCGTCGTCGCTTCCTCGCCCCTTTCGACCCCCTGCTTCAACACCTCTGTGTTCTCCAAGCAGTCCATTTGGTCGATGGAAAGACAGACTGCAACTCCCATGCATGGCCTCTGCCATCACGTTGTAGGGTTTGCACTGATTCTGTTCTCCTTAGCTTCCTTGGTAGCAACGTTCGCTTACTCGGCCTTGTCCTCTGACTTGCCGGGCTCCCCTTAAGCAAATATGAGCTCTGGAGCAGTCCAACTCTCCAGCTGCTTCGATCATACCTCTGCATGATCAAGTCCCTCCCATGGAACTCACTGGTACTTGCATTTGAACTTTTCCCTTAGTGGAACACAGCCCCCATATGCTGATAACCAAGGTTTTCATCCGATGCAAAATTCGATACACGCCCGGAAGACTCGCCTCTGCGGTACCATGGCCTTCACTCCTTGAATCCATAGCCCTTCTTGCCGTCGTGTTGTTCACCGAAGTGGAGCTTCTAGTAGCTCCCGATCATACCTCCATATGATCCAGTCCCTCCCGGGACTATGTCGTGTGTGTCGCATTGCCACGAACTGTTCCACCACGATCCGCTGCACCATGTCGCCTCCTGGTGACATCTCCATTGCATTCTGATCCTTGTGGAATAAACTCGAATTGTGAACCCTCCATGTGTGTCCTCTGCCAATACATCGCAGGGTCTCCTCCACCTTCGATTTTGTTCGCTCCTTTGGCAATCGACCTTCATCCACCCACTCTTGGGTCACACCTAGATGAAGCACCGCTCTAGGACAGTCCGTCGCCTAGTAGCTCCCGAAGTCCACCGACTTCACTGTAATTTGTGCACCATTGTCTGGATCCTGGGCCTCTGCCCCTACCAGCACAATCTCCGCTGCACACCGCTTCCTTCATAGCAACTCGAATGGCAACACTGTGGCATATTCTTCAAGAGTACCCGCCTCTGCGTCCTCTTGCCCCGTGCTAAGGCCTTCTGAACCCAACTTCGCCTCCGCAAATTGAGTCGCCTTAGTTCCTCCATCAAATGCTCCTCCGAGATAAGGTGCATGTGCCCAGAAGCTCCCTTCGTCTTTGGCACCATGCAAGATGAGTCCACTCCGACAGAATGAATGGCCCATGGAACAACATGATCCCGCTCTTACCTCTACAAGAGTTCATGTCCTTGATCTCTGTCCAAGGAAAGCACTGTGCCTCTGCTCCATGTTCCAACTTCTATGCTGGCTCCCTTCATGCGGCTTGGGTACTTCGCCAAGTTACACCCAAGTTGCTCCACTCCACGTTTTTGCATTGAGTCGATAGTGGCCCTCGCGCCCACCATTCCACGGGTCAGCCCTCCCTTGAGTCCGATCTCCACATCGACTCCAAGTGTGCCTTCATTTAAGTTGCTTCAGGTTGCTCCCCCACTTGATCTCGCAATGCATCCACCAATGCATTCTCTCAAGCGAGATCATGCGACGACTCCTCGCCGCTTGCTCAGTCCATCGAGCTTCGTGGAGTTATTGTTTGTTGAGGTACTCCTCCTCAACTTGTGAGGTCCGTCTCACATGATTCTCCCTCTGGAGAGCCGAGACTTACCCCTCCTGGATAACTATCCCGTTGGAGCAACATCTCTCTTCGTTTCGGAGACCACCATCCCCTTGGACTACTCCGATCTGCTGAACAAACTGTGCATTGTTTTGCCTCTTGCAAACGCACTTGCTAGATTGCGCCTCCACATCAATACAGCCACCGCTGCACCCCTCAAGGCCTAGCAACATGCTGAACTCGTTGCACACTTCAACCTCCTCCGGACGTATCCTTCGCATGCCGAAGAGAAAGTTTCAATGCTCCATGGCGCCGAGTCTCGATCGCCTTGGGATGGCCACGAACATTCCATCGTCCGCATACAAGCCCATTCATGAGTACCAAATTCTTCGAGTTAGCAATTCCCCTCACCTCTGTGAGCTTTGCATAACTCTTTTGGTCGTTGAGCAACTCATTCCACCTTGGATGGTCTCATTCTTGCCAAGCGCCTCGCTTGCCTAGAGCACCATCAAGTATAGTTGTCAACGTTGAGCCGTAGCTCAAACTCAGCCATCCCAACCTTTGTGCGCTCCAAATTCTTCCAAGCTTGCCTGTTCTCGTGGTGCCTCTTGCGCGAAGGGTTGGTCATTCCTCTGAATGCCAATCTCAGATGCCCGCTCCTCTGAGCGACTCTTTTCCCTACATCTCCATGCCCATTTTCCCTCAAACGGTCGCGCGTGTGTTGACTGCCCTCAACGCAGCCCCGCTAGGTCCCCCACGTTTGCATGTCAAGTGTTTCTATGAGTGTTTGTCCCGCTCTGATACCATATGACACGGACTTAGCTGGTTTTGCCTAAGTCGTGCGGCACCCTTGCGTGTCCATCCGCAAAGGTCAGCCTCCCCGAAGACTCCCATTGTCCCTTAGGACCAACAAAAGAGAGAACGGGCAAGAGAGAACGCCTCAATCGGGATCCACAAGCAAACATCTCCGAAAAACACTTCATAAACAATGCAAATTACAAACAGACTTTACAAGCTCTGAACAGTGGCACAACAAAGGGTAAAATGATCCATTACAGACCGAAAAGCTCTCGCACGTGTCCACATGACACAACCTTTATTTACAAGCCTAAAGAGGCCACCAACCCAACTAAAATAGGACTATTAAGCCTTCGGCCGCCCCTTTACATGTTGTACAAGGCATGAACATGCCAACAGACACAGACAGATATAAACATTACATCAAACACCTTGTTTAGGAGTTTGTCCGTGACAGAACGACGGCAGCAGAGACAGCGTCTTCCTCCGGCAACAGCGGCAGCGACAACGGCAACATCTTCCTCCGAAGGCAGTTGTGTTGGCTTCTTCCCCTCCCTCCTGGTTATCTCTATCTCTCTCCTCCCTCGTCCCTCTCTCTCTTCCCCTCCTTCCCCGTTCACAGCAGCCTTCTTCCCCGTTCACTGCTGCCTTCTTCCCCATTCATGCAGCCCTCCTACAGCCTCTTCCCTCTTCCCCGTTCACCACTGCCACTTCATCATTGTTTGTCAATTTGAACTTAGAATAGCCGTCTGCTTTGCTGTTAGTCTTTGTTGTTTGTCTACGTTTGTGACAACAGCTGCTGCCTGTTGTAGTGAATCAGTAGTAAAATGTCGATTATTATTGCTATTGCTGTAGTGATTAGTGCTACTTTTTAGTATTTTGGATTGTTGTTGCAGCTTTAGATGGTGACAAGATTGAAGATGATGAACCAGACTTTAATGACCTTTGATGTTAATCTTGTTTTATTTTGTCATTTTGTTATTGGATATGGACAATGTAGTTTGGTACTTCAAATGAATGCAAGTTTGAATCTTGATGTGTCATTTTTGTTTTAGTTTATTTTTATTAATCATGATATATAATTTTTAAATTAATCATGCTAAGGCCCTCAGGCATTTTGGGACCGTGGCGCCTAGCACTTTTGACTGCACTGAGTAGGACAAAAGAATTACAATAATTAATATGAACCCTTGCTGACCATCGACTGCCTGCTATCAACTGGCCAACTGCATGTCAATAGACAACAACCAACAGGATCCTGCAATGGCCAGTGATCTCACTGAAGCAGTCGTAGGAAGCAATCACCGTAGGAAGCAATCACCATGAATGTTAGCGAGACAACATCTACCTGTTTGCTAGAGGATAGATGATAGCGATGGGTAGCATTGACCTTCTATTTCTCTATTCTTTCTTCTCCTCTACCCTTTGCCATAACTACCAGAATCAACTACTGCTTGTTTATTCTTCACAAATCAGTGAACTCACTTGTATTATTTTCTGGAAACCACTAAATTCCTTGGTCAGCAGCAAACCTCTCCCTTGTGCAAACCTGACTGTTTTATTTCACACAACCACCACTAAATTCCATATGCAAAAGACCTATTATTTGTGCAATGCTTTCTCTTGCTGGTGCCATTATCTCATTCTCAAATTGTCGAGTATGCTCCAATGTATCTGTTTATAAGGATACAACGATTTCTAGAGATATCAAACCTCCTTATCTCTTGCCTTCTTTCCATAATAAGTACTACAAGTTTTACACTCAGACCTACAATAACATGACCAATGATAATATAGATATTAAAACATATAAACTATTATAACAAGAGCAACAAGTCATGATGTCACAAATATTTGAAGTTGACTACATTATCTTTCTCGTTACTCCGCAGATGACAAAATCTCTAGTTAAATCGACAACAAAATTTCTACTAAATTCTTTTTAGGTCTCCTTCTATCACTATTCCACACCACTAATGTTAATCAACTCACCTCATCTAAGCATACCATCAATAGGTCCCCTATGAAGTGTTTGTCATCTAGATGATTCTCTGTCAACTCACTTCAACTAATCATAGCATCTATGTCTCCTTTGATGTGTACATATCATCTAGATGGTTCTTATTTTAACCTCTACCGAGAATACACCTAATTAATGTTCTGTACCTATCCAACACTTAAATCCATAAAGCATGATTGGAGAAACTTCATACCAAAATATTTCTTTTAGTCTATGGGGCACTCTGTGATCAGAAACCAAACATGGAAAAAGGGCCGATCATCCTTCTCATGATCTCAGAGTACATCAACCAAGCAGGCCAAGAAACTTTGATCTTTCTGAATCCGGTCTCAGTGGTTTTTAAAATTAATTCTGACACCCATTCTGACATGAACCAAATACATCTAGGTCTTGTAGAGGACTATTTTCATAAAGCAAACAACATCTAACATTTCTATGTGTTAATTCCTCCAACAATGTCAATTTTGAAATCTACCAAATCCGAAGCTTCCATTGTCTAAAATAAAAAAGTATTATTATTTGATACTATTAGTCTTACAAAATATTGGTTGTGCTTGTTCCACCCAACTGCAACAAGAACAAAATTTCAGAAAGATGTGAACCAAAAACAATGCAGAAAAGAATAAAATCTAAAATGAGTAACTAAAAACACAAAAAATATGAAGCATTATATATTAGTTAACCAAAAGTGATATTTCCCATGGTCTAAAACATAGAAGTATAATATTGTTGAGGAGGAAGGGCATGATATAAGAACAGACAATGTTTGAGATTTAGGTGATCTGAGTATCATATAATGTAAGGAAAATAAAGCACAAGAACTTGTGTACCATCTATGTCACGGATGGCATCCAAGGCATCTCTTCGGTCATCAAATTCAACAAAACCATAACCAGGTGGTCTCCGAGCAACCCAAACACTGCACATGCTCGAACAACATGGTTCCGAGCATCATATCACATCAAGTTTTCAACCAACCATAACAATATAATAAGCGATCGCATGTATTTTATAAACATATACAGGAGCATGAAAAATAAAGACCTATCATGTTTTCATGAGCTCAACACCACAAATTTATATAGACTATTGACATAGTCAACCCATGCAATTTAATACACAAAGATCAAGAGATGACTGAACATTTACACATGGCGACCAACAAACAAAAGTTGAGATGACATCTATCTGTAGGAGTGAATTACAAAACTAATTAAACAGATATAAATAATAGGCATCCCAATACGATATACAAAACAAGTATACGGTAGCATTACGACTAGGCAATGGTTTTATTGCATAGAGCATAAGAATGTCTAACAGCTGGAATCAATCATCAATACCAACCTTCTGAGTCTTGCTTGAACAAACTATGGCATCAACTCGTTCATAGAAGATCGTTAAAAATGCAATTAATTCTGCATTAGTTAGTGTCATCTTCCTTTCCCTGAAGTGTTTGCTTAAATATTCATGCATCAGCTTTGGATTTCATACTTAAATTAGTGCTAATTGTGTTGATCCTACTAAGTTCTGCATTGATTAGTCTTGCAATCTTGCTTAAGCAATCCTCTCGACATACACCCTTCACTAGATGCAACCAAAGATTCTCAGAATAAATCAAGATAAAGACAAATATTTTGATATTTGTGCAAAAAGGAGATATCAAGGTATGCAAGAGCCTCGAGCTCAAATGATCAATATGAAACTCAATGCTTCCATAAAGCAAGTCAGATCAACAAATAAAAAACATATTGACAAGAAAAAAAAATAAACAATTTCAGATCATACATGCCCAGCTATCAAAATTAAGGTACTGACATAAATGAAAACTATTGATTTCATTAAAATGTCCACCTTCGAAGTACACCGAATGCACGGAATTCATCTTCTAGTTCTCTTTCACTGACTCGTGAATCCAGGTTTCCAACGTAAACTCGAGACATTTTGGAACAATGATTGCCAACCTAATAAGAATAAACCATGAAAAAAAAATTGTTAAAATAATATAAAAGGAGTCAAATATACTTGCATACACCTACACTAGCAGATGTTGTTATTGCTAGTAGTGATTTGACTTGAAAATTAGATACCCCTAAAATTGAAATTGAGATGTAAATAATTGGAAGATAGAATGCCTGCAAGTTTTTTTCTTCGCAAAGGGTAAGTGATGGTGGGTTTTAATCATCAATTAAGCTAGCAACTTCAAAAATATATCTATGAGGTTTTGAACCCTCAAACATTGGTAAGTGAGTCTCATACACCATTACTATCAATGTTTTAGGTTTAAAAACATGTCGGATGAGGTTTCAAACACTTGACCCTTTGGAAAGTGGGTTTGGCACACTAGAAAAAAGTACAATGCAAGATATATATATATATATATATATATATATATATATTTGTATGTGTAGAAAACAATGAATATGAACAAAAAGAAGAAAGAACATTACAAGTTTCTAAAGAATGACCAGTTTTTACCTGAAAGATCAATGACACAAAGAAAGCAATAGTGATCTAAAGTTCTGATTATAATAATAACAATAATGAGCATGTGGAAAGAGATGTGAATAAACAAAATTCTAGTGAGAGACAAATAACCTCGTAATTTATAAAAACATTTTAAGAATAAAATAAGGCAATAATTCTATATGATTTCTAAAATAAGGTTTGGAAGATTTAAAGACTACGTCTAGTTTAACTAAAAATACTGAACCAATAAGGAATAAGAACACATGCCAGAAATGACAAGGATATGGAAAAGCGGAAGAGGGAATAGAGAAACCAGATTCATAAGCAATAAAATGATGAGAGAATCTGGAGAAAAGAAAGGAAAAAAGGGTACAAGTAATCATTATTGGTAATGTATTACAACTTTAAACACATTCTAAGTTCAGATGAATCGCAAGATAGTAAGATCGATTACATAGTCATTTTGGGATGGATAAACAAAAAAAATTATTTGATTACACATGAAACTGTAATTTTCAAGATCTATTCCATGGTCGTTTTGCCACGTCAGTATTACTAGTGCTAGTAGAGTTTGGCAAACATTCACCAAAAAATTCAAGACCTAACATGATCTTCGTAAAACCTAAGACAAGTCCTCCTAAGAAAACAGCAAAACATCAATGAGCTTCAAACAGAAATATGGCCCACATATACCTACCACCTGTCAAACAAAAAAGTTTTATAATGGTAACCAATTTCAAGCATCAACATCTTAAAACATAAGAAAGACCATACATCTTGCACCATCGAAAGCTATGGCGATGGTATCTTGAATTCAATAAAGCATGGAACTCCAACGAAATATTTCATTACATGCTAACATGTCCCATTGAGAGCTCAACAATTCAATTATGGTTGGATCAACCAACATTCTATGATCAATTCAATTTTTTTCCTTTTGACATGATAAAGCAGATCCTTAGGTTCAAGAATACCAAAACATTCAAGGAATTATGAAGGATTTAAATTTATACGTTTTTCAAGATCAAGAAACATCCCGTGATGAACTAGGTGATTACAAAAATAAAAGTCTCACAAGAAGATATGCAGCTAAATGTTCACCTCTTTCTTTCCACAAATTATCTTTAAAGAGAACCCTTCTCGGCGTGATCAATAGTATTTATCACAAATCATTCCTATCAAGCAGCGATCTTAACATTATCCAAGAATACTAATATTTCGGAAGTTGTGATGGATTAGCAAGAAACACGTCAAACAAAGAGCACAAAACCGCCAAGAAACCCTTATCACCATCCAACATAAGGAATCGCAACAAAACAATATGTAATATATGTCATTCGAAACCCAATCAAGAAGCCCTTTCTTCGCATCCTGCGTTCTTTTCTTCTCCCCTTCAGGTACCGCACGACAACGCAAGACGATGTCCCCAACCAGGAAACAGGAAAAGAAAACGAATGTAACAGATGACAACACCGACGCGACGCCTTCAAATCCAGGTCCCGCAGAAACCGACGACAGAGAGAGAGAGAGAGAGAGAGAGAGAAGCGGGGAAGGAACGAGATGCAAAGAACATCGGGATTACCTCGAAAGATTGTAGATTCGCCGGTGGGAGAACCTCGAGAAGGGATTTCCTTTGCCGAGTTAGGGTTTTACGGTGGAAGAAAATATAAAGCCGGCTGGGTGAGTTGATATCGGGCGGGCGGGCGGGCGGGTACCATTTGGATCCGAAATTAGTGTCCGAACCGGATTCTATATGTATCCGAAAAAATTCAAACTAAAGGGCCTCGAAGCCCATCCAATAAACAACAAATCGGGCTCGAATTGGGCCGAGAAACGCACGGAACGACCTTCCTTTCTTTACGGGACGATTTGGTTGATCCGCATTAATTATAGGCCAAATCTAACTCAGTCACCTAAAATTAATCTTTTATTTTATTTCTAATTCCATCTCACGCATAAATTTAATGGTTAATATTGGCCAAAGTTATATCACAAAGAATAGCTCTTCTACTCTTCCAAAAGAGATACTTTACTTGCAGTGTTTAATATGGTGTCTTTTCAGCGGTGAAAGTGATAGCTTTGAAAAGAAAGAGAGAGAGATGAAGACAAAAAGATTCATGTGAATTCAAAGTGAGTCAAAAGACGCCAAGCCCACATCACACCTAACCTTATCAGTCACAATAATAATATAAAAGGGGGATAATATCAACATGCAAGTGACATGAAACCAAAAAGAAAGACTTGAAAGGAAGGGATAAGCATGTCGACAAGGAAAGATCGGATCATGAGAGAGAGAGAGAGAGAGAGTTTGGGTCAGCATGGTCAGGAGCTTGATCCCAATCCCTCACGGAAAGATGCACAAGACAACGCAAGCTCGAGATGGTTTCATGCATGCCTTGGACAAGATATCAAGCGTTGCCTTTTGTTCCTCGGGGTGGGATGTTGGTGACGGCTTGCCAACTTTGACCGAATACATATTTGTTTCTGTACCTCTGTTTGTCTCCATCTATCTGGATTTAGACAGAGAGAGAGAGAGAGAGAGAGAGAGAGAGAGAGCTCTATCTATCTATCTACATCCATCCATGATAGGAGTCGAGAGAAACCTTCTCACCTCTTTCCCCTGTCCTTGAATCAAGCTCCTCATTCAACTAATGTTACATAAACAACGAGAGGGCTGTGCCAGTTGAGTTGTACTGATGCGTGTGGTCGGTTGTGTGCATCACAAAACATGCTATTTGTCTCTTGCAATCCCCTAGTTTATGTATCAGCAGAGTGCACCGAAGGAAGCAGTGAGCATGAATGTTGTTGGACTGTGCCAGAGACATATTATTCCTATCCTAACACCATTTGGAAAATTCACAGACAGAGAGAGAGAGAGAGAGAGAGAGAGAGAGGAGTAAATGAGTGAATTGATTGTGAATCTAATGCATGTCTACCATTAATGTAGACCTACTACTTTGATATGATAGATGATAGCAGTGGTTTGACAATGATCTCGTGGTACTGCGAGGGGAAAAGAAATGCATGTTGGTCCTCCTCGCTCCTCAGTGCCCTGTGAGTCACGAGAACAACTAGTCCCCAAATAAACCTCAACAAGGATGCTTTTTGGATTAACATATTGCTCGTAATTGGTGGAGACATGTTGAGGTTTGCTCCTTTAGCAAAGCCAGGAAGTGATAATGTTCGCTTTAACCAGAAAATTCGTGAAAAATCGGCATATGATTCCTTGCTCATTGATCTATTTAATGTTGGTGAGTACGTAGTTTTTTTCCTCCCTCTCTCTCTCTCTCTCTCTCTCTCTCTCTCTCTTTTTGTTCCTTTTACAGCTTCATCGAACCTTACTGAACTCCGATTCTGTTCCTTACTATACTCCGATCGTGTTCCGGTTGACAGAATCACAGTTGGATGTCTTCACATATATTTCATGGCAACTGCTTGGGATCTTGGCAAGTGACCACCGCTACAGCTTTCAGTTTGCGCCAAGGATGATGTATGGGTTTCCTAGCGAGCGTGATGTAGTGCTCCCTCCATAAAAAGGAGCTTTAACAAATATGTAGTGACCAGAGCAACACCATCCCATGGTGCTAATCCCACGACTTGGTGGTGTAGCTCCAAGCCTGCCTTTTAGCCTTGGCACAATGAGTCGTCGACGGTCCTCGATACCTTTTCGGGAAGCTTGAAGATTCATCCTGCTGTAATGTGCTCGTCTAGCAGCGAACCGGAAGATACAGGATGAACATGAAGGAGATGCAGCTGAGCTCGTCTAGCCAACCGAGTTCATGCACTGCATTCTCGAGTGTGAATTATTTGGGAAATGCATCAGTTCATGTATCATGTGAAGATTCAGAAAGGTAACTGAAGATTTTAACCAATTGATGGGAACGGCCAATCCAATAAATGGATCATCCCATTTCTGTTCGAGTCGCAATGATTCACAAGCTGTGTCTCACCGGGAATCTGGACCACCGAGGCATTGGAACATGCAGCATGCGCATTCATATTCGATAGAGAAGACAACTAGTTGTGCTGGTTCCTGTGTGATCTCCGTATGAGATGGCAAGAGAAGCCTACCCCATGCATTTCTTGTTCTTTTCATTCTGAGGTCAAAGGTTGACAAGGAACAATCATAAGGGCATGCTTGAATCATCCGTCCTCAGCTCTGCGACAAGCTGCAAATCTTTCCGTCTGCTTTTTGATCAGCCTTAGAGCACCCACAGCCACCTTTTTTTCGGTTTTTTGTTTTCCTTCGGTTACTCTTTCCCCTTTTCTTCCTGTTTTAGTGCCTTCCACAGCAGGAGGCCAGCTCAATATCCTCACCTTCGAATGCCACCAAAGGAACAAAAGGAAGAAGAAGACGGTACCACCACATTCATGACCACCAACCCCACCTCTCTCTCTGCAGACACGCCAAGACGAAACTGTTCCCTCCTCTGAATTGTAACTGAAACCCACGGTGAGGAAGCACCTACTCCTCCCATCGCATCATGACCACCAACTCCATTAAATCAATCTCCCACACACTCTTCACCCCCTGCTCACAATATTCTAATGCTCCTCCTCTCTTTGGCTTCAACTCTCTTCTCCGTATCACCCCTCCCTGGATGCTCTCTCCCGCCCCCATCTGACCTCTCTGTTCGTCTCCTTCACAATCCCAACCGCCCCTTTCCGAAGCCCATTACAACATTCTAAGAGAAGAGGAAAAAAGAACAATAGCAGACGCCAGAGCCCGTCACCTCTTGTCCCCGATGTGGTGAGGCTTCTCTTGTTTCTGGAAATCCTCCTCAGAGCTAAAAATATGAACCACATAGCGAGTGCGGTGATTTCTTGACCTCTTCAAAGATGGATCTCGAGCGCGGTGGCGCCGGAGCTGGCCGCTACTCCACTCCTGAAAAGGTATGTTGGGTTTTCTTCAAAAAAGATCCCTTTTTTATTGATTTGGTGTGGCTTATGGGGCTTGTTTTGATCCCATGTTTTGGTGAAATTTGCGTGACAGAAGAAGGATTCATGGAGGACGGCGCTGACATTAGCCTACCAGAGTCTCGGGGTCGTGTATGGCGATCTGAGCACGTCGCCGCTGTACGTATACAAGAACACCTTCGCCGAGGATATAGAACACTCGGAGACGAATGAGGAGATCTTCGGCGTGCTCTCCTTCGTCTTCTGGACCCTCACGCTCGTCCCCCTCCTCAAGTATGTCCTCATCGTGCTCCGGGCGGACGACAATGGCGAGGGTGGCACGTTTGCGCTGTACTCCCTCCTCTGCCGCCACGCCCGTGTCGGATTCCTGCCGAATGGTCAGCTGGCTGATGAGGAGCTATCCACTTACAAGAAGATGGACGGTGGGGGAGCTGCTCCGCCGATGGGCGCTGACACTGCGGCATCAAGGGTGAAGAGCCTGCTCGAGAAGCACCATGTGTTGCAGCGCCTGTTATTGCTTCTCGCCTTGATCGGGACTTGCATGGTTATCGGGGATGGTGTTCTCACACCAGCCATTTCTGGTGATATCTCGTTCTTCTTTTGGATTCTCCCCCATTTTTGGGGACGTTTCATTGTTCTGGCCGCTCGGGGGATGTTCTGACCAACCAGTGGCGGCTTTGCAGTTTTCTCGGCGGTTTCAGGGCTCGAGCTCTCCATGTCCGAGGAACAACACAAGTGTAAGGCAATTCTGAACACTCATTCACAAACTCGATTTTGTTAGGATTAGCAATAATGATTTTTGTTGTGTACAACAAGCACATTTGGCTAACCACTAGAGCTTTTCCAGGTGATCTGGTTGCTGTCACACTTCTCGTTTACTTCTTCTATGATGTGGATGTGCCTAGTTTGCTTCCTATATGATGCCTCTTTTTGTTCTTTGTTTTTTTGACTAGCAATGGATTGACTTGCTCTATATGATGCTGAGATCCTATGGTTGCTTACACCCTGAAGATGTGTGCTTTTAGCAACCTTTTTTGTGTTTAAAATCTACCCTTGCATGTAGGTTTATGATAAAGGAGAAAAAACAAATGTGGAGACTTTTCTTTTCTTAGTCACAAGTTTCACAAACTGACTTCTAGTATTTATTTAAATTACATGTCATACAGGTCTGGTTTTGACCAATAAGACAGAATAAATTACCCCCGATATGTCCTTTGTAATTCTTTACCAAAGAAGATCTATGAGGGTTGTTTATTTTTGTGCTTGAAATCTTTCTTTAGGAGTGAAGCTTTAAGGATCATGGAATTTAGAATCCTGTAAATGACCAAATTTAGGCTACTTGCTAGAATTACCAAAGACGGAAATTAGAAAATGTCAATTTTTTGATATGTTCATGAGACAAGAAACAAGTTCAAATTATCTATTCATTCCTCATTAATAAATGGTGCCTGTTCATTCTTAAATATGTAATTGGCGCTGTTGTATAATCTGAGCTGCTTCTGACAATCCAATGGTAGTATAAATGTACCAAGGCTTATATCACATGATTTTGCTGTAATAAGATACTTTAATGATATGTTGCTTTGCACAGCTATTGATTCTCTTTTTGGTCGTATAAACCAGCATTTGATATTTCTATAGATTCTCTTTTGCGGACTCGCCTGCAACTTGTAATGCTTAGACAGACTTTCTGGCTTGATGTTTACTTTTAGCATTCATCGATGTGCAGATGTGGAGGTTCCCGTAGCATGCCTTATATTAGTTGCTCTGTTCGCCCTGCAACATTATGGCACGCACCGGGTTGGGTTCCTATTTGCACCAATTGTCATCACTTGGCTTCTATGCATCAGTGTGATTGGTGTTTACAACATTTTTCACTGGAACCCACATGTATATCAAGCACTTTCTCCATACTACATGTATAAATTCCTGAAGAAGACTCAGAGAGGGGGTTGGATGTCCCTGGGTGGCATACTGCTGTGCATCACGGGTATGGGGGGGATTATTTTATTTGCCACGGTAGTCTACTCGATTATCTTCTTGGATCATGCTGCAACTTTCTCTTGTCCATGCAGGCTCTGAAGCTATGTTTGCAGATTTGGGACATTTCTCACAATTGTCAATACAGGTAAAAGAATACAGACTTCAAGATCTTTCCACTTTTTCTCAGTCTCTAGTTAGTATCCTCATCTCATTGATGCTTACACTTAATCCCATTTCCGATATCCTCAGTTCCATCTATACTAAAACTGGAAACTGGTAATCTAATTTCTTGGTTCATGTAACTGTTTCCATGTGCCATCTCATTTTACATGCAACTTCTTGCTTGTGTTCTGGCCTTTATTTATACTTGAGTCAGAGCTTGTCCAAATATTTCCTGGTACCATCTTCATCCACACCACCCAATCGGAATATTGCTAATTCAAATTTTATCTTTTGAAACAAGGCGACACTGGATGTGTGGATTTACATCCGGGCCAACATTTGTAAATTTACCCGTAATGAAAATGCTGAATAACCTGCCAACCTCCTCTTCACAGACAATCCCCATAAATATAGTGATATTGCACCAATGAGTCAACTCCATCTTTTTCCAAGGATGAAGAAAAATGCATGACAGAAGGAAAATTAGAACTTCCGAAATCTTGATATTGATATTTGATATCTTGACAGCTACAACTCTATATGCATGAAAAATTGATATTTGATAATTGGTTTTCACTAATTAACTTATACTCTGCAGATTGCTTTTACCTCTGTGGTTTATCCATCACTGATCCTAGCGTATATGGGACAAGCTGCCTATCTATCCAGACATCACATTATTGAAAGTGACTATCGAATCGGATTCTATGTTTCAGTGCCAGGTATGCCATCAGGAATCTTGAAATTTATCTGCATAGCAATGTTGATTTTCAGTATACTGAATGTAGAGTTATTATCTCGTTAGAACAAATAAGGTGGCCAGTTCTGGGAATAGCTATACTGGCAGCCGTTGTTGGAAGCCAAGCAGTTATCACGGGTACTTTCTCGATCATCAAGCAGTGCTCTGCTTTGAGCTGCTTTCCCAGGGTGAAGATCGTTCACACGTCATCTAAAGTACATGGACAAATATACATCCCCGAGATTAACTGGATGTTAATGATATTGTGCTTGGCCGTTACTGTTGGTTTTAGAGATACAAAGCGCCTCGGTAATGCATCAGGTATGTGAAGAGCTAAAACTTAAGTTAGTCATGCATTCATATCAAACCATTATAGCAGACTACCAAAAGATTTCCTTGGGAAGCTATGTGACTGGCAATTGCTCTTATTGAGATTCCATGCGATATATCAGGCCATACGAATCTGGAAATCTCGATTTAATAATGAGCATGTCTATTCAACCCGATACAGCCCACTCATCTTCTGATAAATGATTAGTCCTTTTCTCTCTTGCATGCCAGTCCTTTGAACTTTACCCAATTTCCGGCTTGGATTTTATGCACCTTCCACATTAGTATCACTTCGGCTTGTGCATGCTATTGCAAATGGCGTTGGATGCCAACCTCTTCGATTGTGGATCCCTAATATCAGTTTAGAGTTGGACGACTTGCGACAACAAGTACACCGTGTTCCATCATTAGAAATCGATCCTTTTGGCCTTTAAGGTTTCTTGTGACCTCGCTTGATATTCCACATGTTCACAACATTGAATCATAAAATGCCTAGTTTCGATATATCTGCTCGGTACTGAACCCCAATAAATAGGTGTAATTTATCAATATCCATAGAGCGTATGCATCTACGTTTTTCTTTTCGCTTATTCTTCGCATAATGAAATAAATACTAAGAGACATGACCTACGACAAATCATATTCCTTTTTCCCACAACTTCATGTGGCTAAATGTTTCGGGCCTAATCTATGATCTGTTCTTTTGTTTGACAGGGCTGGCTGTAATTGCTGTGATGCTGGTTACTACCTGCTTGATGTCTCTTGTGATAGTTCTGTGCTGGCACAGGAGCATCTTTTTGGCTGTTTGTTTCATCCTCTTCTTTGGAGCGATCGAGGCACTGTATTTCTCAGCGTCCCTTATCAAGTTTTTGGAAGGTGCTTGGGTCCCTATTGCCCTCTCAATTATCTTCATGGTAATCATGTGTGTGTGGCACTACGGTACGCTCAAGAAGTATGAATTCGACATCCAGAATAAGGTCTCCATCGATTGGCTCCTGGGTCTCAGCCCTAACATAGGAATTGTCCGTGTGAGAGGCATTGGTCTCATTCATACTGAACTGGTATCAGGAATCCCAGCCATCTTTTCACACTTTGTCACCAACCTCCCTGCATTTCACCAGGTTAGCCATGTTTTATTTATTTTTTCTGCTGTTAAGATGTGTGGTAGACATTATCCAATGCAAGTTTCCTTGATGTGCTCAGTAAACATATCACACTTCGTCGTCATTAGCATATTAATCTCGGTATTAGTTTCAAAACGGGAAATGCTGTACTTAAGTCTGATCACATGCTGCAATTGCTCCAGGTCCTTGTGTTCCTCTGCATCAAGTCGGTGCCGGTGCCGTATGTCAGGCCAGAGGAGCGGTTCCTCGTGGGCAGAATTGGCCCAAAAGAATACAGGGTCTATAGGTGCATCGCACGGTATGGGTACCACGACGTCCACAAGGATGATTTAGAGTTTGAGAAGGACCTAGTTTTCAGCATTGCTGAGTTCATCCGGTCAGGCATCTCTCATCCCAGCGGCACGGCAGAACGATCCGAGAAGGATGATAACAGAATGGCTGTCGTCGGAGCTGGAATACGATTGTGTGAAGAGGATGCTGACCCAGAAGATGCAGCTGGCCCTTCGGGGTCAAAGGAGATACAATCAACTGTCACGGCAAGGAAAAAGAAGGTGAGATTTGTGGTGCCTGAGAGCTCAGATATGGATTCCAGCGTGAGGGAAGAGCTGCAGGAGCTGATGGAAGCCCGAGAAGCAGGCATGGCTTTCATTATGGGGCATTCCGACGTCAGGGCAAAGAGTGGATCTGGTTTGATTAAGAGACTCGTCATCGATGTCGGGTATGATTTCTTGAGGAGGAATTGCAGGGGTCCGGCCTTTGCAGTGAGCATTCCTCATGCATCTACATTGGAGGTGGGGATGGTATACAATGTCTAAATTCTATCGTAACAGATGTGTACATCGATGTTCTTAGTTTAAATTAGTTCGAGGATTCGGTTCCTCAGTTTCGGGCTGTTGATTTCAGAAGCGTCTTCTTTTGCGGCATGAAATGAGATCCTGTTTTGCAGATTCTTTCTGCGCCATGTTTAAAATGAGCAAACCCTGTCGTGTAGGTTGGAAACGACGAAGAGAACGAATCCAGCAGCAGATCTCGCAGAGTAGTTTCATTCGATCACCCTGCACGATGAGTCGGCCAACAGGATGTTGGCCATACCATTTCGTGCGCGATATCGCCGTGCTGAAGAATTTGATTTGTGTGGTCAAAGCTTCCTCCAAAACATAGAACTCCGATGTCGTCTTCCTTCTCCAGCTTAATGTGAACATCCAAACCTACCTTTTGTCTCTCCTCTTTCAATGCATCTATCTCGTAGCTCAACTCCCAACACAAATAACAATGTTCTACGGACCACAAACGTATGAAGTTTCCACAGAAGAGGCCCGAAGGAGCATAAACCTTATCCTCTTCTCTTGGAACGTCCCACGGGGCTCCACCATGCAATAATATATCATCTCCTTCCCTTTTGTTCTTCCTTTCTAGATGATTTTACAGTTCGCCACTCCAAGAGGAATTTCCACAATTAAAAGAGTGATTCTTCATGCCTACCCGCAGTGATCCTCGGAAGCACTAAGGAAGAAGAATAACAAATATAATAAGCTCTTTTCAGGGCGTGATTTACGTGGGAACAACCAAAGGCAGATATGCTTTTCACAGTGATTCCTAATTATTTATTTGCATGCTAATCTTATCTACAACTTTTGTATTCCCACTTTTAACCGCTGGTGATCATTGGTTTCTTGCCTGAGTTTTGGCCGCGAGCAATGATCATAATATAGTAACAAAGACGATGAATGGGTTATGGTTGGATTCCCCAAGCAATGATCTGTAGGATGCATCTGCCCATCTTATTTAATCGCAAAATCAAATCTTTTAGTCGATGAGAGTATGCTTTCGGGGTGGAAGTGGTTTGTGTCGTGCAGCAAGAATCTCATCCGGCTGGGTCGACAGATTCTTCTGGAGTTGTCTCATCCGAGTCATCTCTCGTCGCCGTCTCTCGGTAGATCTCCTGTCGTGCGTGGAAGCCTTCGGGTGTTTGGTGCTTCCTGTGCGGCCTTTTCATTTCCTGCATCGTTTAGCTTACGTTAACAGCTAAAGAATACATGACGCATTAACCATGTCAGTCGATTTCCGCCCATTATTCCTTCCATACTAACAACAGCAGAAGGCGATTGCCTCCTTAAATATCACACCGCCACTCGATCTCCCGTGTCCTCAACCCACTCGCAAACCAGAGCAGGAGCCATGGCCAGCAGGCCCAAGAACACCATCTTGGAGAACTCCTCCGTGATAGCCATGAACTTCGTGAGGATGTCGTCGCTCGCGCTGGCCAACCTGACTCTCGGGCCCGGTCGCGGGAACCACGACGTCGCCGTGCCGCCGCAGCGCCCAACAAAAAAGCCGGCGGTGGACATGCGGCAGACGGAGCCCAAGCCAAGCACCATCACGTACGTGATGCAGCCGGCCGGCACAGAAGGCGACGGCGGCGTCGACGCACGAGCCCAGAAGTACATCGAGAAGGTTCGCTCCAAGAACCGTGCCAATTATCCTGGTTCTTCACCCGATGTCATCCCTCCACCTCCCCTGCCCAAAAAGCAGGCCGCTCGCTAGCGTAGATTTCGTGACTGTAATAAGAGCCGGAGGAAGAGGACGGTCGCGACGGTGCTTGCACGTTGCTCTTCTTCTGGTTTTCCCTGTTCGATCTTAGCGTCCGTGTCGGTTTGATGGGTGTTCGATCTGGGAGAGATTAGAATGAGATGGGATGGTACGGTTCAGAGTCTGTACTACTGTGGATGTGGATAATCCGAGCAATAAACTTGTCACGCTTCTCAATCGTACTTCCTTCCCTTACCACCGGAATGAGTACTGCCAACTGTTCATGCCTGCTTTTGTGCGGGCATATTGCCGCTGCAGAATTCCAGGATGGTTGCAGTGGAAGCTGCAATTGCCTCTGGGGATGTCTGCTGCAGCACAAGTGAAGTTGGAAGTGCTACTTGGACTTGGATAATCTGCTGAAAAGAATATAATTGCATGAAGGTGGGAGTTTTACTTTGGGAGATGGAAAACGACAAGAAAAAAACTCCTAATTCTGTGTAAAATTATAACAAAAACATCTATTTTACAAGCGGAATATATTCCGTGTGCCGATTTGCAGTGGACACCTTAAGGTGCACTGCAATTATTGGTTGCTTTTAGGTGGAAAACGGGCGGCAATGGCAAGCTTTTGTTGGAACTCAATCCTTCAAACTAGTGGCAGCTGAAAAGGACGAGGAGGAAAAATCTCGTCTGCAGTGCGTTTCCCCAAAGCCACTCCATAACATGCTTTCGTGCAGGACCACCAAGTCTGATGAACTGTTAGTGCTGTGAGTAAAGGCAGAGACAAAAGAGAGGCAACTGCTTCGGCCACCAGTTGCAGCAGCGCAGAAGAAAGTGGATCTCGCCTACATTTGATCGTTCTTGACGATGACCGCTTGCTTGTCTCTCCAATTAAAAACATTTGGGCTTGCAGAATAACTTTGCGAGTTTCCATTAAAGTGTAAAGTAGATAGATGTAGCTCTCCGGTGTGATCAATGTTGCTGCATGCCCTTCGATGTTTGTGAAAGATCACTGGGGCTCGAGGTGCTCATTATATACTTGGTTAGGTTCATCGTCTTGTTGATTATGAAGTGGAGTAGGATTGGCTTTGACTTTATGCAATCGGGTTGCTCATCGCATCAAATTCCACTTTGTCCCATCGAATGATATGATCTGTCTCGGTTGCAGCCCAACATTTGTTGCTGTTCTCCAGTGGTCTTGGCATCTTTCGAGAAAAGGAGAGGGGTCGATTGACAGAAGAGAAAGTAAGTGTCATGTCGACCTCGACTAGCAGAAAACTACACAGCAAAACAATCGATGTAGCTTCGAGTTAGAGAATAGGGTCAGCAGAGGGTGCATGGAGAGCAGAGGAGGACGGATTGAACGAATCCGGAAGTGACGGCATATACTGTGGTCCTTTTAATGGAGGATTGAACGAATCCGGAACTCAAACATGGAGGATTGAGTTCGTTTATACAGTATAGTCCACCATCTGTGATGGGCGGTAAGTTTTGTTTGTTTGGACATAAACACACATCATGTCATCAACACCATGAACTATTATTTACTTACTGCTTACTTATTATTAGCATTGGCACTCATCGAACATCACAAACCACAAAGCCAAATGTAAGAGACGAAAATGCCAGTGGCTGGCGACAGTCCATCTCTTGCCATATGAAATCATTTATTCGTAGCACGCCAACTTAAACCATCTGCCCCCTTCCACGCGGTAGTGTGTAGGTCTCTCTCCATCATCTCATGCAACACTGCACGGCACAAACAGAAGAAGAAGAAGAAGAAGAAGAAGAAGAAGAAGAAGGTCGTGAGATGACGGAAGAGAAGTGGAGCAGCTGTTGGAGCACTCCGACATTCTACGTTTATGCATGGCTGCAACATCACGTACCGGCTGCAGTCGACGTCGGGGCTGACGGGCATGCTGAGATCGATCTTGCAGAAGGGAGGGAGGTGCTGCACCCGCTCCGGCTTGACGCCGAACGAGGGGCCGGTCTGCTTGAGGCACTCGCACAACTGGCGGCGCGAGGCGACGGTGGAGGCCATGCGGTTGAGCGCCCGGGCGCTCTCGCAGCACCGTGGGCTGGGATCTGCCCCGCCCTGTCCGATGAGGTACGACCCGCAAGGGATGAGAGCCGAGACGGCGTCGTTGCAGGTGATTGCCTCGGCCATGGTGTTGCACGCCAGCAGCAACGCAAAAGCCACCAACATCACCCTCAGACCGTACTGGGCTTTCTTCCCTTCCATTGGTTTGGTTTCTTTCTTCTGCTAACGATCGATCGCCACCACAAAAAGTATTCGAGCTCGAGTGTTGCCGACGAGAGACGGACGGGGATGGCTAGCTACTTGTAGTCGTTCGGGTCAAGGGTGTTAGCGGTGAGCTCTTAATGCAATTGATCGAGTGGGCCTTTTTTGTGAGGTTTGTTCGACCGATTTGTGGTTTGCCTCTGGTGGGAATGGCCACGAAGACAAAGACAAGGAAACCCATCGATTGAATGCGTTGAGCAGTCCTGTGGACTATATTAATGTCCAACCGAGATGATGCAAATGCAATCTCTTTGTTGGAACTTTACTCTCTTCTTCTTCTTACTAAAATCAATGCAATTGCACAATAGAGTCTCCCATGCACATGGATGGATGGCCCTGAGAGGTAGGGGTAGATTCACATCTAAGCAGGTTAAGAAGAGCAAGGATCAAAAACCATCTCCGGATCTTATCACAAGAATTGTCTATCACTGGAGGATTGTTCTTTTCATCGATGAAATCGATCGTAAGGATGATGGCGATCCGAAGGAGGTGACTATTTTCTATCACATTACCTCAGAATGCTGTAACCATAATCTTGATTTGAAAGGCAAAAAAAAAAAAACAGAGAACTTTACAGATGGGATAAAAATGCAAATGATCCATGAAAACTAGCTTTACACACCGGATGGCATCAGGTTGAATTAATGAACGCTTGCACTTTCAGGGTTTCAGCTCGAGTTACTGGCACGGGAGTGGACACGTCCTCGGAACTTAGGCCCAAGTGTGTCGTGATGACTGCGTCTTGTTCTAAGATGTGCGGAGAGCAGCTTCGGATTAACCTGTGGTGGCGAGGAAGCTGACAGGAACAAGAGGAAGGAGAAGGGAAACAACAGTAGTGTGAAGGCATCATGTGGGCTGGTGCTAAGGGAGGTACTGGTAGTCCCTTTCTTCTCCCATGAGTTGGAAGGCCACAGGGAAAAGACAAGTTCTCGAGGGCGGATAGAAGAAGGTAAAAGAGAGAGAGAGAGAGAGAGAGAGAGAGAGAGCCAAGAAGAGGGATGGATGGATGGATGGATGGTGGTGGTGCACTTTTGAACCACCACATCACGGGACATCCTTGATGCCTTTTACATTCTTCGCCTCCCGGCTCTCGCAGAATCATGCACAAAGCTGCAGCGTCCACAAGGAACAGACGATAAAGCGGAGACACGGCACATACAAATCTCCACTGCCCATCTAACTGTACCCTTTTCATGATTGGATAGCGTACCGCTGTCTAAATTCTCGGAAGCCAAACCTCTCTTCTTCCCTCTTGAAGATCCAAATCTCCGATGATTCAAGAAAAGGCCATCTTTCTCTCGGTAGCGACTCGCTACTCGAGGCTCGAGATCATTGCCTTGGTTCGTTCCAGAGCTTGGCTTGTCTACTAAGTTTTCTCTATGGTTTTGTGTCTCAGACATCGTCAGAACTCATGCTCATCTCCTCAGACATCTTTAGAACTCATCACCTTCCCCCGTTCCATGTGTTCTTGAGCTTACCAACTGTCATTTCTAAGTTACTTTGATTTGGCTACCTGTTCTCCAACCAAAGATCGTGTCTTGCAAACATCTGATGATGAACGTTACGTACCACCTTTGCCATCTTCCCACAAGGATGCAGTGGCAATTCTTCCATTGCCTGAGCCTCAGCTCCTCTTTCAGCTAGTACCCGCTAGGGCGAGCCCGGTGGTCGAAATGGCCTTCTGCTTCCCGGTCCTGAGGCAGGGCAAGAAGAGCAGGGCCGGTTCGATCACTTCTCCTCCTTCCTTCTCCCCCTCCTCTCCTTTTCCTTCTTCTTCTCGGTGGCCCAAGAGGAACCTCTTGCCCTCCGAAATGGATATCATGGAAAAGAAGAGGTGGGACAGCTTGGAATCGTGGTCGATGCTGTTGGAACCCGGGAATGCCGAGAGCTCCGAGGCCAACGCGGGAGGGGAAAGAGAGGAATGGATGGCTGATCTTTCACAGCTCTTCATCGGCAACAAATTTGCTTCAGGATCCAACAGTAGGATATACAGAGGGATCTACAAGCAACGGGCGGTGGCCGTGAAGATGGTAAGGATTCCAGAGCAGGACGAGGAGAAGCGAGCGACGCTGGAGCAGCAGTTCAATTCCGAAGTCGCCTTCCTCTCCCGCCTTTATCATCCAAACGTAGTGCAGGTTAGTCCCAATCCAAATTGCTCGATTAGGTAAGCGACACTAGTTGTGATTTGGGTACCGCTAGAGATGGGGATCGTCCATGGTCTGTGGTTTGAGCCCGTCGCATCTCACTCTCGTCTTTGTAGTTCATAGCAGCCTGCAAGAAGCCTCCCGTGTACTGTATCATAACAGAGTACATGTCTCAAGGAACTCTGCGGATGTATCTGCACAAGAAGGAGCCGTATTCGCTGTCGACCGAAACCATTCTCCAATTAGCCCTCGACATCTCTCGGGGAATGAAGTATCTGCATTCGCAGGGCGTGATTCACAGAGATCTCAAGTCTCAAAACTTGCTCCTCAACGACGAGAGGCGAGTCAAGGTTGCTGATTTCGGCACCTCCTGCCTGGAAACTCAGTGCCGGGAATCCAAGGGGAACATGGGAACCTATCGCTGGATGGCCCCGGAGATGATCAAGGAGAAACCATACACCAGGAAGGTGGACGTGTACAGCTTCGGCATCGTCCTCTGGGAGCTCACCACCGCTCTGGTTCCGTATCAAGGAATGACACCGGTGCAGGCTGCATATGCCGCTTCGGAGAAGGTAAGATGCTTATGTTATGGTTGGGAGTCGGAGATTTAGGGGCTCACGTACGCTGCTGGGTTGCGTCCTTTTCAGAGTCTGCGACCGCCGCTGTCGACGACCTGTTCGCCTGTGCTCAATAATCTCATCAAGAGCTGTTGGTCGGCGAATCCGGCAAGGCGGCCGGATTTCAACTACATCGTGTCGGTGTTGGAGAAGTACGATGAACGCCTCAAGGAAGGCCTCCCGGTTCTGGTGCAGCAGGAGCTGCGAATCGGGAACTCCCTCTTCAAGCTCCTCAAGGGCTGCATTGCGACCACTTCATCCATACCCGTGCAGGCCTGACCGCAAGGTTGAAGCGGCAGTATGCGTCTCTCCTCCTCTCTTGCTTCAGTGTATGACGTCTATGAACGATGGGTATTGTAATCCTGCAATGCTGTCTTTTTGCTCCTAGTATTCCGCAATCAATCCAGAAATCAGATGAACTGCAACTTTTCTCATTCATGTGGATCGAGCACGCTCAAAGATAACGACAGAATTCTTTCTAGCGTATCTTAGAGAAGATGAGGGAAATTATATAAGGAATTTATGTGATAAGATGTACGAGAAGAATCATACTCATACATGAGATTAAGTCGACCACCTCGATCATCTATCGAACTCTGAACTGATTTAATGGGAGATGTCCTACGATTAATGTGAATCTGATGTTCTTCTTCTTTGTGGTGACTTTTAGAGTCGAATATGCCGGTCAAAGTTATCTATGAATCGACCATCGACCATTGAACTCAAATATGCCGGTCAAAGTTATCTACGAGTAATGTGCATCTTTTCTTTGCACGGTTTGTTTTATATCATTAGATAAATTGACCATTGACTCATTCCAATTCAGCAGCAGGACTTTTCGAAGCATATATTTGAGTTGTGCTTTCACCAGTGTAATAATTCTTCAGGTTGATGTGCTGCTTTCACCACAGTCGCCCCTTAGAATCTAAGAAGAAGATCCAGAGTCAAACCATGGGTAAGGCAATGAGCTCTTATCATCACGTAGGACCAACCAGTTCTGGTTCAGTGAGTACCGATGGAAGCAAGCAGCACCCACTGATCATTTCAACACCATAAAAGCCGATAGATACATCAAAGATAATGTTTGGATTCAAAGTCTTCGTATGAACAGGTCAATGAGGCAGCAGGAGCCACAATGATGTTCAAAATAATGCATGGTAATTAATTCCACACTGCAGAAGACGGCAGTATCTTCTCTCTCTCTGAACGTTAAAGCACCGAATGCTGAGCGTGTGTTCTTTGTAGCGAGGACAAAAGGAGCTTTGAGATTGTGAAGGAGATTTTGTTACGCCTTTTAGCAACTGGATGACCGGAATGGGCATCACGAAGAAAGGAAAAGAGGGCCACGATCGAGAGCATATATGCCATGGCAAGCTCAAAAAGAAGAGGTGAGCAAAGGTTGGTGGCTATTTGCTTCTTTGTGATGCCAAGCCATATGCAATGCAACAACTACTTGACAGTGCCCGCATAAAAAAGATTTGTAACACAGTAGGATTCGATCAGCCTAACATTTGGCTTTCAAGAACAGAGTAAAGCCAGGAGAAAACTGAGAGCAGGGCTCCAAGCATCGAATTGACATAGAGACTCTACTAATTGCTCCATCGTACAACGAACGGAGCGATGATTCCCCAATCATAAGGCTGCATTGTGTGTCTCTGCATCACAGACTGAAATCTTCTCCAAAAAACTCTTCACGTTCAATCAAAAATTTCTCGAAATATTAATGAATGAAGCAGATGGTGTTGAAAAAGAAACTTATTATGACTTGTTTCTTCTTAAAATCTGTCCTTTACATGAAGCAGAAGGTGTTTGGTTGCTGATCACTACGACAAAATGATGAAGATACACAATAACAGAGAGAGAGAGAGAGAGAGAGAGAGAGAGAGAGAGAGCTTTCACCCTGACGACAAAGAAACGAGAGAGTAATCAAAGAGAGAAGACTGAGAAAGCATCGGAACTGACCTTTCCAATGTCCAAAAATCCTTTCTTTGTCATCTCTATCTTCCCATTGGCTCAATTCCAAACTCCCCAAACTCTTGCCCAGATAAAACTCATGAATCTCCTCACGGAGCTCTTGCCTCCATTGCCGTTGGGGTTGCTGACACCATTCGTGCCCTCTTCCTCCTCCTCGTCATCGACGTCCCCTTCTTTATCATCGTCGTCAACGCTACCATCATCATCATCCCCCGAGTGCTCACCCTCCAACGCCAGGAACCCCTTCGGGTCCACCCTCGAGCTATCGTCGTCCTCCTCCGCCACAGCTGCCGAGTTGGCGATTTTCCTCCCACGACGGCCGTTGCGCTTCCGGCGGCGGCGGCCACCACCCCCGCGCTCGCGCTCCCTGGACTCCAAGCTCTCCTCCACGGCGTCGATGATGCGGTGGATGACGTGCCGGTTCGGCGACGCGTCCCACCGCGCCCAGAAGCTCTTGTAGCAACAGAAACACTCGCAGCCCAGCTCCGGGGGGTGCGGCCGTAGCCGCCGCCGCTCGCTGCCCCTCTCATGGCCACCGCCGCCTGAGAGCAAGTACGCCAGAACCTCTTTCTCCTCGGCCGTCAGCGCCGCCACCAGGGCCAACAACGCCGCAGGGATCGCCGCCAGGTGGTCCCGCGGCGCCGTTCCCGGCGGTGGGGTCGGGTGGATCCTCCGTCCTTTCCCGTTGCTGAGGTTCTTCATCTCCCCACCAGCAAAGAAGGCAAAAGTCTCAGCGCCAAGGCAAGCGAGGGGGGATAATAAAGACGGTTCCTTTTGAGTTCGAGGTTTGGTGGGGGAGAATGGAGGAAGAAGGATGGGTGGTTGGGAACAGGGACTGTTAGCTCTTAGGTTGCTGTTGAGGCATCCAATACAACAGGAACAGGCTACTGACTGGTTTGTACCATGTTCTTTTTGGGAGCTGCGGTGGAAGAAGGGAATCAAAGGTGGGGGGATGCCGGGGGGCTGGTTATAAGCACCAAAGAGGCAACGACGGGAGAGACTGGGAGAAGAGGAGAGGAAGTCAGGTGATGCACGGAAGACAAGAATGATCTACTGGTGGAGAGATGGAGATGGAGAGGGAGACCCACTTGGTCGTGTCAGGGTATAAAAAAATGTAGACTCTTTTGACTACGGTGATTCGGTATCGAGGATTGTGGAATGGGTCAAAGAATAGTGACCGGTGAAAGAGTTTGCATTTGACACTTCATCCAACCCGACCTACGCTAGAGAGAGAGAGAGAGTGCTAGTTGATTGCAATCCAGAAACACATGAGGAAGCTCCTCATCTTTTAACACGGAGACGGGGGCTCGCGGTCCACTGTGCTGAAACTACATTATTTCCCTAGTAGATTTTACACAACATAGATGGATGGAGATCCAACTCTCTCTCTCTCTCTCTGGCAAACCAGTTGGGTTGACATCTCTCTGGCTTTGATGCGCATATGAACAATTGATATGGACGGGGAGAACTGTCGAGAATCAGTCATAAACTCGATGCAAGCTGTTTTCTCATTTAGCAAGTCCGATTGCAGGGTTGACACTATCTGATGCGTTTATCAGCTCTTTAAACACTCCCATCTACTACTATTCTTCCAACTTTCCTCGGAACACAAAAACACGAATGGCTCAACGTCGCCAAAACCACAACAGAAGAAAGGAATAAAGTTTTCCAGGTTACATGCAACAATCGTTAGTCATTCAAACAAAGATTCAGAAAGTTAGAACGATGTCTTTTTCCTTCTCTGATGGAATGATGTGTAGTGAAGAAGAACAATATCTTTTTCATTCTGCAGAGAATTAATTCGCCTGTTAACCATTTCACCGAGTGTCACAGAAGAAGGGTGCTTTTGTGACTCCTCCATGGATAACCATAAATAGTTGCAGAACGTAAATGATAAGGGAGCGAGGCGCAGAGTTGCTTCTTTGATGGGCAAGCATGGCCGTCGTCAAAAGACACCAGTAATTTTCACGATGAACTCTTCAGGCGTGTCCTGATCCATGATTCAAGGTACCTCAACTCTTCGTTGGCGATTGAATGGCCGACATTAGGATAAGCCTACAACAACTCAACAAGATAATTGACTGACGTAGGTCATGTGTAAATTACCTAAAATGTTGGATAAAGTTCAGACAGAAGCAAAAAAGCTAGGCAAAGAACAGAAATTACCTTAAACTCACAACTCATACCAGCTTGTTCCAGAAAAGGAGGTCCTGCTTGCCCCGCCTCAAATAGCACGGTTCGGTCAGCCAAACCATGAGACCACAGAATAGGTGTCTGCAAAGATCTCGGATGATCATATGTTACATGCAAAGGGTCAACATAAGTACACTTAAATATATGGAATAAAGGATCAGTATTTACCAAATTTATATAAAAAAAAAAAAGTGTAAAAATAGTAGCTTAAATGCACAACAGGATAGTCTTTTTAAGTATGCCACCTTTTGATTCACAAATTCAGTTTGCACCAGCCCCCACTAAAATGGAGACATGAATGCTGCAGTGGTATAGTTGACCATTTTTATAACTCATCCTATAATATGCCACTTGTACATCCATTTCATCAATCGCCAATTTGCATCAGGCTATGAAGCTATTTTTAGACATTAACGACCTTTATTTATTATTGACAGGCACATACTGTTGCGTATGAAACTGGAGTAACTAAAAGAGGTAACTAAGCTTAGTACAGTTCATAATGGTTGAAAATTACACAAATGATCTTCGGAAGTAAACTTAGTACAGGCCGCCTTTTCCGTTCATATTAACTAATAGTTGGATTAAATACAGTTGTCAACTTAAATACTCATCACAACTAATAGTTGCACAAATATATATAAAACAGTATCCAAGTATCTAGTATCTACACCCACATGCTCGGTTTAGTGTAATGAGCTGGAGACCAATCTAGACTGGGCACATGGAAATTGTCGTCTCGGTCTTCTTGATAGTCACATTATATTTTTACAACAGTCCTTTTAGGCATAGTGGTTCAAAGCCTTAGAAAGAAAGTACTGCAAGTATGACAATGTAAATTCAAATCAGATGTTTTCATTTAAACAGAAATATAAATGTTGGCATATTGTTACAACACATTGTAGAAAGCCCCAACTCTCAGCACTTCTTTTCTGGTAATAATAACCATCTTTGTTCCCAATTTCAAAGTTGAGATTTTCAGTTTTATGGCATGCCCTCAAAGCTATATATGGTAACATGGATCGGCACAAGGGCCATGCCATCCTGCACAACTGCTATGCCAAAAGTCACCACTATATTTAATTAGCATGCTTGGTATATACACCGAAATAGAATCTATGACCTAAGATGTGTCAAATTGTTGCCCTTGATGGGTCAACACAGTTAGGATGTTGGCTCTTGCCGTAAGTATTTCTAGATCCTAGCACCTCACCACTTACATATGTAATTGATCATTTCATAGTAATAATTTGATGCTATCTTGCAAACTTACATATGCTGGTCCAAACTTGAGAAATGGACACAATTCTTAAATAGGTACAGTTGGCATCTATTTAGCAATACTTATCATAGTTTGGTGTTTGTTACAACACAAGTAGTAATAATGGTCACATCGGCAAATGAAGTAAACCTGAGAGAAATTATTCTAAACATGCTAGTGAAGTGGAAATTGAATAGTTAACTACCTTTTTAGCTTCAGGAGAAATGCGTGCTATTATTGATGAATTAAAAGGAACCCATCCACTGAAGACTGCACCGCCTCCTAGAGTTCTCGGATAAAGCAACACACTTGCTAATGTCAAGGCACCTACCAAACAATCATTAGTCCGTGAGCAACTTCCATGCTTTGAAAAGTTTGTACTCGCAACCCGATCAATAAGTAGCAAAATTCTCTATACCTCCTTGGCTAAATCCACATATAAATATGTTTTCAGGGCTTATTCCATTAGCAATCTCCTTGTCTATCATGGCATGCACGGTCTGAACAGCTTTAAGGACACTATTTTCATCTTTCGGAGATTCCTGATAGTTGGTGAAATCAGAATGCAGTTCAGAGTATGCACTACAGTAATTATCATAGAAAGTTGTGACAATTTAAGCTAAAAGAAAAGGGACAGCTCAAGAATTAATAATTTTACCTCCAGATGTGGAGGACAGCAGATAGAAAGCAATGGAAGGTTTGTAATCCAATTGATAGACGGAAAAATTTTAGAAAGAGAAAGATGTTGGGCTTGTGTCAACCAAATGCATAGAAACATATTATCACTAGGAATAACTAATAGCATCCATATGGGCAAGCAGAAAACTAACTGAATATATACACAAAGGTGATCACCTTAAATGGGGATCCTGTGTTGCTTTAAAATTAATTCTTTTTTCAGAAATATAGGATCTTGTTACTTGAACAGAGAGAATGCTAATTTGTATCAATTGAATGAAGTAATTAATTTTTTTTTGTCCTACATACTTCTTTTATTTTTTTGAAAAGAGAAGAAAAATAAATGCTCATTCCTTCCCTTTTTTTCCTCTGGAGGCAATTTGAAATCCAGTGTGCCCCTACCCAGGGATCACCCTTCATTTAATTAAGAAATTGGAATTAGAAAAACATAGGAACCCCACCAGTGGAAGAGAAAGGAAGTTATTTGAGTTATGATTTAAATAACAAGGAATTGTACTGTAAACTAAAGCATTTATCATAAACACCCAATTCTCATCAGCAAAGAACCACAAAGTATAAAATATATATTCCAGAGCAATGTGATATCACAAGTTAAAATCTCCAGTGCTTCACATTAAAACCAACATATAGTTCAAAGCAATAAAAACAGAACAAGAATTTCAAAGGTTCATGGTAAAAAGGAGAGAATACCAAAAAAATTAACTGTCATTAGATTTAACATAGGTGAATGACCTAGCAGCTTAGATTACTCATCAATCACCTCATCCAGCTTTGAGTTCTCCCTGTTCATACTTCCCAAGTTGCTGTTCTGGTAGTTTTCTAGAGAACCCTAATAATGCATTAGTTGGCCATCTAATGTAAAGGAAGGAGTGATTATATCTTTACTGACTTGTGATGTAGTACTTTCTCATTGGCATAAGAATACAATATTGGTAGTGTCACATTTTTTTAGCATAGCGATGCATTCAAAATGGTCACTCCAACTAATCCAGGAGCTCATATGGTTTCTTTAACTTCAACTAGTACATGTGATCCTTATCAGGCAATAAATGAGTCAAGATTAGCTGATTTAAGATGCAGTTGCACCAAGGTAACTCCTTCCTACTCCATAACTGATAAAATCATAGTTTTTGTAACTATGCTTAGATGATTCTCAAGACTGATGCACTTATGATATCTGAAAACATTCGTCTAAACTGCCAAAATACCGGATGATCCTGAAGTGAATGGATATTTCCAAGATCGATAAGGTCAGTTTATCTGGAAATTACAATTTTCTATGTTCAATGTTAACAAGTGCAATCTTGCAGTTACATTTTTTTTTAATTTGCAGGAATTTTGGTCACTATTCAAGAGAATCTAGCCTAGACCAAAAAATTACATCCATTGTGAACACTAGCATCTGACGAAAAATTAGTTGTAACTTACAGCAGTCACAGGTATCTCATAAATGTCAAACCAGGAAGGCATCACAGCACCATCTGCAAAGAAAGAAAGCAAGCATCATACAGTGCAGACCCAGAAGAAGCAGAGACTATATTCCAAGATGCGGCAATATGTTCCACTTTTTGAATGTATTGGATTTCACAGCCAGATTTTAGAGGAATGCTTATTCGTCCAGTATCACCCAAATCAAACAAAGAAGAAAACCATCCTTTTGATAAACCTCCCGACGTATCAAATAAGAAGGGTACCTCCAACAGCATAAACCCTAGACGCGAGAGCGCCCTAATTTTCCCACACCATCCCACAGGTGATACCCTCGACTAGTGATACCGCTCTCAAAAGTGATGGAATGGGATCGGAGTAGCCAACTACGTAGATCGACTTAGAATGGAAAGAAACCCTTTTTTTTTTTTTTCTGTTTTTTTACTTAAGAAAGAAAAAGAGATGCCATTTTCTTGGATCCAACACACAGCAAACCCGTAGGCGTATGGTGTAAATCATAAAGCAATCGAACCCATCCAGAACTACGAAGAAATTAGAGGAATAATCGAATGCAAGATTAATCTATTCATCTCATCTTCCATGACTTGATCTGATGAATCAGAACAAATGGATATCAAGAGAAGACGAAACCGAGAAGGGAGGAGATGTACAGTTGCAGGAGACGGGAGACTGAGGGGCGGAGGGGAAAGACCATTTGGTGAGCCTGAACTCGGGGGAGGAGAAGAAGGTGCGGATGGGCTCGTTGGCGGGGCCGGAGTCGCCCAACCCGTGCAGCCAGAGGACGAAGCTGCGGGCCGCCATCGGATCCGATAACGGCAGCGGGGAAGAAGCAGGACTCTGGCGGTGGAGGAAGGCGACAAAGAGGGTGACGGCGGTTATGGTGACGGCGGCGACGGCGAGAGGGCGCAAGAGGAGGGAGCGGAGGTTCATTATTTATGTACTTATACCATAAAACTCCATTTTTACCCAATTTTAATCTTCCGAGGTGGAAATGGGCCTTTTTTTATTTTTATTAAAAAAAAAAAATATATATATATATATATATATATATATATATATTACATCATGCGATTACTTATGCAATCATACACTAATCAATTCATATATAAAACTAATATTCGATTAATAGGATGAATATATATGTATATATATAATATTCTTATTAGAGTAAATTAAATTACATATAATTTAATCATATGAATTTTTTTTTTTTACCATCGACCAATACAAAATTTTGAACCATATTTATAAATTCGCATTGGCTTAAAATACAAGGGATCGATGATGTATATATATATTTCAAATATGAAATAATATTTGATATTTTATTATAAATATTCAAAATAATCCCATTATATTTGGATAAATATTAACATTTCAACAACGTTTGTGGAAGCTCTCCGTCGTTCGTACATGGAGATGTCTTCCTTTTTGTCTCCACAAGCGGACAAAGGAGGAAGGAGTAGCTGACATGCACAGCATGATCGAAACATGGGACTCGAGAGACCTTTCGTTCCCGATCTCTCTCCGTTTCACGCCGAGGCGGTCCGCCAGAGGCAGAGCGAGGAGGAGAGGGATGGGGGGAAGAGGAGGAAAGCAAAGGGACCCCTCTCCCCTCCCTTAATTCCCCTAACACGCTCTGGCTCGAACTTGATATCGATCCAAGTGGTCCTCTTTACAAAAGGTGTTGTGATTCATCATAATTGCTCACCTATATATTAAGCTAGAGAAAGCCATGGGTGGGTGGCACCTCCTTAAAGAAGAAGATTCAGTGTCAGCGGTACAAAGAACACCATGAAAGGCGACAGTCCAAGAATCGATCATGAGGATGGAGAAAAGGTGCAAGCTGCATGCAAATGCTCCTTCCAGAGAAGCTACTTTAACCGCTCCTTCCGATCAGTACTTATTTGCCTAATATTCTTGCATGCATACAACCTGAGCTCCAAGTTTGAGCTTCTCTTGACGTTTTCAGTATACATGATAAGATGCATACTGCACTTTTAGCATGCAGATGACACTCTTGTGTTATAATAATCGACATTGCAGATAACGAGGAAGCATGAGCCCTTTAAGGGTCATGTGCAGGAGACGGGGAAATCCGCGAAACAGTCTTTATGTTGGTGAGCGCAAAACATGGATGTTTCTTTGTCCACCACCTTAACCTTACACCATGTTAGAGAAGAGAGAGAGAGAGAGAGAGAGAGAGAGAGAGAGAGGGAATGTGATCTATGTATGGTGGATCTGGTTTCGGTGGGACCTCGAACTTGTTCCAGGGCGATTCTGTGTCCAAAGAGAAAAGAAGCAGCCCGAAGATGGGCTGTCCCCGGCGATGGTGTCATGGCAGAACCATTTTAACGCCGTTGTCGCCGCTCGTGGTTCAAAGGTCGAAGCATCGGATCGGATCGGAGTGGGAGATAGAGGAGAGAGAAATCTACTCCTCCTCCTTGTACCTGCTTTCTCGACCTTCTTTCCCGGCACACACATTCTGCGCTCCTGCTCCGCAAGTCCACTAAATGTCACACCATCAAGATTCTTCTTCCTCTCTCTCTCTCTCGACTCCTCCGCTTCTTCTACCTCGGGAGGAGCGTCGACCAAATGGAGTACGTGAAAGAAAAGGAGTAGTTTGGTGTCGTCCCAGTGGGCATGCGCAAGTTTATAGCTCTGTACAAGAATACAATGATATATAGGGTGGGATCTGTTTGGTTTGGTTTGGAGTAGAACAGACCAAGCATGCTTGTCACCACTCCTCATGGTGGCACTCCTCGTTCCATCATTCCCCTCACCTTCCTCTTCCCATGCCTTCCTCCATTAATTGCTTCACGCCCTTCCCCTTCCTCCGACCCATCCGAGTCTCCTCCTTGTATATATTCACACCCACTTGTATCTCATGTCCTGTCTCCTCGTTGGTTGGTGACCTAATGTAACCCGGCCAATATATTTGACTGCTCATATCCATGAAGGGGAAGCTAGAAAACCCATTGGCCATCCTCAGAAAGCATCGATCATAGGTGCTTCCACATCCTTCATGTGGTTGGTTCTCCGAGAACAAGGTATAAATGCCCACAACCGACGAGGTTATCGGATTTCATGAGGCCGGCTCACAGGTATTTGACTTTAATAGATGAAGGAAGCGATATTGGTGAGGTTCAATCCGATGATCGGCTTACGAAACGACCGTAAGCCCTTCTCGGATTGAGCCGCGCCAATATCACTTCGTCTTCTTTGTTCCTAGTAGCGATCTTTTCTTTTTCATCTCTGCGATCACATGGTTTTCAACTGCAATGATGCATCGATCCATTTCTCAGTCCATTGTTGCGTGTGACGAACAAGAATTCGTCTGTGTTTCCTATATTAATTAGCTATTGCAGGTTAGACTTCTCCTGAGGTTTTGGTCTGACAGAAGGTAGCCTTTCGTTTCTTTTCCGGCAATAGCATTGAGATGAAACCTTTGATGTACGTACTAGCAACTATCTCCATATCATCTATCTTGTTTCATTCTTGTACTTCGGTGGCTATCAGAAGATCAAATTCGTTTGACCTCACCAATATTTTGTTTCTATTTTCTGGATCTCGACGCTCCTTCCTTTTCGCTTGTTTTCTCGAGGACAAGGAGGGAAAGCTGCATCTGACATAACTCCTACAAGAACGCATATGAGAAGAATTGCTCGTGAAGCAAACAGCCCGTAGACGAAACCCATTCATGAGAGCATCGAAGGAGATAGATGTACGTATGAGGTTTCATCGAGGCTGGCATTTTATGTCTCATAGGGTGAGAGTTTTACATATTTAGGTGATAAAAGACAAGAAAGTTTCCTTTATGATGCAACTTCCATTGTGAATCAAGCTTGCTCCTCTTGATCATACATCTTTAGAGACCATCTATATAGGGCATCGATTAGGCTACGCTACATGTTATCATTTCGATGAATGCATGTCACAGTGCTGTTCCAGTACTAATCCATCTGTGATCATGTCGATTAACATAGGTGGAGCTGAAAGGCTCCTTCAAGTGAAGGAAAGAAGAGAGCTTTGTTAATGAAACCCTAAATTGGCTGTCTCCATGTTTCACCATCAATCAAAGCATGAGTTCTTCCCTGTCTTTTTGCTGGAAATGTCCCCATGTCGCTGAACTCGTAGTTGCAGTTTACTGGTCGGGGCAGCTGGTATTCTCCTGCCAACCTGTTCTCTAGAGAGGCTCTTGCATTACAGTAGTATGCATCTTATTCCACCTTAATAAATTTCTTCTATCATCTTCAACCATGGATGTGAAACTCCAAACAGAATGATGTAGATTCCTCATGTCTGGCTATATTATTTAGAACATGCTGAAGAATATTTCTTTTCCTTCTGTTCTTGTCTTCCATATTGTTACGTTTATGTTATTCATTTTGTCACTTGCTGGAACTTTCTAATGAGTTTTGGACTGTCTCCATTAAGCCATGTAATCATGTTTGATGTGATGACTGTTCCCGAACATTTATCTTAACATTGTGAAAAGGAACAATGGATGTGGATCATCCTCCAATTGTGATAGAAAGTGTGATCTGATTCTTGTTCTGGGGCATTAAAATTTGCTGTAGGAGCCAAGACAAGTACAAGTCGGTCTCATCTCTTTGATTCACTCCTTCAGGTAATTAGGACTGTCAAAAGAGTTGATAGGGACAATCAGAAGATATGTTTCATTATTATATCCAAAACAAGTTGCAACAAAATTGAATCATTTGCACTAATAAATCATCTGAGATTACTATGCTCAGGAAAACCAAATCTCTAGAGTTGCAAAAACTCTGCTCGCATCCTTGTTTGCACACCCAAAGAGCAAAAAACTACTTCGAAGTGATTTCATTTGCTGAATTACCAGTGTCACTTCGAACCAACTTTGGGTGATTCTGCTAAGTTTGGAACGAACCTGCACCATGATTTTGGAATCTCTTCAGTCTGGAGTAGGAAAACCATCCACGAAATAGATGACCGAACTTGAATTCTGTACATCTGATCTGGTTATCATTATCGTCAAGAGCATATTGTTCATCCACATACTCAGTAGAACCAACTCCGTTATGATCCCTATCCATGTCGTTCTCCTCAACTTCATCATGAACTTTTGACCCTGTAAATGACCTTTGGAAAAAGAAAAGAACTGGAATTTTAAGATTCAGCAAAGAGCTCCATCGAATGACTCACTATATCCATCTCTGGATACTTCTCCTAACAAATGAAGGTATACATTAAGGTTTGTAAAGCCAACAATCTTAATGAACATGGAAAAGAATAGTGAGGACCTTACATTCTATGTTGCTCCATATCAGTTCCATGATTTATCGGTCTTCTTCCCTTGCTTGGTCTGTGGTCGAAAGAAAGATGCCTAATAAAATGAAGCTGCATCGAAAGAAGAAACGAACATTTGCTCATGTCAAAGAAAAAAAACTAAGCCTGCAAATTGCATAAAATTATCAGGAGAGCTGGAAGAGGCAGCAGGCACAACTACAATATTTGGATCATGGGATAGAAAAGAGAACAAGCTGAGGCTGGAAACAATTTCATGATGCTTAAGACCATAAAACAACAAGCTGATACTAAATGCAGACTGTTCATATAACAAAAGACATTCATGTTGACATCGAATCATCCAGTACTGGCCCAGCATTTGTAGGTCTATGTTAGTTGCCACCAATAACTTGTATCTGCAATGAAGTCCGAGTGCACAAGTGTGACACCTCAGAATCATCTGATATAACCGATCATACAAAATTTTCATGGATAGTTCAAAATGTCATTAATTAAGATAGATTAGACAAAGTGATATGTGATGACACTTCTCGCTCGACAGATAAAAGAACAAGATGTTTCATATAGGAAAATATGTGTAAAAAGAAACAGGATAACACTCTCCTTCCAGAAACTTTTTTTGATTTAGTGGTAACTCATGGCAGTCCAACTAACACATCAAAACTGCCTTTTAGTTTATTCATCGCATGTACACTCTAAACATATGGCTTCAATTTCTTATAAAACTTGATAGTTGACAAAATCATAATTCTATTACTATGAGAATCAGATATATCACAATTATCATTGCATATGTGTATAATCATTTAATGTAGGAGCATTGTTTCCTTCAATTGCAGATATACATGTGTGATAAGGACCAAAAAGGATGTGCAAGTTCCCATAGGCCTAAGTTGCAGGATATTCTTCAACCAATTTATATCAAAGAACTCCTTTGTGCTTCACTGGCATCCTCATGTATACGCAAGAATAGAAATACAAACTGGACAGAAAAGGTCATCAACTCTCTTATAATCATTTAAGAATGCAAGATCACTTCTGTCATACTCAACAATCTTACTCAAGAAATTTCTAAGGTCACTGGTCAACTGGAACTTTGATCTTACATGAATCCAAATAGTCCACATCAAATTATATCAAGGGAAAGGGGTGATGTCGCAATCTACAAAGGCGACATTAATGAAGCAGGGCATGGAATGAACAGTGCTTATAAACGAATGCAATTGCAAGGAGGTGATGCACGCGAGGTTACATCTCATGATCAGATATATTTGGCATCTAGGTTTTGAACCAGCAGTAAAAGAATGCATCATCAACCAAAAAAGCATCGAAGAGGACTTGAATCAAAGTTTTAAGTCTAGAATGAGGCAAAATTTCTCATCCGCATCAAATTACTGAATTACAAGGCTTATATTGCTGACCTGATCTCCATCTCTGATCCCAAAGTTCCGTAGATACGATTTATCATCCGTTAATCTATGTTCGTTGTAGCATAAGCAGAAATGACCCCATACGTGAGACCTGTTAAAGGCACAACATCGATACAAGGAAAAAGGAAATCGAGAGGAGCCCTCGTCTATAAAATTATAGCCCTAAATGTGAACCGGCACAGCATATATTAGCATAAAAGAACAATCTTTGAGAGTAGAGAGGAATCTTGTGGCATTCATCACAAAGAGAGAACATTTGTGTGCACATGTTTATTCCAAGTCTTATAACGAAAGCGAGGAACAAAGCCAATCGGTCATACCAAGAAGTAGTTGCATCTTTGGAAGGCCGACTGAAGAGGCATTCGACGGCTTCCTTGAGCTCCAGCACGCGAGCGGTCCTCGCGACTTGCACATCTGCCCGGGAATCGATAGGCAAGTTAACCAAATTAACCAACACGTCAGAGGAGAAGGGGTTTACGAGAACGGAATGGCTACCGAAGGAGGAGCCGTCTAATTTGAGGACGGAGAGGCGGAGGAGCGGGTCAGCGGGGAGGCGGAAATAGGAGAAGCTGCCGTCTGCGAAGGGGGAAGCGGCGTCGAGGTGGAGGGCGGACGCGGAGGGCTGCAACAGCCTCACGCGGCGTCGCTTGGCATCGCACACCATACGCCGTCGCCGCCGCCTTGTGTTCCTCGCTTTCACCTCCTCGTCGTCGCCGGCAGCGCTCTGTCTCGGTGGTGTCCCTCTCGTGGGCGTAGCCACTGACGACGGACGATGGGATTGTCAACGATGATGTGTGTGGGTACGGGAAGAAAGGAAAGAGAACTAAGTATTCGATGAGAAGCATGCGTGGTCTTTGGTGACCGGTCGGGGCGGAATAGAAGAGAGGAAATGAAGACAAAGAGAGCAAGCGAGAGAGCGAGAGAGAGAGAGAGAGATGATGGCCGTTGGAGAGGGGAAAGCGCTTCGAAATCGGGCGGGCGGATTTACTACGGGAAGATTATAATATATATGGTAATAAATAAATAAATACATAAATAAATAGAGGAGAATGTTTGCGGAGGTAACGGCTATATGTTGGGTTGGGTTGGGTTGGTTTGGACGGGTTTGGATTTGGATTTTTTGGATTCGGGTGTATGACACTAGGAAAATAAATATAGGATAAACTACCAAAGCTCTACAGGACATTAAGGTTTTCCTTCTTTTACCGAAGAAGCATGCAAAAAGCCTTTTGAAGACCAAATATTATGATGATACGATTTCGTTGACTGCTGCTATGTCTTTTTCTCATGAGGCTCTTCATCTTTCATTCATTCATAAGCAGATGCCGGCCGATCGATCGAACTCCAACCTTCTTTGCATGGTTACAAATAATGAGTACAAAACAATGGTTGTCGATCAGAGTTAAAGAATCAAACTCGATCTTAATTCCAAAGGTAAACAACATTAATGGATCCAAAGCAGACTAAATTACATGCATGGGAGCAATATTAATCGAACTAAACTATCAGTCAGTGCCCCGGACCTTTGGCGCTCGGCCCTGACTTGGCTTTTGCAAGCATCAGAGCCGGAAAGGACGGTGAATCAAAGCCCTGACCGTGGATAGGCCTCGATCCTTGTACCACATGCAGGTAAGAGAGTGCAAAGAAGAACATGATGACGATGATGGCCACACGGCATCCTCGTGGACTAATAATTATCGCCATGCCCACAAACTTCTTCGGCAGAAGGAATGGATGTTTGTGCTCTGCAGGAAGGGACGTGTCTAAGAAGCTTTATTTATAGCAATCGTAGCGGGCGCCGACTCCAAGAGATCCATTTGCTGGACTCTGCAAGGTTTGAAAAGGTGCCAGCATGGGGGTTGACAAAAGGGACGGTGGGTTTCGGCCGGCCGGTGCTCTCTTCCTCAAGATCTCTCTTTGACTCGAACTTCTCGCCGTTCTGCTTCTGTTCATATTCTCAGGTTTTGTGTCGAATTGCAAGTTCGATTCACACAAAAGAAACCATGTGCATGAGCACGGAGCAGATCTCTTCGTTCTAACAGTAGGTCACCATGGATGCAGGCGAGGGCGAAGGAGACTGCCAAAGGCCAGCGGGCTTGGCCCGGTGTGCCGACAACTGGTTCATGGACGGACACGTGCGGTGGTAGGTCGCGGTGACAGCAAGGAGAACAGCAAAGGTGTAGGATGTCAATACTTGGGAGTTGGTGGAGAAACATTCCGAAGCAAGCGTTCATATATCCTCCACACTTGGATACGTACGTATGCCTGATATCTAAACATGCATGCGTCGGTACATCGAGGACGACTTCGTATGTTTGATCCAGCTCGATTCCAGCTTCTTCACCATTCCACCACCAAAAGAAACTAATGATAAATACTGTAATTGGCTATTAAATCTTGATAATTGTTTTCGAGGGACTTGACACGCACGCCATGCAGACGTGGATCAGCTGGCTCATCGCATCTACGGGACTACGAGCGAGGAGGAGGAGCATTCAGACACGAGGGGCTGGAAGCAAGAGATTGGACTCGTCTGCACAATCCAACTTGTCGGTGTACCAGAATCTATAAGTTGACAGCTTGTCGGACGGAGCCGAGAAAATCTTGGCTTTCTTCTTTTCTTCGTTTGCACGGCGTCTCTGACTTCCACAATTCAACATTTGAATGTTTGAATAAGCCGATAGAGTGTCTGTCGCCTGCGACTTGCTTCCTTTCGGTGATGAAGTCCAGTAGTACTGCATCCATTTTGTCCGTCGTGTGCTACGTGATGGAAGTCAGCGTGAGTGATCTCATCTAATTTCGTTCATGAATCGATTTGCTTTTTTCGGAAACAGACGTAGGACCCCTCGCCACAGAGGTTGGCACGAATATACCAGGTTGGTTGCATTAGTCCAAAGGATGCACAGAAATATATGTATGTATATAGCAGATGCTACACTTAACAATTTCCTTGAACAGTCTGAATCAGTGTAAATATTGCTAGATTTTATTTGGTATGAGCGAGGAAGCTTAGAGATGTGACCACATGCATCGCCTGAAACTGAGAAGATTGACACCATCTTATAAAAAGTATGTTACTAAGGTGATACAAGCCTCGACATATCCGTGTCACAAAAGAAGTTGATACGCACACCATATAATTGTCTCTGGCAACGGGAGAAAAAGAAAGATTGCTAGAGTTGTGATCTCATCCCGCTTCCATGTACATCACCCAAGATCATTATTGTTGTTTTTCTCACTAAATCTAACCCTACCTTAATATCTCAAAAAGGATTAGTTGATGACATCCAGCACCAGCTTGCGGGACTTGACAACGGACCACTTCAAGCGCCGGTAATAAGCAGCTTGGAGCAGAGCGAGAGACAGTACAAATATCCATTTGAATCCCATCTACCAAAACAAAAAAAACAAAGAAAACTAGAGATCAACGGATATCATAAATATCATGAAGTCAAGTCTAGGAGGGTTGCAAGGTTACCAGCTTCCTTTCTTCCATCTCGGGCTCTGCTGCCCATGACAAAAATGTAACAACATCCTTCCCCATCTGTAATAACACCGGTGGAGACCCATAAGTTACGCCCAACAAAGAAACGGAGAAGATTACATAGAATGTTACAGCAGAAACTATCAGAAAGCATACCTGTGCCTCTGTGGCAGGAGTACCATCTTCATATTCAATGGCACCATCAATAATCATTTTGGGCATAGCTATTGCACCACCGGGAAAGTATGGATTATAGTGCAGTCCATCTCGAATCTGCATTTCCAATTATATCAACAAAATAAATGAGAAATTTCAACAAAATCACAAACTTATGCAGATTAGCACAAGCACATTAAGCAAAGGAAATACAAGATTGTGTCAAATAATAACTTGTGCACGGTGACATATTATGTCACGTACATCGTGAAATTGCTGGATTAGCTTTTCTCTAGAAGCAATGGCAACTTGTAAGAACAAAGAAGTGACTTTTTTTGCTTCTCGAAGTTAAACTAAACTGGCTATTTCAATGCATCACTAGATTCATATTCTCAGAATGCGCCTCCATGACCAAATAGGAATTCTACAGCACAAATAAAGTCAATTGATGCTCAGGAAATACACTGTCAGATTGAGCCTAGAGCAAACAATATCAAATGCTTGTCCAACCAAAAGTTACTTTAAAACCATTACTTTATAGCCTAGAGCAAACAATATCAATGGCTGCCAGTGTATATATGAGATGTACCTTAGTACATGATAGAAGCTGTTGCCAGCAATTACAACATTACATGAATGTTGACTGTTAATCTCACAGGAAAGCACTGACAACTTTGTACAGTTTTTTGGAATCTTACCGAAACACCAGCAGGGGGATCACGGTAGCCAGTGAGAAGAGCAAACACGTAATTTTGGCCATTGTGTCGTGCCTGGAAAAGAATAAGGAAAAGGTAAGAATTTGATGTCTGTCATGGACAACAAATGTTATAAATAACCAAAATTCACATGCAGTAGTTTTACCTTGGTAATCAGGCTAAGGTCTGGAGGATATGCCCCTCCATTTGCAAATCGGGCTGCTTGTTCATTTGGATATGGCTGAGGAAAACGGTCGCTTACTTTACCAGGACGAGTGAACATTTCACCTTCATCATTGGGACCATCAACCACCTCAATCTCAGCAGCCATTGCTTTTGTCTCCTCCTCGGTATAAGCCACACCGACAAGATCTCGATATGAAATCAGAGACATAGAATGGCAAGAAGCACAAACTTGTTGATAAACTTGGTGGCCACGACGAATTCTGATCAAATCATTGAATGTGACTCAATGTAAAGGAGTCATAAAAGCTGTACTAGCTACATTGGTAAAATTTGTATCTAAACAATGACGTTGATTATGATGAACTTAACTAAATTGGCACCAGATTTTACTTAAAGAATCATTCAAATTAATAAACTGAAGCTGATTGCAACATTCTTTTACTCACGATGCATGATCATAAGAACTGAGAATGCCTTTGTGAGGCCATGGATAGCTGGGAGCTGGTAAGCCATGTTCTGCTTCGTCGGCAGATGTTACGGTAGCAAAGCTCAGAATACCAGAAATACCAGCTCCAACTAGTGCCAAGACTTTTAGTGACTTAATACCAGCATCCTCCTGCCTTACAGATGAAACCAATGATGGTGCCTGCACCTAAAAGAATTGAACAGAAACAGCATAACTTTTCAAATCATAGAAAGAAAATTCAGTGAACCTCCGCATATCAAATTCACTGGCAGAACATCAAAGGATATGATATCTTAGTAAGGAATATATATATATTCTCCAAATGCAGGTACTTGCTTAATAATTCCTGAGACATATGTATTTTAAATACTCATCCTTTTGTTGAGAAAGGTGATAAATTATGACATTCCATACGTGACTGATGCCTTAACAATAACAAAATTTGAATTTCAGTGAGCCCTAGAACAGCTTAACAGCCTCATTTTTTCCATGATTTTACCCTACAATTTTTGCTGGATATGAGGCCTCTGGTCAGAAAGACCAAGCAGACAATTTTCATATGCAACGAAGACTTACCACAGAAAAATTAAATGATAGCATCTTTCACATGAAAGGGATATATAATTTGCTATATCGGAAAGGCACGCATAACCCAGTGAGCAAATTCACCGAGGCAAACCCTACAAGCTCAGCCAAATATGCCTACCAGCACATGAAGATCCCCCCAAATGTTCCTTACATGAAAGATGAAGAACTCTCAGTCGATAAGCACTTTTCTTCCAGCATAACATTTCAAATAAAGTCTAACAAATTGAACTAACAAAGCAAGCTAGCCCACTCAATCCACAACAACAAAAACAAAACTTGGCTGCCAGCCTTCTACCTTTCTCCCATTCAAGTTCTGCTTATCTGGAGCTTGGAGGAGTTTGAGAAGTACTTGACAAGGAGAGAAGAATAAAAACAATAAATTTTTGTTTCAAATTCTCTAATTAATTATGACATATATTGTTAAGTAATTGCCCATTATTATAAAAAAATGTCTTATAATTGCATCTACTGAAACCAGTATTATAAAAAGGGATCAATACCAGGATCAACTTAGGATCCGTGATTGGGATCAGGATCAAGATGGTGAAATCAGACATATCAGATTTAATGAAGCCAAAAAACGACTTACAAATTTAAAGAACATAGATCACATATTTTTCCTACACAAAAATCTTATAGAGATAGATAGCTTTCGAAAAGAATGATATCAGAAGTACCATTACTATTGAAAAAAAAATGTAGTCTCTACCAGTACCATAGCTATCGAACCATCATATAAACTCAAAAGACTTATATTCAGAAGAAACCGCATTGGTATGGTTGTGATAATTGGAGTGAGCATATGTCAAAGAAGCTGAGAAATAGAATGTATCTACCTCTTGGATTAAGCAAAGACCTGAAACTGACACTCAAGGGCATAAGAGGATAAGCCAGGAGTAGCAGTCCATTGAGTTTTTGTAATCTAATTAAAACTGGACAATTTGTTATACGGAATCAGAAAACATTACAAGACATTAAAAAGTAGAATTTCATATATGTGCCGCCTTAAAGATGAACAAAAGGAAAGGAGCGAACAACGGTATCGCATCCAACAGTAGTTGCTTGTCTCATGCAACAACATTTTGAAGACCTAAAAAATAAAATGAAAGGAGCGTACAATCATCGTGTTTGCCAGACAAAAACAAATTGTCATATGCAAATCTTATACACATACAGATCTACATGTTTAACCTGAGAATGAGATCAAACTTTTTTTTTTTTTTGTCATTAGATGGTGAATTGCCATAAATCATGACGATTTGCTAACCTATAACATATACCGAGTCATCAACTGAAAAAAAGGTAAGAGAAAAATCATTACCGATGATTGGAACCGAAAGCCCTTCCTCAGAAGCCGGTTGATGACTCTTCCAGCGGCCATCGAGTTGAATCTTCACCAAAATGTTTCTAATCATCGCCATGATTTTGAACAGCGGGAAGCAGAAATCAGATATCCACAACAACTAGTTACAAGCAGATAAACTGAAAGATGGAAGGCGAACGCAATATCAAACAAAAGGACATTTGTTCAGAGCTCACTAGTAGCAATAAATGAAGGGTCAAGTTATGCAGTAAACAGAACCAAAAGTAGTTAGAGAGATGCATTAAACTTCTCGTATCAAAAACAAGTTACAGGAAATGCCAATTTCTTGATTAGGAACGAAAGTAAGCCAGAAATAAGATGTCTTTCCTCCGATTCAGATATCGTCTGCTATGATCCGACATCATAAAGGCCAGACAGGGAAGAAATAAGTGGAAGTAATGCATACTTAGATCCTTCGATTCACCAAAAGAAGGGAAAGAAATCGTGGATTAAAATTTAAATGCTAGCGACGGCCAATACGAATCGAATCGCAGGTCTCGTAGGAGGGCCATACAGATGGGGGAACTTCGACCCAGAAGAAGAGCGGAATCCTCATGATCCTAAGTAGATACGGGAGGCCTTGGACCACGAGACGGAGATCAAAACAAGAAAAGGCGATCAAGGAGAGGAGGAAGCGAAACCTGGCGAAGCTGCGGGAGAATACGCCGGAAATCTACACAATGATCCTTTCTTTGCGTAGCTTCTCCTTCTACTGCCGCAGACGAATCTCTCTCGCCCTCTCTTAGTGTGTGGCGGAATGGGGCGAAGCGTCAGTCGCAGCTTAATTCTGATTATGTGATTCTGATTAATTCGCAAATTAAGGTATTTATTCTTATTCTCATTCTTATATATATATATATATATATATACATATATATATATATACATATATATATATATACACATATATATATATATACATATATATATATATATATATTCATCCGAAAAACTCGATATTAATGATATCCAGAGTTTAAGCTAATTGCCAAATGATAATTAGTTGAGGGAGATGTGTGACTTAATTAGAGTGATATTATTATTATTATTATTATTATATCATGAGTCATCAGGTAAAATTAAAATAATTCTCACCATAAAAATATTGACCACGCCAAACCTAAGGAACAATAATGAAGAAATTGGAAGTCAACTAACTAGAATTATTTAGTATGCAAAAGTAGGTAACTTGCGAATCAAAACAATCACATGTTAAATCATATATATATATATATATATATATATATATATATAATAATAATAATAATGATAAATTCCTAATAATTATTGTTTCCCAACAGATCCGAATCTTAATCCTCGCAAGGGAAGACCATAGTAACCTACATTTTGAGCTAAACTTCCATCAATTACCGGATCTAAAATTCAAATCGGATCCCATTAAAATCATCCATTCAGAATGAGAGCTGTTAGTGAACGAATATCAACTTAATTTAATATTCAATTTTCGCACCCCTTTTTTTCCCCCTAATATTCCCAACAAATATAATATCAACCCTCGACACGGAACCTCTTATCCGTCCTTCCTTCTCCCAATTAGTTGTCGTGCGTTCCAATTCGACTCACCAAAACCACCACAGAGGCAACGGTGGGTCCGAGCTCACCACTCTGTCCAGTCACAAGACAGGTGGATTGGCGGGTAACATGTTCACCGTTCGTTGCGCTCGAATTCCTCCACCGACCGCTGGGGTCGATCGAGCATCCGCTTACCTCCGGTGAACGTAACCCCCCTCCCAGAGATCTTTTTCCCCCTCGATTCTTCCTTTCTTCAGGCCGCGGACCGAGGAAGCCGACCGCTACTTCGGGGAACTCTCGTCGCCTGCCACCGGCCATCGCCAACATGAGGAGAGCGCCATCGTCTGGCGCTGCTTTCGTTGGTCTCCTCCTCCTCCTCCTCCTCTTCCTTTTTGGCAGGGTCCGCTGCTCCCCCGAGTACAGCCTCGGCCGGAGTTCTTCGCCGGCGACCGACAGCCTTTGCGCTCTGCTAATCCGACCGTCGGGCTACCCCTGCTCCGAACACACCGTACCGCTTTCTCCCCCTATTCCTCTTTGATTTAGAAAGAATTTTCCATTTTGGTGCATGTCTGCTTCTCGATCGAACTTCCAGCATTAAATTTCGTTACTTACCGTAGAAAAATTGTTTCTCAAGAACCAGAGTGCGAAGATTTTGGAGGTTATGGAGTAACGAAGCACCAAATACCGGATGGGGGAATCATAGCTCTTATTTCATTCTTGAGAAAATTCCAGTGCATGTATGTTTGTTGATCGATCGGTTCGTTTGGTAGTGTGATGTTTGATCGTATCACTATAATCTGAACATTAACTAAAGTGCCTTTAGCATAAGAAATGAATGCTAGTTGGCTACTTTCTTATGGTCATTTCACAATCTGGAAAGTGCCTTTAGCGTTGCACCTCTATGTAGTAGAAGAGTTGAGATATAAGTGACATGACTTGCCGAAGATTCATGGACTTGGGAAGTCGTATGGTAACTCAAAGGAGTAAAACAAGGAAGCACTCCTTGGCTAAGATTGAGTGGTTATTTTATAGGTAAACTTACTTTTGAGGAATTCGGAGACTGGATTCATATGAGAGGATTTTGTCTTAAGATGAGGACCAAGATCTGCTTAGCTGCACGTGCAAGGAGTAACCATGACCTCCTCAACATTTTGTATGCTGCTGTTTAGTTCATCATACTACTTCTTTTGTTTCAGAAAAAACGAAAAACATGAGGACCAAGTTGATCAAGTGAGAAACAAAATGTATGATGCTCAAATCTTCATATTACTTCGTGTACAATTGAGCCGAATAGTGGGAAAAGTTCAAACAGTTGGGTGCAAAGATTTGTTGGTTACATGAGCACAAAGCAGCTTACTTGTAAATAGAGCATAGTTGTTAAACTGAATGTCGATGTCAGAACCCAACAGGTTTTGCCAAGGTAGAACCAAAGGGCTATTTCATGATAAATCCTAAACATCGGTGTGCTCCCTTAAAAGGGTCTTCTCTTTAACTATCGGTGATATCATAAAGTTACTCAGAAAAACATCTAGAATTTGCTAAAACTAACTGCCCAGTACATTTGTATCAATGTTACTCTGAAAATGTAAGATGTATCTTATCTGCAAGTATTTACCATGTTATCTCTGCCTGCATAATTATGGTGAAATTACTTTATCGAGTTATAATGTGTTGTCTGTAACCGATATAAGCTAACAGTTTACTGATTTTGTTAGTTACTCGTTCTCATTCAGGTTTTTCTTGAATAATTGTATAAGCTCACCGCTGTTGCACCTGTGATGATCATAATCTATGTCGTGCAACCATAAATATTGTTAGAAAGACATCTAGAAGCTAGCAAGAGTGTATAATAAATACATTTATATCAATTGAATGGTGAAAAGTTTAAGATACATCTTGTGTGTATAACTAGATTTAATAATTACAGGACATGCGTCTTTGTCTTCCCATGTCTCTTCTTAATAACTTGCACAATTATGATGGGAATTACCTAGTTTACTTGTATCCTATTAGCATGTTGTCTCTTGCTGATGTAAGCTGACCGTTCACCAGTTTGTTGAGTTAGTGACTCTCAGTCTGATTTACTTAAAACAATTGTGTAAGCACAAGTCTTCTGGAGGTGAAGGCAAAGGCAGTCCTACCTGTCTCTGTTTCCTTGATTCTTCCATTACATTCACATGACATTTTATACTGCAGCTTAGCTGATATTGTTTTATATCAAGATATTATTTCTGACATTATGGTCTAACCAACGCTGAGGCTTCTTGTCCTTTTCTGAAACACAAATCCAAGTGCTAATTGGCAAGTGAAAATTGCAGGTTGAGACTAAAGATGGCTACCTTTTAACTATTCAACGAATTCCACACGGGAGAAAAGCTTTAAAAGGAAAACCTGGTCCCCCGGTTTTCCTTCAGCATGGTCTTTTTCAGGTCTTGACTAGAAGCCTCAAGCTTAGAACTTTGTTTCTTTCATCATATTTAAATTCCTATAGTTTCAAAGAATATTTTCTTGCTACGCTTCATTCTTGTTGTTATCAACTATTGAATTGGTATGTGTTGTGATGTTGATATCTGAAATTGCACATCATATGATGTGGTGCTAAACTAAATGTAAGACATAATTCCCTCTTTTGTTTGCTTTCTTTGCTGACAGGGTGGAGATACATGGTTCATGAATTCCTTTGAGGAGTCACTAGGTTTTATCCTTGCCGATAGTGGTTTTGATGTTTGGGTTGGGAATGTACGTGGCACACGATGGAGTGATGGACATACCACTTTATCTGTTTATGACAAGGTATAATCAAATTGTATTTCATATTCCTTATATTACGTGAATTTACAGTGAGCTATGATCTTATACTTTCTTTCTATTTGCCGGGATCCCTTTATGTTCATGATAAATGGTCCATGCATTTCTCTTCGTGCCTGATTTCTAGATTCTTCTTTCTCTGCATATGATTGGTGTATTATATTAATTTTCTAATTACATTGTTTTTACTATTTCTTCAGGCATTTTGGGATTGGAGTTGGCAGGAACTAGCTCAATACGACTTGTTGGCTATGATAAGCTATGTGTACTCTGCGACAAATTACAAAGTTTCCTACATAGGGCATTCGCAGGCATAATTACTTTCATGAACCATTTCTTTCCAACACTTTAGCATGTTCTGATGTTTTTCAGCGAACAGCAGATGTAAAGATTTTGTTTACACAGAAATTTTTGTATTTTTGATAGGGAACTATCATGGCTTTAGCTGCTTTCACCATGCCAGATATGGTCGAGATGATTGAATCTGCTGCTCTTCTTTGCCCTATTTCATATTTAGACCACATCACTTCAAGTTTTGTCCTTAGAGCAGTGTTCATGCGTCTTGATCAGGTAACTCTTGGTGAATTGGGAGATTTTGAGAAAAAAAATTCTTGTGCATCGAATTTGACTTGTTTCTTTGTTTCTGTGTGATAGATGCTTCTCAGCATGGGCATTCATCAGCTAAATTTTCGAAGGTCTGATATTGGTTTGTCTGATTATTTTCCGTTGAAAATAATTCTTTTATCCTTCTGTGAACAGTTGTTTATGGAAAATTTATCATATGCAGTGATATGGGTGTTCAAATAATAGATTCAGTATGTGATGGCCACATGGACTGCAACAACTTGCTGTCTTCAATAACAGGTTGGCCACCAATGTTAGCATAACATTTTTTTGTTTGTCTTTAAAAGGCTTGGTTCGCCGAAAATGTGTTATTCCTGTTTTTTCCTGAGTAATACTGCTAACAAGAATTAAAAACTGTGAAAAATAATGAACATGAATGTAAAATGGATCAAGCCTTCACTAAATTATAGGTTCAATTGGAACAAATTTAGGCTTTTCTTTTGGTTTATGTTGTTGTCATGTTTCTGCCAGTGAACCTATATATCTCTGATTTTGTTTCCATGAAATCACTTATGTAAGGAGGAAATTTAGAGTCTTCAGTGGAACATACTAATTTGTCAGATTATGCACTAATTAAGGAAAATTGATGTCTCATTGTGGTGTACCATCATCCCAGTTGGTCAAATCACATGAGATTGTAATGTCATAGTAAGTGAATGCTGTGAATATATTGTGTTGCTGGCTTCTAGAACTCAAGGCACAGATGATTCCTTGTCGGTACTAAATGCAGTCAACTGTGTTAAAATTTGGCTGATGTTCAAATCCATTAGAAACTAAGAAAGGGAAAGAAAGTATGCAACAGTCTGGAACTTCAAGAATAAACTGAAGAGAAAAAAAGAGAGGAAAAGTTGTGGCAAACATAGAGCAAGTTACTTTGCTGTAGGCACTCTTTTGTGCTTCTAGTTTGTCAATCACTTGTTTGTCATCGACGGCAGGCCTGCTTCATTTTTGTGTTATTGTTACTACTCGAATTCATAGTTGATATGTTGCTGCACACTTTCGATGGCACTTTTGGCCACCTTTTTTTCTGTGTTCTCTAAATCTCTATATAGTTTGATCACCTACCCATCTGTGCTTTCTTCAGACTTTGAATCTTCAGACTTTGAAATACCTTTATACAAGGTAACAAATTATGATAAAAGAGATTGACACTTTTTTTTATGCTGATGATCTTTAAATATGGGTATTCTACAGGGGAAAATTGTTGCTTCAACATGTCTCGAATGGCCTACTATTTGGAGTTTGAACCTCATCCATCTTCAACAAAGAACCTGCACCATCTTTTCCAAAGTATGTGTTGTAATTCACGATGTTGCTACTACTTTCTCTAGTACAGTGCCAAGTTTCAGCAATTTCGGGTTCTCATAATTTGTGTCAGTTAGCGATAGCCATCTCTAGATGTTCTGGCATGACATGATAACTATTGCTGGTCCCCGAGCACCTTCCAAAAAAAAAAAGAAAAAAAGATTGCCTAAAGATTTAGTTCTTGCATTGCTAGTTGTTCCTTTCTCGGTCTTTGGTTTGAGAATCATCCACCACAGGTGACATTTTCCTGGTTAGGTAAACATCATCTAACATGGTCTTTGTAATTTGGCAGTGATCCGGAAAGGCACCTTCGCAAAATATGACTATGGGTTTTGGGGCAACCTTCTACGTTATCGCAGCCTGCATCCCCCAGCATTTGATTTGGCTGACATCCCGGATTCATTGCCCTTATGGATGGGTTATGGCGGTAAAGACGCATTAGCAGACCCCACCGACGTACAGCATACACTGGAGGAGTTGAAATCGAAGCCAGAGTTGCTCTACATTGATAATTATGGTCATATCGACTTCATCTTGAGTGTGAAGGCAAAAGATGATGTCTACGGTGACCTGATAAGGTTCTTGAAATCCCGGGGATGCTCTAGCAGTTACTGACGTGTTTATTCCACGGGATTATGCTAGTGTGTATATGATTCCATGTCTTTTGGCGTAACTGTAGATGGGAAAAATATCGGTAGTGTAATTTCTCATTGATGCTGAAAGGTCATACATGTGAAAGGAGATCTCAAGAGGTGCATGTAAATAGGCTCTTATTTGGATATATGTTTTGTATAGACTGATGTGTGATGGATTCAGTTCCGGTGGATAGCAGCTGCTGATGGAGACGACCTCGTCGTCGCTCGAGACTGCTGCTGCATCTCTCATGAATGCGTGATCGATCGCGCGACGACCAAATTGTTGGGGGGCGATCACTCGTCCGTCTCTCTCGTCTGTTACCTTTTGATCTCATCTAACCCTCGAACGCCGATCGATCCGTCATCGACCACTGCATCACTTGCGTGACCGGTATGTCCTTTTGCTGCGGCTCGCGTCGATGTTCCGTTGCTACCCCTGGGAGAACGTGGTAACGACGTCACAAAAGGATCTCAAGCCACGAGGGATGCCAGCGTCACACACTACGGCTGGGATGACAGGTTTTATTGTTATTTTATGTGGCTGTGGTCGAGATAACTAAAATAATTAAAATAAAAATGAATCCAAGTGATTTCGGAGTCTACGAACCAAAAAGTGCTACGTCACTGCTATCCTCACACCGACGCCGACCGCCGGCTTGTCTTGCCCATGTTGCGCTATTTCCAAAGCCTCCCATCGAGCCAACCACCTCCTAAAAGCCAGAGAAAGCCCACCTCACCCGCTCTCCCTTCTCCTTGGTATTACGGCTCCCTAGCTTCGCTCTCTTCCAGAGGACACCGCCGCCGCCAGATGGCCATCGTCACGGAAGGAGGTAACGCCAGCAGCGGCCACGGCGACGGCACCACCGCCCACATGCCTCACGTCCTCATGGTCTCCTTCCCCGCCCAAGGCCACCTCAACCCCCTGCTCCGCTTCGCCAAGCGCATCGCCGCCAAGGGCCTCCTCGTCACCCTCTGCTCCACCCACGACATCGGCCACCGGATCTCCTCCTCCACCGCCAACTCCGCCCTCGGCGTCCCCGTTCCCATCGGCCGTGGCTTCATCCGCTTCGAGTTCTACTCCGACGACCTGCCCGTCGACGACCCCCGCCGCGACGACCTCGACGTCCTCATGGCCGCCCTCCGAGCCACTGGCCCGCCGGCCATATCCGACCTCATCCGCCGCCACGCCGACGCCGGCCGCCCGGTGTCCTGCATCATCAACAACCCCTTCGTGCCGTGGGCGCTCGACGTGGCCGCCGACATGGGCATCCCAAGCGGCGTCCTTTGGGTTCAGTCCTGCGCCGTCTTCATCACCTACTACGGCTACTATCACTCCCTGGCGAAGTTCCCCACCGAGGACGACCCCCACGTCACCGTGAATCTGCCAGGCCTGCCGCCGCTCGAGGAGGGCGAGATACCCACCTTCCTTCATCCTTCCTCTCCCTACAAGATGCTGAAGAAGGTGATCCTGGAGCAGTTCCACAACATCTCCAAGGCGTCGTGGGTGTTCGCAAACTCCTTCCAAGAGCTGGAGCGCGACGCCATCGACGCCATCTCCCACCGGCTGCCCATCATACCCGTGGGGCCGCTGGTGGAGCCGGACCAAAACTCGCAGCGCTCCGACATCCGGAGCGACATCTTCGAGGTGGCCGACTGCACGGAGTGGCTGGAGTCGCAGGCGCCGCGCTCCGTCGTGTACGTGTCGGTGGGTAGCGTGGTGGTGCTGAGCAAGGAGGAGACGGCGGAGCTGGCGTGGGGGCTCAGCGACTGCGGCCGGCCCTTCCTGTGGGTGGTGCGGGGCGACAAGCATGCGCTGCTGCCGGAGGGCTTCCTCGAGTCGGTCGGCGATCGGGGGCTGGTGGTGGGGTGGAGCCCCCAGGACCGCGTACTCACGCACCCCGCCATCGCCTGCTTCGTGACCCACTGCGGGTGGAACTCGACGCTGGAGGCGCTGACGGCAGGCGTGCCGCTGGTGACGTACCCGCAGTGGGGTGACCAGGTACCGAACTCCAAGTTCCTGGTGGAGGCGTACGGCGTCGGGGTGCACCTGCGGGCCCCGGCGACGCGGGAGGATGTGGAGCGGTGCGTGGCGGCGGTGACGCAGGGCCAGCTCTCGGAGGCGATCGGAAGGAGGGCGGCTGAGTGGAGGGAGGCGGCGACAAAGGCGGTGGCGGAGGGCGGGTCGTCGGACCGCCACATCCAAGCCCTGGTGGACGAGATAAGCAAGACCGCCAGCAGCGGGCGTGGGCACGTCAACCCCACGGTTTGAGCTCTATCCGATTGATTGCATGGTGCAAAATAAAACACACTTAAATCGCTCGCACAATTATTGTTGTTATTATGGAATTTTACATGCTTCGGGGAATAATGCATACATATATTATGAACTATAATTATCGATTAAGGACCTTCGATCAAAAGAACATCATCAAGTTATTGTCCCTTTGAATCAGTCAACGAATCATGTAACACAAAGAAACGACCATGTCGATGGAGACCGACACCAACAGAACCGGAGAAGATGGTGGAGCGAGTGATGTTGATTCCTGGGGGCATGTATAAACAAATAGAGAGAAAGGAGAAGAGGATGAACGAAGCTACAATGTACGTACTTTTCCATGGTCATTGATTGACCACTTTGTTTGTCTTTGAATGAAGCTGCCTGCCATCGGACAAACCACCGCCATCTATTTTATTTTCCGTGCCATCAAACTTCAAACCATCTCGTGGAAATTTGGAATCGACGACTCTACGATATTATAAGATAAAGCAATATTTCGGGAGCCAAAGTAAACGGAGAGAGAATAAAATAGTGTTAGAGGAAATCATAAAATAGCATAAGATAAAGCAATATGTTCGAGTCAACTTAATATGATATAAATCCATATGAGTGTTAGAGATGATATTTGATGTGGCTTCCAAACCAAAGTATTAATTTCCCAAGGCACCACCTATGTTATCACGTGAACTTCTTAACATAGCACAGAGAATTAGCTTGTATATTGTTTCCCACTTGGTATTTTATTCGTGTAGACGATAAGGGAGAGACAATCTTGAATAACTTATCCCGAGCTTTAGTCAATAAGAGCAAATAGGTAAAGAGCGATTACTTTCACATAACGATTATATATCGAATGATGATTGATTCTTAATATATTTTTTATCAAATAACCTCATGTATAAAGGAAGACAGATAGTTGGAAAGAAGAAAACATTGATACCAAAGGATCGACAATAAATAATAAAAACATAAATAAAAAATAATAATCAAGTTCTAACACTTACTAGATTTGTGGAGAGAAATCTAATTATTTTAACACGCAAGGAAAAACCACAAATTCCTACCACTTAACCCAAAGATCATCATCATTCGTAAGTCTCAAAAAAAAAAAAAAAAGAATTCTCTAAGTACAATAAATCATATCCAAAGATTTTATAAAACAATGAAGTATTATTCTCTTACTTAAAATTCTTTATTATCAAACGGTTTCGGGTGGAAGGATCTCAAAATACCCGTCAAACCCGACATCAAGATGTTGCAATCAGCAGGGATGTGATGGTGATGGGACGTTGAACGCGAGACACAACAATACGTGGTGAATTCGAGCGTCCAATCTCTAAATCCGGAAGCACCATCCAACATGAACACGGAGGAGGCAAAAGAAGAAGAGACAAAGGGAAGGAGGTATATTCAATCCTTGGGTAGACAACAAAGTCACGTTGTTCCCATCGCCACGCCGAAAGAAACCTCATCCTCGTTATCGTCCGGCCCGTGAACACACACCACCATGCATGCCTGCCTCGATTAGCTCATTCATTTTATCTGCTGCCAACCTTCGCCATACTGGAATTTGATCTGTGTCGTCTTCTCATTTTATGTACAAGCAAGCATCCACTGGCCTCGGGCTCTTCATTGACAACACGACGTCGGATCACAATTCTAGCTTGCCAATGCCACAAGACATCCCACGTTCCGATTGCACATCCGAATCGAACATTTCTGCCGCCACGAATTCCTCCGATGATTCCCTCAATCTTTGGGGTGTGCAAATCTAATCGATAAATCGATAAATTACATAGATCATATTTGATTCCGATTCAAACTAATCTACTTACTACCCATTCATGCAGCCACCGACCGGCAAGAAGGTCACTTCATGAGCGAGTCCTCCGTTGACCAATAATCCACACGTCCTTGTCACCACTTCATCTACGCATAGCTTCTCGTACGTCACCATTATGTGATAACTCTCGTTTTAGTCAAAAGCAGCCATCAAGCAAGTGGTCCTCCTCCAACTCGAACCAACTAATGCAATCAGAGAAGCAACATGTCACCGTCGATTCCCACTGCACGCACCATCTCTTTGTCCACACCACAAGGATCGATTCCCTTTGATTTCCGACTCCATCCATGGTCGTCTCACCGCTCGAATTTGGCCTCCCCATGCATCCACCGCGATGCTTCCTCGGTTGCCGCATGCAGCGAAACCACGTGGTGGAAATTACGTTCCTCCAACCTTCATATAAAGGGGGACGACATTACCTGCTTCCTCCCATGTAATACCTACTCCTCCTCCTCCTCCTTCATCGATATCGCTCGCCATGGCTTCCCGCTCTAGGGTTCTGTACTTGGCCATCCTCATGTCGGTCGTGGTGTCGGCGCTAGCGAGGCCGCTGAGAAACCTGGAACAACGACGTGGCGGCGCCGGTGACAAGGTTGTCGGCTTCGTTCAGGGAGAGATGAAAGTCGGAGGGCCGAGCCCCGGCGGTGGAGGCCACAATGTGACTCACTTCACCACCGACGGCATCAACGTTTCCGGTCCGAGCCCCGGGGTTGGTCATTAGAAGAACCCCCGCTCCATCTCGATCGCCATCATCCATATCCAACTCCCCATCCGTCGTCCTTCTTCCCTCTGCTCGTGGTCGATAGCGTCCTCTTTGTTTCGATATTGTAAGGATGAGTAAAGTAGCACAGATTGTTTTATAGGTCGCGGTCCTATGTATAATGCATCTCATAAGCTTAATCGACGTATACTCAGCGAAACAAACTGTTGCTCTTTGTTGGTTTCACGAGAGAGAGAGAGAGAGAGAGAGAGAGAAAGAGAGAGAGAGAGCGAGAGAGAGCATGCACTCATGACGGACGTGACTTGCAGGGCATCCACAAAGACCAAGAGAGGCATGAGATATCCTCACGCTGCCTTATTGGGCTCATAAGGTGCACAAACACCTCTTCTCAGACCTGGACCTGTGGGCCATGGACCGGTTCAAGTTAGGCTCAATTATATCCGCGAACCAATCGCCCGATGGACCGGTTTAAGTTCGGCCGAGTTGCTTTTTGGGTTTCCCTCTGCTTCGAAATGATTCAAAGGTGGGGGGTACATTTGTTTGGATCGCGGGAGGGGCGGAGCGAGGGAAAGAAAGAAGAGAGCGCGAGCGAGATGGCGAAGCCGACAAGAACGAGGAGGGACGCCGGTTCCATCTCCTTCTCCGAGGGCGACAAGTTCCTCGACTACCGCTGCCCTCTCGTCTCCGAAGCCTAGGTCTCGCTCGATCAGGGGTCTTTATTCGGATCTTTATCTCTGCACTTGATTTCGCTTCCGTCCTTTCTTTAGTAGTTCTCGGCGGGGGATTCGCTAGATTTAGCTTCTTAGTCCTCGATCGATGCTTGCTTGTGGTCTCAAAAGTCATTCTGCTGTCACATCTCACGTGTTGCTACATAAAGACGGATGCGATGCATCCTTGTTGGTTAGGGCGGATTAGCTTTTCGGCAGATTTAGCACCCGATGGAGGGGTTCTCTTTTCGTTTTGATTCTGCAGCTTCGATGTCACAACATGTTTTATTAAAGCTTTAATTGGTCGATTTGGGAAACGAAAAACTGGTAAAACATAGAAATGCTCTACTTCAGATTCATCTCGTAGATACATATGCAATCTTTCATGAGATTGGAAGAGTTTATATCGCTGTTTTGGCAGATATTGGCGAATAAATTTTCCAAAACGGCTGTTCTTGGATATACTCAACTTCTAATGATGGCTTATTTCATTGCAAAAGTGTCTTTGCTGAGGATTTGCATTCGAATTGATCCGATAGTTGGATGTTGGGTGTGCAATGAAGTGAATACGTAGTCTCCTGTTTTTCCTACAAGTTTGGATGTAATATTCGTACGATAAAAAATTCCAGACAATAGAAAACTCCTTTTGACTATTCTGGTGGTTAATAACCTGCCATGCTCATGACTTGCATGCACGAATCAAGATCGCAGAGTTCCACTTTAATGTGCAATTATTTATAATGATTGAGGCAGTGTATGTCTGTCTGAGTATGGATAGTCCGAGTCATAGGCCTAGCCATGATTGTATGGATACTTAGTCGGTAAGTTTTGCCATCTTTTAAGCATATGATGCCTGGTCTTGTCTAGATAAAATAATCTGAACAGACAAGGGAATGGATGCTTTAGTGGTCGACTGTGTGCAGCACGAACCGCGTTCATTTTTAGGTGCTCAGTTCCGACTGGTGAACAGGTTGGATTGGGTCTGGTCAAGGTTTTCGGTGTCATACATCTTCTGTATCCCAAGATTCCTGTCATACAAAACTTCATGCTAACTCGCTGAATATTCTGGTGGCGATTTAGGACTAATAGTCTTCTAAAGCATTGACTGTAGTATCCCTAATTTTATCTATCTTAGGGCCTAGTTGTAAATACAAAAATTACAGAGAAATCTATAAAATTGCGGTGTCGTACCGTTGCTTGTTTTCCGTTGGGTTGGGAGCGTTACGTTTGGCATTTTATTAAATAGAGTTCAGTGGGAGGAAAAGATCCATCTAACTGATCTTATATCGTTGGGTCATAATGGCTTGTTGTTGTCGTTGTTGTCATCTTCTAGAGTGTAAAAGTTGTCTCTCGAGATTTAGTTAATCAGAATATGGAATCATATGGCTGAATCGGCCTGGTGTTTTTAGGTGAAAAATGGTTTTACCTATAGAAGACATAGATGTTTTACGGTTAAGGAACAGTGTTTTCATGATGTGTTGCAGATCTAAACCTAATCGACTCAAGCCACTTAATTTAGTTGTGAAGCGATCAACTTTGTGGTCGTCGTTATTTTTCAACAATTTCCCTTCAAAATTATTATTCTTCTTTACAACCCTTGATTTGCAAACAAAAATTATATTAAATAACACCTTGATGATTTGTTTTTTATTTTAAAAATGATAATTCCTCTGGTACGTTATCACCTTCGACTCCTGTAATAAAGCAGTCAATATAAAATGAGGAAGTGATGTTTTCTCCTGTTAGTCAGTCTCTTTTGTCCGATATTGTAATTTGAGGTTGTTTAATCTTCTTGTAGCTAATTAATGGATGTTAATGGGCATAATCTTGTATCACCAACCCATCTGCTTCTTCTTTTGTTTCTGATGTAGTCTATTCGTTTTTTAGTTGGCAGTTCTGGTTTAGGTAAAACATATCTGACAACAATTTGTCAAGTGTTTTGATAATTGTGTACATTTGCCTTTTAATGTTATAAAACCTACGTTCAATCTAACAGTTGGCATTCTTAGGGGGGTGTTAATTTGTCAGTATTTAAAACAATTGACTTGGATTCCTTAGTTCCTCAAGCCAGATTGGTTTTTTGGTTCCATTCCTGGAGATATCTGTGAGGTTACAGTTTATCATTTGACATAAAAAAAAAGTGCATCATTTGAGATTTGACATTCTAGACAGCCCAAGTAACATGCAATATTTCTTGGATTAAGAGAAGTTGCATTGAAGATTGTGACATCAATTTTAACCAAGTGATCTCGGGTTGCTTTAAATTCTTTGATCGTCTTTGGTTTAAGCAAAACTAAATGACTGCTTCAAAATCTTTGGTAGTCTTTGCTTGAGAGTTTCTGTCTGGTATAGCTATTTGGTAGTCTTTGCTTGGGCCTTTGTGGAACTCAAATTTCCAGGTTTTCTAGATGGTTTGTTTAACTAATGTGGCCGTCCCAAAGTCCCATTTAACGCTGCCACCATTAGGTTTTAGCCATTTTGTAGATAGATCATCAGAGTGCCTGTTCTTTCTCCTTTTTTTTTTTTTTTTTCCGTTTTGGTGTGTGTGTGTGTGTGTGTGATTGTGATGATTTAAACAGAGTAAATGATGTTGTTGAAGATAAAAGTCAGTTTGTTGAAATGTGAAGGAGCTACTTATCCATGAAACTCAGATGATTTGTATTTCCAGCACAAAATGTGTTGCTAATTCTGTAAATAATTTGTCTCGGGCGTGCTAATAATCATGCTTTTCGGGTTTCAAATGTGGACAGTCTTCTGTCAGAAGACCGAGGGATGTTGGTAAAAAGATGAGGGCGTGAGAGGCTGCAAACAAAGACGTGCAGACCGAGCTGGTAAGCTGACACTAGTGGCAAATTTTACCAATTTCTTTTTTAGAACTATAGTAAATAACACCGATGTCTTTTGGCTTGTCAATTTCTTCTAGGGTTGATCCTGATGCGCCACCCACTACGTGGTATGCACAAGGATACAGCTGCTGCTACCCAGATATGTTGAAAAGGATAGATATATATAGCTTTGCTCTCCCTCAGGTAAGCCTGTGCCTCTTTTTTTTCTTTTTTTTTTCTTCTTCTTTAAAAGCATTTATGATGGTTCGACGTTTCCTCGGCAACTAAGCTTAGCGGTGCAAAAAGAGCATGGCATCTCAAGGTCGAATTCTCTGACGTGTAATGCTGATGGTGATTCGATCTTGAGCTGCATCATTAATGATTGTCGCCAGCGATCAAATGAGACACGGAGACGCTCTTTTTGAATTTGGGAAACGGGTTTCTGCAAGTCTTGTCAACCATTGAGTTGCGGGGTGGGGGGCGAATTAAATTAACCACGCAGTTGCTGCTGCCCAACTGGCATGCAACCAAACTTATCTCTTCTTCCAACTAATGCTCGTCCCCATCAGTCCACGTCCCATAACCAATTCCCTGACGTCTACTAATCAACGCTTCTTTTTATCACCTCCCCAACCCAACAGTGTCGTGAACGTTATATTATTCCTCCTGATAAGAACCAAGCGAGTAGGGGGAGGAGTCTTTTAATCCGCCATCCTCCCTTGACGGTGACACCCAAATCAATCTTATCTATCGTTTTTGGCATGGTTTGGGCTCCTCATTCAAAAAAATCTCGAGTCAAAGTTTTCGGTTTTTGTCCACAACTGAGACTTTCAACCGCACCACTCCCAACCGCAGGATTCGACGGCAGCAATGGTAAAAGCGTCAGGCAAGAAGTCGGGCTGTACCGATTTGCTATCGCTTAGCAGCAATAGTCAACAGACACATTTGAATGGAGGTGACAGTCGATTAAGACTTGTCGAAATAGAGATGTGCTCTTCCTACGTCGTTTCATCGACACAATCACTTCAGCATCAGGACCCTTAACTATCATCATCGTCGGGAATAGATCAGATCAGATACAAAGAGTGCATCTTTTTGCTGCCCTTTTTTTTTTTTTTTTTTTTTTTAATATTCCTTTCCACATGACTACCACCGGCGAAACATTTCCCCCGACTTGGATCTCTCGTCATAATCTTCCTCCTGTACAACTTTTTTTTTTGGTTCTTTTTTCGCCAAGGAAAGCAACTTATTTGCCAAAAAAAAAAAAAAGTAGGAATACAAAGGAACCGCATTTCTTCTCGGTCATCTTATATCTCTGTCTTCGAGAACTGTTTTGCCGTTCGTTCGTTCATTCATTCCTTCCTTTGATTCGGATTAATCATCATCCATTGTTTCTCGGGATCCGACATAATACCCTACTCGATCTTCGTTACTCCGATGCGATTCATCGCCGCGTTGCGGACGCCCTCGGGTGGCGGCTGCATCCCGCACAGCATGCGGCTCTGCTCCAGTCCTGCCATGTAGCACCTCACCTCCTTGCGGATCATCTCTTGCATGACCGCTAGGAACTCCGCGCTGAAAGGGATAGGCGTCGGCCGCCGCTCCTCCTCCGCGGCAGACGAGGCAGCCACGGCAGGGCGCCGCTGCGTCATGGGCTGCGGGGTCGGAGCCGAGGTCGGCAGCAGTTGGAGCTGGTTCTGGATGTGGTTGACAGGGCTGCCCTGGTGGTGGTGGTCAGAGGAGGTGTCCATCGGATCGGATCCAGGGAGGGAGAGTGTGAGGGACGTGACCGGATCGTCGTCGTTGTGGATAGGAGTGGCGGCGATGGTAGCAGCGGTCATCGGTTCGGTCTGATGAGGTCCTCGGCAAGGGGAAGAGTGAAGCACGATGCCACCGGTTCTAGGAACTGGTCGATAGATGTGAGGCACCTCCGCCGCTGAAGAGATCACCGGATGGCTGTGGTGGCTGGAATCGCTGACGTCGGACTCCGAAGGGCTGCCGGGGTTCATCCAAAGCCCTCCTCCGCCCGACAAGAGGACCGGACCGTCGCTGCTGGCCCTCTCGAGCGCCCTCGCTTCCTCAGGCTCGTCGTCCTGTTCGATCGCCGTGGCCGCCTTCGCCGCCACGATCGCGTCGTAGTGATGCTGGAGGCCGCCGTCGCCGCTGCCGGCGCAGGGGGGGGTGTACTTTCGCTTGAGGGTGGAGTTCCAGTGGTTTTTGATGGCGTTGTCGGTGCGGCCAGAGAGGAGGCGGGCGATGGTGGCCCACTTGTTGCCGAAGCGGCGGTGGGCGCGGATGATGATCTCATCCTCCTCCGCCGTGAAGGGCCGGTGCTCCACCTGGGGGGACAGCTGGTTACACCACCGCAGCCGGCACGACTTGCCGGACCTGCCCGGAATGGACCTGCTTATAAGCGACCAGTTCCGGGGTCCGTGCCGCTGCACCAGCCGCTGCAGCGACGTGTCCTCCTCCGGGCTCCACGGCCCCTTTATCCTGGCCGCCTCCTTGCACCTGCTTCTCCCCGTTGTGGCCGCCATGGAATCCCCAAACTCCCACCGACTTGATATCTCGACTGCTTCGATCGATGTATCTGCAGCAAAGATGAAAGGGGGAGGAAGAAAAAGGAGAAAGGAGCGACCTTTATGGCCTAATCATTCATTCCTCTGTTTCGATCCGGTTTTCGTGTTCGACCGGGAGAGAAAGCAGAGAGGGATGAAGCCAAGGAGAGCGAGCAATAGGACGGCGAAGCAAACAGGGAGTGGGGTTCGATGCCTTTTATAGGGGCACAGGGACAAGGATTGGTGACTGGGTTAACGGGGCGTTTGGTTGGGCACGACCGCCCGCTTCGTTCCGGTTCAGGCGGTTTGGTTTGGTTTGGATACAGCTGGCTATGGCCACGCGTCGCCCGCTCGCCGCTCCCGTCTCTTTCGTCGTCTTCTTTCTCCTCGGCGACAACTCGGTGGTCACCCACGGTGGAGAGTTGAAGGATCCGCAGTTGGTTACCTGATGGGCCCATCCATCCAACTCAGGGGTCGGCGGTCGGGTGCATCGTGAGCGGGTGGAAGAGAAGCATCCAGGTCTTCCTCCACAACAACTTGTTCGTTTTCTCCCACTGGAATCGCGATTCCAGTGTCCGATGTCGCGTTTCGCGCTTAGTTATTCAAAACCTATCTCGCTCGGCCCTTACCTTTCCTTCCATTGACGGAAGTCGCGGTCTCTCGTGTGGCCCACCTGTTAATCTTGCGAAGACCTTAGCCATTCGTGTGGGAGGTAGGTATTTCCCAGAGGTGAGGGTTAAATTCCGAGGGCATAAGCTTTGGTTTCCATGTTCGTGGGGGCCGCAAGTCGGCATGGCTACAGGTATTTGACTCCTCATGACGACGACGGCGGCCCGGGGGGCATATATGTATGGGTGCATGGATGCCATCTGACGCCGCTGAAACGCCGACAACCCCGTGGCCTCGTCGCGTTGATCTGGGACGTCCGTATCATGATTCCCCTGTTTCGTCTGCCCACTGCATCTTATCCCAGATGCATGTACCAACTTGGTGGACCTTTCAGTGTCCTCAATAATTAACTAAAACGTCGCAACTTAATTGATGGAATTCTTATCAGCTGGTTAGCACCTAACTCTGGAAGTGGATGTTTAGGAGAAGAGAGTCGGCTGTGGATTTTTGCCTAGCCACCCTGGAGAGCATTATTCGTGCGTGTCAACAGCAGTCGGTTTCAGTTTTAGTTGGTTAGATATGGCTCGAATTGGGTTTACAAGTGTCATAAATATATGGATACGTATGTGCATATATGTATGCTCGCTACATAAACTGTGCAACTAGTTGGTATCTTTTGTTAGCTAAAAAGAACCAAAGTCGAAGCGATGGCATAATTACTGCACCCCTGTGGTGCAATCCGAACCGTCCATTCCTAAATCGATCCTCTCTCGAGATTGATTCTTCGATGACCACTCTCCCTCCCTCTGCTTCTTTGTTATTATTATTATTATTATTATTCGGTAAGATCCGTAACAGACCTTCCTCCCTCCTTCCTTAATTTGTTGTTAATGAGTTTGTAGTAAATCCAACGTGCACGCCCCTGCCCACTTTAGTCAAAGAGTAATGAATGAATGAAGTGATAACTCACCCCCCAGCAATAGAAAATGATGAGAATCAGTGAGACGAGATAGCTTTGGTGGTGCTAAGCCTAACAGAGTATAATTAATATACCCGTCGGAGTGGCATTGGCTCTCGGTTCCTTTAGTTCTTCTTCACTATAATTAAAATAAATGTAGCCGAGACGGGGAGGGAGAAAACTACGAGCAAGCAAAGCTACGGCCAGTCCTTATTTTTTGGCCTTTTCTGCGGCTCGTACCTCGTGTACTCTCCGCACAGCTGTTGGTTGGGCCCCGCTCCCCTTCTTCGCCGCTGTCTGTTGGACGGTGTGTTTTGACTCTCTTCATCTTCGCCCATCCAGTCATTTCTTTACACGTTTTCGTTGCCCTTTTTTTTTTTTTTTTTTGTATTTTGAGTTTGCAAACTCCATATGCGGCCGTAAAAACAAAGGATATGATATTTTGAAATAGTGATATCGGTTTCTAAATGCCATAATTTTCTAAATGCCTCTCGCTGGACCGGTTGGGTTCGAAGAGGAGCGAGAGAGACGCGATACAAAACTAATACCAGTGGTCAACAATGGAGGGAGGGAAGGAGGGAGAGGATGGCGTGGGTTGGGGAGAACGAAACAAACAAAAGAGAGTGACGAGATTTGGGGGAATCGTATCCCTTTTGTACGCAGCGGTTACGCGTCACCAGCTGTCCAACACCCAACCCCCCTTTTCTTTACTTAACTCTCTCAACTATCTTCGCCGGAAAGAGAGAGAGAGAGAGAGAGAGAGAGACCAACGGGAAGCGGTTCGAACAGCACGTGCCCCTGCAGCTCCCCTGTCGCGTGGCACACGTGTGACCGTTGCCCCGTCTCTGCCATTGGATAAGCAGGGGCGCTGGTGTCATTTAAGCGGAGCAGGAGGTCACGTGGTGTGAGGAAAACCGGAGCCCACTCGGTTTCGTAGACGACAAGATATTTTGTTATGGCCTTCGTTTTCCTAAGAGGTAAAAAAGTAAAGGGGAAGGAAGGGCATGGCGGCATCGAATATACATCGAGTGGTGGTGTTTGTGCCCTGCCCCCATCACAGCTGCACGGAGGTACCAAAACTTGCTTTCCCGAGACACTGCCACTACTCGTCCGCCCTTATCATCTTTTTATATAAACAATGTTAGTGTGGCACAGAGTCTCCCCCCGATCGCTGTTCCACTGGCCCCTGCCGGAATGAACGGCCGACGAAGCAACTGCGAAGATGCTGCTTGGATTCCCTTTTGATAGCCACAAGTAAAGGAGTCTAACCTGTACCTGTCTTTTGATTGGATTGGCGTGACGTGTGGTCCACGTGGGAGCCCACGCTTGCGACCCACCGTGGTTACGTCCTCCCATCGCAAAAAAAGTTAGATGTCCGACTGTGAAGGAAGGTGTGTTCGAACCCATGGTGATGGAGCAAAAGCAGAACCGACTCGTCCATCCCACGAGGACACCATTAATTTTCACTAGCTAATAATGAAATAGGTTCATTTTAGTCTCGGGAGTAAAACGACGTCGACCCTCGGTCGGGAAATGACAACGGGGAAAAGCAAAAGAAAAAAAAGGAGAGATGCAGATGAGAACACGTTTGGTGGTTCACCATCCCACCGGTCGGCTCCGCGGTCCATGTAGCAGGTCAGCATGACATGACGGAAGTCCACATCGTCGACCTTTGTTTTGTTCTTCCTCCCCCACTTGTTTTTGCCGTGGTTCCTATCGAACGAACTACTACTGCATGTAGTCTTCGCCGACGCTCCCTCTCCTCCGCTTTTTCCTCCATACAAATACCAACCAAACCGCAACAGGATATAATATTTGTACCCACTTCCATCTTCACCAACCCGCTTGATCAAGCTTGTATCCATCCCTTCTCTTAGTGATAATGCTACATACATGCATGCACGCACCTAGAGCTGATGGTACTTGGATCTTTTATCCTTCTTTTAATGTGTCCTCGAGCGGCCATAGAGTAAGTGGCAAGGATTCGAGAACGGGGAGCCACCCGCTCCACTTGATGGAATCTAAGCAACAGCCTTCCACAACACACCTCCTCCTCCTCCTTGATGCTGCTGCTGTTCTCTTTGTTTTTTCCTCCTTCTTTTATAGTCTTATGGCGAGCACATCGAATCACATGCGTCTTTGTGCCTCGGGCACCTGCAACGCCTCTCCCCAGCTTTCGCTCTTTCTTCATCCAATTTATTAATGTCTTTGGCTCCATCATCATCATGAGCAAGTGAACTGTGCTGAGCTGAGCTGATCTTTCCAAGTGAAAATGTAATTTGCATGGTCCGTCGTCGGCCCCCGTCGCATCACCAACCTAATCCTATTATTCTTTGGCTTCGGTCCCCTACCACCACATTTGACCCCGGTAGCTTGCTCATCAAGCACCAGCATCTCTTTTAACTCGTCTCGTTTTGATGCATCCATCATGTGAGGTCAAGTAGCACAATCATGCCTAGGATCTGCGATCACATCCATCATCCACCCTTGCCTTTGTATCCACAACTACAGGCAGCAGTAAAGTATTCATTCTGCTCCACATGGATGTCGGCAGACACCTCCTTCTCTTCGATCCAAACTGGCCAGTTTCTTTGTTAGATCGTCATATGAGTGAGTGAGTACATCACATCATGTCTCCTCCTCCGCTTCCGCACCAAACATTCTTCCGCCCAAATATTTATTTCGCCGTACGACGCGGAGGCTATGGAAATAATCGGAGCAGGAAAAATGTCATCTACGTATTCTCTGTTCGGCAAGCAACTAATAATTATCACTACAAGGGAAATGAAAGATAAAAGTCAAAACCAAACGAAGAAAAAAGGCAGATAGTGGAGCAGTAACATCAAACGTCATCTCCCCCGCAAGGAGGAGGCTGGCTGCGGGGGGCCCACGGAATGGAAATTTTGACCCTCTGCGCTTTATGTCGCGTGGGACCATAGAGAGGACGTGCAGTAGACGACAAACGAACGCCATTGCTGACCGAAGCTAGCTAGCTAGCTAGCTGCAAGTGGGGACAGACGTTCCATTTGTTTGGGTGGGTCTCAACATGTATTAATTACATAGTCGATGGCCGCGGTGGGCTGTCGGTCCAAGTGGAAAAGATTCAGAGAAAATAATATTAATAATAATAATAATAATATTATTATTATTATGCGAGAATGGTTCCGCAAAAGAGCAAGCGGCCATGAATCGGGCCATGGACTGTTGTCCGTCAACCCAATCCGGCCCGTATAACATCCGGTCTGACTCGAGAATTCTCGATGCTAAATAGTCATTATTATTATTATTATTATTAGATTATCAAGAAATAATACAAGGCTCTCTCAATCGGCCGCTCGCTCCTCCTCTTTCTCCTTGCAGATCTCATATCGCGGTCCACTGCGACGAGAGCCGGGAGGGGGAACGATTGATCGGAACGAGGGAGGATGCTGCCGACCGTGTCCAAGGGGCGCGGGACCTCAGCCGTTCGGCCCGCCCCGGGATTCTCCCAATACCTCCGCCGAATCGTCAAGGTTCTTCTCTCCCCCCTCGCCCCACCCTTCTTTTCTTCCCCGAACCGAACCACATGCGATCTTCCCGACTCCTTCGGTGTCTGTTTGTCGGGATGAACGTTGGAATTCTTGAGAGATCCATGATAATTCTACGGTTTGATCCGTCGCGTGGGGACGGCGGTCGTGAGATTCTAGGAAAAAAAACCCGAATTAGGTCGAAGAATCGTTCCAGGAATGGGCCGAATTAGGTTTTTTCTTGCAGCATTGACGTGGATCTGTTTATTAGTCGTTGGCCTTACGAGCGGAGGGTTTCTTTTAGGTTTCGAGAAATCGATTATAGACTTCGATATGGAAAGTCAGTCACAAGAAACTAAAAACGTACCATCTCTTTTTGAGGAACTCATGTATGGCCGATCGGGTGATCTGATCAGCGTGGCTTTTGTTATTAAATGAGTGAACGTACCAAATTTATTTGTTCTAATACCAACGCTGATCTTTCTTACCCTAACGTCATGCTTGGAAGCCTACAAAGTAAGTGATCTGTGACGGGGTCTCCGATGAGTTATCTTGAGGCCATGCTATTTTGCCTGCAGGTTGCACGATAGTTATGCTCCTGATATACTCAACAGCAAACTCGTTGTGATGATGAAACCAACACTTTGTGTGTTGCTGTCGTGTTTTACAAACTGTCTACTCTTGATGCAAGATGAGTGACACGAGATGTCTAAACATGTTTTTCTGATATATGAAGCTCGTTCAATTTGGTGGCAGGACTGCAACTTGGGCAACTTGGTTTTGGTTAAAGGTCAACCGTAATACCGACTCGAACATTCCTCTATCCATATCCATGTGGATCTGATCTTGAATTGTGATTTTTTCGTCCCTAAGCTAACCGAGTTGGGTTTGGCTAATCGGTTCGCACTGGGTTGGTTTGGGATAAAGCTAGGTTGTTTTGGTTATAACTAGCTAAGCGCATGAGCTAAAAAAAAAAATTGTATATAATTAACACCGCACAAATTTCTGTGTTACACACAATATATACATATATTGCCAAATTGGGTTGGGATCTGGTTGGGTCAGACTAGACTAGACTTATCTTATATCTAGATTGGGTTTTAGGTGACACCTTACATTTTCTTTGACTTGAGGATTTTGGTTCCAAGATATCCGATACAACCAAACAAAACGATTGGTTTCAATCAAATGGGTTTGTACTTAACCAAACTTAAATTGCCACGATAGTTTCAGGTGGCAAACAATTTTATATGTAATGATTGTGCAAGAAGACTGGTCAAAATTTCCACATTAAGGTGATTTTTCCTGACGGAAAACAAGCTTTAGTCTACTATATGAAGTTTTAATTATGATGGGTTTTATTACTTTGTCTTGGTTAGTGAAAGCATGTGGTTTATTCTAAATCGATGTCTAGCTTACCTATTTTTGGGTAACCTGACATTAGGTTTATGTGAATGAAAATAGGACCATGCGCCAGTTGTCTAGAACGTTTGCTTCATGCGCTTATGTTAGTTTCAACTTTTTTTGGAGTAATTGTGTTTTGTGTCGTGGATTTATTGTACTTGTTCTGCATGTTTACAGGTATCGAGGGGAAGGATGGAGATCAGAATTTATTTCTGAACCAATTCGACCCTGATCTTTGCGAGTATAATAATAATATGATTTTCACAGTCTCATGCCCTTGTTTCTTTTGATTTTTAGTGGCAACAAATGGATATCGAGTATACCTTTTGGCAAATGCTTCATCTTTGTACCTCACCCAAAGTTGTGTATGTATCTGTCCTAATTCCTACCATTTTAATGTTTCTGAACACATCATGTTTTAAGTATCTATCCTTTCAGTTTTCACTGCAAATTATTTGCAATTTGAATGCATCTGTACATCGAGCATAAGTTTCTATCTTTTATCCGTTAATAACGAAGCTTGATGTTTATATAGTGGTCATTTACTGAATTCTCCATAATATTCCTTGCATGATGCATAGCCTTTCTTAGTTTCAACAAGATACTCGATGTCTTACCAATTTTTATATTTACAGTTATGGTAGAGGAAACTTGTCGATTATGTGATGAATAGAGATAATTTGGAGATGTTTGAGTTTTGTGGTCTTAAATATAAAAAAGTGGCCTGCCGCATGAAGCCTCCACTGAAATAATACAAATTTTCTAGTGACTTGGAATCCTTTCTTTCAGCTCCAACACTAGTGCAAAAAGATCAAAGACCCCTATTCCTGTTTGGACTAGCACAAGTCTTTTCAGGGAAGAGCAGGCCGAGAAATGGGTCAAAGCAATCTTTCAACGGCGGAGATCAAACGGTCTGGGACACCCTTGTCACATGGATGGTCCAAAAAGGAGGCCCAAGTGCCATGTTAGCAACATAAGATGACTTGGAGACTTTTGTTGATAACTCAGCATTGATTTTGACCACTTTTTGGACATGAGGTTTGATGGGTCAATGCGATAAACTCTTATTCCTTGTTAGATTAAAACTATAAACTGTAGGTTGATCTTTACCCATCTGGAGAGTCCTAGCTTGACTCAAACTTGATCGAGTCAACTTCAGTTCACATTGGGAGAGGGACAATAAAAAGGGTTTTATAGAGGACGAGAGCTGGAGGCATGTATAGGCTTGATGGCTAACTGATTAACACCTCTCCTTTTCATGGTCCAATCTAATTGAGACTTACAAAAGGATTGATCATGGATATTATAAATCTAGATGGAGCAGAGCTAGTGTTGCATTAGGTTACGAGAGTCAACAAATAGGTGACTTTTGTATCACTTAAGGTACAAAATTGAAGTATTACTCTTAACAATATCTCGTTCCCTAGAGTTCCTCTCTACCTCTGTACTCTTTCTTTTCTATTCTTAATCTCTTTTCTCCATCTCTCTGTTCGTAGGTTATGAGGGTCGACAAATGAGTGAGTTATGTATCACCTAAGGTGTAATATCGAAGTATTACTCCGAATTAAATTTCATTTTCCAGAGTTTCTCTCTACTTCTCTATCCTTTTTCGTTTCTATTCCCAAGCTGTTTTCTCCATCTCTATCCATACTAGGTTATGAGTGTCGACAAATAGGTGAGTTATGTATGACTTGGATATGAAATTGAAGTGTTACTACGAAGAAAATCTCATTTTCTGGAGTTCCTCTCTGCTTACCTATCCTTTGGTTTTCTGTTCCCAATCTCTTTTCTCCATCCTTTTGTTCTATCATTTTACCTTGCAGAATACCTTCTTTCCTCAAAGGAAGAAGGTGCTCGATACGATGCAATTATCCTATTGCTTGTATATGAGGTTAAGGGGAGGATAAATGCAGTCCTCGATGGAAACTAAACTATGATATATGATTTATAATTTGTCATTGACTTGAAAGGTTGAAGTCAAAGGTAATCATTTCAAGTGGTGATGAGCAAACTGTTGCTCGCGACGGGATGATTAATTTGTCACATAATGGATGACTTGTTTGTTGTGAGAAAGATCAAAGTGAGAAGGTCCAGTGAAGATTCTCTTAGAGTTCATAGTGCTTTCGCACGTAATCTGTTTTAATTTTCATTCTGAGTTGTTGTTTTTGCTTTCTTTGCTAAACATAGTGACATGCTTCGCGGAAAGATTTGATGATCTCGATCCTTCCTCCAAGCGGATTTACGCTTTGTGGGCGGATTGATAGAGTCGTCGATGGACGAGAGAGCTTGAAAGAGAAAAAGGAATCTAGATTGCTTCTTGAAGAAAAGGAACACCTGAACATGCAACAGTGAAGATACTTCTTGAGCAACAATCTTCATCAATAGCTCGGACTTCATAGGGCTTTTCTCTAGTCGTTTGCCTCCCTTCTTCTCTCCTCTCTCTCTAGGGCTACCGCTTCTCTCTCTCCTGTGTTTTCTAGAGCCGTCAACCTCTTTATTTATGGTTGTAGAATGGGGACTCCTAGATTTCTAATCATACTTGGACGATTCCTAGACTCCTACTCAGATTTGGACGATTTCCACTCTCCTAATTATACTTGGACAACTCCTAGACTCCTAATCCGACTTGGACTTGGACTTGGACTTGAATTGAGTTGGCTGGTCCTGGACTTGGGAGTTGAATTTAGCCGATCTTGGACTAAGAGGAACTTGGACTTGGTCTTGGCTGAGTGGCGTGAGCTGGGTTGATCGTTCCTGATCACATTACAGGCTCCACATCCAGATAGAAAGCACTTGTTCTTTGTTATTCTCATAGTGGTGAAAAATAATTAGTTCCTAACTAATGTATTGATCCCTGTTGTTTGACTATTCACCTATACTGCAGCACCTAATATGATCAACAATGACCGATTTAGATTAAATTTGATTGTAAACTTCTAATGGTGAAGTTCAACATACGACACAAAAAGGAGAGAAAATTGACAGAATACTAGGAACAAGTGAAGGGGAATAAGAAGGGATCTGCAATTGAAAAATCATCACCCGTATGGAGATACTAGTTATACAGTGGAACTTTATATAAATAAAAAGAATTAGTGGCTTACTAAATTTCATTACTGTATGATGCAGTTGCACACTCATTCTTAATAGATTTTTCTTCTATTAAAGTTCTTCTAATCAGAGATAAGGTTTCCGTCATAGGATATAATTCACTGCTTTTTCTTTTCCTGCAATGGACTATCGCTCGACCCAAACAATAGTTTAACATTTAGTTCACTCCCATTTAATTATACTCTTTCAAATTAAGGACTTGTAATATGCCACTTTACTTAATTTACTTGCACTTTGATACTTTATTTCCTGGTAAAGTTTCTTATTGGAGCTTATCGTGTTGCTACATGTGAACATAATATGGGAGACAGCTACCAGCACACAAAGTACCATAAACGTAAGTTATACACTCACATAATTAGTACCTGTTATTTTCTTTTCCTCTTATCATATAACTTGTGCCTTGCAGCCCCATAGTGTGAGATATCTACCTGCTTTTTGTGTATCTGTGTTTGCTTGCTTCATCATTCACATGCCGATTCATCTCTTTCTTGGGTTTCACTAAATTCAACCGTAGAAAAGATCACAAAAAAAATTCTATTGAATTCTGGAGTACATGGTTATGGGAATCTAGCAAAGGAAATCTATTCACAATGCCAGGAATGGTCAAAGCTAGCATGAATAATACTTTATCTCAGGTAGTATGGTAGTTTATGGTTGCTCTTTTGCAACATAGGTGACGAGAGTTCAGTTCATGAAAGCAGCCTATCTATTTACTGGAGTATAGCTTCGTACATTAATCCTTCTCAAACCCAACTTTGGCGGTAGTCTTGTACATTGGATTTTGTTCTTGGTGCTGTGTAATTCAAGTGGATTCCTTTTATTCCTTGGTGTCATAGTCTGCATTCAATTTTTTAGCAAATAGAGCCGTTTAATGTAACTTTTGTTGGATGCCCGTACATATAAAACCTTTGAGTTTTCTGAAGGTTCTTTTAGGGATTTGTTATTTTCTTTTATGTGAAATCATATGTAGGACTGACTTGAAATAATTTTCTAGATTCTAGAAGTAAGAGATCATGTATTGCGCTACTAACCGACCAAGTTGTGCCAGTTGGCCGGTATTTATTTAGCTAATATAGTCTTTGATGTAAGGCATGATATTGTTGAGGTCGTGCCATCATTTAAATATGAGCACATGGCCTCCTGCAAACTGATATAGATAGTTTCTTGGCTTTGTTTAAAAAAAAAAAAGATTGTGCTTGACTTAAGCCCACCCATACTAACTGGCTGATGGCATTAACTTATGTTTTTTCGCCTTGATGTTGTCTTTGGACTCTTCTTTATTGCCAAATGATTAAAAAAAAGATTCCTCTCACAAACTGTCCTTTGTCCCACTCTACTATCAACCAAACAAATAATAAAGCCTTTACCTCCGATAGTAACACATATACAATACATAATCCGTGCTATTTATTCTTTGATTTGTAATATTTTTATGTTGCCTAAAGAATGCTGAATTGGTCCTTGTGCTCATGATAGTCATCCCATGCATAGGTTACGCTCAAGTTATTGGAATGATATTGTGACTACAAAGTTGCACAAATAATATTCATCTGCGTAATCCATACTTTCCCATTTTTGTCCAGAAACAAAGAACCAATGGGCACGAGATGATCCTGCTTTTGCTGTGATCTTCTGTCTCTTTTTGATAGTTGCCACTTCAGCATATTGTGCTGCGTAAGTTTTTCAATGTTGCCTTGTTACATCTAAATGTAATATTGTCATTCCAAGTTCCGAGATACGTAGCTGAGGTTATGTTTTCTGACGACATCTAGTTAACTGCTCAAACTTTGAAGGTCCCGGTTCTTGTTATCTTCCCAGTTGTCATAATAAAGCATTAACCTTTTTATGGGATTTGATTTATCCTCAATTTTCTTTGTGTTCTTTTCCATAATTTAGGTATGGCGTGACTTGGGTGCATTCTGTGTTCACTGTTATTTCAGTTGTCGTCTTCCATTTCTTGTTAGCAGGAACGATTTTGGCTACATGTTGTTGGTAAGAATTTGACATTTAGCATTCTTTTTTACAATTTCAAGTAACTCAGCAATTTGTAACTTTGTTGACATTTTACATTAGTGTTGTTGTTGAACTACACATATGAATTGCACTTTTTTTTTTCCTAATGCATTGCTAAATAATCATGATTTTTCTGATATGCATGACATTTTTGAGGTACCCATTATCTTTTGTATGAAAAGAAAATCCTGAATGATGCTATTGCCTGAAGCTTGTTAAATTACCATATTCACTAACATTAAACACCAACTGATATAAAATATTTATGACAGTTTCTGTGCCTGATAAACGTTGAGTGAGTCATTTCCCCAGAACATGTATGACATTCTTTCATTGGTGAGCATGCATATTATGCAAGAACTAATCAACAACAGAAACATGACATCACTATTGGTGACCAAAAATCACCGTATGAACTTCCAAGACTTTTGTTATATGGGCCAGTCATTGTATAAGATATCATATATTTGTTGAGCTTTCTTTTTTCCTTTTTGAGTTGATGTAGGTTTCTGACAAATACACACATGCGTGAGGAGACACCAAGCAGTCATGCAGTCGAGCAACGGGTTGAATGGTACCACATAAAACTGATGTTTACATATATCAGCAAGTCTGTTGCCTACCAAATTTTATCATGTGAAGTAAAAGATAGTTTGCCTTTTCTTTCTTTCTTCTTGTGACTGTTTGAACATGTCTCTGTACGGTAAATGCTTGCATGTGTGTTTGTCTGCATTTACATTGTTTTCAATTGTCAAGAAGACCCAACTTGTCGTGTCAACCCCATGAATCACTTGACAAGTTGCTAGATGGGATGACAGATAGAATCTTTGCGAACTTGGAAGTTGCAGGACTTGTGGTGAGTTTGCAGTTCTTATGCTTGTTGATTTGGATTGAATGCATAGGTCACTTGATGAAGGATGGGGGGAACCTTTGTAGACTCATGACTATGTAATTTATGGTCTAGGTGATATCATGACTATGGTTTGTAAAGCCAACTTGACTATGAATGAGTTTATTGTGAATGATAAGAAACGTGGTTGAATGGACAAAAAATTAGGCTTTTGTGGAACCAATAAGTCTATGATAACCTTGAAAGTAAAATCAGGCCAACTGGGATTGGAAATACTCTAGTTGCAAAAAGTAACTTCCGAATGCATACAATCATCAGTCTTCTTATTTGTGCTTGACCAGATGATATTTTTTCTGCTTCATGGAATCTTATTTGCATATGTTTATTTATTTATCATTGGGATAGGAACAGATGACACTACAAACCATGTAGCTATAGCAGAACAAAGCAAAGAAAAATGGCTTCAGGGGCCTGATGAACACTGATGTTAATGCTTACAATTATTTTTTCCTGTTTTTAACTTTGGTGGAGTGCAAAACAAATACTAACTTGTGTCCTTGTTGAATATTCTATACAGGAGAAAAAAAGAATGATGCTAATTTTATATTATAATAGAACAAAGCCATAAGCTTTAACTACTGGTTTGGTTAAATGAATATGATTTCTCTATTTACCATCTAGCCTTCCTATGGGCCTGCTCATGTGAACCAAGGATTTTAAACCAATTTCTCAGTTCAGCATAACCGTACAATGTCAATAATTATTCTCAGGTTGCCTTGCAATACATTATTGTCCCCTTCCCATTTCGGCAAAGGTGTTTGGTGGAATCAATTTTTGTATTGATTTTTAATCCAATATGGTATATAAATTTCTGATGGACAAATGTTACTTGTCAGTCTGATGAAATTATGCACAAAACGTCCTGATGTATCGTACAGCTTATGTTTAAATCATTTCGTCCTGCTTCGGTTTCTCTTTACTTGTAAGTGAGATAGCACTTTTTTTCTTTTTCCAATTATGAGACACTAATATTCTTTGGTGTTTATGGTGTCGTGTGAGTAGGCTGTATGCTTTTGACGTTCACTGCAACTCTTTCTTTCCAGCATTCGTTTTGCTCTATGGTAAGTAACCATAACAATTCAGTGCTGTCCATCACCTGTATCGCTATATTCTTGTGTTTTATAGCTCATATGTTAATTTCGCTCATCGCTTGTATCTTTTTTCCAGTGATTCAGTACTTTGTATCCCCTCTCTTGGTAGCACATGGCTTCTTTCCAATGTTGGTCTCAAACCTACTTTTCATGGTGGCCATATCTTACTATCACTATCTGAATTTTCTCGGCTACGATGGTATGCAGGACATGATGCTGTCAATTACTTTGATGACTAATGACTTATTTTTGTCAGAGTTTAGGCATGGCAAGCTAATTGCACGTTGCTCTCGTGAAATGAAAATTTCTGATGCAGTTCTTCCATTCTTGGACAAAACAACCTTCTTTTTGTATCCTATTGGACTTGTCATCATCTTATCCCCGCTGAGTAAGTTTCTTTGATATGGATAGTTCATCTTGTTTTATCTTCCACCATCCAAAAGTCATTCTTTCTACGATGGTCGTTGATTTTTTATTTGTAGTGATTCTTAGTGGCTTCAACCCCACAAGGTATATGATGAGGCTGTACTTCGGTTAGCGACCGTACGCCAAGGGCGCACCACAGGGTGGCCAAGATAACCCGACAGCGGGGGAGTGCGAGTGAAACCTCATGGTCGGTCCATTAGATTGATTTGGCAGGTTTCTCGTTGATGCGAAGGAAAGAGGCGGAGAATGGACTGATGATCCCTTTCAAGTCTTTTGTTGTAGGGTGCTAGATACACAACAGTCACAGGAGAGAGAGAGACAGAGAGTGAGTGAGAGTAATTAGACGTGAGAAGGGTTATCTGAAAGAAACGTATTGTGTTTTTTATGTTTGTTTGTTTTGGGATTCCATCTTATTTCAGTCTTGTGACTGACTGACTGACCATTGCCAATTAATGTGCATTTAGAATTAAAACTCTCAAAGGAAAGGTAGCGCTGTTGATCTTTATATTATTCTCCGGCACTGCGGCCTGAGACCGTCCTCCTACATGTGGTCGAACATCTTTTATGTTACGGGCGATAAGGTTTGTGTTCAATCTGGCGGCAATGCAGGCTGGTGGAAACTGTTTTGATGAAGCAGACAGAGCAACGCATCCATCCTGTGATTTGGTGAAATCATGAATCGAGGTTCTATAGAACTAACTCATCCCGATATTTGAGATTGTTAGAATGACCTGTTTCTTTCTTTTATTTTTATGATTGGCTATACCCCCAAATTCATGTCGCCAAAGACCAACCAAAGCATCGATTATACCATCTTCTGCATCCACTTTCGATGCGATGTCACCACCCCTTGTAACCGAACCGTTCACGGGTGGGTGCTTGTCGCTGGGGGTTCCGACTCCACCAAATCGACCCAAGATTCTAACTGCTGCGGGGTTTAGGCACTATGCTTTGCCGTGTGATTAGTACGTCATGTCTCGAAAGATGATGATGGCCTCCCTGTTTCCCCATAGTGAAACACTGCCTCCATACACGTGTTCACAAGGCCGGTCTCTTTGCCATCGCGTTCGCAGCCCAACACGACAGCTCGCCTCGTAACGTGTCAGGCCTTCTCCTATTATTACCAAACCGTACCCATGGTTCCTCCCAACCGTAGGTAGCTCTTCTTCCCGTTCGTGGATCGAAATCTCCGTGGGAAGTCTCTCACTTCGGTCGATGTCGACGACACAGGTATGCATGTGAAAGGGTGGTGGCTGTACGTACCTTCTTGGATCTGCTTTCCTCAGCCTGATCTTGTTGTTGCGTACGCACCGGTGAAGGAAAAGACCAGCGCCGGCGCCACACAGACTCCGCCCGCCGGAGGAGGAGGAGGAGGAGGAGGAGGAGGGGTGAAGGAGACGAAAGTGGTGGAGACGACGGATTACCGGACGTCGGCCGGGCAAGGACAGCAAGAGCAGAGGCCGGTGCAGGTGGTTCACGAGAACCCCACCGAAGGGAACGATGCCCGGGGCAAAGCCGACCAAAGAGAATTATAGTTCCCGAGGAGGCCAACACATCGTGTACATATGTCCCGACCCGATGCAATAATATGATGCGATGGCTCTTTGCTTTGCGATCGACGAATGAATTGAATATGAGATCTTGACCTTTCTATTTGTATTATTTCCAGCTGAATGATATGTACTACGGAGCGAGAAAATCCAATCTCGTGATGCTATGAGCAAGAAATATTTGCAATCACACACTAAATTGCCGATCATTTTCTTTTTGCTTATTGATGTTATGTTACAAAGGGTTAAAGAAACCCACCCACCCACCCGCATCGATGACAAATCATGTTCATCCAAAAATGGGTCATCAACCAAATCAATCTTCTACGACTCTAAACGAAAAGGGGAGGATGATAGTCCGATGCCGGTGCCGATCTATCTAATCACCGTACAGAAACACCTTGGTGGTTGTCCGGAGGTAAACATCCATGTCGTATCCGGCGAGCTGCATCCTTCGAACCAGTTCTTGGGCTGCGTCCTTCTTGCTGTGTGCGCAGAGTCTCTTTATCAAACGATTGCCCACCGGTTGCATGAAGAAGAAGCCTTTCTCCAGTGCGTACAGCATCACGTCGACCGCCGCCTCCAGCTTCCGGTTCCGGCACAGGTAGTTGATGAGGTGCACGCAGCTGGGCGGCGTAGCATCGACGTCCGACTCCGTCAGGGTGGTGAAGATCGTGAGAGCTTCGTCCACCTTGTGCATCCGGCAGTAGCCGATCAGCCATATCGTGTAAGGAAAGGGACTGGCCACGCCACGCTTCCGGTCCATCGCTACCAAGCCTCTGATGACTTCTTCCAGGTTCCCTTCCATGAACTGCTTCCGTGCTGTCGTGATGGCTTCGGCGTCTTCGGGAGCTCTGCGCGCCTGCCAGAGATGGTTCAACCAGAGCGTCACCGCCCGGGAGACCTTCTTCTTCCTGCACAATGCCCGCATCAGCATGCCGTTTATCGACACGCCAGGGCTGCGCCCACTCCGCAACATGTGCTGGAGCACCGTCAAGGCTTCGTCCTCTTGGTGCACCTTGAGGAGGCCGTCCATGAGCGTGCCGTACGTGACTGCATCGGGAGAGTGCCCCTTGAGGTGAAGCTCCTTGAAGAGAGACATTGCGCCATCGGTATTCCCGGCCTTGCACAAACCATTGATCAGGGTGTTGTACGTGACGATATCAGGCACGACGCCGCTGTCGATGATGCCACGGAGGAGCCTGTATGCTTTGAGCACATGGCCGGAGCCGCACAACTCCTCCACCAACTGACGGAGGCTGTTGCTATCGTGGATCTTGTCAGCGCCCTGCGAGAGCCGGAGGAACAGGGAGGGGTTCTTCCCCATTTCCATCTTGTAGAAGAGAATGTGGGCCTCTTCCAGCTTCCCGGCCTTGCAGAGCCCGTCGATGAGAGCATTAAACGTCATCACGGTCGGGACGCACCCCAGCTTCTCCATTTCGTCGAATATGTTGCGTGCCTCATCGACGAGCCCCTCCTTGCACAGTCCACAGATCATGATGGTGTAGGTGGCCGAGTTGGGGAATCGATCGTGCTGTGAGATCTCCAAGACCAGCGAGCGAGCCCTGTCCAAGTGCCCAACGTCGCAGAGGCCCTTGATCAGGCTGTTGTAGCAGAATGTATCAGGAACCAGACCTCGGCCGCCCATCTCGGACAAGAAGGAGAAGGCTTCCTCCACCTGGCCAACTTCGGTGTAGCCCCTGATCATTATTGTGTAAAGCTTGCAGTCCGGAGCCACATTCTTCTCCAGCATTTCCTTGTAATGCCGGCACGCCTCCTCGAATCTCCCGGCCTTGAATAACCCATCGATCAAACAGCTATATCCGCTTAGGCCTAGCACAAACCCGTCGTCCTCGAACGCCCTCAGAAGCTCGAAAGCTTCGTCGATCCTCCCCGACTTGCAGAACCCACTCAACAACGCGTGGTAGGTGATGGAGTCCGGCTTGTAATTGTCCTGCTTCATGGAATCCAACAGCCTGCTCGCGTCGTCAAGCCTGTCGGCCTTGCAGAGCGACGAGAGGAACACGGTGTAAACCATTGTGCTCGGGGATATGTCTTGCTGGAGCATTTCGTCGAACAGCGCCAGCGCGTCCTCCGTCTTCCCCGCATTGCACAATCCGCCCATCAAGATGATGAAGGTGGACCGATTGGGACGGCAATCCGACTTGATCATATGGTTATATATCGCCAGGGCGAGCAATATCACATCTTTATCGACGAAGATCCGCAGCAAGGTGTTGTAGGCGAAGGTGTTGGGGCGGCTGCCGAACTCCGACATCCGGCCGAAGGCCTCCACGGCCTTCTCGGCCATCCCGGAGGCTGAGTAGGCGGAGATGAGGGCGGCAAAGGCGGCCGGGGCGACGGGCACGCCCTGGCGGCCGAGGTCGGCGAGGGCACGCCAGGCGGAGTCGAAGCCGCCTGGGGAGCGGAGGATGGAGATGATGCGGTTGTGGGAGACCCAGCTGCGGAGGTGGCGCTGCCTGGAGACCCAGGAGAAGAAGCGAAATGCGAACGGGGCGGTGGGGGCGTCGGCGAGGACCTCCTCGACGACGTGGTGGGTGAGGATCGGGGAGAGGAAGTCGAGGTGGGGCTCGAAGGAGGGGACGGTGTGGAGGATGGTGAGGACCCTCTCGGAGATGACGAGCTCCCAGGCGTCGTGCGGGGCGAAGATGGAGTCGACCTCGGCGGCGGCGTAGAAGGAGGAGAGGGGAGAAGCCCCCATCCTCCGGAGAAGAGATGGGGCTTTGTTGGCTACTACCGCCGCCCATCTCATGCGGTCATCGACGAAGAGGGAGGGTTTCAAAGATGACCGATCGAGGAGGGGGGATGTGGTACTGGCGACGGCGATGGCGATGGCGATGGCGGCGGCTTTAGTAAATTGGGGCCGCGTTCAAATTGGGCTATCTCTTGGGCGTCCGTAAGAAGGTCCATAAAAGCCCAATTTGGAGGCCCAGCCTGCTTACAAAGGTCTCTTGATATATATATATATATATATATATATATATATATATACAAATGAATAAATCTGGCAAAGAGAACCTCTCGAATAAATCTGAATGTGAGAATGCAAATGAATGTAATTGTGCATAAAAAATATATTTTCTTAAATTCATAGAATATATACATAACATTTTTCGATATATTTGGATACTCTTGTGACTTAACTCGTATCCTTGGATTTATAGGATTTCAAATATGGACATAGATAGATAAGTGTGCAACAAGCATTTATATTACCGACTTACATATTAGTTGATGTGGTTGGACTTAGTAACATATTTATTTATCTGATGGGTCTATAATCGTATGGTTTAAAATGTTTAGATCTAAGTTAATGATAGTACACTCATCTATTTATTTTATATGAGCCAAATACTCTACTGCCATATTTGATGTGTGATTAAATTAGAGATATTTCAATCATCAGCCTTCCAAGGATTGATGTCAACTATACACGTAGATTTAGATCCTAAAATAGTGCATACATTTCTTTAGTATGATGCACAACATGAGATCTATTTTAATAGTCAAACCTAATCTACGTGCGCCATGCACAGCATTGGCACCACCACCAGCAGAGAGGAATCTCCAGACAGCCCATGTAGGAAGTAAAATGGCAGCAATGTACGCAGGAGCTGATTCACCCTCCCTCATCATCTCCGGTCACCATGAGAGAGAGAGAGAGAGAGAGAGAGAGAGTGGTGTTGTTAAGATCTAGCTGCTGAATCAATCAACAGCTCTCTGAATCAAATGCAACGTTCCTCTGCACCTCTACACCTCATTGAATTCACCAAACCCACAACCACAACTGTTCCTCCATAAATGCTCCAGAATGATGAATGATGATGGACAAAGCCTCCTACCATAATCTTCCATGCTCGTTCCGAGCACGCACTGTAGATTTCTGTTTCATTTATGGCAACAGCATTTATCACATTAAAGGCTTTGCCGGGAGTCCCAACATGTCCGCACAATATACACACAACCGTGGCACTCTTGCAGCAGGTCCCCCCCTTCAGATCACACACATACAGAGAGAGAGAGAGTAGGAAATCTTCATACATAGTTTTCTTCTATCTGGATTATGATCTGTAATCAGAAAACAAATCGACTGTCGCTGTTGTCAAAGGAGGGAAAGCAGTGTGCAGGAGCAGGTCAAAAAAGAAAAGAGATGAACTTGCCATCATATTCTTCCACAATCATTGAGCTGTGCATATACACTACACTCTCGTGGACAAAGAAGAAAAAACCACAGCTGGAACCCTACCGCCCGTTTTGGCGGAGAGGGGCAGGTTCATGATCGATCATGAGTCTTTGAATTCATGAGGAGATTAGTACGAGGTGATTGATCGACAGAAGCCAAGCCACTTGCGTTCTCGAGCTGTGTCCAACCGGACTCCACCATACAACGAGCAAACGCAGCAGAAAACTAATGATGAAGAAAAGCGGACAAGTCCTATCTGCCTCCCCACGTAGAAGGGACACAAGGAGTCATGGCTCTCTCGGTATGTCAATTTCATGGGTCAGCAGTTCAAGAAATCAGTCTACCCACCACACAAGAAGATCTCATTTCCAACCTCTTCTTTATTTCAAAGTCATGATTGGAATCTCACACTGGTGGAAAGTTGGATTCTTTCGGGGTTTCTGTGACTCGATTACGTCTCGAGAGACACTTGGATCGTCTCAGTTTTCCCCTCTCTCATTCTCTGTTCGAAGCATAATAAATACTTTTGTTCTCCAAGCCGTCAAAACATGCAATGAAACACATGATCCGAACTGCGACTGTGCTTTTAACTCTCTAATGTCAATCTATTTTGCTTGGTCATAGCAAAAGGGCAACGAAGCCACAACGGAGACTGTGGGTGATGGAAAAATGCATGCGATCTCATGACACCAGAATAACTACTCCTAGTATTGCCCTCTGCAATCCAACCTGCTTTCTTCAGGATTCTGCTCTTCCTATGCTGCAGTAGGTTGTGTTTGAACGGAGAGATGGAAAGAGAAGAAGGGCAGAGAGGTAGAGAGAAAAAGTGAGAGACAGGAGGAGTACCCAAGGACACGACATAGTTGTTGGTCCTTTCGATAGCTGTTTGAAAGACTTGCAGTGGAGCAAAAGAGGCTCTTTTTGTTTAAGCTGTCTTTTCCTAATCAAAGGGAAGCACATAAGAGAGGGTGGTGGGTTTGTATGCCTTGGAACGGGTAATGACAAACACATGATCTCGTACCGGAAGGGGGGAGAGGGGTGGAAAGTCAGAGGAAAGCTTCACATGGGGAGAGGGTTTGTGGGTGTCGTCCAGTGAGACTTCAAAGATGCGCAAGCTGTTCCCGTAGGGTTAGTCTAAACTATGGGGCGAACTCGAGAATTCCATGGAAGCTGGCATGCATGTTGTCGATTGTGTGGGGGCTTCTTGGTTGTCAGCTCCCTTCTTGAGGTCAAAAGGCCATCGAAGTCCAACCAGATACTTCCAACTCATATTAACAACCACTGTAGCCACTCACCTACCGTATCAAATCCCTGTTCCATGCAAGCAGGACATATCTTTCTCTCTCTCTCTCTCTAACTCAGATGATATAGAAAATGGACTTTAAGTCTGTGGAAGAAAGGCAAAGGAAAAGAAAAGAGCATCAGCAAGAATGGTGAATGCAAAAGAGAATAGAAACTCATAGCCCGGTGCAAACAGACAGGTCATCAATGTGTTTGCATGTCTCTTCCTCTACAATAAGCTTTCAAGGAAGAATGCCGAGAACTTGAGAGCTCGATCAATGTTTGCTACACTGCCTAATATCAGAGAGAGAGAGAGAGAGAGAGAGAGAGATTAACTTCTCAAAATATAAATAGGTTTCAGGGGATGAGGAGTAAACATGCATCGACGACGAGTGATAGGAGAACAACTACGATGAACGGCTGGGAGAATGTAGCAGTTTCTTAACCCAAAGGATAGAGACAACAGATGAATGAACAAAGGCATCCGATCTATGTTTCCTCCTCTCTAGCGTTCTTCTGCCCCACGGCCACCGGAGTCGTTTAGAATAGCTCCGTCTTCCAACACAGTAACCAGTTCATGCTTGTCACATCGGAACAAAAGTGAAGAGGACACCCTCCTCCACGATTCCTTCGTCTCCAATGGTTTTGTTGGCAGTGCTATTTGGCATCTTGGAAGGACGAATCTCCGGCGAAGATGACACCGAGGATGGGCAGATTGTCCAGGAATCGCCACCGCTCGACGAGCTCTCGCAACTGAAGCAGGAACCGACCACGCCATCAGGACTACCTGGCCAAGTGTGGCAGTGGGACAAGGACGAAGTCCAATGCTTTCGCTTGTGGCCAGTGATGCCACCGTCGTGAACCATCGATTCCATGATGAGCTGATAACACTCCTCAACCTTTTCCTGTAGATTACTTTGACATGTTAGCAGAGTATATACGACAACGAAGCAATTAATGCATAAGTAACATGCCAATAAATGAACCAGAACCAACCTTTGGAACGTCGAGGAAGGCAACGAGGCGGTGGGTCTCGTAGAAGTCGGAAGAAGCGGCGGCAGCGCCTCCACCGCCGTCAGCCGCGTGGAGCAGCGCCGCAGCGGCCCACGCGGATGCAGGATACCGGACCCATCTCCAGTCTTCAGTAAACCAATCCATGGACGAGGTCAGGTTAACCAAAAAGACAAAAGGTTTTGAGGCGAAAGCAGCGCATTTTGATGAGCACTCACCAGCTATGACGGAGAGGAGAATGGTTTCGCATCCGCCGACCAGCTCCCGGATACGGGCGGCGGTCGTGGTGGAGATGGCGTTCTTATATTTGGGATAGAGTCGAAGAAGAAGGTGGTGGACGAAAGAGAGTGGAGTGACGGGATTCATCCGCCAGCTGAGCGTGGAGAGGACCAGGAGCTCCATCCGCCGGATAGTCTTGGCCTCGAACACGTACTTATTCTCTTCCGGCTCTGGCGTCGCAGCCGCCTGCAGGTCAAGAAGCAGGGGGACACTGGTCTCCTCCACCTTCGCCGCCAAGGACAGGCAGGCCACTGCCGCCAGCCGCCCCATCCACGGCTTGTCCTTTTGGAGACGGAGCCCGCCGGCGGCGGCAGAGGGGAGGAAGCACCGGTCCATGTAGTTTACGGCGAGCATCGCCGTGAGGACGGAGAATGCGCGGCGCGCGGCGGTGCGGGCCACCCACTCCACTGCCTCCCTCCTTGCCGACAGCAGGTACGTGTCTTCCCCGCCACAGTCAACCGGCAGCTCGGGGCGGGTCTCCTCTTCCTTGGCCGCCAAGAAGAAGAGTACGTTAGCCCACTCCTCTTCCGCCACCGCCGCCAGCTCATCCAAAACCGGCGGCACCGGTCCCGTTCGCTCTTCTTCCAGCTCCAAGCTGTCTTCTTGGCAGTAGAGCGAGTCGAAAAGCGACAAAACAGCCATGGTTTGTTCCCTTTCTTCTTCGCCGAACTAAAGAGGTGCTACAGAAGCAAGCAGGAAGACGAGAAGGAGAAGAGGGAATAGGAGTCGGGGATAACGCCTCGTCGCGACTCCATCGCTCGCTTTTGTGTCGATTTGTTGTATGGTGGTATGTATCTCTATCTACTCCCTCCCTCTCTACTGTCCCTTTCCTGCAAGCATCGTGAAGGGAAGAGGTCTCAATTGAGGAAATGGTCAGGGGTTTCGGACAGCCTTTTCTCTCGTCCTTCCATTTACTATTGCTTCGATGTCTCTTTCTTGTCTACTCTGCAGGCTGAGCAGACATTTTCTACTTCTTTTGGGACACACGACAGCATTATTTCCGTGGAGAAGTTTGAAACTCGCTGTGACTTGGTCTTCTTATATAGGTGAAATCTTTGGCAGTCTACCCTCACACACTCCCAAGGAATACTCGAACAGTGTAAATAAAAGCCTGTCTTCTTTCGACCTTGTGAGATACAGTGGGTGTTGGTTCGAAGGAACGAGATGCCCTCCTCTTCCATCAGCTTTGGTGCTAAACTAAGGACCACCACGGCTCAGAGTCAAGGAGCCAATGAGGCCATTTGCTAGGTTAAGAAGACAAGTAGTTGTCATCTCCAGAAAAGAAACCTCGGGGATTCTCTTTTAAATTAGAAAGCAAAAAAATGACATGATTCGTCAGTCATCAAAAAAGAATGCATAATTAACACAAAAATAGATAATCCAAGGGATGGTGATAAAGGCGATGGATCTACTGAGAAACCACCATTGCAATCGGTGATGAGATGAGCATCGGAGGACCTGTTGGTGATTTCAAAATCCCGTCTAGAGCGCGGTAGCACTGCACTCTGCCAATCGCTAGAGTATAAAGATCAGGCTGCTGTGCATGGGGAAGAGTACACGGATATCATAAACCACTCCTCTCACTCTCGTTGCCCGAACGGGTTTCATCGATGCCAACACCCAGAAATCCCACACATAAAAAAGCAGCCGAACAGCAAAAGGATCTGCTTCAAAGGAAGCTATATGTTTGCCCTTTTCAGCTCAAGGAGTCATCCCATCAGTCAAAATATAAAAAAGGGGGGGCAAATTCCCAATCAATCAATGGAGAAAACGTCACGCAACAGTGTCTGAAAACTATACTAAATGCGTTTTCCTAAGCATCCGCATGCAGTGAAAGGAAGAAGAAGAAGAAGCGAACAGTAGTAACTCATGTTTATTGTCCATGGTCCAATGCTAATGCTGCTGCTGCTGCATTCCTTTGTTTGAAGACGAAGAAGACGAAAGCTGTGTGGGGAAAAGTGTGAGACGAGGGAGGCATCATTGTGGACTCAATGGCAATACCTCCTTTTCCTTGGAACATTATAAATAAATAAATAAATAAAAGTAAATCCTATGTTGATGTGGTTGAGACTCTAACAGGATGATAGTGCGGGCGGGAGAAAACTCTTGAGGTCAACAAGCGCAGTTGACTACTATGCTCCTCGTGATCTTGCTCACGATCGCCACCAATCACGGTCGCAACTACGTTCCAGATCATGGACTGTGTCACCCCTGAAACCTCAGGGGGTGGATGAGTGTGGCCCACACTTTCGTTAGCAGGATTACAAAAATGGTTTTTTTTAAGTAAATGATTTTTCCTCTTTCTGGAAAATAAGAACCCTATCCGGTTCTATTCACAGAAATATAACTCAGAAAATGAAGCACAATAGAATGGCTGATGTTTTCATATAGTATAAGCAAGAGTTTTAGGAAACACAACTCAAGTGTGTGCCATCAGAAATATGTAGGTTATCAGCATGGCAAATATCATCATTGCTTATCCAACAAACAGCAACGTTTAGAAATATCACAACATGATGGAAGGAATAAAAAGTGTTGGTTTTGCTAATCTTCACACCCTGAATTGTCATCCGAAATCAGCCTAATGCTTAGCCGAAAGGTAAAATACAGCTAGTGTTTCAACAGGTAAAACAATGTGGAGGAGGTCACAAAGGCCATCGGGTGCTGTTTCTGTGAACCTCGCTCCCTGTCGTGTGAGCCTAATGCTCTGTCGACCTCAGGTTATCCCAACTCGGTTGAACAATAGAAAGCTACCAGCATCTAGATGATTTGGCATGAACACTTTGACCTCTTCATCTTTGGAGTTCAACACATGCATGCGGTTCAGTTACTAGGAAGACTAGCATCGTCGGAGACGACCTCTTTCTTCTTAGTGTAACGCTAAAACAACAAGTTAGACCAGTGGTCAGGACACTAGAATAGTAGGAAAATTATATTTTAACTGGAAAGAAGATTTAGGATACCTGCTTTCCGAAGGTGAATGGAACATATTTGTATTTGATCATGTGAAGAATCTGTCTTTTCATTGTAACTGTGAACAGCACGAACCAGTAGAAGAGCAGAATAGGCCAAAATACAGGCACATCAAACACACTGAAGAACGTCAATACGAAAGCAATGCAAAAAGCTTTTGTAATGGAATACCTGCAACTCAAAATTGTTACCAATGCCACAAAACAAATTGCAATTTCGACACAGCAAACAAATATTCATAGAGAAAAAACAGAAATGAAGAAACAGCAAAAGAATGAAAGATAAGGCAAACCATCTGATGCACAGCGGTCTAGCAGCGTGATCCAATTTTGCAGAAATAATATTATATCAGATAAATATAAACAGCTAGGAATTCAAAACAAATTTACTGTGATAGCAGGTTACTGGGATTTCAGGAGCATCACAGCAAATAAAATATTATAGCTACAGATGCAGGATACCCATGTTTTCCTGCTCCTGATAAGACGTACAAACTACCAAACTGTTGGATGAGCAACTCTTCCAACCTTCAGAAGAGACACACTAGTTGGCAAGTCACAAGTCCAACCCGTAGTATGCATATGCTAGTTGTGCCACAGTGCCACCAAAGCATCCGGAGTAGGTACTATGCTATGCCAATCCCACCCATACAACTTGAGAAGATGGAAAATGTACTCATTCTCTAATGAGATACTAATGGCTGCCTTTCTTCATTTGAGAAAAGTTGAATCGTGTGATCCAATGCCTTCATTTTCTCTTAGTCGTCACAATTTTGTCATCTTAAAACCTGCATTTCACATGTTCATGTATCTATTTGAAGTATAAACATAGAATCTGTGTGGTTCCTAAAGCATCCAGAACTTTGCACCTTAGCTCAAGTAGTGCTACAAACTTATTATATTCCAATATAACCAGAACAACCCAACACCAATAACCCTCATAACCATATTCCTAAGCATGAAGAAGCAGGTTGATAAACATATTGATGGTCGGAGCAAAATCTTTAATGGAGTGAAAAAAAATAATCCAGCAGGACATATAGTGCATGGTCTTTCCAAATTAGATAAACAACCATACGTCTAAGCTATGAAAGAAGAATAAAGAAAGCAATCACAGGCAAAAACACAGAAAATTTCAACTACAGAATTCACATATGTTATGCATTTTTCCCGTGTCATGCCAACTATCAGGATGCACATGCCTATGGTGTAACTCTTTCGCTTACAGGAACATTTTTATAGCTCATATCATGTCAACAGCAAATCCTTCTAGCTTCCCTAAACTAAGAAATGACATAATTAGTCTTGATCAAGCCAAGCTAACTTGGTTAGGTTTGACTTATGGCTGGAGCACTGATCTGGACAATTTTAGAGTTCTTGATATCCATTTGGCATTCAAGCCAAAGAAAAGATCAAATCAATGTTTTGGTTGATTTAGGACATTTGTTATGAAACAAATCACAAGATCAAATATGCTTGACATCAGCAAGCTCATAAACAACTATTTTCACTATATAGCATCTATCAGATGACAACCAAGTATATTTCCCTTGAAAAATCACACCTGTTATGTTGAACTTACAATAGGTCATGACCGTCCACAAGACATCTCAACAAACATGTAAGAGATTAGCTTTGGGTTAGATTCTAATGTCTTGATGCTCAAGACCTGTAAGTCCAACCTGTAATACCCAAATTCAATAATCTCTTTTGCTCAATCTCATTCTCATGATTCCCTTGAAGAGACTAGACAAAATTCCTAGAAACAATGATCACTGATCAACTACTCCTTGTTCATTAACAGGACAACGAAGACAAGTGTATTCTTTTAACCAGTACTTGACGACAATTGGAGTTAGGTAGATCAGCGACCATCGTGATCACTAAAGAGTGTTTAGATTCATTGATGTTGCTAGCATCGAGGTAAAAAACGTGTTGTGCAATTTAAGATGATATATAACTCCACAGTTGAGAAATTTCTCACAGAATCTTCTTTTGTCTTCGTTAAGACAGTCCACCATCTGTCAAGATATTCATTTGCTAGCACAGTCAAGTGATACTAGGGATCAGAAGGACAATACTTTTGACCTATGGGAAGATCCACAATATCTTCACAAGCTACCCGTTGTCACCGATTAATTGTGGCATAGGGCACGTCCTTAATGAGATCTGCGGAAAGAAGGATAACATCAACATCTAAGGTTGAATTGGCCCGTTTTGCCCAAAACATCCTACCATGAGCCTTATCTTTAATCCTTGCGTAGTCTATCCACCATATACATGGTTCAGAAGTATCTTCACATCCACAGCAAAGTTAGATAAAAAGCCTTTTTTTTTTTTCTTTTTGAATTGATACAGTCGGTCAAAGCAAGAAATAACGTCAACAAAATCATACCCTTCTATTTTTCACATAAAAATTCCAGCGTTATTAATCGAGATAAAAATGCGAGCTCAAAATGTGATTAGAAACAAGGGGAAAAAGAGATCGAATGGGGGAACCGCACTGACCAGAACTTGAATTCGGGGAGGCGCCGGACGAAGGGGCGGAACTCATCGGATGAGCGGGTGGGCAGGGAAGGGCCGGGGCCACCATCGACGACCTCCTGGATCTCGGGGTCGACCTGGGGGGAGAGGAAGGCGATGAAGAGGTTGAGGAGGTAGATGCCGAGAGCGTATGAGACGATGTAGAAGCCCTGAGCGATCCAGACGCGGACGGTGTAGACGAGGGCCAGGACGCCCAACCAGGCCCAGCGCCGGCGCACGTGTGGCGTGGCCTTGTCGAGCAGGTGCTGGTGCCGCCGGGATGCGGCGGCGACCCACGCCGACAGAAACGACGACCCTCCTCCTTCGCCCCCTCCACCGCCGCTCGATGGATCCATCATCGTCGCCGACCGATCGTCTCGCTCGCTCGCTCGGTCGTTCCAAGTCCTTTTTCTTCTTTTCCTTTTTTTTTTTTATCAACCCCTACGTTTGGTCTTATGAATTAAATATGTTTGTATATATCTTTCCTTCAAAAAAATCTTAGTAATAGTATATTTACACCTATAAATCTAAATACAAATATACACTCTGCATTAACCTACATCAAAGCCCCCTTTTCTCTTCAGTCTTTTACTATTGGTAATCACTTAAAATAATAATAAAATATAATTAATTTTACTAAGTAAAATATTTTAATTACTTAACATACCCTATTTCACACATATCTTTCATCTATGGATCAACTATACTCATGACCGTCGAAATCGAAACCCTAGCTACACTCTTATCATTTTATCACTTGATGTCATAATTCATTTTATCACTTGATGTCATAATTCATTTTATCACTTGATGTCATAATTCATTTTATCACTTGATGTCATAATTCATCTCGTAACTCATTCATCGCTCAACGAAAAATAATATACTGCTCGACAATAAGGACAAAGATAACATTCATCTTTCGAGAAAAAGGAAAATAAAAAGTAAAAAGAGGTTATAAGAGTTGATCGAAATTCAATAACGAGGGCATTCACATCAATTAGCATAGGGCTATTTTCGAGATATAAAAATTATAAAATGAGATTATAAATAGTAAAAATGATTGTTAATATAAATCTCCTTAAAAAATGTGAAAATATGAAAGAAAAAAAAATAATTTATTTATTTATGATCATAAGAGTCTTAAAATCAATTAAAGGTTTTATTATATCTACTTGCCATTGGAAGTAAATTAATTATGAAAAAATATATATATATTTTAAATTTACTTTAGAGCTAAATTTTGAGGTAATTGAGATAAAAACGAAGGTTATAATAGAGATTAGAATAACTGTTATTCTAAGTAACTAATGGTACAAGTTATCATTCATCTCCCATTGCCTTCCTAATTGTCAAGTTCTCCTTATTCTCCTCTCGGATCATCAAGGAAAAGGGAAAGAGGTTTAGGGGAAGGAGACAAACCATGGTAAGAGCTTCCCTTCTCTCCTCACTCGCATGGTCTATCATCCTATCCCCCATTCATTATCTTTCCCCTCGTATTCATGATCATCGTACCACCTTCACCCTTATCAACCTCTTTCCTTTCTCTTGAGGGTGATGATTATGATGAAAAAAAGAGTTTAGTTGTTATGTGTGTAATTAATAAATGATATTTTTCACCACAAGGAGGGCTCTATATTAGAAAAATAAAAATATGAGCACAATACCATACAAGATTTTTTTTTAAATCACCCTATAAATAACTCATATTTGTATCTTTATATGCATAAAATATAATGATGTTGATGATTAACATAAGATAAGAGTATAGTTTTCATGTATTCTTAAGGTAGTAGAGTATGATTTTTATGTATTCAGTAAATGAATATATTATCCTCCCTTGGTGGGAGTGAGTGAAGCATCCCTAACTCATAAAACCCATAACAATTCTAGACAAAGAGATACTCCTTATTTTCTTAAATCAGAGTATATTTCTGACCATCCTTTGGCACTTGATGTTATCATATTAGAGTTGACTGCTTCCAAATCATATTATGCTAAATCCTGCATTGTATTGTTCAATTCAGTCCCACATCAACATGAACATTTTTTGAAGTATTGTGATCCAAATTTATCTAGATAAACTAATATGTTAATTCAAATGTAAAATATTGATGAAACAAATGAAATTTACAAAAAGAAAAAAAAGATGAAGCATCTCTCATTTTTATTTTGCCACCACTTTCTTCTAACTCTTGGATCATGTTGTTCTTTATCTGTCTTCAACTCTCCTCCCATAATTGATCCATTAAATACCTCCTTCCTTCCACCTTATTAGTCCAATACATAAAGAAGTAGACAACTGTCCTCCGTTTACTCTCTATATTCCAAAAAGCCACGCTTGCAAACCCAAGCTTCGGCGTTGTCTGTGCCCGAGATCTCGCGTCATGGATGTCATCTCGAAGCCTTTCGTCGCTGTCGTCGTCCTCCTCCTCCTTGGCCTTGCCGCCTCCGCCGCCGCCGCGGCGCTGGACACGTCCATCGTTAGCTACGAGGCGAGGCGCCGGGTAGGAGGCTTGCGAAGGAGCGAGGAGGATGTGCGGCGGCTGTACGAGGAATGGATGGTGAAGCACCGGCGCTCGTACGACGCGGTCGGGGAGAAGGAGAAGCGGTTCGAGGTCTTCAAGGACAACCTCCGGTTCGTGGACGCCCACAACGCTGCCGCCGAAGCTGGTGGGCGTGGGTTCCACCTCGGGCTCAACCGCTTCGCCGACCTCACCAACGAGGAGTACCGGGCGGCGTACCTGGCCACCAGGCCCGCCGCCACTGCCGGGCGGAATCGAGTGGCGAGCCACCGGTACGTGCACCACGCCGGCGATGAGCTTCCGGCCTCTGTCGATTGGAGGGCGGAGGGGGCCGTCGCCGCCGTCAAGGACCAGGGTCGCTGCGGTTAGTCTCCTTTTGCTCTCCTCGAAAGGTTGTCGCACGCGGTCGAATTACGATCCTATTCATGTTGGATTTGTGGTTGACTTATGGTTCCCAAGTCCCGTTGACACTGAGGTATGGTCAATAACATTTGGAGTTTAGCAATGTTTTCAATTGTATAAATGGAAGCGTTTGATCTATAGGATCCACATATCTTTATCTGCTTCGATTGGCTGCAATCAGTAAATGCTAGTATTGACAAGGTCTATTTCTTGGGAGTGCATTCTTTGAGCATAATGATGAGCTGGTGGCTGGAAATTGATGCACTTGTTATTGTTGGCGAAGCAAGCGGCTGGGCATTCGCTACCATTGCTGCGGTCGAAGGCATAAGCAAGATTGTTACTGGAGATCTGATAAGGCTATCGGAACAGGAGCTCGTGGACTGCGATACAGCCTACAACCTGGGATGCAACGGTGGAATCGTGGACTATGCCTTTGCGTTCATCATCAGCAATGGTGGCATCGACACAGAGGACGACTACCCCTACAAGGGTCACGAGGACAAGTGCAATTGGGTCAGGGTATATTCCTCAGCCTTGGTCATGGTCACTTGGATGATGGATGCACAGAGAGAGGTTTATTACTATCGGTGGTGATTGGTTGATTATGCCCTCGTTGCAGAAAAATGCTAAGGCTGTCTCTATCGATGGATTTGAAGATGTCCCAACTAATGATGAGAAGGCCCTACTGAAGGCTGTTGCTAATCAGCCAGTCAGTGTTGCTATCGAGGCTGGTAGCAGGGAATTCCAACTGTACCGATCGGTAAGTACCCGGTATTTAAGTGGTTATTGGTGTGAGATTTAACCATTAGCTTGTTCTTAGATTGTCACGGATTATGATGAATAACAACCTATATGGTGATAGTCTAAACAATGTTGTCGATAAGTGCTGAATGATCGATTTGAACTTCTATTGACCCCTAATGAAAATTACCTTACATTTTTATTGGAAGAGGTTGAGTCAGATTGCTATGTACATATTTGTCAGATGCTACAAATGTAGTTGTATGTGCAATTTGCCACTTATCGCAACCGATACATAATTAGGAAAAACATTGTACAAACCTAAGAGGCAGATACACTGCTTTACCCCGATTCATTTTATGTTACTTTCTATTTGTGGAAGATAGATGAGAGGCTCCCAGTTGCTATCTTTCTTAGGTTGGAGGTATGTGCTGCTTCTTTCTCTAACCATAGCTGTGCTCTTGTAAGTTACAATTTTGGTGTTTGAATTATATTATTTAATAGGACCATTAAGCATCAGAAATGTGATCTACTGCTTTCTTGGAAGATCGTGACAGTAAAAGAAATCTCATTTGAGATTTGGACAAAGCCTTAAAACTACGTCATGCATAGGAATCCGATGTATATCCAATGTAAATCTAATTATGATATTTGTTTTAACTTCCTTGAGGCATGCCCCCATGTTAGAAGAGATTGTAGCTGATACCTGATAATTGATAGTTTCATGTTATCTATTAAGGCTCGTCGATTCTATGAAATTCAAAGAGCTGTAGTCTTTGTTAATGTTTGCATTTAGCCGATTGGTGCACATTTACAACCATCTTTTTTTTTGGTATATGATAATGACTGTTCCAACAATTTTTTGCTCATGTACCAGGGGGTGTTCACAGGAAGATGCGGGACTGATCTGGATCATGGTGCTGTCATTGTGGGTTATGGGACAGATCATGGTAAAGACTATTGGATTGTGAGGAACTCATGGGGTGAGGACTGGGGCGAGGCAGGATATATCAGGATGGAGCGTAGTGTCAACACATCTGCTGGAAAGTGTGGTATTGCTATGCTACCATCTTACCCCACAAAGAAGGATCCAAAACATGGACCCTGTCATCCATCTTCGGTGAATCCACCAACTTCGTGTGATAGTCAGTACGCCTGCCTGTCAGGCACCACCTGCTGCTGCGTCTATGAGAATGGTCGCTACTGCTATGCCTGGGGATGCTGTCCTTCTGAAGCTGCTATCTGCTGCGAAGATCATTACAGCTGCTGTCCCCAGGACTACCCCTTTTGCAATGTTCAGGCGGGAACCTGTCAAATGGTAACTTCATGTTCCTCGATTCATTGTTCACAATCAATTAATTTTCTAATGTATGATCATCATCAAAGCAATTCAACCTGTCGGTTGTGATCTGACCTCATAAGTCTCTGATCTCAAAGCGTGGGTGACTTATGAACATAAGGGGCCGTATGTTGTAACTAGAAAATCATACCTGTGTGGAAAATTAGCTTAATCGTGGATCTAGGAACTGTTGCTATTGGTTTAGTATTATCCATAGCCAAAGTCATTGTAAATATTATGCTAGTTTTGCTGCATACCACGTGGTGCATCTAGCTGGTTGCACAACACATTTTTTTACATGCGTCCGAGCACATAGTTCTAACATGAAGAATGCTATATGATCTAGGTTTCTTCTTACCGAAATGGCTACTTCCACGATAAAATCATCGGTCTGTTTTGTGTCCGTTATTTAGTCCAATTCCCACAAACTATGCATCCATGGATATATCTTCTTCATACTTTTTCTAACATGCACCGATATGTCTTTGTAAGTTCATTCAATTCTCAAAGTGTTATTATAATTTTATCTGCATGGATGTCTTCTTCATAGTGGTTTCGTTAATTACGCGGATCCATCTCCGTAACTTACCAATTTTTCTTGAAGAAATTTTTTAGTGTTCTGTTTCCTATTTTATGCATATTTTTGGCTTCAATGAATGAACAGAGCAAGGACAATCCATTGGGAGTGAAGGCTCTGGCTAGCAGCCCTGCCACACCCTACTGGTGGAATTCGGGCATTGATGCAAGGAAATCATCCAATGAGTAGGCCTTCACGGCTAGGCGGTTCTCTGTGTGAAACCGCGAGTGAGATATTTGCATGTTTATATGGTCGTCGTGAGAAATATTATCGATAGATTTGAGGGTGAAACGACAGACAATTTTCTGTAATTATGTAAACCTCAATCTGTGGGTTTGCCTTTCGATGTGTCTTACATGAAATCCATACTCAGTGCCTGTTTAGCTCCAAAGTCAAGAAATGCCAATGATTCAATCACACTTGTTTTTCTTGTCATGGCAACGCATACGATTATTGCCACTGCTTCAGTTGCTTATGCTGCTCTTGATCAATTCACAGGTGGATCATGGCCACCTCCTAACCTATCAGTGTTAAACAGATTGGGAAGAGCTTCGAAGAACACTTTTGTTTTGTATGATACATGGGAATCATGCCGTGAATCTTGCATAATTTTCCGCTGCAAACTCTATACCGGGATCACTCTTGATGGTAGAACTTTGATCTAGCAAAAACCTTGAAGCATCCAAGCGTCACGGGTGGGATCACTCTTGATGAAGGCACAGGAAATAAGAGAAACTAAGAGCTCGGTGACTCCATTCGAAGACAAAAAGGACCGCATCGGTGCTTTTGGCCTAACAGGAATGAAAAGGCAGCCATGTTCGAAAGATAGCACAAATCATCCGATGATTGAGAAAGCTATGAATGATGGTCTGAGACTGACACTCGAACGAGAAAGATCTGAACCATGGTGCTGAAACAGAGCGTAAAAGACTTGGCAGCTCTGCCAAAACAAAAGAGGATGGATGTCCCATGCTGGCCTAATCCACTTCCGGGCCACCTCAAAGTACATGTTAGATAAGCAGAGCATCAAGATAGGAGTCGAAAGTTCATCGACCGCATGCCTGGTGCTGTGGTGTGGTCAAAGTTATCGGCACATCGATGAGCTGCACCGGTCGAAGGTAGAAAAGCTAGCTGCCATCATCAAGACAAAGGGAATACAAGACATTAAATTCATAAAAAGGCAAAGGATTGTTACACTAGAAGAAACCCTTGTACAGGGCAAATGATGGTGTTCTTGTGCATAATGTGTGAATGCTATGCCATCATCGGTGATCATATGTGGTTGTTGATTCACAGACTAGCTAACTTTGCTAATAATCAATGATCTACATGAGGTGCATGATTAGCATAATTAATGAATTACTGAGATTGTTTTGTTAAGAAAGACACACTGATGTATGCATGGATGCTTCCCACGTATCGAACTCTGAACCTCTAATTTCTGTGTCTTTTGCCCACAGCACAACCTAAATTATTTAGATGCACAAGAGATGGTCATGGAGACAAAGAAAGAGCTCGTTCCTTCTCTCACGACCTTCTGTTGGTCGGGTGTGTGCGAGAGAGAGGATAAAAGGAGCACAAGCAAGGTGATGAGAGAAGCCACGCTGCCTTCTTCTCCGCACCGAGATTCCAAATCACGTGTTCCTCTCTCTGTCTCTCCCTCTCTCCACGTTTGTTCAAGGTAGCTAAAAGACATCATGGAGTATCACTATGCCATCGAAAGACTAGAACAGCGACAACATGGACAGCAAGATGACTGCTTTGAGATGCTTCTGGCTTGTTTCCCGCGTGTTCTTCATTCTGTGAATCGTCTTACCGGTTGTGTTCTTGTGATGGGACAAAAGAATGACCTGTGTGTCACACAAAGATCATCAGATTAGCGAAGAGATTCGGTAGCACTTGGACTGACTTTATTGCACAAAAGGCACTGTAAAAGAAAAAGAACGAAACCTTGATGGCTTTCGGCCAAAGCCATGATCACTGTTCACCTTACAGCCAATGGCTCCACCTTTTCCTCTCATTTTGCAGGTTTCTTGCAGAAGACATGGAGGGAGGCATCGTATTCCCATGAGATGCAACGACAATCAATGTTGACATGCCTCCTTGCTCATCTCACAGCCCACTCTCCCCCTCCCCTTTTTTCTATTTCAGAGGGGAAACTTGCTCCTGCATGCTCGCATGTGCGGTGGTGGGGATGAGTTCCCGGTTGGTGTTCCCCTTTTATCTTTTTTTCTGGGGCGAAGTGCTTTTCTTTGCGTCACCACCGGCAAGCTGTGCTGTGCTGTGCAGCTGGTCCATGCAATAAAGGATAGACAGAATGGTCATCTCCGCTTGTCATGAACCGGACGGACAACTACTCTCATACAAAACGCCTTGGATTTCCATCAAGCTTCAGAGTGTATGTAGCTAACCAAGAGCTTTTTAGAAAACGAAAGATGAATGGGAATGCTTCCTCGTTCGGTGGTACTGCACGCTGCACGCTGCAGGTGGTGCATCCAGATCCTCTGGTGTGGACATTTTCCCCATCAGAACATGGATTACGAGTGCAGCAGAGTGGATGCGTCGCCAAATGCATTTGAGCCATGTCCCGCAACAAGAACAAGGCCGGCTGTATTTGAGCCCCCCACCATTTACTTGTCCAGTACTGCGTCCTTCCTTCCTTCCTTCCTTCCGGTCCAGCTAACTGTGCCGTTGGGTACAGCGCCAATGGTCCTCTACTCGTCACGGCCAAGCCACATCAACATTTATAATGCCAAGAAGATAATACGATTGTTGTACATGCATGTCTCGATATTTCAATTAATCTACAGACAAAGTTTAGATTCCTTAACGAGGAGAAGAAGAGCCACTCACTCGCTCTCCGAGACACAGAAAATTTATTGGCCCAAACTCCCACCCAGCTTTTGTTTATTGGCTTCCATGGAAGTAGGACAGAGCTGAGGCGGAAACCGAGGAATACATTACTGGTTTAGCTTGGGCACCGAGCAGAACCACAAAGCTTTCCATGTGATGTGATGCTTAGATTCTAAAATACCGCGTGAATCGAAGATAAAAGCTAGATGAATCTACTGTTTGGATTATTGTGAAGTTTAAAGTAGTAATTTTTGAGTTGTATCTTGTTTCACAAACCAAGTGGATCATAGAGCGATGGATATTTTGATTTGATGAGATGACAGAGTAAAGATGATATCGAATGGGGATCATCCACTGGTTGAGAGGGCTTCGAGGAGAGAAGAATTGCTCGATCACATCTTTTTATCATCACCCTTCTATCGATGTTGTTTCTGCTGTTGTTGCTCTTAGATTGAGGAGAGAAGAATTGCATCAGCTGTTGACCAACGGTGGCATCAAGAGGAGATGCCATGTCATTATTGCAGCAGCACAGCAAGTCTTAAAGTACACGAACGACACTTTTTGCTTGCAGCAGCAGCAGCAGCAGCAGCAGCAGCGGAGGCCTGTCGATGTAACAGTGACGGTGGTCGTCAGTCGTAATCACTGCCACTAATAATGTGTGCAGTGCATCACCCACCACCACGTCCACCACCTCCTCCTCCTCTGAGCCGCTCTAAAAACCGTAAACTGTCCCCGGTTCGATCCCACCTCTTATTACCGCGAGAGAAAAAGGGTGTATGTGGGAGAGAGGACGACTCTGTAGTGAAGCTCTAGAAAGCATGATGATCCATGGCGGTCGTTGCCGCGACTACTGTCGTCGAGTCTCGACTTCGATTCCATCCTAATCTTTCTTCTGCTTCTGCTTCTTTCTCTCTCACAAACCGTCGTTTCTCTCTCTTTCTTCCTTTCCACTTTTCCTTGGGGCATTCGTTCATTCCTCTTCGTTTGAGCCCCTGTTCTTGAGAGCAATAAAGGGGCAACCTTGTTCGCTGCTAACGCTCGTAGGTTCTGGAGAGGGAGAGGGGAGCCTTGATCGCTGTAACTTTCTTGGAAGTGGGTTGTTGAGGAAGTCGCAGGTTTTGTGGTCTTCTTGAACCGACCCCCTCCTCTCGGCAGTAAGGAAACGACCTTCGTCGCCGTTGGTCGTGGTGGGTTCTTGAGAACGTCGCAAATCTTGTGGCCTTCTTGAACCGTCCCCGCGCCTTGTTCTTGACAAGAGTACAGTTGTGTTCTTGAGGAAGTCGCAGGGTCTCGTGGCCTTCTTGAATCCTCGCTGCCTTGTTCTCGAGGGAAAGAGGAACCTCGTTTGCCGCATTTCGATCGCTGGTTTTGGTGTGGGTTCTCGAGGAAAGGTCGGGATGGAGAACGGTGAGCATTGTTGCGTCAAGGTCGCCGTCCACATCCGGCCGCTCGTCGGGGACGAGCGGCTGCAGAATTGCAAGGAGTGTGTCACCGTCGTCCCTGGGAAGCCGCAGGTTCTTGCTTCTTGGTCTTCTGAATCAAATTTCTGTTAGATCGATTTCTTGTGGTCATTGGACGGTTTGATAACAAAGGTGTTCTCGGTCATTGTTGGATCATCTGCCAGCAATTTTTCAGCCAACTAGGTTGGAGATCTAATGTGCTTCTGATTCCAGCTTATGAAGAAGCCTTTTGAATCATCATGTCGTTCCTGTATTCTTGGATCAGAATCCCCTCCTCTCAATATGTGGCTTTGGTTTTTGTGTAGTTTCTTTAATTATGACTTTTCTTTGTCATTACTTGTAATTTTAGTTGTTTCTTTTTCTTGTTTTCCTGGATGATTGTCATGGAAAATGACTCAGATCTTTCTCTTTTCTGTGAAGATATAGGGCAGTTCTGTCCCAATTAGGTCTTATTATCTGCCCTGTTATTCTTGTTTAAGCTCGCTTATCTTCAGCGGTGTCACCCATTTCTCATGTTATTCCTGCTATTGTAGTGCGATATCCTGTTTCATGTGGTCAAGTGATATGATGCCTACACTCCCCTTTGCATATCTATTTCTGTGCATGTGCAAGGGTTTCAACATTCCTAGGGTTGATCCTGTTCTGGTCCTTTTCATCACAAATTTCTGTGCTTCATAGATTTGACTTGTTTTCCAAGCTTCCACGGTAATGATCTGGCTTTTTTTTTTTCTCTTGTTGCTTTAGCACTATTGTATCTTAGGGAGTCCCATCAAGATCTTTTTCGATCATTGGCCCATTTGCAGATTGTACAGTTCCATATCCAGTTCTCCACTATTCTGTTTAGATTTATGACTCATATGCAAACTATTTTCGGTTGATTTGCTATAGTTGATGTTCTGTTTCCTCCAAGAACTTTGTTTTCTCATTGCTACAAAAATTTCAAGTTCTCGACTCTTGAATCACATAGGGAAGACCCAAAAAGGCTTTCTTTCAGGTCAATTATAAATCAATGCAGTTTGTGTAGGTTTGCATTCTGAGGACATTTACATGATCAACAATGAAGGTTAGTTTAATTTGCATTTTCGAGGGGTGGAGGTCCTAAGCGGCTTTCTTTCAGGTCAATTATAAATCAATGCAGTTTGTGTAGGTTTGCATTCTGAGGACATTAACATGATCAACAATGAAGGTTAGTTTAATTTGCATTTTCGAGGGGTGAGGGTCCTAAGCAGCAGTACAGAGAGTGGAGGGGGATCCCATTTCCGTTAGAGCAAATCTAGGGGTTTTTTGCCTGTTTAGTTATGATAAATCTGAAGAAACTGGGTGCTTGAATCAGCAAAGGAACATGATCCAATCATAACTAATACTTTATACAACATGGAAACCAAAAGAACTTTTGCTGCTATTTTTAGAAAACAAATCACAGAGTTTTCTTATCTATGACTGAGTTTTCCAAAGTCATATTGCAACCTGTACTTTCCAATCAAAGTTAATCTTCATCAAATGCATTTGATATGCAGGTGCAAATAGGAACCCATTCTTTTACCTTCGATCATGTCTACGGGGGTACAGGTTCTCCAACATCAGCCATGTTTGAAGAATGTGTTGCTTCACTGGTTGATGGTTTGTTTCAAGGATATAATGCTACTGTTCTCGCATATGGCCAGGTTAAGTAGTAGTGTCTTACTCTTAGGCTACCTTTTGTTTTACTTGACGGATGAAATAACATTTTATATGATGTATGCTTCAAAATTCTTTTTATCATCTGACATCTATGATGTGCCACAGACAGGGTCAGGGAAGACATACACCATGGGGACTGGATGCAGAGATGGTTCCCATACTGGGATTATCCCACTAGTTATGAATGCACTATTTAGCAAGATTGATGCCTTGAAGCATCAAGTGGAATTCCAATTGCGTGTCTCATTCATTGAGGTAAAAACTACTCTTTCTTTAAACTAGTTTCTCTTTTTGAATACAAGAGCAAATAGGATAGACTGTTAAAGGAGTTAGATTGCGGAAGAGTACAGAAAAGATAAAAATCTGAGAGAAGAGAAAGGGCCAGAAGCCAGACAGAGATTTTATTTTGACAGAAAACATCTCACTTGCTGTTCTCTTTTGATTGTCAGCTATGCTAATTTTTTTTATCTTAATGCACTAAACTTCCTCCAGTTCTGCCTCAATTAGGTTTTCTACATATTGGGATTTCTAAAATTTATCTAAATAAACTCTTGATGTTTTAGATGTTGGAGCTCTATAGTCTATATAATATCAAAAAACTATATACCTGGACCATTTTAAGATATATAGAAAAGTCAAAATCATTCAGAAATATTTGGATCGCCGCACACTTCCTCTAGAACCGTCAAAAACTAGTCTCAATTCTGGATTGAACCTACTGCTGGAGTTAAATCAATCGTTTAGCCAATTATATTTGCAAACACCTTAAATAGATTTTAATGATGGGCCGTTTTATAGTTGATAATATGCTAGCTGCAATTGTGATAGAATCTGCTTAAATTATTTGTTTTGGCTAGCAGTTAATCCTTTATAGCAGTTAGGTTATGTAATTTAAGGTTAAACAAGGTTAACATCTGACGGCTTTACATTACACATTCTGACTAGGCACTATCTTGTTCTTAAGCTCAGGCTCACCACAAATCGTGAAGTAATGGGCCTTTACCTAGCTTCTTAGTAAACCTTACTTTTATGGTGTGCAAAGTGGAAACTGAAATGGTTTATGTCGATATCCATGTGAAAGAATTAATTGATGCTTAATTTATTTAGGGATTAAAATTTCTTGTTCAACATCGGAGCGTTAATACTTTGGACTTCTAGTTTTTAGAGGCCCAAGCTTGCTAAATTATCTCTCATAGTAGACATTCTAAGACCAATAACCCCTTCGAAACACGTGTAATCAGATACCAGTCAGTCATTAGATCTGCTGTGAATGCTCGCTAATGATTTTACATCCTTGTTGGTGCTATCTTGGGAACAATATCCGTCCTGTCCGTTTGTAAGACATTACCAAACATGAATTTGGGTAGTCCCAACTCCCAAATGTTCTTCTGATCCTCATCTTATGTGATTGTTCATTGTATTGTTCACTTCCCTTGTACACAAATTTTTTTGTTATTATTCTAGTTTGAGCAAGAAGTTAACTTTGTTGTTTAATGGATGTTATTTGGAATTATGAATTGTCTGTAAAGATGCCATATTTATGTTACATTTATCATGGGTATGTTTCATGATTTCAACTGCTCACTTTTTGGCAACATCATCTGTCATCATAAGCTCACCCTCAGACTCTTAGCTTTTTCATATATATGAATTAGTTTGATGGTGTTGCACTTGTTATTATTGCAGTTGTAAAAGCATACTATCATCTAATGCTGAGAACATAATTTTTGGTTGTGAAGATTTTGAAGGAAGAAGTGAGAGACTTGCTAGATTCTGCAACTGTTGGCAAACTTGAGGCTTGTAATGGACAAGTAGGGAAGGCGGCAATACCTGGGAAACCTCCTGTACATATACGTGAGGGTTCAAATGGTGTAATAACACTTTCTGGGTCCACTGAAATTGATGTTAGCACTCGAAAGGAAATGACTGGATGTCTAGAGCAAGGTTCATCGAATCGTGCAACTGGAAGCACAAACATGAACAACCAGTCAAGGTTAGGACCATATGCTATGCTATGTTCTCGAAAACTAAAGTGCCTTTTAAATTTAATCTGGTCCTTCTTGAATACTTCTTGTATTACTTTGCTAATTTTTCACAGGATCTTTTTGTATCAGTACCATATATAAATGTCATACTATTAAAAACGAATTTTAGCACAATCCTGCCCATTTGGTGTTCCTGATTCTTCTTTCTTCTGAAAGAAAAGTAGAACTTCTATTGATTACTGAAAGTTAAACATCCAAATTTTGGTATCGACTGCCAGCCAAAAACAACACCCCACGAGAATACATTGTTTTGCCCCCTTCCCCCAGCTAGCTAGTCTATGCTATGCGCCATTACATTGCATTCTCTGGACAAATGTAGGAAGCTGTTTATGTTGACCTCACTAGCCAACATCATAATGTCTTTGTACAAACACTTCAGGTACCAAGGTACCTGATCGATTTTGCCCAAAAAGTTTGTCCATTCCAATGAGTCAGTATGGTGCACAATATTCTGCTAGCCTTCCTCCTTGATCCTGTATGGTGCTCCCCGAATGGCCATGCTTTCTGCTTGAATGGGGCTGTTAGCCTTGACTCCAGCACTCCCTGCTGCCACCAGCTAACATTTGCCGTTTTTGGCAACACAACCTGTAAACGCAGCAGCCAAAGGAGGACTAAAAGAGTCATCACATTCGATTATTAGGCACTGCCTAATGTTACATTCATGTCTCCTAAAAGGGACTGAAGAAGATCACCCCTCAGAGTTCAGCTGGGCCCTTAAGAAATCATAAGTGGTGGCTGCCACCTTCTTATAAGGGTCTCCGCCCTGACCTGGTGGTTGCGTTAGTGGCATTCATTATGGTTTCACCAAAGTTGGCACAGGGAGTTGTCAATAACTGTTTGGAATAGCTCCTCCTCTCCAGGATGGCTGGTACTACCTCTGTCCAGCCAGCTCCAGTTATACCAGTCCTCTATATCATTGATATCCAGATTAGAACATTCCCATTGTCTCACCCATAGCTGTCTAGCAAATCTGCACTCAAAAAATAAACGTATTGGAGACTCATCACAGCATTTGCGGACAGGACAGGCAATAACCTTTTGATTTGGTACTAGCTTATCCTTCTAGTTTCGTACTATTGAGAATCAAATTATTGTTGACATAGTATTGACTTTTAAATGTGAATGGAAGCAGTATGTTCTTTTCAATAAATCCATGGTAGTTTTGCTCCAAAATCGCTCAAGAACAATTAAAATATCGGGGTGGATTTGTCCCTTTCATTTCATCATCTTCAAAGATTCTTGATGCAAGAGATGCAGAAATTTCTAGTGATATAATTGAAACTGTGTGATTCTGTCAATAACATTTATGTAATTTCATCCTGGAATAGTCGTTCCCATGCCATCTTCACAATCACATTGGAGCAGATGCGCAAACTTGGCCCAATTTCCACTGCTGACAGTGCTATTGGGGATATAACTGATGATTATCTTTGTGCAAAGCTCCATTTGGTAGATCTTGCTGGATCAGAGCGTGCTAAGAGAACAGGTTCAGATGGTCTCCGATTTAAAGAAGGTACCTAACTGGGCCCTTGATGCATTATTGCCTATGATCACTTTTAGATTTATGCAAATTACTCTTGATATCATCTGCTTGCTTACTCCAGGGGTTCATATCAACAAGGGTCTCTTAGCTCTTGGCAATGTCATAAGTGCTCTTGGAGATGAGAAAAAGCGTAAAGAAGGTGCCCATGTTCCTTATCGTGATAGCAAACTTACTCGACTCTTGCAGGTTCTGTAATGTTCTTCGGTTCTTCCGATGATGCATTTAACCAATTCAACATAAGAATATGTACGCAACATGCATCTGATATCTTCATTCGGTTAATCAACATTTCTATGATGTTCATAAACTAATTTTAAGAAAATTTAGATATATGAAAATAAGAAATGAGCATTAGGTTGTTATATGCATGATCTGCAGTACCGGTCCATACCGCCCGGTACGGGCGGTATGTACCGGTCCGACAGGCTTCCGGTACGCGGACCATCGGTTACCGTTTCGACACTGTAGCAATACTGTAGCACTGCTACAGTGCTAGAGTGCTCGGCACGCCTAAATATACCGAGCGGTACACCTGGGTGTACCGCTCGGTATACTGTACCGTACCGGTACCGAGCCCAGGTCGAAACTCTGGTACGGTACGGTATTGCGGACCTTGGTTATATGTTTAGGTTTGAATGAAGCAATAATTAAACTGTAGGTAGGATATAAAATGCAGTTATTCTAGTTTGTAATCCAATCATAAAAACGATCAACCTTTATTGTAGATCATAGTTAGATACCATTTGGACCTGTAGCTAGTTTGGCTTCTCTTTGCAATAATGGTATAGACATTGTAACTCTGAGCTGATCATAAAGTTACTCAGAACTTGCTGGGCAAGCTGTCCTACATGACATATTTGTAATATGATCCTAATTTTTATTGGCACCAATAGGTACAACTGAGGCAACTTCCATGAGAAGGGAAGTTACATAGGTTGGATTGCAAAAGCAGATGCTTGGTTGTACAATAGTTTAATGAGGAAACAAGGGGAAGGTATTAGTTGGATGTTTGACTTCTGAAAATCTGAAGCCTAAATTTGATACCCATTTTAGAACAAATTGTTCAAGTTAGCAGGTGAAGTTATGGTATGAGAAGCACAAAAAACATTAATAGTTTAATTTGGTCTCCAAAAAATGATCCTAATCTCTAGTAACAGTAAGAATTTCAAAGTGCCTTCAAGTTTTAAAGTATTGTTTTGCTTCTGGATGGTATCGTACCATACCTGATCAGTATCCCAACACTCAGTATAGGTTGGTACTGCCCAGACCAAAGAGAAGGAGAAAAGAAGAGGGGAAGAGGTGAAGAGGAAGAAGAAGATGATGATGATGAAGAGGATGTGATTATGTATATCAGAGGAGTGACCCAGGGAGGCAGAGGTGATGGCCTCAATACGTTGAGGAAGTGGTGTGGCAGCAACGAGTTGAGGTGGATGCTGAGATAGCAGCGGCGGAGGTGGAAGCTGTGCGGAGGTTGAGACAGTTATCAATAACTTTTAGCTGCTGTTGAAAGCTATATCGTTGAGCTATATAGCTATCAACAACTTTTAGTTGCTGTTGAAACATATAGCTCATATTTTTGCATTTATTTTATTATTAATTTATTCAATGATACTGGATGGTACATGCCGGTATATTGTCCTAGTACCATACTCAAATCTGATAGGTTATAAAAAGTAGTATCAGACTGCGATTTAAATTCTTGGTGGAAAGAATATTTTTCCTGACAACTTCAACGTATTAATCACAAACTTCTCTGGTTAGGTCTCATTCAATATTTTCTAGTTATCACTTAATAGAAGATGCCAAAATAGGCTAACAATTAGTACATGTTGCCAATAGTTATTTGGTAATTGGTATAAAATTAACCTTCTTTTTTGTAGAATTTTTGGATTATTATTGGTAGGCTTCTTCTACATGATAATTCTCTCCCAACCTTTTTATGCTTAAACCATAATATGCTGCAGGCTTTTAGTTGTCCAATATGACACTACCACATCCGAATGGAAATAATGTTGAAGCAATAACAAGAATATTTCTAGTGGAACGTCTTTCATAATCACTAGGAAGATATTTCTTTAATAGATTGAGGGATGAATAATTCGACTCATTTACATTACAGATCATGAATGTTTGGAATCCATATTATGCAAGAAGACATTGCTTTTTCTAATTTGAGTGGAAGGGTGAACTCGTATATGTGATTTATAAAGTGTAGTCATCTTTAGTACCACTTTTGTTGCCACTTTTCTATTTGATTCTTCTCGACATTTTTTGTGCATTTGCAGTTGGGCCTTTGCCAATGGCTTTTAGTATACTCTTTTCCAAATTTTTTGTGTTGAAGCAATTCATCTTTCTGAATTTTGGAAACTTCTCTATGTAGTTTCACTGGCATTCACAAGGAAATTTCCTTCTATAACTATTTTCTACTTTAATTTTGACAGGACTCTCTTGGTGGAAATAGCAGGACTGTAATGATAGGTAACGTATCTAATAGTCCTAAGAGGTTTTCTTTAATCTGATGCTTCGCCACAAGTTATTACTGAATTGTGACTCTTGTATTGATGCGCCTTATTGGATACATTTTGTTGTTTGGAGATGGCAGGAACAATCACTTGTTTTTACTGCAGATATTATATATTCTATTGGCAGAGTGGAATGATAGGTGATTTGCCCTCCTATTGCTGAACAGATCGTGGTGCTGATATGACCCAACCCAGTGTGGACTCATCATTGACCACATTGGCACGTAAATGAAAGGACTTTTGATGTGTACCAAGCAACTACGAGAAGAGTCATTCCTCTCTATGTTGGTAGATGTCCATTTTGGTGGTTGTGCCATGTGCCACCCACAATATATTACTCTGTAAGAGGAGATAATTGTTACTAACTCATCTACCAGTAATATTGTGGGATAAGTTGGAATGGTCTTCAGCCCCTAGATTGTTATTTGTGCCCAAAAATATTCACAATCAGACAGCTTAATAATCTTGTTCCCATAAAAGGTCAGCTAGAAGGTAAGGTCCAGAACCCCTATGTGTTTTAGCCAACGTTCGTCATACCGTAGCATACCGCTCGGTATGGGCGGTTTGTACCGATCTAACAGAAGACCGATATGAATGGTACATTGGTACGCTTCCATATACCATGTGTCAGTACGCTTAGTATGGCTTGGTACATACCATACCGACAATTGGTCGGCATACCAATACGGACCGGTAAGACGAACAATGGTTTAGCTACCATTTGTTTGCCCTCTTTACTCTTGCTTCAGCTGACTTACCAAAGCATTTGAGTGACTTGTGCTGATGGCTCTAAAAATCCTTAGGTCCTTTTGCCTTGCTGGAGCTTTACATGTATCATAATTTTGTCACTTCTGTATCACTTCCAGATCAACATTCGATTCTTGATAGCAAATAACAACTCTTGTAAACCCCTGCAGCAATTGCCCAACATTTTTGTCTCTTGCATCAAGTGGTTGTCATGACATGTGGTCACCAAATAAAGACTAGTTTTCTATGTGCAAATGCATGATCTTAGATGTGTCAACTTTATGGGCTACTGGAACTACACTTTCAACTAGTGTGCATGGGAGAAATTGTTACATCTATGTCATTATGCCTAGTTGTGGGGTGTCTGTTGGTCTATGGTCATGTGGCAGAATAGAGAAGGCATTAGGGACATTTCCACCTAACCTTCATCATACTGTGATAATAGTATGATTGGTTGTTCGGAATTTGTCAATATAATCCAATGATATGATTATATCTACATACTCTTTTCTTTCTTTATGTTATGATTCAACACCTCCAGAAACAAAATGCTTGATCTGTAAAAGAGTAAGGGTTTTTTTTCTTCTGCAAATTGGAAAACAAGTATGCAGTTGCTTAGTCCCACATTGGTTGGAAGAGTTATCTTAGGCATAACAAAGTGTGAAAACAATGTATTAGCTTGCAGTGAATCACTTAACTAAACATATGACTTTTTATAGATTTTAATGACGATTTTAATGACGGCAAAAGATTCATATAGCCGACCTGAAATAGTTGAGACTTACGGCTTTATTGTTGTTGTTGTTGTTGAATCACTTGTAGTTTCTTACATGATATTGCTAAATATAGTAACTCCTTTTTTAATTTAATGTTATATCATTTTGCTAGTTAATTCCCGAACACAAGAAAAAGAGGAGTATTGCATTGCAACTGACCCTTGTTAGATTAGTATGGAATTGGTATTACGGACAGTTTACCAACTTGTGCCACATGGTATCACTTAAATAGTACATATAAAATAAGTACCAATTGTCAATAGTTCCCTATAAGGTCCAATACTGGTCCTTGGTCAGAAAATACTAATAAGTACATCTTAGTGCAATAGGAACCTTGACAAAGATAAGAATATTGAAATGAATGTCCACAATAATTACTGAAAATGATTCCAGAATAGTTAAAAGTTAGTTCTAGCCAAGGTTCGCCATACCGCGATATACTACTCGGTATGGGCGGTATGTACCGGTTTAATAGGAGACTGCTACAAGCAGTACATCGATATATCCCCATACATCATATGTCGGTGTGCTCGGTACAGTTCGATATATACCATACCAACAGTTGGTCGGTATACCAGTATGGACTGGAAAGGCGAACCATGGTTCTAACAACTCATAAAAGAGGAAAACCTTTCAAAAAGGTCTGGAGTTGAATTGGAATGGAAGGTGAGGCAGTTCAAATTAGAGATTGAAGGGGTGAGAGAGAGGACTTGATTACAAATAATTAACAAAGAAAGTGATGATCCTCAAATTGTGCAGGTATTGCCATAAATGATAGGGAAGGATCCATGTACCTGATACTGTATAGTTTGGAACTGCTTATTGTTTGTTGTTGAGTATATTGGTAAAATAACACATCATATCTTTCATATCACATTATCATTTTTACATGATGATTGCAATGCACATGAACATCATCTAAAGAATATTAGTTTGTAGCATCAGATCTTTCTCCTATGATTCTAAAGCTGAGGATTCTAATTTCTGTTGTCTTTAATTCTTCCAGCCTGTATCAGCCCAGCTGATATCAATGCAGAGGAAACACTCAACACATTGAAGTATGCTAACCGTGCTCGCAATATTGAGAATAAGCCCATTGTGAGATTATGACTTTGGTGATATCTTGCAGAGATCATTATCCTTTGTTAGAAATGAGATTCGTTTTTCTCTGCATGCAAGTGCTTTCCTTATCTTGTGAATTCTTACCAGGTCAACAGGAACCCAATATCAGATGAGATTCTAAGGATGCACCAACATATCGAATACTTGCAAGCAGAGCTAGCCTGTTCTCGTGGTGTAGGAACTGAATCTGATGAAGTCCAGGTAACATTTTCCTTCTGCTGAGCGTTCATTACCATTGGTCACTAATTGGCCCCTTAGACATAAGCATACAATGACTTGCATAGTGTCACTATAGTTGATTCTCTTTCATGTTATATTGGATTGTTCATGGACCATAAGCTTGAATTTAGAATGTTTCCTGAAAAAAGGCTCGAGAGAGGTTTTAGGCCGTCAAGTTGATTGTCATCCCTTTGAGCAAGCACCCGCATGACCGTTCCAAAAAGATAAGTGCAATTGCCTAGTAGGACATCTAAGTACAAGACAATGCGACAAATGAGCAGATTCCTTCTGTGGATCAACCAGCCATATTTTGGCCTCTGTGCTTGTCTTTATATTATGCTTGTTATAACATTATATAAGTATTTTTTGATGTTCTCTCTATAAGCTCTGTGTGCTTTTGTTCTGTAGACTCTTAAAGAGAGAATCTCTTGGCTGGAAGCTACCAATGAAGATCTTTGTAGGAAACTCTGCGAGTACCACGGTCAACAAGCTAGTGAGCATTTCGAAAGAGATTTTCAAGTATATGAGCCAGAACCTTGCTCTTTTTACCTTTTTACCCTTTAAATTTGGCTTATTAGCAACTGATTATACTCTGACTGAGTGGGGTCAATAATCTTTCAATTGTGGAGTTTTGTCAATTTGATAAATGGGATAATGGCATTCTTAATTATGGTTTCAGAAAGGTAGAACCTGCTTTGTGAAAGCAGAAGGGCTGAAGAGGAGCTTGCAAAGCACAGAAAGCTTAAATTTCCAGCTGGCTAAGAACCTCGGAGGCAATTCTTTTCACACACTTTGTGATGACAGTCTTAACTCTTCACTATTTTGCAATCCTATTATATATTCTTAAATATTTATTGTGTTCTACAACTTCATAACCTAAATGTCGCTGTGCCAGCAGGTGATAGTTCGAAGGAATTTGATGAAGAAATAGCCAAAGAATGGGAATACGAAATGTTGCAAGACTCCATGGGCAAGGAGTTGAATGAGTTAAATAGGCAACTGGAGCAGAAAGAGGTGATACAAACTTCCATTAAATCTTGTAATAATGCTTGCTTTCTTGTCGATTCTAAAGAAACTTGTGTACAAGTTATAGTAGTCCCTGTCATGTATTACTAGATTATTTATGTATGCTTATATAGTATGCATGTGTCAAAATTTATCACTCAGAATCTCAGATTATAGAATTAAATGTTCATCTGATAAGATTGCAGAAAGAATTTGCAACCAAATGGTTGTGTTTCTTTATAAATATAAATGCAACAACCTTTCTTTTTTAGCAAAAAAAGAAAAAATGGTTTCTGTTTATGTACTTTAAGAAACATCTTTGTGAGCCTTAGATATGTGGGTGAATGATGTTTCAAGTGGTTTGATATGGCCGTGTAGATGCTAGTAGAGTCAGCCGTCAAGGTTTTACAAATCAGCTTTGTTTTGGTTTTAGACAGGTTTAAAGTTATCCTTTTCAAGCATTTTCAGTTTTCCCACTTGCAATTTCATGTTTTTCAGTTATTCAAATAAAAAATTCAGAGAAAAAGTCAATGCTTCATGCTTAAACATTTTGACTAATCTGAATTTTGAATTATAGTTTGTTAGATTGGTGCTGAAATAAGCATGATTTCAGTAACTAGAGTGCTTAATAATGTTTTCGGAAAAGAAAAACACATTTTTAAAAATGTGTCATTTTGAATTCTCAATTGAGGTTTTGAATCTCGGTTTAGTACCAATGTTGGCTCTTGGATGGATTGATATGACACTGGTACGGTTGGACATTCCATATGTCGGTACCCCCTGGTCGCTTGGCATGGATTCACCTAAAGAAGGGGAGAAAAGGTCGGGGAGAAGACATACATGGAGGTGGAAGAGGAGGTAGTAGTGGTGATACGTACCGGTAGGAGGAGGCAATGGCAATGCAGGTGGGAAGAGGAGGAGAAAAAAGGAGAGAGAGAGAGAGAGCTTGATGGGTTAATTGGCCTATCAACTTTGTTTGGCCCAAACCACTGGCCAAAATACTTAAGCTAAGGTTGATAATAATATTATGCTCATCAGATCCTTATAAGTCAATCTTAGTCTTGCTCACTTCTGATGTGGGACTAATCAGAATGTTTTAATCTTACCTACTCAAGGACTTGATATCCTTGTCAAGGCTCAGCATAGCCCAAATCAAATCCTAGCATGGTGCATGTGAGGCATAGCCTAATGGTGGCTCCACGCTGTGACGAGTCCTTTGATTTCATCCACGAGTAGCACTTTCCTACTCGAGCTCCCTCACCATGCTCAAATACTAGGTCAACTCTGACATCAAATGTCACAATCCGGGCCTGATGGGCTAACTGGCCTATCAACTTCGTTTGGCCCAAACCACTAGCCCAAACACTTAGTGCTTTCAGATAAGAGCTCATTCCTCAAACGGTATAAAAGACCAGCAAGGTTCTCCAGAAATTTTCTTGCTAGCTGCTGTCTTTCAGTTTTGATTACTATTGGGCTGTTCCATCCATGTGTAGCTTAACTAAGACATAAGGATGGGTGGAGTCAATATTGAATTATTGACAACATGATTTTGTTTGTGATTTTCTTTTTCTTTCTTGTATATCGATTTCAATCTCTAACTTGTATCAAATATGTTTTAGCTTCCTCTATCAAATGTTCATTTGGATAATTCAGTACAATTCAACAATTTCTTGAGTTCTCTATATAAAGAGTGTCTAGCTGACAACTTTTTTTATGTCTGCAGTCTGAGATGAAAACTTTTGGGGGATGTGACACTCTTGTTCTCAAGCAACACTTTGGAAAGAAGCTCATGGAGCTTGAGGAAGAAAAAAGAACAGTGCAGGTTGATTAGATTTTCTTCAGTGCAACATACACAGATTTTTGAGTTTCTGCTTTTCTTTATCCATGCAACTAATGAGGAGTATTTCAGCAAGAGAGAGACAGGCTGTTATCTGAAGTGGAAAACCTTTCTGCTAACTCTGATGGACAAATGCACAAATTGCCAGATGACTACCTGCAGAAATTAAAGACCCTAGAAGCACAGGTGACTTTTTTTTCCTTGATTTTTTACCATAGGATTTTTAATAGCTTTTCAGCCAAACTATATTATATTTCTTTTTTTTTATCCCATTTTCTAGACTTCATTTTTGCCAAATTATTCTTACAGATTATAAATCTCAAGAAGAAACAAGAGAACCAAGTTCAACTTCTAAAGCAAAAGCAAAGGAGTGATGAAGCAGCAAAGAAGCTGCAAGATGAAATACAATTCATTAAGGCTCAGAAGGTTGTTCTTTCAACTAAATATCTTCTATCACCATTCAAATCCATTCTGGTTCTTTTGTTTGGCACTGATACTGTTTCATTCTGCAGGTTCAATTGCAACACAAGATAAAACAAGAGGCAGAACAGTTTCGGCAGTGGAAGGCTTCTCGTGAGAAGGAACTTCTACAGGTATTTTTGCAGTGGCATGCATTATGCTCTTTAGGATTCGTGTTAGTAAAGCATAGAAAATCTATTAAATTGTTTTAGTTGCAGCATATCTCATTTAAGTTATCTATTTTTCCTTTTGTTGGAAGTTGGAACTACATTCTTCTACTTTATCATTCGTAAGAAAACATTACTCTTATCAGACCTAAAACACCACTATGTTGTCATGCATTTGGATGTTAACTTTTATCATGATATTGCTTTATTTAAAGGAAACATCAACTTGCATAGCATAAGGAAAATTTTCTTTTGGATAGTATGCCAACAAATAGCCTAAATTTATACATCCTTTTCTAGTCATCTAGAACAATCAATTAGCTTGGCGCTCATGTTATTGCATTTTTTCTCATGCATTATAAATTCATAATCTAACCTTTTGTTATAAAAGTAAGTTATTTGTGTCTTTTAGGTTATTACATTCTTCTGTATAATTTTTTCTGGATTATAAATTTGAGTTTCATTTTGATGCACTGGCTCAATCAGTTAAGGAAAGAGGGAAGGAGAAATGAGTATGAACGTCGGAAACTGCAAGCATTAAATCAGCGACAAAAAATGGTAGAATGTTTCTCTGAAGGGAGTCCTTTGTATGCTTTTTTTTCTTCTTAAGTTCATGCTAAGATTGAAGTTTGATTAGTTATGTTTTAATATACTGAGATATTGTTCAGTGTTAGCGTGTCTGCATGTGGATTTTATGTAGTTCTATTCTTCTGTTCTAAGATATACTGTGTGGCTATTATATCTGCTCTACTCATAAAGTGAATTTACTGGTTCATTTTAAAGGATGGAGCTTACAATTGTTAGTCATACTACCAGCTCTTTGGATATTGGTCTTTTTTACAATTAGTTGTCAAATCATGTCCAACAGATATGCAATATAATAAGCTGAACAGTGGGTTGACTTGAGAAAAACATGATGTTTAAGCTCTCAAAATGTATAGTGCATTTAGGAGGAAAAAGAAGATTCTTCGTAATATTTTTTTCAAATGGACAAGGTGGTAGATCTTCCTAATTTCACATTGTTGTTGATGTTTAAGCTTTCAAACCCTTTGATGTCTATAATACAACATGACACATACATTTGTTTGGTTCTTAAGTAAATAATTTTATAGATGCATTCAACAAAAAAAAGTTCATTTTTTATTACTGAATGCACCCTTCACAGAACATGGTGCAAACTCTGATAATTCAATTGCTGGTTGATTATAGTTCTTATATATTAGCCATGATGTTGTTGAACTTCTCTATTAATAGCCTTCCACTTGTATTTGATTGTATTGTGATTATTTTTTTACCAATAAGAAATTGGATCATCTACTCATTCTTTTTCTTATTACTGGGCATATTCATCTTGATCTGCATATTCATTGAAAACATTGCTACAATTATTTTTTTGCAATCGGAGCAGTTTGTATGATATTCATTCAGGTAATTTTTCATTCCTGCAGGTTCTTCAGAGGAAGACAGAAGAGGCTGCAATGGCTACCAAGAAGTTGAAAGAGTTGCTAGAAGCTCGAAAATCCTCAGCACGAGAAAACCCTGGTATATGAATTTTGAATTTACCTTGCAACCTGCACAAAACTTCTATTCTTAGTCATTCTTATATTTTCCAGTCATTGCTATTGGTAATTCAGCAATAATTCAGGTACGTGATTCAGATCTTTACCTACATTCATTTAATTCAGTCTATAATTATAAATACAGTTAGAACATAAAGACCCGGATCTTAAACTTCAGATCAATGAGAAGTCCTTGCAACAGTGGCTTGATCATGAGGTTGAAGTTTTGGTACATATGCATGAAGTTAGGGATGAATATGAGAAACAATGTCAAATGTATGTAAATGGATGCTATTTTTATCTTTTAATTCCACTTTTGTAGCATGTTATTTTTCCTGATCAAATCCTTTAGCCTTTCTTCAGGAGATCGACCTTGGCAGAGGAGCTTTCTTTTTTTAAGCAAGAGGAAGCTTTGTCTGGGAGTGCTAGTCCTCCAAGAGGAAAGAACGGAAGTTCTAGGTAGATAATTTTTAGGCCTTATAGCATTTAATATACATGTATATGGTATCCTTCTATAGTAACAATAGGAATAATTTATTTGAGAAATTGGTGATCTAGTTCTCTATATTAATATTTTCATCCTTATCAGGTTATCGTCTATGACCCCTAATGCACGATTAGCGAGAATTGCTTCACTAGAGAACATGGTGACCATCTCATCGAATACACTTATAGCAATGGCTTCCCAGCTTTCGGAGGCGGAGGAACGTGAACATACATTTGCAGGGCGTGGAAGGTGGAACCAATTGCGGTCCATAGGAGATGCAAAGTGCCTGCTCCAGTACATGTTTAATGTTGCTGCAGATGCAAGGTTGTTATATTATATTTAACTAGCAATGCAAATCATGATTTTTTTTTTATTCGAGTGATCTATTGAACAGAGAGTATCATCTGAATCTGAAAACTTTTGGTTTTTGTTAAGTTAAAAAATCAGGTAAATAAATGGAAAATGCTGGCTAAACTTAAGAAAAAAAAACACTTAATTGACGTCTATGTTAATTTCATAGGATGAATTTAACAGTGTGATATTGATTTCATTTGTGGAAACAGATGCCAACTAAGGGAGAAGGAACTTCATATCAAAGAACTAAAAGAGCAATTGAATGAGCTCATCGGTCTTCTTCGACACAGTGAAGCACAGAGAAAAGAAATGGAGAAAGAGCAAAAATTGAGAGAGCATGCTATTGCAATTGCACTAGCCACATCATCTCCGGTAAGATCATATTGATGTTTGGTGACACCATAATAGCACAACCTTAAAAGATCTAGTGTTGCAACTAAGGTTGTGACCATATATCCTGGATTATGAACTATGAAAAGATGACCAAGGCCTGAAGGTGAATTGAATGGTAGACATTGAACTTGTCAATCCAATACGAGGACCTGTCTACCTAATATTTTTTTGTTCAGATTAAGATCAATTATTAGATTTGTGCACACTATAGGGCGATATTGTTTCACACCCAATTCTACAGCATTAATGGATCCAATATGAGGATCCAAGCTTAGAATGTTGAGTTGGATTATGATACGGATGTCTGATTATCAGTAGGTCCCATTGTCATCCTTTTCTAAGAGTGGTTCAACAAATATATTGTGTGCTTTCAGGAGAAACTTTTCATGTTTAATTGCAGACTGTATTAGTTTTTTTAGGCAATGGTTCGTCAATGCATAGTGGTAGCGATATCTAATCTCTCAATACACAAAGTTGCAATATCTAATCTCTGTAACTTCTTGGTTTATTCATTTCCAGATGAATTCAAATGGTTCACTGAAGCATTGCATAGATGAAACGGGAACCCCTCTGTCTCCTATAGCAGTTCCAGCACAGAAACAACTGAAGTACACTGCTGGCATCGTAAGTAGCCCCGGCAATGGGACTGCAGCATTTAACAATCACCCAATGAAGAAGGTACACACACACTCACTGCTCTTGATAGAGTTGCAGCCTTGGATTGTTTTGGTTAATAAAAAGGTTTTTATTTTTGACATCATCAGATGGTCCCGATCGGGCATTTATCGATGGGGAAGAAACTGGCAGTCATAGCACAAGGAGGAAAGCTTTGGAGATGGAAAAGAAGTCATCATCAGTGGTTGCTGCAATTCAAGTGGAAATGGCAGAAACCATGGAGATTGTCCGAGTGGATCCGTCATAGTGATGAAACACTAACGAGGGCTACGAGGCCTAGAACCCATCATCCTCTTCGGAATATAATGTGATACAAAAGAGCACAATTAATGTCAGAACCAAATCAACCCATAACAACAGCACAATTAATTCTCGAGTTTTCCACCTACCTAACAACAAAATAGTGAGTTTTCCACCTAATATCTTTATTGGCCTGGAACATGAAGATTTTTATTGGCCAGGATCTTGAGCTGAATTGACAGATGAAGTTGGAGTTGGTTGTGATGGGGGTGATTTTTGTTTAGAAAGTATTTTTTTGTTTTGTATGTTTCTTCGTGTAAGCGCATACATTTGATTACAGTGTTTTATGTCTGATATCCATGATATACCAATAATTAATTGTGGAGTTTCTTTTTATCTATAAAATACTTGCTATTATTACATACACTTCAATTGGCAACACCCAAAGTAAGTTGTAGAAATGCATAAGCATAGATAGATAAGACGATCCAAAGCGGGCACAAATAAACATAAACATGATGGCACGAGCTGCACATACAACCTTATCTATCATTCAAACAATACGCCGTGAGCCAGTCCATAAGAGAGAAGATCCACCACGAACGTAACACTTTTGCAGTGAGAAGTAACTTGTCTTAATAACAGCAGCAGCAGCAGCTGCAGCTGCTTGTTGACTGGCGGCTACTACACTGGAACTCGCTTGCCTCTGTAGCGCTCAAGTAACTGCAGATGTAGCCAGACATAATTTAATTAACATGTTACAAATTTACCTACAACAAATTTGGATCGCACATTCTCACCGATGTCACAAAAGGCTGTTGGAACAGCCAGCCAAAGATGGGGATCCTCTGTAAAAATACTGCAACGGTTGGCCAAAAGCCACTGAGAAGTTAACCCAAGTCAGCAATCAGCACAATCGAAATTTCAAAGGTAAACACCAACATTAGTAGTAATCACTAACTTCAGTTAAGGTGGCTAAATATATAAAGAAGTTGACATGTCAAATATGATAACGTCATCATTTGTAATGCGTTCCAAAACACAGCCTTCTGCCAAACGGACCACAGAAGAAGAAGAAGAAGAAGAAAAAACATTAACCTCTGTACCAACAAATAGGCACTGACCTGAAGAGGACAATGAAGCCATATGACTCCACGATCATGCCAATGATTGGCCATCCAATCAGGACCAGGAAGAAGCCAGCGCCAAAGGATATGGTACCCTGCCAAATAAGCAAGAAATGATCCTAATCAAACAGCTCCATACAGCATGGTGGACCAGTCTATATCAACGAGTAAAACCTTGTAGTTCTTAGGCTTGGTGAAGAACTGCATCGTGGACTTGAGACCAATTGTCAACATTAGACCTGACAGGAAGAGAATCTGAGGAATATGCAACCAGAAAACAAACAGTTAAATGCATTAATTTCATAGGAAAAGCAAGACCAAAACATTTAATGCAGTGAAACAGGATGAATACGAAAAGAACTCACATTCCCCATTGCTAAAAGTCCCTTGTCAAAGAAGAAAATGATTCCCAAGAATGAGAAAAATACACCGAAACCCGTCAAGCCTAGCCCAATCTCTGATTAGACGGACTCAAGGTTAGAATATTAGAACAATGAGATCATAAAAATTGAGAACCTACTAAGTAATGACAAAAAATAGCACTAATGGCATCAGACTACCTAGATAACAAATCATAAATAATGAAATTGAATGTAAATCCTTGTTACGGAACAGAGACATAAAGTATGGCATAAGAAACACGGATTGCTTGTCTACTAGTGACTGCAAAGGCCAATAACCAGCACTAGTCAATGAACAAGGGCCAAATCACTTGCATAGAGAAGTGGCAGCAGAAATGTTAAAACAACCTCTAAATGTTACAACCTGACCTTGTAACTGAATTTCAAGAAAGAAAAAAACTCTAATTTGAATTTCAACCAACATGTCTAGGATCTTAATGAAGAATTAAATTCCTAAATGATACATATGTTAAATATTTGATTACGTTCACAACTGTTCCATTTATGGCTGCTGAAGAACCAGAGAGTATTGATGGTACTAAGCTAGTCTATGAGGAGCACTATAATCAAAGTGAATCTTACTAGAATTTGAATTTCAGCCAACATGTCTAGACTATAGTGCTCCTCAGCCAATATGAGGAGCACTATAACCAGAGAATTTGAATTTCAGCCAACATGTCTAGAATCTTATTAAATAAAAAAGGTCTACCATGAAATAGATCTCAGGATGCAGAGCAAAGTAGCATAAACATGGTAATCAAACATCACCCGAGCCCAGGCGTCGGGCGCTTCGGGTGAGCGCCTAGGTTAAACCAAGCGACCGAACCAGCGTTTGAGGTCTGGTTCGGTCTCCGGTGCCTTAGTTGGTTCAATCGAACCAACTAAAGCACCGATATCAGCATGACTTCCCTAGCCCTAACCCTGCTCGTCGTTCACACTACTGTCGTCGCTTCTCGCTGCCGCTGCTGCTGTCGCCACTCGCCGCTCTCGCTACTGCTGCCGCGGCTCACTGCTAATGTTGCCGCTCCCACTGTCGTCACTCACCGCTCCCACTCCCGCTGCCGCTGCTACTATTGCCACTGTCTCCGCTCGCCGCTTCCCCTCCCGCTCCCGCTGCTCGCTACTACCGTTGCCACTGTCTCTGCTCGCTGCTTCCGCTCTCGCTCCCGCTGCTCGCTGCTGCCGGTGCCACTGTCACCGCTTACCGCTCCCGCTGTCGCCGTAGCTGCCGCTCCCGCTCTTCTCAATCAACACCCTTGGTCTTCCGACTCTTCTCTTACACTCTTCGATAGTATACTGTTAGCAGTATACAGTTAACAGTATACAGTATACTGTTAACTGTATACTAATAATAGTATTTATATTTATTAGATTAATTTAATAGTATATTTTTATTTAAAATTTTAAATAATTATATTTATTAATTATATTATATATTTTTATATTTTAGCGTCTCACTTCGCTCGGGCGAGTGCCTAGCGTCTCGGACGTTTTTGGACCTTGACGCCTAGCGCTTTTTAAATCATTGTTTTACAATCAATCAAAATACACATCTCAAAAAATTTTAAGTTGCTATCAAAATGCGAAATCTTCTTTCATCACACTTCCAAAAAATTGTGATGCACAAGCCTCTTCCATGTATGAAATACTAAATGTAAACGATCTCGAGTAAATGTTTGCCTATACAAAATACACATTTATACTTTTTTTTTAATTTTCCTTGAAGTTGCATATCAGGTGGTTTATTGATCAGATGTGCTGCTTTGGCAACATAAAAGGACTTAAATCCTTCTTAAACCCTTATTTCAATATTTCCCTGCTTCATTGTTGTCAACCTTTTAACTCTCCGTACATGCACCTAGTAATCAAGATGCCAGCACCTGATAGATTTAGTTGAAGTCAGGGATGTGAATGAATCCCAGTGAATTAAATGAATTTAATCTACTCCTCCCCACCTCCCCAACAGCAAAAGAAGCAAAATAAGAGAAAAGTGATTCCTGCATCACTATGCCATCTTACAAGAATGTTTGCATAATAAAATTAAAAAATTGATAAAAAGGGGAAGGAAAACTAACTAAATTATTCTTGTACCTCAAAATGTTAATTATAAAATACTTGCTTAAGAATACATGACAGATTTCGTAATAAGCTGTATAAGGTAAACATCAAAAAGTGAATTATCTCATATTTCTTTCAGTTTTATGCTTGTAATCTACCTTATGGGTACATGTAAAGGAAAATTGACATGCATTTGGCAGAGAGATCATACTTTTTCGATCATTCATCTCGAATGAAACCATTGTGTCAAGCTAGCCAATGAACACAAAGCTGCAAAAGCAAGAGCTGACACCAAGTTATTTAATTCATCAACATCAAAGTAACAAGAAATAAAACTAAAACTTATGACATGCAAAAGAAAGAAGTGACCAGCTCAAATTGGTAATCCTGAATGGATGGTCTCTTAGGCTACATGTCATCAATAATTTTAAGACACATGATTGTTTTAGGGAGTCCACTCATGATATTTAGGATACAAAAAGTAGCAAAATGCATTTCATTTTTGCCTATGTCCCCATGGAAGAAGCCTTAAGAAATTTAAAATGTAACATGAATGCTTTTATCTGCACATCTTATTGTCCTACTGATGACATGCTAACATTTCTTAAATATAGGTATCAGGGTGATGTAATTATAAAATACCTCAAGACCTACTTGTTCCCTCACATGATATACCAACAGCAACCTACCATTCACTTATGCAGTAAGTTTTGTATGTGTTGTTAATACTTAGTGGTTAGAATTTTATGCACCTTTTGGATAAAACCTGGGACAATTCATTTATGCAAGGCCACAAAACAGGCAATAGACCATGCAGTCAAAATAGCAAATCCAACATGGTGCACATTTCACACGTTGCTTACTATTGACATCCATGACCATGGAAACAATACATCCAAAACACACCAAATTTAACACTAAAAAAAAATTCCAAACTGCCATGATGTTCTGCAAATAAGTGCTAATATCAAAAAACCGAAAAAAGAAGAAGAGCTCATATTAAAAGCAGAAGTCTAGTTTAGAATTGGTAACTAGTAAGTATATCTAGGATAAAAGCAGTCAACATATAATTCTGTTCTCTGCAGTAAGTTTGTATACATTGACCTACGTGGTTAGCTATCTAGTTCATCTACACTCATGTCCTATCGGAAGTGTAATGCCTTCGGATACGAAAAGATGATGAACTGGAGGGCTCAAATAATCGAAGGGCTAATAACACTCCATATGATCTAATTATAAAAGACTCCTATATTTACAAGATGGAGAAAATTGTGGTGGCAAGAACCAAAAGTAACAGAGAGACCAGAGACAAGTGTAGTGTGATTATAAAGTTTGAGAATATCTCTGAATCATGGAGAAAAAAAGAACAAGAACGACATTTTGCAGTGGTTTTACCGATATAAGAGACCGTACAGAGAAGCAAGAAGCAAAAATAGGTTCAGGTAATGTATAGGCTTCGTGTTATTTGCCAAGATATTAGTTCTGTCTACAACAATTCAGAGAGTGGTAACGCACTATTACCAGCAGCACAATCAAATCAGGGAAAGAAGAAAAGCAATTTAGGGTTTTCAACTTTTGCTGCATAGCTGGATTATTGGATGTCAGGAGTACCTTCCCGCGATGAAAGAATCAGGCGAAGTACCAGAAGGAATAGAGCCAAGTGTAGTGTGATTATAAAGTTAGAGAATATCTCTGAATCATGGAGGAAAAACCAACAAGAAAAACATTTTGCAGTGACTTAATTGATATAAGAGACCTTCCAGAGAAGCAAGAAGAAAAAATTGGTTCAGGTAATATATAGGCTTCGTGTTATTTGAATAGATATCAATTCTGTCTACAACAATTCAGGGAGTGGTAACGCACTATTACCAGCAGCACAAACAAATTAGGGAAAGAAGAAAAGAAATTTAGGGTTTTCAACTTTTGCCGCATAGTTGGATTATTGGACGTCAGGAGTACCTTCCCTCGATGAAAGAATCAGGCTGTGATCGCCCCTTCAATCTGGAAGGTAAACCGCAGACGAACCTAATAAAAGATCGTTAGAGAACACAGGAAAAGGAATAGAATCTTGTAACGATCGTCACAAAATCCACAGAAGAGGTACTTCATTCACCACCGACTCAAACAAAATTGGGGAACTGATCCATAAAACGAGGAATCAGCACCTGGAGCTCCCGTCTTTGTTCTCAATACAGGAATCATGGTAAATCACTAGAAAATAATTGAAATCGGAAATCGAAGAAGAAATCAAGAAATCAACAGCACGAGATCTCATGTTAAGGGCAAACCACGAAAAGAAGAAATCAAGATGTCCACGTCCGGAGATCCCATGTCTACCCTCAAGAACGAAACGAGGGTGGATCACCAAAAAGAGGGAAGGGCGACCGAGGAACAAATCGAGAAATCAACTCACAAAGATCCTATGTTTATCCTAACGAATGAAATTGCTGTGGGAGAGAAAGAGACGCACCCGAGGAACGGCCACGAAAGCCACAGAGGAAGACGAAGAAAGAGAGGGGGAGAGGGAAACCGGCGAGGGAGATGACGGAGAAAGAACAGGAGACAGAAAGAACTACGATTTAGCACACTACGCCAAGCAACCGCCTCTGGGTTTCCGTTGAAACTGCGGTTGCTTTGGGCCGTCTCCGTCTCTCCTCCTAATTCTTCCGGCCCAAATCTACTCTTATGGGCCGACCTTTATATTGAGAGGTAATTTACCCTTATATAATATATATATATATATATAACTTTCATAAATATTAAGATGAGAAGACAGATTTTTGGGGATAACAGATACTAATAATTTAACCATAATTTTTAATTGTTCCATAAATTGTGGAACCCAATGATGGAGAGAGCCTAACCTTCTCTAATTCTCATATTGTTCTCCATCAATTTGACTAACTGTGACATCTCTCAACCATCCATTGATATATTTTTCACATGCATTGTCGGCTAATTCTGATATTTTTGTACTTGAGATCAGTTTATTACCATAACCATAAAAATTCAAACATTTTTTTGCATGAAAGTACACAAGATTTCAAGGTTATACAAACCTCTCTCTTTAGTACATAACAAGCATTAATCTTCATATTCCATTCCTCAGCTCTGAAGTATACAGCTAAAACTTGCCACAAATAAACAAGATGCAAGAACAAACACATCAGCCAAGTGTGGCATTCCTCCTAAAAGATCAGGTTGACCAGCATGAAGCTTCAATTGAGTCAGTGCTGCCTCATTTACATGCAAAAGCATCTAAAAAGGATTGATGTGGAGGTGTTGTTGCTGAGATAGCTAAAAGCAAAACAAAGCGGAAATGTGGGTCCTTTGGCAGCAGAATCCTCAGATTCCATCATTCAATGTTATTTCCCTGCCCCCTATTCTTCTTCTATTGTTGTCTAATGGAAGACCGGAAACCATTCTGCTGCTGCCACTACTTGCGGTGGGAATCCTGATGATGCTGCAAAAGCGCCGATGATGATCGATTGGGATGATGGCATTGCAGTCTATAACCATTTCTGGCTGCTTCTTCACCAACCCAAATGCCTCTTTTCTTGCTTGCCATGAAGTTGTAGAGAAAGCCTCCCTCAGGCCTACCTCCATTGCTGCTGCTTGGATGCTGTATCAACAAGCCGAGTACTTTGAGATCAGCTTGTAGGGAATCAAGCAACAAAGCAACATTCAAATTTACCACAGAAAGCTCACGTGATTAGAATTAGATCGACTGAATTGCCCTGCATTCATCTGGGACGGGGTGGACGATTGACCATTCCTCTGGATCTTATGAAGAAATGGAGATTGGATATAGCCATTGCCACTACATCTCGTGTTTTCTTTTCCGTCAAGCTGCTTAAGTTTGTCATCGAACTGGCAGGAACAGATTCCAGCATTAGCTAGCGCAAACAAGCAGCACGACTATGCGGGATGAGAGTTATACCTTCGATCGGGTATTGAGATTGGCCATCGGTTCAAGACTATCACCTCTGGAACCTGACCTCCCCAAACTAAGATCAAGATTGTGTTCAAGCTGGCCAGCTGATGAAGTTTTTGTTCATACAATTAGAAATGCAACGCCTTTGCAAACAGACGATCAAGGGAAGCAAAATAGCTCTAAATAACTCACTGGATGTGTGCAGCTCTTCAGCATAGATGCTAGGATCAAAGTTTGTCATTGTGTCCTTTCCGTTACATTTGATTGCGGCCTTATCATAAGCCCTGATATCTCAACGAAGCTTATTAGAACACTCCATGATCTACTCAACCGGCAGATACGAAGTAGTGAGATTTCGATATATACCTAGCAGCTTCAACTTCAGTGTCGAAAAGACCTAGATAGACGTATCTGAGAGCACAGACAAAGAAATCCTATGAGAACAATCGATGCTTTTAAACCAGAGAAACCATAGCAGAATGATTCACAACACCATTAGTCTATAAACATATGAACTCCAAACATCTACCGGCAAGAAAGGCCAGAAGTATATATACTTTTTACCCAGTAACTGGCCCATTCTGGCCTCCCACTTTCCACATTTGTGCAAAGTCACTCCCCTGTACTTGGAGCTTCCTCTAGGATAGCTGGTGCTTTGGCGTCGAAGAACATGAACAAACTCCTCCTTTGTGAGATTGCTCATCTGCCACCAGCCAGGGATATGGTTAAGTTCGAGTTCATCCTCGTATCTAGTGGCAAGAAATTAGGAGCGAAAAGAAGACGACAACAAGGAAAACGTTGCTGCATGACTAGCCATCTCGGCATGCCCTCTCGTGTATAACCTGCTCTAGATCACCCTTATAATCATCCAGATCAAAATTAATATCAGCATCTAGTCCACGGAACTTGATCGCAGCTCGGTCATAAGCCCTGCGTCAAGATCTCTTTAGCTCAGTGATCTTAACACGAAGAGTCTATCAACTAAATCATAAGAAGTAAAAGCATACAGATCAAACCTTGCTGCGGCATGTGCGGTGTCAAATCCACCTGCAGCCCCAAAATAAGCAGCAACCAGTCAACTACTCTCAACAATTATGATGATACGGGTATTGAACCATTCGATCTAAGCCGTTTCGATCACAAATCAAGAAACAAAAGTAAACCTTTCAATCGCTTCATACGTACCCAGATAAACTTGTTTTCCGCAATCCCTGCACATCAATGAGAGAAGCCAGATTGACATGATACGAAGGAAGAAGCCAAATGAGGCCAAATGGTTGAATCAAATGCGAAAGATCCAATCTTTTTAAGGTTACGAGAAAGGGGGGAAGAAGAAGGAGAACAAAAGGTAGCAGCAGAGACGGCTAACCATATATGGGACTCCCACCGTCCCGTCCTCCGGTAGAAGGTGACACCCCGGAACTGAGAGCTCCTCGACCTCGGCCCCCTCCGGGTTCTCTTGGCGGCCTGCAGCTCGTCGGTCATTCCACCGACCACCACCACCGGCTCCGGCGACGTGCTGACGCCAGCCCAGTGGGCGCGCGGCGACGGCGTCGTCGTCACCCCTTTTGCATCACCCTCGGGAAAGAATTGGCGGGTCACGACGCCCGGCTCGCGCTCGGCGGCAGGATTTCCGTCGCGGCTGCTGGAGATGGAGAATCCAAAGATCTTCCTGGCGCCCGGAACGGGCTCCCCCTCGTCGGAGACCTCGACGACGACGTCGTAGGAGACAGAACCATCGTTTTCGGCCTCGGCCGAGCCGGTTCTCGTAGCCTCCCCCTTCTCCTCCTCTACGGTGGCGGCGGAGGCCGTGGGAGAGGAACCGTCCTCCTCGGCGACTGCCTCGTTCAGGTTCCACTCGCTTCCCATCCAAAGGCCGGAGCTTTTGCGATTCGTCTTGATCAAAATCGCAACTCTGTCCCCTTCCAGCTAACAAAAATCGAATCTTTATTCCCCTTTCTCTTTATCTCTACCGATCTCCTTGTTTATGCTTCCTTCTCCCCAAATCGAAACATAGTTCAGGGGAGAAGACAGCAGGGAAAGAGGGGTTCGATGCCCAAAGGCAACAGCTTTACCAAACTATATTGCCACCTAAAGATCGGCACCTACCAGGAAGAATCTAAAGAGGAGCAGCAATCACTCTAGTTTGCTTGCGTTTGATAGGGAACCGGAGGGAAACCTTGGCGACCGATCTCCTTTAGGATCCTACCAATTGCTCCCTGCTCTCACATCCCACCATCGAACTCCGTGTGTTTCAACCCACCCATTTATGATCCCCGTTGGTAGCTGCTGTTCTGGTCACTTCACCGGCACTCAACAGCTCCACGCCACGCTTTTTCTCTGTGATGATGGAAACGGGAAAAAGGACGGTAGGAATCGTCACTTCATTGCTTTTACCATCGCACATTAACCGAATCGAAAAGCACAATACATGTGTCTCCTCCCGGAAAGAGGTCATCTCGGTTGCGGGAAAGCGACTTGCGACCTTTACCCTTTCTGTAGCCTCTTAAACGTGACAATGTCAGAGATCAAACCGTGAATTTGATCGAGTCGTGTGCATCTGATCCAAAATGTCAGATGCTTACTGCGATTCACCGATAACACAAGGATCACATGTGAGGCAGAGAATTCGAACTCCGGACTGCGTGATATGTAGAAATCGATCACTGTGCTCTCGTTTCTGAACATAGAAATCGCCTCGCACGCTTCTTCTGCAAATTGCTTCATCGATAGTATAACGCTCGCTGAACAGGGCATGGTAGAGAGCTTTGTTTGTAAGCTCTACACTAGCATTAAACTTTGCTGATGAAGGGAAGGGATCACTTGAATTCCACGCTATTCCCATGCCTGCTTTGGCATTACGCGGTAGAAGAAAGAGTCGTAATCTTTTGGTGGACTGACTGTTCATGATCTGCACCGGCAAACATCTATCGGAAGACGGAAAGGGATCAAAGGGGGGAAAGAGGGAAGTGCTTCCATAAGAGTCCAATCCAAGAGTACAGGCAGTGGGTCAAGCTTCCTCTTCGGAACAAGGTAAAGATGGCCCGTCGCCATTAGATGCCGCACCTCGTATTCAATGCCAGCCAGGAAGGAAAGCGAGAGATGCGAAGGAAAAGGCTCCGAGGAGAAAGACGACGAGCACCAGCCCAGCGGCAGCCCTGAGGGAGCATCACCTTTTGATGATGGTGATGATGATGATGCTAATTCCATCGTGTTGCATTCTGCTCCGACTTTGCCCAATAATGGAAGTGGGACGAGGGTGACATTTCTTATCGAGAATAACCACACTCGTATTCGATTATTACCGCAAGGATGGGATGATTGAAAGAACAAACCGCTCGGAATGCTTCTATTCTTGGTTTCAAGGACACCGGAACGAGCAAAGACACCATTTCTTCATGCACATCCAAACAAGTAAATCCCAAGTGTTTGTGGCGCATCAAATAGGTTCACCAATGGATGGTTCTAAAATCCAACCTTTCTCTGGATTGCCCACCAAGACAAAGAGCAGGCAAATGAGGTCTTCTCGCTTCATATTTTGATTTTGGCTTTGACTTTACGGCTCAGCTCGGACAAAACAGCACTCGCATCTTAAGCTTCATCCAGCAGCGAAGTGATCCCATCCTTGTGAATATAAACTGAAATCTCTTCCTCGGTACGCCATGGCGACCGAAGGGAAGCTATAAAGCCTAAGCTTCACTGCTCCATCCACAAAAGGGGCGAGACAGAAGAGCGAGCGACTCCTTGTGGAAAAAGGCTTAATCATTGTGGAACCCAATGGTGGCTGTGTTGATGCGTGTACAAAAACATATATTTGCGGATCGAAGACAGCGGCGGTCGGCTTCTGCTCCCTCTTAAATTTAGTTGGTGGGCTGCTGCGTGCGGCTTGCAGAAAGACATCATCGTCGATCGAATCGAGTCACTGTAAATTTAGCTATGGCTTGTTTTGCAAGGGAAGGCCATAAATTCATTACAAATTTAGCTTTCATGGATTCAGATTCTGTCGCGTTCTTCGGTCCTTCGCTGTCTTTCTATGATTTAAAAACGAGCATCCGAGCACAAAAATTAGAACTTTGAATAATTAAAATAATTTTTTTGTTTATCATAAAAGAATAGTTTGATGGATTCGCGAGTTACTGCTAGGAATCGAGAGCAATTTCGATCGGAGCAGGTAGGAGTCATCGCATCGACAACGGCACCGACGTCGACGACTCCTACCTGCTCCGTTGTAGTCTTTGGGACGGAGACGACAAGATAAGGCTGCTCACGCTCGGGAGAGCTTCGAAGCAGTGATCCGCCCGTCCCGGTCTGCTTTAAGATCCGCGCTTAATCAGATCAGCGAATACTGTCCACCGCCTTCTTTCTCTCTCTCTCTCTCTCTCTCCGAACCGCCGCCCGCGCCGAGCCTGCATAAACATTTCCGTACGAAGCAGCGGATGGGAGTGGCGATTTGGAGCTGCGGCGGTGCCGCTGTATTCGCCTCCGCACTCCTCCCAGGAAGGCGTTCCCACGGATCGCGTCTCGCTCCCACCGAGCTCCCCTTCGCCTCTGCTTCCTCCTGCCCATTACCTTTCCTCAGCGGTCCCGCGATCCCCTTCTCTCCGGCGCCGATGCCGTCTTCCCGTGCTCAGCTGCGCCTGCTCCGCCTCCGCGTCCAGGCATCCGCCGGAGTGGTGCTGCAGGACGCCGCCGCCACGACGTTCTGCTTCGCCGGTGCCTACTCCCTCGTCCTCGTCTTCGATACTCTCGCGGAGCGCAACATCATCCAAAAGGTCGCATCTTTTTACCCTATTCCTCAAGAACATGTCGATAAGACACTTTGTTCGAGCTTGCGTTTTTCTTTGGAGTGCTTCTACGAATTGAAGAGATGGTGATGAACAGGAAGGAAGGAGTCCTCTTTAGGCAAATTCTTCATACGAATATCTAGTGTTTTTGGTAGTATTGATGGGGCTAAGTCGGTAAACCATCCAGTGGGCTTAGTTGTCCAAACGTTTCTGCATCTAAACAGCATGGAAGATTGCTTGTCCTTTTAACCTGCATAGTTCTTGGCAGGAACAGTCCCCTTTAATTGATTGGGTCTATATCCTTGCACTTCCTCCATACAGTCAGATTTCGTGCTCGTAAATTTGTTGGCATAATCATTTTCCCAGACTGTAACAGCTCCAGGGTCTGGCATTTTCTTCCCTTAAACAGTTCAATGTGTAACTTGCTTGTAGATTCTTCCCCTTGAAAGCATTTACCTGAGTGGATGCGATGGTCCATGCAGCCTGTTCAAGTGACAAAGACAGACCACCGACTGGAAGCTTTTGATGAAATGATTACCTGCAATTTGAAGCTCTGTTTGCAGTAACTGACCTCTTGCCTCACATGTCTGTGTTACCACAATTTGAAATCTGAGGACAGACTAGGAAGGTGATGTGTGAGGCCTGATTGATTCTCTTACTTGAAGATATGGTTAACAGATCTAGTCCTAACTCAGTTCAACTTCTCATAATAGCTTGGCCAAGCTCATAATCAGTGTGGTTGGGACCAAAATGAATTTTCTGTGAGGGATGGATGCTCATCCTTTAGGTTTCTATATGCAGTCACCACCCGATGCAGTAAAACTTGGGTTTCCCTCTAGGTTAGATGTTTATGCTGAGATCTCAACTTCTCTTAACTGTCTGCCTACCTACCTTATGAGTTCGATTTCCGCATTCCTAGTTTCGTGCATTAGCATGGTGTTCATCTTTCATATTTCCATATTATGAGTTGATATATTACAGATGACGACGATTACGATGATGATACAAACCTTTTGGTTTGTATATATTATGAGATGATGACGATTACGACGATTACGATTATGATGATGATGATATAAACCTTTTGGTTCATCCTTGTACCATCGATCAAATAGAAAAAGAAAAAGAGGATAGATAAAATATTGCTCATCCGATTAGCTCACAACAATAATCACGCAAGACACTAGAAGAAGAAATGAAACAGCGTATCAGTTAGTTCTGCTACCTTAGATAACATGTTGTGAGGCCTTGTTAATATGCGAAGCATCTGATTCTTGAACTTGCAGCAGAGCTTGAGCAGAAAAGCTGTGCATGTACTGTCTGGGCTCCTATACTTGGCCACTTGGCCATTTTTCAGGTAAGAGATCGGTCTCGTTCCATTTTCTGCCTGCGATGTTTTCTTACTAGTTGTTGTTTTCATATTCATTTGTCCAATGTCAGGTCTGTGATTGCGTTAACCCAATCAATTTGCAGCTCTTCGATGGTGGCACGATATTTTGCAGCAGTTGTTCCTCTCTTGAACTGTATTAGGCTTTTATGTTATGGCCTTCGTCTTCTTACCGACGAAGGTGTAGTCAAGTCTGTTGCAAGAGAAGGAAGACCGGAGTAATACCCTGTCATTGCATCTTGCTCCTTTTCTTAATAGTAATTTCGACATGGTCTGTTACGGATACCAATTCTTCCTTCGCAGGGAATTGCTGCGAGGTCCTCTGTACTATGTCATCGTATTATTGCTCGGTACTCTGGTCTTTTGGCGTGAGTCTCCTGTTGGAGTTGTGTCGTTGACGATGATGAGCGGTGGCGATGGTAATTCCATGGCCCTGTTAATGTCCCTTTCGGCCTTCGACCTTACATTGAATGCCATCGGTTCACTCTACAGGATTTGCCGATGTCGTGGGTAGAAGATATGGGGTGACCAAACTTCCCTACAATCAACAGAAGAGCTGGGTCGGGAGCATCTCCATGTTTGTCTTCGGTTTGCTCTTCTCGGTCGGGTAGGTTCATAATGCTTATATGGCTTCTAAAAATTTTGATATATTGTTCCTCACGTTATTCATATTGTAGGATGCTCTACTACTTCTCGGTTTTCGGATATGTGCATTTCGATCCGGAGCAGACCATCACAAGAGTAGCATTGATATCTTTGGCAGCCACGGTGGTGGAGTCTCTTCCTATCAGCGATGTTGTAGATGACAACATATCCGTTCCTTTGACGAGCATGCTGACATCTGTTCTACTTTTTGGTTAATAAAACTAGGATGATTAGGAATGTGGTATACGAATAGGATTCGGATTAACATTTTTTTGTGCATTTCTTTTTCTGGATCGATGCTTCCATCTTCTGCATGCAATTGGGGGAATTTACGTCAACATGTGGCTCCCTCCCTCCACCTGGTTTTTGCTTCTTCTGGGTTAGATATTGATGCTGAGATCTCAACTGTGTGCTTACCGGAAAACACTACCGAGTTCCAAGTTTCTCATTCCTAGTTTCATTTACTAGCATCTTCGATATGGTACACATGATTGATATATTTAAAGATGATAATAAGAACCTTTCGGTTCATCCTTGTACTGTTTCTCAACTTATTGTCTCTAAGTCAAACAGGAGAATCCTTTTGGTTCGTCCCTGTACTGTCAACTTATTGTTTCTAAATCAAGCAGGAGAATACAAAAGAGAGAGAGATGCTAGCAAAAATAAATCAAATACAGTAACGATCGCTAAAATAAATCGTATGGTATCATCTTTTTACTACCAGAAAACGTCATTAAAAACCAAAACAAAACTCAAGCACTTCTTCACCTCCTCCAAAACTCGAGCACTAGTCATCCCATGTTTGGATAGGGCAATCAATTTGAAAGAGTTCAAAATCAGGACATCATATTTTATTATTTTATATAATGATATAACAATAATGATTGCTCCATGCTATAATCATACGGCTGCTACCAAATATCATCATGGATGCCCTCTGTAACTTAATAAATTAATAAAAAAGTTACTCAAATTCTTTATAAAATATACAACATTGCATTCGGAATGGAATTCAACGATCACTTGCATCCATTGATTTTCCTTATTCAAAATTTTATGGAACATAAAAGGAGTCCAACCGGCCTTCTGTGAGATATACGTATCCCTCTCTCTCTCTCTTGTAACACATTTCACTCATCAACTTATTATACCATGGATGAAATCGTGAACACAAAGCAGCTCATATCTTCACCATGTAGAAAACTACACTTCCCCTCAAATAAATACATCATGTGGTCAAAATATACAGCGCACGGAACATGGATGAGGCGTTAATTAGAGCATCCACACTATGTTCACTCATCTCTCCAAGAATCGGTTGAGAACAGTCTTTCTGGAGGAAACTTCGTTGCTTTCTTCTCTCTCTGGTTTTATAACTGTATTCAAGGCACATCGAATAACTGAATTTACCTGTTTCCTTAATCTCGCATTGTCTATGAACATATCAGTAAGTATATTTCTCATCTCGTCGTCGTTGTCGTCTGCTCTCATTGGGTTATCGCCATTTGACGCAATCCCAGAACCAGAAAATTCACTAGTTTGAGCATCATCATCATCAATGCAAGCCTCTTCATCATTCCTTGCAAGTAGTTGAGCCTGGACAAGAATGAGTTACCAGTATTCACTTGCTAAATATAAATAAAAAATCATCCAAATAAAGAGTTTTATCTATCAACACCAAAACATTTAAATCTGTACAATGCATATTTAGACAAACGATCACATTAAAGAATGTAGCGAAGATGCAGATGAAACAAGAAGTCGATAAGGGTACTGAAAGAATCAGGCAAACATCAAAATGTAGCAACAATGCATACAAGTATTTGCCAAAATATCATGAACCCAGAAATTTACATGAAATTCTCAGGTACCAGCTCTGTCATTTGCTTGAGCAGCAAATAAAAGAAGAAATAAGTAGATATAAAGCAGAATCCACATGTGTAATATCATATTCTTCTTTTAGGAAAACCATTATAGAACTCATAGCTGGAAGTATCATAGGCAATAGCAATGTCATCATATTCAATGGATATCAAATTTAGGCTAGTCACAACAAGGTTCTCTTACTAAATGGAACCAAAACACACAGACAAAAACTAGCAAGAAGACAATTTTATTTGATAATGAAAAGATACCTCAGCAAGGAGGAGACCTATCCGATTATCTGAAGTTGCCAGGAGATCTAAAGCATCAGAGAGTGACGAAGGGCTAATAGTGAACTTGTCTTCCTCGTCTGCAAGAAAATTAACACTGCATTCTTGCAGCCGATCACGAAGAACTCTGCATTCATGAAGAAGATTTTTGCTTGCTGATTTTGCATTTGACCATTTTTGCTTTTCTTTATGAAGAAATCCCTGGTTCAACAAGAGGCAAAAGTGTAAGGCAGACAATAAAGGACTAGGTGAATAATAAAACCAAGTAAAAATAACTTTACCGGAACTAAAGTAATATTGATACCAAATAAAAGTAACCACAATTAGATGTAGTGTATTTCTATGATCAGCTTCCTGAACCAAATAACCAGACAAATTATACACTGCAGACCAAATTAATCAAAAGAATACAATCAAAAATTTTCGATATCATTTTAAATGGATAACAGAAAGAGATTAAGGTGGATGGTCAAGACCCAGTAGATTCTGGAAGTTCAATTTACAAGAAATCTTTAACAACAAACTAGAAAAAGAAAACAGAGAAGAAACATGAGATGTCTGTTTATAAAGGATAAGTTCAGAATAGGGACATCAAAGAGCAGCAAAAAGAGTGCTAGAATGGATCAGCCTTGGATGCTGAATTCTTCTACCTTAATTGAAAGGTAATACCAGCTTAAGAGCATCTCAAGTTTGCGATGTGAGTAGTGGCAATGCATTTAATTAGATATAAAGAGAAACATTTTGGCCCATGGATTATAACAAGAGAAAAAGAAAAAGAATGCATTGTGAGCAACCCTTGTAAGGTGTTCACCACAGCACAAATGATTGCTCATTGACTGGATAGAACTGATGCATTGACCGGACAAAAGATTTATTACAACATAATTCAGCCATAAAACCACAAAATACCTGTGCTGGGACTAAAAATGGCTAATCAATCATGCCAATTTCCTAATTGGAGACAAAGGGACTAAGACCAACAAGTCATCGGATCCAATTTACAAGTAACAATAAGCATATTTAACTCAAAAAGAACACTAACTCACAGCTAACAAGCATATTTAACTTGAAAAGGACCCCAACACTCATGTACCCCAGAAAACCGTAATCAACCGAAAGTTGTCATTTATCAGCTTGCATGGAAAAAGGTACTCATAGTTACACAATTGTTAAAGGACTTGTATATATATCACTCACCAGAGCAATGAAGTACCATCAGGTGGCTTAGAGAAAAAAAAAGGACATAGGAGGAAAATGTTTTCACAATGGTCCTAAAAAGCTAAGATTAACGATCAATTGTATACATTTTTTACTCTTGCATCTGAGACAACTACCTAAAGTGCATTCCATGATGTAGTACAACAAAACCGTGTAGAAATGCCTAGCGCCAACATTGGTTGTGACCTTATACATTTTCTTACGAATTTTCTCTACAACAACTGTTGTTCTATTAGAAATTTAAACATTAGGTTCTCTCTTAGTGTCGATTTTCTTCTTTGGAGATTGAGGAAGTCAAGACATCAATGTTAAACTGACGGGCAAGTATGAAGTGCCATCTACCGGTACATGCGTTATGCAGGTCAAACACTATTCTTAATGAACGAAAATTGACTTCTAGCCTGTCAATTGTAAAGGGAATTTCAAGCACACTACCTCTAACTCTGACTTCTCTTTTAAAGTTTGATTCATCAATTCCTTGAGCTCTGCTTGAGATTTCCTAAGGAACTTCACTTCCTTGACGAGGACTTTGATATCAGCTTTTGATTTCGATTCTTGTTCTTCTAGGTGCTTTCGCATGTTCAGTAATTCTTCCTGTTTACTACCTAGCTCCTGCAGCAACAATTTTTTTTCATCACTAGCAGTCATCTTATCCAATTCTGCACGACTTTTTTCATTCTGCAAGAAGTGAAACCAAAATAGAGGGATTAAATTCAAATGAATAGCATCATGCAACATTAACAAATTTCAGAGAAAACCACACTTGTTCAAGCTTGAGTTTTGATTCCATCTCTGAACACTTTCTACGTAGTTCATCCATATCCCATTGCATTTGGGTCACTCTTTCTCTTTCAATAAAGACAGCTTGTTGCAAATTTTCTTTACCTTTCTGTTCAGTGGCTTCCAGTTCAACCTCTAAATCCTTGACCTGCAACCAAAGATACAGATACTGATGATGAAATGACATCTAACAAAGATAATGAAAAAGTGACTTGGTGTTAATTCAAGAGTTGTATTTGGTTCCACAGAAATGCACTGACGACTAATTTATCATACTTATTGCAAAATGTCAGTCAAAATTAAACCTCATCACCCAAATATAAAAGGAAGATAGACTAAAGTAATGGCCAGAGATGCACCTTTGTCGTCAGATATTCTTTCACAGCCATTTCTTGATTCAATCGTGCTATAAGATCCTCCATATCAGTTTTTGCTGTTCCTAACCTTCGTTGCATAGTGAGGAGAACTCTATTCAATTTATGCCTTTGATCAATTGGAAGGACAATTTGTGCATTATCAAGAGATTGTGTCCCCAAGCCAGCAAAAGCATCCATGGCATTTGAAATTTCAGCACCAACAGGGACATCGAGGGAACCATCCCAAAGTGAATTGGTGGCACCAGTGAATGATAGTTCACTGCCTCTTATAGAACTTATATCACTCCCAATGCTTTCAGAAGACAGCCTTCGAGCATGACCATAGAGTTTATCATGGTCATGATCTGATGATATGGACTCTACTCTGTCTCTGAAAGTGCTTCCACCAGTCATATCTCTCTCGGAAACAAGGTACCCCCTTCTTTGGTTTAACTTAGTTTTAATGAAATCTTCGGGTTGATCCAGAAATGATTCACCTAAAATGCCATTATTAACATCATGAAATGTCAGATCTTCAGTGCTAGTATTAAATTCTCGAATCTTTCCTTTTCTTGGAGTTTCAAGGTCTGATGTTTCATCTGCATTGTCACTACAGATATCTGATGGCATGGAGGGAGACTTTGCCGCAACTGTATGAGACTTCGATGCAATTTTCGAACAATCAGCAACAGAAGCACTTGAACTAGGTCTAGCAGGAATTAAAGAGGGCGCAGCAGTAGAATCTGTTGAACTTGGTTCTGTAGGATGATTATTCGCATACTGAAATGCTGAAGATGAAAACGAGTGAGCAGAACGTAAGTGTAAATCAAGGTGACAAATTAGCTCACTTATAAAAGTGCACCAAAAACAAAGAATATTTCATCTTGAATCAAACACAACAACAAACAGATTATAAAAGCATGCATGTTAAATAGACACCAGGAAACATAGAGGTGGAAAGACATACCTGATCTTGCAGCAACTTCTAGCTCAAGAAAACCTGCCACTAGTGCACTTCTAGAGAACTCTATGTCAGAGAGTAACTTTCCCATCCATTCTTCCAGAGCACGCCTTCTCTGCAAGAAAGGTATCTGATTTAAGATAACCTAGTAGGAAAATGAACTCCAAAAGAAAAACTGAAGCAAAGGAGGAAACCTAGCATTTTACTTCAGGCCCAAACTAAACCCTTTCTGATTATGATTATCCTGAAGAAAAACTACTATTCAATTTTTAAAACAACAACAAATTGTAACTGCAGTATTAGTGAGCACCTAGGTGATCACCCAAGCGAAGCCAGATGTTCACCAATATAAAAATTATATAAAATACAATTAAGGATAAAGTCAACCATTAAATAAAAAATCCAACAATACGTGGCTTTCATATCATTTTATGTTCAAAAGAATACCACTAAAACATTGAATTACATAAGTTTAACCATCTATAAAGCATTAAATAACTCAATTATTAACAATTGTTAACAAAAGTTAACTAACAAGAATTAATTATCACTAACAAGGTTTTGAGCCTCTTAGTTGATTAAGCCAAACCAATTGGTTCGATTAGGTTCAAATCAAACTAGATTTGGTTCGGGACTGGAGTCAATGCACCTGAAACACCTAGATCTCATTAACAACACTGATCTCAATAAGTCCATTTCCAGTGCAGCAAGATAAATTGAAGCTGACAAACAAAAGCTCCAGAAGGACATAACAGACCAAAGAAGAGACAGTACAAGACATATCTATAGTCATTGGACCAGAAACATAAACAAAAGAGATACAAAAGAGCCACATGGGCTTCTCGGTTCTACCATAAACATGTAGAATTGCCTCTTTTTTAATCTACCAAGTTGGCCACCAGAGGCATTTGGGGCCAAAACAAAAGGTCCAGTTTTTCTTCTAGAAGTAAGAGGACTAATAATAATACATCTGAATCTCATCATCATCTACTCCACAAGGGAGGCCTCTTTGACCAGCTGAAGATCTTCCTTTTTATGTCATAATTTTCTTCATTATTACCAGATAATGGAACTGCCAAGGATGATTATCCTCACAGAAGGTGGAGGATACCAATATAGGTCAAAAGGTTAAAAAACGTTTTTAAAGCCGAATGATTTTTAATGGACAACTGAATAGAAAAAAATGTGCTTAATGGAGTATCTTTATAGCCATTGGATGAGTTGATCTCCCTAACGACAAGATGAAGCCACTTCACAAGGAATTAGAGTACCCATAGGTCTGGATTAAGGAAGGTTCATCCTCGGACCTCATAACCACAACTAAGGACTTTCTACAAAAGAAAGGGAACACCGGACGAAGGCATGCCGAGGTAAAGACAGGTTGAGGAGGATGCTCACATGCCACGGATATGCCCATGATTTTTTATCTCTACCTCTACTCTTAGTCTGTTCCCTCCTCTCACTTCTCCTTCTCTGTTGTAGAGAAGCATGCTGAAAAAGGGTTTTTTTATTTCTTTTCTTTTTTTGGTTTTCTGGTCACTGCCAAAGTCAGCCCATGTGTCAGCACAGAATATTCTTCTATGCTAAAACTAGTAGAGTGGACAATTCTAATTCAGAGTGCAGACTTCATTTTGTTGCTTGTACTGTGCCTATAAATAATTTCAACTAACACAAATATTGTTTAGCCTCGTACTTCAAAAGGTTACCTCTGTTCTGCCAGTCTGCATAACTAAGAAAGAGATACAACAGTAACAAAAACACTCTTTTATGTATCAAAGTAGAGAAAATAGAACGAGAGACGAATGATTATAGTTCTAGACTTGTAGTAAGACACAAATATGGATGAAATTGTAGTTTATGAACTGTCAGTTTTAACAAAACTAACAGAATCCAACATAACAAAAAAAGCATCATTTCGAAATAATATTATACCTCTTCTAGAAGCATCCGGCTGGCATTTATTCTCAAAAATGCATGCTTTGGTGGGGCTGCAGGAATATCTCTTCTAGGAAATGTCTTCTTAAGCTGCATAAATGACAACATAAATAAATAAACCCTAATCTAAAAGCAACATGAAATCCATACTAAATCTCCCCGTGAAAATAGCGTATGAAGAAGTTTCTCTCACAAACATAACAATGATTATCAATATCAGAGAATTTATTAAAGCAAGAGAAATCAGCAGGCAGCTGTAAACATGGTAATTATCTTGCACGGCTTAAATGCAAACTATGTAGGTGGTACATGTCTTGTGCTATTGAATAGTTCCAGCAAATTTTTCACAAGCAAAATAACTGTAAGATAAAATTACATGCATTTTCTCATAATAAACAGCAGCATTGGCATGACAGTCACGCTCCTTACTCCTTAGATTTCCTGACATGGAAAACATCTTGCAGATGTTAATGCCTTCAATGACAATGCCAGCTTATGAATTGCCTTCCATTATTTGAAAAATTGAATCCAATGTCTGTTCTCAAGCAAACTTTCTAGAAAAAAATGGCAGAAAAATGAAAAAAAACCTGGAACTTTTCATTATAAACAGCATCATTGATGTTACACCCACTCCTCAGATGTCTAGAATTAGGAAGTATCTTGCAAACTTTATCCTTCAGTTATAATGCCACCTTATGAATTGCCTTCTACCATTGCACCTACAGTATGTTTGGTATATGATTGATTTAATAGTCGAGTGCTCCCATGTATTTTCTTACAAAATCTTGCATATTGTTAACAACCCTCAAGTGTGTTCCTTAATTAATATATGTAACTTACTGTTGGTGCAATCGCCATAGTTCATAAAAGAAACTACATGTTTGGACAGAAAATGAAGAACCAAATAAGAAAGCACAGTAATCATTGTCATCAGATGGTGAAAATAAAATTTATCATACAGCAGAATATAACTTCAAGAAGTCACTGAATCTTCGTAGTAGTCCATGGCTGGTGCTGATGCCTTCTGGAGATTGTATACCCACATGAATCCTGTAAAACTGCCCTTTAATAATGTTAAAAGCAAATCCAAGAATTAAAACATAAAAAAGGTCTGCTAAATTTAACACATCAAATAGCAAACAAAGAGGACTTATCCTCAAAAAAAGTTTAAAATATTATCAGATAATATAGCACAAGCCTTCAACTGAGAATAGACAACAAAACTTATCACAGCACATTAGAAATGCACAAGATAGATCACTCTATCTTTCACATTCAAACTCTACAGCAAATTCTGGTAGGGTACTACAAATTAGCATATTCAATGATGCACTTAATTAAAGACAGTATGACTAGTATATTACAATGAGCTAACGAGAAGATAAGCAGAAGTAACAAAGGATACCAAAAATTCTCACATGAAGCTTACAGTTCTGTGGGAAGACCAACATTTGCAGGCAGCCCAAGCAAGACCAGAAAAAGCAAATCTAGTCTTTGTATGTAGGATGACTAACACTGCATGCTGAGTCATAATGTCCTCAACCACAGAATTTGACACTACATCATCGTAAGCAACAATTTATGAGTGGTAATCATCTCTCATCCACTACTTTGCATAAAGCCTCTCCTATATTTCATTGAAGTTGCGGTAATTAATGGCCACTTCCTAATGGCATTTGGATTAGCAAAGTAAATCTGGAATGAAGACATAGAGTAACTGTGGAGATTCTACAGACACTTAAGACTTCACCCCAAACCAGTATATATTCTGCAAAATCTACCAACTCTCTCCAGGTAGGTGAGTTACAAGCATAACAAATAACAAAATGTTTACAGCCTATCTTCCAATGCTAGTTCTCATTTGCTTTTTGTTAAGCAAATATGATGAAAGTAGGTCCTTCTTGCTTTTGTTTGCACATATCAAGGACGCACTTTCTGTCATATTCCTACTCCATTTTGTATAAGCAGCACCAACTTAAAAAGAGCACTTCCTATTCAGCTTTAAAATGTGTTCATGGAAAGCAAATAACAAAACCACGATTATGGTAAAGAGATGAGAAGAGGAAAAAGAATTTTCCCAATCAAAGCACATAGTTTCAAATGAGAGATATAGTAAAATAATAAATCTGACCCAAATGCATAGATAGAGCACTTCTAATGAGCACATGCCAACAATGTGTTGTAACACATTCATCAAGCTCCCTCCATACAGTAAACATTTCCAACTCTATGTGGATTCTCATTAGTGATAGCTATGTTTCCTAGTAGCATTTGTGTGTCACAATATATATTTGCACGACTCCAACACTGTTGATGTTCCTTTGAATGAACCTCAAAAATCATTATTTTCATACCATTCCTTCAAAAACTTCCTCAGATTAAGCTCTTGAAGTTCCTCGGTCAAGATTTTCATCTACAGTAGTTCATGTTGTCTCTAGCTTCTTAATTCTTTTACAAATACTTTTAATTGAAAAGGGCATGTAAAATAACTTCAAGAAGCAAGTCTACCCTGCTCTCATATGCCTACTCAATCTAATGTTAGAATATAACTATAGACCAAAAATTGAAATTAAAGTAGCTTAAGATGAAGTATCAGATGTTACATTGTGTGATATAACCAAGAAATAATATGATGACTCTGTGTGTTATTTCTGTCTCCTGTGGGCATAAAAAAGCTATTCGTATCTCCCGGACACACAAAGGAATTTAGCAATTGAGATAAAAAGGGAGGGGCCATAAGTAACAGTTCTCTCAACATTTCCACAAGGCAAAGAAGATCCAAGTTCAAGGCGAACAGGATGACCAAAAGTCATCTCTTGACATTGCAATGCCTATATTTATGTTAGACCAACCTAAAAAACAAATTAAGAAAGGTTATTGCTCTACCATCTCTCTGGAAGTGCCAGAATTCTGGTGCCAAGAACATTCTTGGTCCTAGATCTTCATAGATAAATCAGGGCACGTTGAACATATTGGATAATGTTCTTCAATATCTCCGAAAAATGTCAACAGAAATTAGTGATAAATGGCATTTGAATTAATAGACTCCTCATGTCTTAGGACCCTATACGTCTCAAGCCTCATCTAACTTGAAGTCCTACAAGTTTAGGCATTAAATATATCACCAGTGTTTCAAGTTTTTTATCCCTGAACTGCCATATGCTGACAGAGAATTGGATCATAACCACAGAATTCATAGAGTAGTAGTGCTGACAACTGCTCAATTTGTGTACAGGAAGCAGCAACAAATAAATGCAACTTCTGTTGGAGGTACAAAAAATAAAAAAGACTGGCCACAGCTATAGGACACCCCAAGCTACATAAATATGGAACAATAGTCAAACATCCATCAAAATTGTCTGCTAGAAGATTTTCTAGATTGATTCCTTTTCTCCAATTACAGATATGCTGAAACCTAGTTTCATTTAGTTCAAATTTAATTAATTTCATTATATCCTGTGCCAAGAATCAAATTGCAATTTTCAGTATCAGCAGTCTGTCAGAAATACTTGCAAAATGCATGTGCATCATATCCGTATAAAAGTAATAATTCAATGAAACACTTAAAAATCACACCTCCACTCCACTCAACACAGCTTACTCTTGCATTCAGTGCTAATTCAGAATAGTTGTCAATCAAAGTTGGGTATAAATGTAGAACTGCAAAATTTAAAGCACGAAAAATGCAATTTATCGAGCTAGATCACACTAATCAGTCCTAAATATCATTTTAGTAACCATAATTTCCTGCAGTTTATATACAGGAGGTAACAAATACAATAATCATGTTTACAAGTCATTATCACCAAAAAGGCATGCATCACTACATCTTTTATAAAAGATAACACTTCACTACTAGAAATATGATAAAATGAAGAGTTGCACGGCATGATACAAAGATAGAAGTTCCATTCTTAGATGTTAAATCAATCATCATTCCATTTGTTTTCACGACAATACATTTTTTTAGAAAGTCTTGTACCTAGCAATTACATCTATTTGACACCTAAGAGTAAATTATACATGTTTAAGAGGTGTAGGAAAATTGATAAGGCAAAGGAAGATTATTACAACAATAGGATTCAAGAAGCTTTCATGGGTTCCTCCAGGTTCTGTCTGAACGATCCAAGAAGGAATCATAACACAGTAACTCCAACCAGTTTGAGGGTCATGTGGCCAGATAGTATTTCTTCCATCCTGCAACACGCAAAGGAACTAAATGATGATTAGGCATTTTAAAGTAGAAGAATATCAATATGAAATGCAAATCTTACATGTGGAGAAACTATCTTGCATGTTTTCCAAAAGAAATTCAAGCCAGTTTCAGCTAGAATGGAGATTAAGATTTTTCTCGGTGGTATATTCAATATGACCTCCTATTTAGATAAGGTTCAACACTTGAAATTTGAGATATTTATGAAGTGATGTATAAAATGCTATAGGAGAAGAATAAAGATACTCAAGGGTGTTCAAACCAGTTCGAACCGAACTATTTTTTCAGTTTGGTTCGGTTAAAGTAAGGTAGTTCGAAGTCGGAACCCAAACCAATTCGGACCTATCTAATCGAACTGACTCAAAATCGGTTTATCAAATTCGATTAACCAGTTTGTAATTTCAAGTAATTTAAAATATATATTTTTCAAATGAACCAATTCAATTCGATTGAATCGAACCAAAATCTTGATCTAATTCAAGTGACATGATAAGATTTGTGAAATTGAGCCTACGTCATTTGTAAAATTGAACCTTTGGACTGGTTTGATTAATTAGTTTGAACCAATTAAGGGCTTAGGATAATAAACTCAACCGGATTGATATCTTTTAAATTAAAATAGGTTCGGTTCGGTTCGAACCGGTTAATCAAACCAAAAAAGGGTACGCCCAAACTAGAACCGTTTATAACCTTCAAGACCAAACCATTAGTGAACCAGTTCGGACCGAACCAGTTTGGACTGGTTCGGTTTCGGTTTGGCTCGATTTTTCAATTCGATTTGAACATATTCCTAAAGATATTTTAGCGTAAAGTTGAGGTACACTTTGGATGTTTCAACCATAAGAGACAGAACAAAACAAAAGTTAATGTGAGGCTGAACTGGTTAGAGCATTTTCCTATGCAATTTAAGAAAATTAAAAAGAGTTAGATGTAGTAGGACTCAAAACAGTTGCAGGATCTGTGCTTAGAAGCAGATGGGGTGGTTTTTTCACTCCCAAGAACCTTGTGTTCATTATATTGGTGAAGGCTTCCACTTATTTTGAGTGTGCTTTCTCCTTCTCTTTAATTTATAATCTTGATGCTACTTGTTAGAAGTTACAATCCAAATCTTTCCTAAAGACTAACACATATACAGTTTTAGATAAATTGATCCTTTTACCGCCTGCAACAAGTGGACCACCATATTAGCTGATGAGCACAAACATTTCCAATTCAAGATGATTAAAAATCACTCCAATTTTTTTTTACTAAGTTTACTAAACACTAGTGAAAAAGCAGATTGACCATTGAAACAATGACCAATGATGATGATCGTGGAAATAAAAACAAAACAAAGAAACCGATATATGCCCCCTTAGTTTAAATATATATTTATGCCGCCTTGGTCCTTGATCCAGAATCACTAAATCACTTATAAGCAGAATCACTAAATTACCTATAAGCATGACCTGAATATGTCATCAGCTTCCACTTAACCTGGCGCGCAAGCAAAGGCGAGATTCAAACTTCAACAACAAAACTTTGAATGAAGTTTTAACTAACAGAACGGAATCACATTTTGATCGTCTAATATAACATTCATCCAGCGTAGGAAAACCCCAAATTTCAGTGTAAAATGCATGATCCTGATTCGAACCCTACCTCAAAGTAAAGCATCGCCAGGATCCAAATCTTCAACAACAAAATTAACACAAATCACCAAACCCTAACCGAAAGCTCGAACTCGCCCAATCGGGAACAAGATTCACACGGGAAACCCAGAATTTTATCATCGGCCGCATCTACCACGTAACAGGGAGCTGAGATCGAGGGAGGATGAGGAGGAGGCGCACGTACCCAACGTTTCGGGGGAGGGCTCCAGTCCATACCGAGGGGCAGCGGGGAGGTCCCATCGTGGCGGTGCTTCGGGGGACTGTTCTTGGCCATCGCCGCTCGAATCGGAGGTGCCCTGCGGGAGGAAAAAGGGCGGATCGCGCCTCGATGATAGAGATGGAGACGACGCTGATGAGATCGGATCGAGAAGGAAGAGCTGGAAGCAGCCTCCAAGAGGCGCGGCGAGGCGAGGCGAGGCGACACCACCGAACTGTCCTCGCTCTGGTCTTTCCCTCTTCTCCTTCTCCCCCTTCTTTCCACCCACGTTTATAGTATAATGATCCCCCAAAACTCCCAACAAATCGAAGAGGTGCTTTTTTACATATTAGTCCCTCATACCTTACAATTAAGCCCCTCAAATGCTGCTATTTATATGAACGTTCCACGATGGTCGGGCCTGGGCTTAACATTATGCTTGGGCTCGATCCAACTAGTGGCAGGTGGGCACGCCTCGAATTAGGTAGGCTCCGCATCAGTCGACGGCTGTGGTGCGTGGCTTGGAGGATTGATATTAGAAGTGGAATTGGAGAGGATCCAACTCCAAAACGCCATTCTTCAACTCTTATCCCATCTTTTAAGACCATCTAAATCGGATTAAGATATGTGTCGATATAATTTAGGATGAATGGGATCATAAAAGACAGATAGATAGATACTCGAGTCTGTCGATGGAGACTGACGGAAATGGATCAGATTTCCCAAGCTTTTGCGTGCGGTGAGTGGGATGAGATCATGCACGCTTGCACGCCGCAGACACGCACGTACCTAAACGGTGAAGAGAAAGTCGAGATGAAACTGATGAGAACAAGAAAGGATTATGCTGTTCTTGCGCGGAGGTAGCTGCGTGGTTTGCTCTCATCCCCAAGTGGAATCGTTTCAGTCCTCGTTGTGTCTGCTGCCGCAGTACCTCTGTCACGCTAACCTGTAGTTTCTGCATTGTCTTCTCTCTGTCATTTTGCTCTGCTCGAATCATATAATCCATGTCTCTCTAGGTGCTTTGTCAGCGCTTGTGTTTTCTAGAGATCTCCATGCCCTACCATCGCCATCGATGTCTGTGGAACAACAGCTAGTAATAGAGGCCACAGAATTATTGAGCTTGCGCACTCTGCAGGAGTGATGGATTCAGTACTGTAGATTTGTGTTTCTTCTCGTCTCCCTGACTTGTATTTCTCTTGACCTTTGGTGAATCTTCTTCCTCCATCTTTCAGACAAACTCTTCCGTACGAGTCTGTGACAGATCTCTTCTATAAGCTGTAACCACAACCAGCAATTGCCTGATCGGTATATGCAAGTTTATATCGTGTTGGGTTTGCTATCTGTTCTCCCTCCTGTGAATGATTGTTTGCTGATTTCTAATCATTGTAAATGATATGTAGAATTCAAACAGGATCAAATAGTTGCATCCTTGCGAGCCCAATTATGTTGCTTCCTTTGGCCTTTATATAATACAATTGCCATAAGGTTACTGCTAATTACATGATCCCACTGCTTATAACTACATGACGAAAAGAGTTACGATTGTTGCAAGAAATAAGGAGTTCACAGAAGAAGATTGTAGTAACCTTGCAAAATCTTCCGAGTGCAGTCATTTCGAAACCTCCACGCATACTCAGATGAAATCTTAATGGTGTTCATGCTATGCGGTCATGAACTCAACAAGATTTCTGCAGTTTGAAGATGTGAAAACGTTCATCCGAGGTAAATGGATATTAGAGAACATGTCAAGATTTAAACTTGTAGATAGTTTTCAGTTGCTTTGTACCAGCCGGCAGATCTCTGATATGTTGTGTGATTTCTGGTCATCAAATGCCTAATAAAAGACTTTTACTTGGGATGTTGATGAAGCCTAATTTATGATCAGAAATTGATGACTGCCATTAGTTCTCTTTTTGTCGTATGAAATGCTTCACAGAACATGTTTGATCGCTTAAATTCTCGCCTATACTTGACATCAACAGTTTGCCACTTTGACACAAGTCAAGTGGAAGAAGAATACTTTGCTCCAAATGCTTTTATAGCTTTGAAGTTCCTTCGGAGTTGAGACCATTAATGATCACCATGCATGATTCTAAATTACAGCCCGATGGATACTCATGAATCTTGTAAGCTTCTGTACTATCTATCGATTCTAGTGGTGACTTGTTTAGATAACACAAATAGTATTTGTAAGGAGGACAAAATAACTGCTCCTCTTCGCTGGAACAATGGAAAGAGAAAATGAATGGATATCACAGATTTTATTTTATGGGAAGATGAAACTTGCAGTTGATGGATTCTGATTTAACAGTTCTTTTTGAATTAGCCACAGCTCCTCTTTCAGAGATTTCTTGTCATGAACAGGGGCTGGCACCAGGCACTGCATGCACCTGTTTCTGACTGACTACATTTGGCTAGTTTTTCTTACGGTGCTTGTACACTAAATTTACTCTTATAGGGAGGGGTTTCTTCAAAAGTATCATCATGGAGAACAAGGACGAGAAAGGTGAGGCAGAAGAAAAAGCCTGGCTTGATATCACGTCACGAAGCCATGCTTTCTTCCATCATCTGGTGCCCAACAGCATACCCTCAGAACCAAACAAACAAGCACAAGCAACACAAGACTCGGCCTGTCTATCACACACACACACACACACAGCAATGTCTTTGTGGCAGATTAATGAAACCAAGCGATGTAGCTTCTGCAGTCGAGTTACATGCAGCGGAAACACTAACCTTTGGTGTGCCTGAGACAGAGACGAGAGCATCGGTGTTGCCGCGTCTTTGCTGATCCATTGGCCTCTCTATGTAATTTCCCACAGCTTTATTGAACTGCAACTGAGACATGCACCATGGGAAGATGACTGCCGTTCAAGAAAGCTGTGGAAGACTACATGGAGAGCCACCTATCCATATCGCGAGGGAGAGAGGGGGGGGGGGGGAGGGAGATGAGGCTGCAGTGAGAGCTGAGATGAGGAGGAGGAGGAGGAAACGAGAGAGAGAGAGAGGTGATCCTTATAATAGAGGACTCGAAGGACTTGGGTGAATCGTGATGGGCAGATCCCAAGAAGAATAGAGACTTCACCGATCCCTCTGATGCAAATCTACCCGATCCGACTCACATGCCAGGCCTGCCGATCACATAGCCGTTTGGCTTCATGGGTCCCATGATTCCCTGGCATGTGATTAGCTGACAACCTGGTCCCACCAGCATGCCCCAGCAAATGTTGACCGCTTATTTGAGTTATGCATTTCATCGTATGAATAACAACACTGTCAGCGTAGTTAATCATTTTGCATTTGTGCAGCCAGCACTGATCTTACAGCGCAGACTTAAACATGATTTGATGTGTTTAACATGTTAACCGACCCCGAGGTTTAAGTGACCGAATGAGGTCGGCGGGCATCCATGATGGGGCACATGAACAGGTCTAGCTAGAACAACATGGTGTTTGTTGCATTCTATTCATTCATGGTCATTATTCTGTCACATGATACTTGCGTCCAAAACAGTAAGCTGGATCAAATAAAGAGGAAAGCCAAGCAGTGCACAGAAATAATTGCATTTGACAAGACATAATATTCCCTTGGCAGTATGATGGATGGTACATCATCTAATCCGGCTAACATGTAAGATAATTATTTAAGGGCAGACCATTCGATCAAGAGGGCATGTTCTGCCCAGCAGATGCCCTCTCCCTTTATGATGTGCAAAGAAGAGGGTTTGGTGGAGATGGACCAAGCAGAAAACTAGAAAAAGATGATGATGATGATGCACAACTGGAGGTGACAAACATTGGCTGAGCCCCTCCTACATGGGCACAAACAAAGCTTACTGTAAAAATGGAAATATGACTCAGATTGATTAGATGCTTGTCCCCATCTTTTTGAGGCTGTCATCACCAGGAATTAGGCTGTTGATTTGAAATCATGTCAAATCTCCAACAGACAAATTTTGATATATTCATATTTTTTTTCAGTACATACACTTTCAGCATCCCTTGTGTGTCTAGAAAAGAAAAAGAGATGCTTTTCTTCATAGTTAAGTATAAAATATGCACATCATCATATAGCCTAAGAGTGCCCTATACACACACTATTAAAATAAAATAAAAAAGAAGAAAAGAAATAAAAGAAAATTAGATGCTGCTACAAGCACACAGAACAATGCACATACAGCAGTCACAACCAACCAAGATGTGGCTCCTCTCAAAACCGCACACAGACTGGTGGGTCATACAAGCAGGGGTCATTTTGACCTCAAGGATCATAAAACTTCCTCTTCCAGTGCAGTTGTCATACGAGCAGGAATTAGTTCCACCGATTTCAACAGCAGGTTAAATCATGCAGCCAAAGAGACTAAGAAGACAAACCCATCAGATGAAAAAACTAGAAACAATTTTAGAGCAACAATGCTGCTGCAGAACACCACAGTAGTCCCTTCTTTCCACCATTCTAGAATTTAGCATATATCAAAGATGGCGGCTGTTTGCAAATCGAACAGCTTACAACACAAAAAGACATTTGAAGTGGAAGAATTGCTTTACCTGAACATCATCAAAGTAGTTTGTGAGGCCATCAAAAGCGTTTTCAATGATAATCTCAACTTTGGAATGCAATAACTAATAAGACAACCCATACTTCAAGCGAATCATACGCTCAGGCTATAATTAGCACCTCTCTGGTGCCCACAATCATATAATCCGTACCTCCATAAAAAAAGGTTGACCCTCGAAATCTGCTTGCCATCTTGATACTTGATGCATAGGTATCCTACATGCCAATTGTCGAACATGGCAATCTAACCTAAAATCATTGACCGAAAGCAGACAATTCTTATCTATCATTATATAAGATGTCAAATAAAACTTGAACATCAAATAAAACTTTATGATGTTCAAACAGCAAAATAAGAGTTTCCTGCTTTATGAGATTGTTGAAAACTTTTTCACTCATTATTTCACGGAGAAGTAGCTTCCTTGTCAATTTAGAGAAAGATACACAGAAACCTTTAAGCTTTATAATGTTGCTAAAAATGTAGGCTATTACAATCACCAAAAGCATCACAGTTCTCCAGTTTATCAGGGTATCTACAAATATGCCCTTTATCACCAGCTCAACAACATGCAATAGAAAAGTGTTCTTATTGAGAGTTTAGCAAATGGTAACAAAGCCTGCAACAACAATATTTGACGAGGTTAGTTTTCACTCATTTTTCAATTCATGGTATGTAATCACTACTGACATTTATAAAAAAAAACTACAGGAATGCAATACCATGTAGCACTGCATCCACACGGTTAAGTTTGCATCAGAACATTTAATGCTGTACAACTGTCTTACCCACGTCAAGAAAGATAATTATATAAAGATGGTTAGGAAACAGGTACTTAAGAAATTTGCAAGTTACAGAACCATAATTTAGCAAAGATTATTTACACAAACACTGTAGGTCATCTTAGCAAAAGATAATAACCTAATTAGTACTTTCATCTGAAAGTTCAAAATCAAACATGAATCTTATGACTCAAATAACAGAAAAAACATATTAATGTCACTTACAAATGCATAAACTTTTAAGTGTTGCCTCTAGGGGCATTTTGTAATTTCGCATATCTTCCCCTAAACTCCAAATAAATATTGAGAATCTTCCACCGATGACACAATGGAGTCCAATAAAAACTCCATCACCATAAATTTCTGGTTGCATGCGAGTAACTTACATTATTCTTCTTAAGCAGAAAACACTAGCTAAAAAGCAAATTGCAATTTGGCTTATATTATTTGTACAAAATAAAATTTTAATTCAGAAGCACTCTTCTTTACTTGTGATTTGTCTTATTTTACTCTGTATATATATACACACACTTTTGAGTACTTTATATGTACTTAAATCTCAAATATTACCAAGCCCAATTCACAAACTACCTTGTATGCTGACATCACCAGGGTAACTGACTCATTGACTTGTTGAGCCTGACCACTGGTCCGAAATGCTTAGGCCTAATGTTATGGCAATAGATCCATCTAAAATGTTCATGTTATTCTTAACCAACTTTTGATCTACGATAAATCGGGATCTCCCCAATTAAAGGGCTTGATGTCTTCGTTAAGGACCAACACAAAGCCAAGAATCAACGCTTAGCATGATATACCTGAAACTCACTTGGCCCAACGATGACTCCTCGCCGTAATATGTCCTCTATCCCTATCCATAAGTCTGTCTTTCCTACTCAGCCCTTATCATGCCTAATACCAGATCGGCTCTAATACCATTTGTCACAATTGGGCTTGATGAGATGAGTGACCCATTTACTTATTGAGTTTGGACCAATTATCCAAAATGCTTGAGCCCAAGTTAGTTATGGTAGATTCATCTAACCCTAGTAAATTCATTCAATTCTTAAACCACTTCCAATGTCAGACTAATTGGGGTATTCCAAATGTTGATCCATGCAATTCAATCCTATATCCATTAATCATTCTGCAATCTGACTTCAATAAACTGTTTGTATTAATTTCTCTCCAATTAACTTTGTGCACAACTCTATAATATTGTGTGAAAGATTTGCCACTTTGATGATAGATAACTCGTGATCAATTAGAGTATATTCAATCTCAAAACAAAAGATATCACATTATCAGTCGTTAGATTACTTAAAAGAGTATGAAAAATTCAAATAGCATAAATATGTTAAAAGGGTAGACATATGTAAGTTTTACGTCAATGCTTAAACACATTGAATCTTCATAGTGCACAGAAAGAAAAGGATGCAAAATTGGGAATAGATGCAAATAACTAAGTGATATATGTCATTAATTTTTCGTTACACTACCTGAGGCGACAGTTCTTGAAACTGGTGAATGAGTAAATAAAGTCATAGCATCTACTTAAATACGTAATTCAGATGAAAACAAAAGGTCTATCGATCAACTTGAACAGCATCATGCAAACCAATCTCCAAATCTCATATATCTCCTTAGAATGACAATCCAAATATCTCTCGGCCTATTTTTGGCTGTCAACCTGAAGATTTGTTGTAAAGCTCTTTTGCCAAGTCCGAGTTAAGGAATACTTGTCAATTAAAGAAATAAAAGCATCTGATTAGTTCAATACAAAACCAGATGGAGGAACAAAACCACCAAGATATGGAACACACAAAACTTCAAACAGCACGGGCGTCAGACGAGCTCCCTTCACAAGTTCCCTTGTTCAGACAAGCAGTAGCGGAAGAGAAAAAAGGGACAGAAACGCATTCACCAAGATATGGGGCATAACATTTACAAAATTTGACGATCTATCTGCTTTATAGCCGCCGATATTTCACCTCAGGCAAGCCGCAATGAAGGATAAAAGACTGAGCAACAAGAATTATAGAAGGGAAGGATCAGAGATTCTACCTTTAGCCCCTGGCCTTGAGCTCCGCAAGGCGTCTGGAGAGATCGGCCTCGTCCACCTTCTCGTTGTCCTTTGCCGAGATGACATGTGCGGCCGGCTGCGGCAGGCCGACGGAGACCTCGAGGCCGTAGTCGTCGGCGACCTGCTGCATGAGGCTGTTGACCTCAGTCTCCGGGGTGGAAAGGCTGGTGGATCCGGCCATGGCACCTTCCATGAACTCGGCCTGAACCTCCATGTTGACGAACTGGCGCTCGAACTGATCCATAGTCTCGGACATCTTCTGGAGGTTGCCGGTGCCGAGGGCGGCGTCAAGGGACTTGACGATGGATCCCATGGACTTACCGATGACTTGCATCTTGGCCTGGGTATCGAGGCGGGCAACGACGGCGTCGAGGCGGGAGGCAAGGCGGAGGTAGTTCATATGCTCGGTGCGCTTCCGGATCGCATTCTGGGCGTAGATCCGAGCGCCGTCCATGTTTCCCTTCTCGATCGCCTTCTTCACCTTGAGCTTCTCCGACTTCTCCTCCTTCTCGCACTTGCGCGCCTGCCGCTGCAGGCTCTTCGCCGTGAACTTGAGCTCCATGATCTGGTTCATAAGCTTTCCTGAACTCCCCATGGCGTAGGCCGCCGAGGAATAAGATCAGGGTTAGGGTTCCGGCGCCGACAGGATGCCGATCGAAGACAAAGAAAGGCGAGGAGAGAGAGAATGGGACAGCTAAAATTAGAATCAATAAAGCAAAAAAAAAAAGGAAAAATAAATAAATAAATAAATATCTCAAGGGCCGATTCTCACCCAATTAAGGCCGTAATTTGGGGCACATTGTAAGAAAATTAGGTCGAGATTTAGCCCAAATGTACAACAAAGTCCGGTTTAGGACCACGATAAGCCCAGAAAGAAAAGTTTGGGAGACCCGTGTACTAGTAGGAGAAATGACATGGGCCCCTCCGCGGAGCCCACTGTTGCCTCCCGAGCCGAACGAAACGGGTTAACGTGGAGAAAGAAGTGGGAGGCACCGCCATCCGCACACGTGTGCGGGCGGGGACGCGGCCTCCTCCACCAGTCAACCCAACATCATCTTGAGTCACTCGGCAGCCGTCGATTCGTCCGTCGCCGCATGCCATTTTTAAGATCTTCTGTTCCCCTTTGCCAACTCCCAAGCTGAAACGACCGAAGAGGAGATCGCCTCCTCCCACCGTATCGGATCATATTATCCTCCTCCACGCTGCTTCGGAAGCAAGGTAGAGAGAGACCCTCTAAATTTCTCCGTTTTCTCTTGTTTTCTGCTGTCGATTTGCCATCTTTGGAAGAAATTTGACCATATTTTTTTTTCCTATTATGCTTCTACTAAAGAGATAGTTCTTGTCCTGGCGACCTTATGATGCGAGAGCTCTTCTCATCGTGATTTTGATTGCATGTGCATCAAGTTTAGTGGTCTGCCAACTCTAATCACTGTGGAGTCTGGAATCTAAAATTCACATAATATTGTTTTAACGCTTGCTGTCGATTTCACGTACTAATGTTCAGTAAGTAGGAAGAACATGAGTTCCATGTGGAAGTTTTCAGTGTTGGCACCTCATATTTAGACTTGCTCGCCATGCTAATGTATAGGTAATCTTCCTTTCCTCGTAGTAATTTCAACATCTTATTATTATTTTCTTCGAAATTTCTCGGCTTTCTTCTCACTGCTTGCTTTTGAGCAAAGATGGATTGGCGACTAGCTTTTGTCTCGATGGTAGATGCCCTAAATTATTGGACAATTTCTGCAAGCTTGAGTACTAAAGTTTTCTATAAAAGCTTTGCGGATTTAAGTCTTGTCATTATCATGTTGTCAACAATGGCAAGGATGAGAAGCAATTATGTCGGACTGCTTGGGGTCAACTACACAGTTATTTCCCACCGTTGAGCTCTACCAAAGGCAATTTGGCTTCTCGTATTTTATTTGGTTTAATATCGGCGTTAACATGCTGCATCAAACCTTGTTGATTGATTAAGTTAATTTCTTGGACTCTCACTATGCGTATTTCTAGATGTTGACAGCTCCTGCGGTTCAAGAGACCTGCTCAGTAATATGTTATGAACCTCATTTAGTCAATGCTATTGATGTACCATGTGATGTTCGAATATTAAGCTATTCATCAGCTGGCCTTTCTAAATTTCCTTGGTGGAATTTCTAAGTAAAAAACACTTTTCTGTTGATAACAGGATGGAAGTTTGCACTCCTTATTTTGATCCTGAATATGAGAATCTCAATGATAAGATATTTGGACCGAGGTTAGTTACTCGATAAATTGATCGTTTGCGGAAATCGATATGGTTGATGTTCTTACATTGCAGGGTATCTGTGGACAATGAATCTTGTGAAAAATGCACTGTGGTTAAGGTAAGTGCAGCTCGGAAACGTGTGCCTTTTTTTATTAACTAAAACTCCTGCTGATTGGATTGAGTTTTAAGTTGGTCTTTTTCAGGTTGATAGTATCAACAAACAGGGTCTATTGCTTAAAGTGGTGCAAGTGTTAACAGACATGGATCTGTTTATCACCAAGAGCTATATTTCTTCCGATGCAAGATGGTTTATGGATGGTATGTTGCTTTCCAGGTCTTTGTCATCCGATTGAGCTTTGTGTCTCCCATTGGGGTTGGATCTAGATCAGGATCGTTTGGCAGTGGTTTAGATGGAACACTTATCACCATCATTGATGCTCACAAAGCCTCCTTAAGTTTTTCAAAGCCATATAACATGGTTGTCCAGAACCTTACATGTATATGCAGGTCACATTTGATACGAGGCTCATCGATGGAAAAATATATATTGTTTTTCAATCAGCAGAACTGATGCATCTAATGAGTACTACTGTCTTCCTTCTGATTATATTTTTCAGGGAAAAATGCATTATTTTTGTCCCTCTTTATCTTTGACAATACTAGCTGAATAAGTACTCATTCTGTTGAACTGAGCTTAGATAATATGTGGAGTATCTGGGCCCTGCTTTATGCTTATTTGTTTGCATTGCAGTGTTTCATGTTAAAGATAAGCTGGGAAATAAAGTGACTAACGGGAAAGTCATCAAATATGTACAACAGGTTCTCTCTCTCTCTCTCTCTCTCTCTCTCTCTCTTCCTATCTTTCAATATATAATATATAGTTCAGATTATTGGCACACAAAGTAGGTGATGAGCTGCTTGAGTTTCAGAATCAACACAGTTTATCATCATCTTCATAGCTTCAAAATAACCATAAATTTGAAATCAAATGACTTCTGAGGTAATGTTTTAGTTGAATGAAATGGGTAGGTAGCGGTAGTCTGGTTGGGTGAATCAGATACAATACAGTACCTATCAAATGAGTGCATTGTTCCACTGAATACCATGTTTTGAGAAGTGCTTAGTGGTGCAGGACATTGCTAATTACTATTGCTTTTCAGATTACAGGTCTTAAAAGATTCAACAGTTGAGAATTTAATCATAATTTATTTGATTAGCAGTTATATATGTAAATTCTAGCTCAGAAACGTGCTACAGCAGAAACACAATGGGTGGTCCAATATGATTAGTAATGAAAGCAAACTTCATGAATGACAGTACTAGTTTCTTCCATCATTCTCATAGGAATGCTGTGCCTCGTGCTGTATGACCTGAAATTGATCATGCGTCTGTTTTACAGGCCATTGGTGAAAGGAGGGAGCTTCAAAACTCAGAAGAAGCTGAATACTGCAGTGATGATGATAGTGGTATCGAATCTTCTTCCGAGCGCACAGCCATAGAGATGATCGGTGTTAACCGACCAGGACTGTTCTCAGAGATATCCGCCGCCCTTGCAGAGCAGAGGTGCAACGTTATCGAAGCTCATGCGTGGAGCCATAATGCTTTTCTCGCATGTATAGCTTGCATCTCGGACGAATCCACCTCGACCTGCATAGATGACCCTCAAAGGCTATCCGCTATCCAAGATCACCTCTCCAACATTCTGGGACCCTCCTTCGGTGGCGATGACAGCGGTAGGAGTGCAAGGACATGTTTTCTTGGGTGTGATAACTGGACAAGTCATGCGGAGCGCAGGTTACACCAACTCATGTTAGCAAACCAAGATTTTGATGGTCCACAAGGACCCTTAAACATGTCATCTTGGACGATGAACGTGGACAACTATGAAGAGGGAAGGAGAACAGTTGTGTCGATCGATCGATGCAAAGAGAAAGGATACACAGTGGTCAATGTGGAGTGCTTGGATCGACCGAAGCTCATGTTTGACACAGTGTGCACATTAACAGACATGCAATATGTTGTTTTCCATGCGAACATCACTTCACACGGACCTTTCGCTCATCAGGTTTGTAAATCTGCATGATACGTTGTTTCTTTATGCACTCCTACGTCGAATGGTACATTTCGGATTTACACCATTTCTAGGCAGAAAGATGATGTTTTGTTCACCGAATTTGAGTATCGCAGGAGTATTTTATCAGGCGCAAGGATGGCAGATTATTGGACACCGAACTCGAGATCCAGCGAGTTTCCAAATGTTTGGAGGCTGCAATCGAGCGTAGAGTCTGTGAGGTGAGCCGGCCTTTGTAGAAAAATCTCTTGTTGTTTTGTCGGTATGGCTTGTTCCGGTGCTTGGATCTTGATCCAAACACTTGTAGTTCAGGTAATCGATCATGTCAACTAACATGGTATTATTCTACAGGGGATTCGGCTGGAGTTGGACTTACAAAATAACGTACGAGTTCTTCCCTACGTCACACAAACTCTCCGTGAGCACGGCCTCACCGTTGCCCAGGCAGACATTGCAGCTCACGGAGAGAAGACGAAGAATGTTTTCTTCATTCAGGATATTTCTGGGAAGGAGATCGATATGGGGATGGTGGAGTCCATGAAGAAGGAACTGGAGCCCCTGTCGATCCAAGTGGAGAATGCGATGCTGCCACAGAAGTTTAACTCGATGGAGAGGGATCGGTTCTCGTTCGTTAGCTTGCTCAGGACCCAATTGGAGAGGTTTTCCCACAATTTCATCTCGATATAGCAGAATGCTCCTCTTCTTACATAATTGTCCATAATTTCTGAACCTTCTGTAAGTCCGTAAATATAAGAGTTGCCTATTATGTTTTGCTGTCTTTGCTGCTTTCTTTATTTTGGCTTCCCGGTGCTCATTCCATGGATCCTGCTGTCATCAGGATCTTAACTTGCTTTCTCTGATTCAGCTTGAACTTGCTTTCTCTGATTCAGCTTTATGCCTGTGGAGTTCTACTCCGGATGGTTCATAAAAATTCACATCAACAGGGGGGGAGGGGGGGAAGTGAACAGAAGAAAGAATATTGATAGAATATCATCAACTAAATATGGAATGATAATTTTATATTTTTTATATGCATCTAATATATCAACTTGATATATGGCCTGTTAAAATATATCGCGATGGCTCTGCGTTATGATGGACTTCATAGGTCTCTTCACGAGTTAGTATTTTATATATGGACCATTCTAACATATATGCTATACGATAATAATCATATCAATATTATTCATTTAATAAAAAAATTAATACTTATTTTAAATCATATTTTTTTAAAAAAATTTAAGTTCATCAAATGATAAACATTTAAAATTTCAATCTCTTAATAATTCTCGATCAATAAGAATCCTAATTAGAATAGTCCAATTGATTTGAACCAAAGTCAATTCAATTATGACATAATGGAACTAACCTCGAATCGGATAGTAACTTTGAATCATCTTGATCTAACTTAGATTTGATTAATTTCAAGTAAGCTTAAACTTGATCTGGAATCACTTTGAATCGCTTTGAATTGATCAAACTTGTCTAATTCGATCAACTAATAAGCTTAAACTAATAAAAAAAGATGAAATTAGTTTATGTCATATAGTTGTAATCCAAATCGAATTAACTCACCTAAGCCTTAAATGAATCATGTGCGTTGAATATGTCTATCCCAAATGGAAGGTTGGGTTGAGGTACAGTGAGTTGGATAGATAAATGTCGATATGTTTGCCGTCAATAGCATAGTTGGGTGAGCCTCGCTTCGTGGGTAGGTTGAGCCTCACTCCCAAGTTAGACGGAGTCTTATCACTGAATTGAGCCATGCTTGGTTACGGGTTGGGTTGTGTCTAACCATATGAGTTGGATGATATTTGACCATATAAGTCAGATCGTGCTTGACCACATAAGTTTAGACATACTTAGGCACATAATTACATTATACTTACATGAATTAGGTCATGCCTAACCTTATGGACTGAGCTATACTTGGTCATGTTGGCAAGGGCACATCTAACCACATAAGTTGAATCATACCTTATCACATAGGTTAGATCAAATTTGACAACATGAGTTAAACTATATCTGACCACATAGGCTGGATTGTCCAATCAATTTAACTCAAGTCAAACCCCAATTGAATTATTCTTATTAAATTATATTATAATATATTTTAAGAAATATTTTAAAATATTATAAAATAATAATTAATCTTAATTCTTTTTTATAAATTAACTATTTTAGATTTATGATTTTAAATTTAAAACTAATTAAATCATAAAAATTCATGCATAATTTCTTGGAACATAAATATATAATTAAAATTACTATTAAAATATAAAAATAAATATTGGTAATAAAAAAATAGATGATCTCTTCTCGGGATCATTTCCTTTCCTTAGGAAATCCTCTCTTAGATCCTCTACTACTAAGCTCAATAAAGAATAAGAAAAAAAACCCTTTTATACAAAAAAAGATAGCTCTCCTAAATATTTATTTTAATTTTAATTTAACACATAAAGATAGAAGTATAATATTTCCTTTTTATTGTAGATTCAAAGACAAAGATAATCTTTTATAAATTTATGATTCCTTTAGTTTATAAATATGTTATGTATCTTACAAATATTTTATAAGTAATATATTTTATAAATATCTCGTATCAGCAATGCTTTTTTTTATATAATTTTGCTTTATTGATTGAAAAAATAGATTCTAAGTATTTTACTTGAGTTCACGTAATAAATGGATGGTTTTCTTCTTTTATTGTCATCGTGAAGTTCTTTGAGACAAAGTTTTGCTCGTTTATTTTTTTCTTTTCCTTAATCTATCTTACATTATAACATTATAACATGTATCTTTTTTTGGATTGTGAATTTTAAATGGTTAATTATAAAAAAATTATTATGAAAGGAGATGATTTCATTTATTGAGGTAATATATATTTATACAGATATGAGAGAAAGATAATTGATCCTAAAATCATAGATTGATTAAGGATTAAAGTATTTAAGGAATACATAGTTAAAATTCTATATTTGTTTCTATTATGATCTCCTATCGTATCTTCGTAAAATTGAGTTTATACCAATAATGTCAATCTTGAATCGATGCAATTAAAATATCATTCAAATAAGACATTACAAGGGAGTCGGCTAATTGGTCAAAAAATATAAATGTTAGAAACACACAATTGATAACTAACAACTTAATCTTAACATAATGATAGTTGATAGCAATATGTTTTATACGAGAATGGTAATACACTCACATTATTATAGTATATTGTAGGAGTGGATTGAAAAGTGATGTCAAGTTTGTGTAGAAGAATAATTATCTAGTTGAGTTATATGATGATGGTGGCTTGATTTTCAACTTTAGAAATTTTATTTTATTTATTGAAACTTCAACTAATTAAATTGGCTCTAAGCAAAACAATATATTAATGTAGATGTTCTATTATCAGTATAGTTTACCTAATCAACATCAACAAAAATATAAAGATAAAGTAATGAATATTTATAAAGAAATTTATTATTTAGGGTCCTTTTAAAATATTATATGATACATTTTAGTGCTGACCAATACGAAATGGATGGCTGATGTATAAAGTATAATAATTTATTAACTACAAATGAAATGTCTAGACATATAAGTGATAAATACTATAAGAAATTGAGTATTTGTTGACACTATATAAGATCTATAGTAGGTCTACCATTATATAATTTGAGTGACTCAGTTGTGAAGAATGGGGTAGTAACTTATCTCTTTTTTTCGTGTTCGTCCTTGACACTGATCTCGAATATAGGAAAAGTCTAGAAAATATAAACTTTGCTTTCGCTCCTTAAAAATATTTTAAGGTTATTAGGTTTTGTATGGATAATTGATTTACCAATTATTTAATAAATTACTTAATCTCCATGAAATTATTGTCTTTGATGATAATATTATCCACTTAAACTGATAAATATATAGTACATTCCTTTTATTGTTGCACGAATAAAGGGGTGTTAGATTTGGAGTTGACAAAATTGACTAGAATAAAAAATAAGCTAAGTTTAGTATACCGGGCTCTCAAAGCGAAGTCTATAAATAATTTTTTTATGATTTATAAATATAATTTGGATATTGAGTGTGAATAAAGTTAGGAAGTTATTGCATAAGACGTCTTTACGTTCTATTGTTAACATTTAGTTGGCATGCATGTCAACTTTGAATAGTAGCTAAACTTAGAATGAGTCGAACTATTATCGATTTAAAATTAAACTGAAGATTTCTATAAAATCAACATCCGATCATTGGTAAAATCTTTTGATCACTAGATGTATTGTGTATCTAACAATCAATTCATCTATGTTTCATTTGATTTGAAAAATTAATTTATACTTGATGATATTTTTTATTATGTGAGATGGTATAAGGGTCCACATTGTCACGAACGGTCGTTGCGCACCCGCAACAACTCCGTTCAACAAACCGTTCGTCATTCTCATCTACATATACAGTTACTTAGCAGCCTATTTTGCCTTTGTTTTGAGTCATTTTGCTTGTAAAAATGTAAATTCGAATAAGCTACATCGTTACAAAGCGATCGCTCACCGAACCGAGCAAAACAGCTCCGTTTTCATGTGCCACGAGCTGATTTCTGGAATCTGCCTCTGCTCACCAAAACATCAGCTATCTTAGCCACTTGGAACCCCCCGGGTGGCACAGGGCTGGATGGGGCTTCGGTATAGTATCGGGCGTTGAACACTCATTCACAAGTTCGCACGTTGCCTTGACGGGAACTTGTTGTCGCGCCCGGGACTCGGTGAGCAACTGTTTGTGGGCTTGCAGTTGTTCGTTCAACCTTCTAAAGCCCTTGTTTTCCCCCTCTCCCTCTTTTCTCTTGTGCACGCAAGGTGCTCGCTGAATTGCATGTAAAGCTTCCCCTCTTTTCGCGAGACGTCAGGACTTATCCGTCGCTCGTTCTTTCGAACTAATCAACTTTCTCTTTTATAAGTCCTTCGGGACCTGCGAGAGGTTGCAAGTGGGCTGATCTTTACGGAGCAATATTGCAAGGGCGAAGCGCGACTTAGGCAACACAAGCTAAGTTCACGTCTTGGCTGCAAGGGTGCCTCACGCCTTAGGCAATTCCAGCTAAGGCCATGACGTTGTGGTATCAGAGCGGGCAAGCACTTCGAGCGAGCAGCGAAGGAACTTCGCAACTTCGCCATGGCAAGGCATCGTGGCAAATCAAGCAAGACGGGGCAAGCCAGACCCTTGCCCCAAGTAGCCGCAGGTGGGCTGCATGTGCACACTCGCTCTCATGCTATTGGAGCTGCTCAAGAGGAGCGCAACAACGAACATGATGAGTGAGAAGTTGGCCACTCTCCGCGAGCGGAGGACACGTAATCTAGAGCGCTAACGGGGAAAAAGAGTCACAAGGAGAGACTCACAACGGCGGAAACCCGCCTAGATGTTCTTGAAGCGAGTGTGGAGGAACTCTACTATGGCCAACAAAGGCTTGTCAGGGTAGAGAGCTCGCAAGAGGAAGCGAAGTCCAAGATCGACAAGGTCGAGGCCCTAGTCGACTGACTGTCAGATGACACCAAGGACTCCGTGCAACACCTGCAGGAAGTTGTGGCGGAACTCACTTCAAGGGTGACTATGCTCACTAGAGCACTAAATGCGGGAGGAAGCAACACTCGCGTTGCACCGCCACAAAATTTGAGGGCACCCAAGCCTCATGGATATAGAGGGGCCAGAGATGCCAAAGAGCTTGAGAACTTTCTGTTCGACATGGAACAATACTTTCGAGCTATGAGGTCTGATTCTGAAGATACCAAAGTTTCTATAGCAACAATGTATCTGAATGGAGATGCGAAACTTTGGTGGTGAACCCGTTGGGAGGAGATCCAACAAGGTCGGTGTCGAGTCGACACATGGGAGGACTTGAAGCGGGAGTTGAGAACTCAGTTCCTACCGGAGAACACAGAGTTGGTCGCAAGAAGGAAGTTGAGATAACTTCGCCATAGTACCACCATCCGATAATATATGAAACAATTTTCTACACTAATGCTGGACATACAGGACATGTTCGAGAAGGACAAGTTGTTCAGCTTCCTCGATGGTTTGAAGCCATGGGCTCAACAGGAGCTAAATCGAAGGAATGTTACCAATGTGGTCGGGGCAATTGCTGCTGCAGAAAGGCTCATTGACTTTGTTTCCTCCGAAGACCCAAGGAGAAGGAAACAATCTTCAGGCAATCACCCTCCAAAACATTCTCGAGGGAAGGAGCTCGGGGGTGAACAAAAGAAGAAGAGTTCCCACAAAGGGCCAAACCCGAAAGGCAAGGCCTCGAAACCTAGATGATGCTTCTTTTGCGGAGGATCGCACATGGTGAGGGAGTGCCCACAAAAATAGGCACCCGATGCTTTGACGGCTTCCATCCACCACCACCCCCCCCCCCCCCCCCCCCCACCGATCGGACAAGGGCAAAGCTGTTGCTCTTAGTTCGAGCAGTTCTAAATCCAGTAGCGACGATGAGGAGTCGCAAGGACCTCGGATGGGAGCAATGCGTTTGTTGAACGCTATGCGGGGTCAAGTGGGGGAGAACATGAAGACAAAGCTACAAAAAGCAAGAAGTAGTGAGCTGATAGATGTGGACATCAAACTAAATGGCCAAACGACCCGGACAATGGTGGACACGGGCGCTACCCACAACTTCATAGCCGATCGAGAAGCACATCGACTTTGGTTGATCTTGAAGAAGAGCCCAAGCCGAATGAAGGCGGTGAACTCGGAGGCCAGGTGAATCTCTGGGTTAGCGAAGGGAGTCCCCATCAAAATCAGGACATGGAGCGGGAACACCAACATGATGGAAGTGCCATTGGATGACTTCCAAGTGATTCTTGGAATGGAGTTTATGCACGCGGCGAAGTTGGTGCTAATGTGGTTCTTGAACTCCCTATGTATGATGGGAGGTGACGACCCCTGTGTGGTTCCCGTCTCTCAGAGAGGAACCAAGGAGCCATAACACATATCGGCATTACAACTGAAGAAAGGGGTACGAAAAAATGAATTAACATTCGTGACTGCTATGAAGCTAGAGCCACTCAATGAGAAGGCCATTCAAGAACCTGCTATGGTGGTGAACGTCCTGAAAGAGTTCAATGACGTTATGCCACCCGAGTTGCCGAAGACTCTTCCACCACGCAGAGGCGTGGATCACAGCATCGAGCTGGAGCCAGGAGTGAAGCCTCCAGCGAGACCACCCTACCGCATGTCCCCGCCAGAGTTGGCGGAACTCAGAAAACAATTAGGTGAATTGCTAAGCGACAGTCTCATCCATAGCTCTAAAGCACCTTTCGGAGCTCCAGTTCTCTTCCAGAAGAAACAAGATGGGAGCCTCCGATTATGCGTCGACTACCGAGCCCTTAACAAAGTGACAGTGAAGAACAAGTATCCCATCCCGTTCATCACGGACTTGTTCGACCAGTTGGGCAAAGCTAAGTATTTCTCAAAGCTCGACCTTTGGTTGAGGTATTGGCAGGTACGCATTGTTGAAGGCGACGAAGCGAAGACTACCTTTGTGACCAGGTATGGAGCGTTTGAGTTCTTGGTGATGCCTTTAGGCTTAACCAATGCTCCGGCCACGTTCTGCACTCTCATGAACCAGCTATTCAAGGAGTATTTAGATAAGTTCGTGGTCGTCTACTTAGACGATATCGTCATCTACAGTCAAACGCTCGAGGAGCACGTCAAACACCTTCGGACAATTTTCAAGGTTCTCAGGGAGAACACTTTGTTCGTGAAAAGGGAGAAATGCTACTTTGCTCAAACTGAGATCTTATTCTTGCGGCATCGAATCAGTGATGGCTTCATTCGGATGGATAAGTCAAAGGTGTAAGCGGTTGCGGAATGACGAACTCCAAAGAAGGTGCTAGAGTTGAGATCCTTCCTTGGTTTCGTCAACTACTATCGACGCTTCATAGCGGGGTACTCGAAGCGTGCAACTCCACTGACGGAATTACTGAAGAAAGAGCAGCCTTGGAAGTGGTCTGACAAATGTGAAATAACATTCCAAGATCTGAAGGCTACTGTTATGGGAGAACCAATGCTCAAATTGTCAGAATATGGGGAGCCTTTTGAAGTCCATACAGATGCTTCAGACTTCGCTATTGGGGGAATACTCATGCAGGAGGGTCATCCGATGGCCTACGAGAGCCGCAAACTCAACGAGACCGAGCGGCGGTATCCAATGCATGAGAAGGAGATGACAGCGGTGATCCACTGTCGATGAGTTTAGCGACACTATCTCCTTGGATCGCGATTTGTGCTAAGGACGGACAACATCGCTCTGAGCTATTTCCAAACTCAGAAGAAGCTCTCCCCAAAGCAGGTGCGATGGTAGGACTTCCTGACTGAATTTGATATGGTAATGGAGTATAAGCCCGGGAAGGTAAATGTCGTGGCCGATGCATTGAGTCGGAAAGTAGAGCGTGTGAATGCCGCACAATTGGAGGGCAGAGGCCAAGCAAATCAATTACACTCCAACTTCCTTTCCAGGATCAGGGATGGACTGTATAGTGACCTTCAGGCAGTTATCTTGATGCAGCTCATCAAAGAAGGCAAGGCACGATGATTTTAGGTCCAAGAGGGACTCGTTTACACAAAATGGAATAGGGTTTATATTCCCCGAGTGGACAATTTGAGGCGTGAACTCTTAAAAGAGTGTCACGATTCCCTCTGGGCTGGACACCCAGGCATTCACAGAGAACGTTGGCTCTCGTGGAGAGGGCCTTCTACTGGCCGAAGATGGGGACTGATGTGGAGGAATATGTTCGAACTTGCTTTACTTACCAACAAGACAAGGTGGAGCAATGGAAGCCAGTGGGACTTTTGGAGTCGTTGCCCATGCCAGAAAGGCCGTGGGAGAGCATTTCCTTGGACTTCATATCAAGCTTGCCACTTGTAGGGAGACTCGGATTGATACTCGTGGTGGTCGATCGGTTTTCAAAGTATGCAACTTTCATTGCTGCTCCCCTACACTGTTCAGCAGAGGAGGTGGCCAAGCTGATGATGAAGGATGTGGTGAAGTATTGGGGAGTCCCGCACAATATCATTAGTGATCGAGACGCTTGGTTTCTGGGACGATTCTTGACCGAGCTATTCAAATTGTTGGGGTCAAAGTTATACTTCTCTACAAGCCTCCACCCTCAGACGGATGGCCAGACTGAAAGGATAAACTCGCTCCTAGAGCAATATCTTCGGCACTATGTGAGTGCTAACCAACAAGATTGGGTGAAGCTGTTGGACATTGCCCAATTCTCCTACGACTTACAGCAGAGCTCTGCATCCAACAAGAGTCCCTTCGAGATCATTACCAGACAACAACCGCCGATTCCGCACACCATGGCCATTAGGTATACTGGGAGTAGTCCGTCAGCCTACCATTTCGCAAAGGAGTGACATCGAAATGCAGATATTGCGCGGGTTTACTTGGAGAAGGTGGCAAAAAGGATGAAGAAGTGGGCAGACTTGGGAAGGCGACCGCAAGAGTTCAAAGTTGGCGATTTGGTGTTGGTAAAGCTCCAACCAGCATCACTCCAATTCTTTAGGAACAAAGTTCACAAAGGATTGGTGCGCAAGTATGAAGGGCCCTTCCCAATTATCAGCAGGGTATGTAACGTCTCTTACAAGTTGCAGCTACCGACGTGGTTCAAAATTTACAATGTTCTTTACGCCAGCAACATAAAAGCCTACCACTTGGATCGACAAGATGCTTCCCGAAGTGTTCCAACTCGGCTACCTCCCATCACAGCCTCCTATGAGAAGAGAGTTGAAACCATTCTGGTGGACTGCAAGATAAAGCTACCCAACGGAGCTGAGCAGTCAGAGTACTTGGTGAAGTGACGAAAGCTTCCCCGAACTGAAGCCAGTTGGGAGCTTGAAGACGCCCTGCGACATGAAGAAGAAATCATCAACAACTACCAACAAGCGTCGACGAGGGCGCCGGTAGTTTAAGTGGGGGAGAATGTCACGAACGGTCATCGTGCACCCGCAACAACTCCGTTCAACGAACCGTTCATCGCTCTCATCTACATGTACAGTTACTTGGCAGCCTGTTTTGCCTTGGTTTTGAGTCATTTTGCTTGTAAAAATGTAAGTTCGAACAAGTTGCAGCGTTACAAAGCGATCGCTCATCGAACCGAGCAAAACAGCCCAAAACAGCTCCGTTTTCGTGTGTCGTGGGTTGATTTCTGGAATCTGCCTCCGCTCACCAAAACGTCAGCCATCTCAATTCCTTGGAACCCCCTGGGTGGCATAGGGCTGGATGGGGCTTCGGTATAGTACCGGGCGTTGAACACTCATTCGCAAGTTCGCACGTTGCCTTGACGGGAATTTGTTGTCGCGCCCGGGACTCGGTGAACAGCTGTTTGTGGGCTTGTAGCTGTTCGTTCAACCTTCTAAAACCCTTATTTCCCCCTCTCCCTCTTTTTTCTTGTGCACGCAAGGTTCTCGCTGAATTGCTTATAAAGCTTCCCCTCTTTTCGCGAGACGTTGGGACTTGTCCATCGCTCGTTCTTTCGAACTAATTAACTTTCTCTTTTACAGGTCCTTCGGGACCTGCGAGAGGTTGCAAGTGGGCTGATATTTGCGGAGCAATATTGTAAGGGCGAAGCGCGACTTAGGCAACACAAGCTAAGTTCGCGTCTTGGCCGCAAGGGTGCCTCATGCCTTAGGCAATTCTAACTAAGGCCGTGACAACATGGCATTACGAATAAATTATCATATTCATCATATATGTATTTGTGCCAAAATAAAGATTTTTGGGCTTGATGATGCTTGTAGGTTTAGTAGAGTCAGATAGAGAACTTGACATGATTTAAAGATATCATTTTTTAAGCGTATTGTCATGTGATGTTTAAACTCATGGTATTATTGGATTGTGTTGATGATATGATATGTGATGTTTCTCTAATATCCAATTGGTATATCTTCAAATATATAAGTTAAGAAAATCTGACCTATGTGAGAAGAAATCTATCATGAAAGGCACAAGGCCAACAACATGCTCGAGATGCATGAGTTGAAAAAATTCGACACGTGTGAAGAAATTTGCTACGACGAAGACACAACACAAAATATGCTTGAGGCGTATGAATAGAGAAAACTCGATCTACACTAGCAGAAATATGGTATAGCGGAAGCACAATGCGAAATATGCTTAAGACGTGTGAGTTGAAAAAGCCTGACCCGCAAGAAGAGATCTCGAATGCTCTCTTGACAAATGAACTATATGACATAGTTCGAGGCCCTCTCATAAGGATCCCAAAGCACGTCTTTAGTTGGGGATAAATGATAGAGAATACAATGTCGGTTGACACGTGATTGTGAGATCCGAGTTACCCTCCACCCATCTGCCTACGTAAACAACGAGTCAAAGCAAATAAACACAAGCTTCCTTCTCATCCATTACAATAAAGAATGTAATCCCAACTTTCTTCTCATTATGATAATAAATGTATCATTTTTTCTCCTATTTTTTCTCCTCCTTTACGATAAGAAAGGTAATTACAAGCTTCATTTTTATCTATTATAACGAGGAAGACAATCACAAACTTCATTCTCATCATCTAAAATATAAAACAAAATTTTAAACTTAATGCAATGGACTATTTTTGAACTACTCGAACCCACGTTTAAAGATATTGGATTACTAACTTGAGTATCGGAGGATCGTGTTGGGAAACCTCTCTTGACCTTAGTCTTTGAGTAGGTAACACATCAAGAGTACGATATTTCCACCTTGGGAACATTTCAGGTAATTCTACACATACGAGTCAATATCACGTTGAACTGATCAAGATGCCATCGATATATATATATATATTTTCTCTCTCTCTCTCTCTCTATATATATATATATATATATATATATATATATATATATATATATATATATAGTAATTTTTCTTGAAAAAAATCTATTATGTTTAAACTATTTAAGGAAGAGTTACATATTGATCTGTCGATAAGCATATTCCACTCGAAAATCACAAATGATCACGGTGAGAACGAGTGATAATGCTGGTGGGGGAGGACATGATGTATCAAAAAAAAAAAAAAAAAAGAGATTTCTTAACTATATACACTCTACTGATAAATATGAAAAAAAAAGAAATCTGTCAATGTCTACTATTATGTACGGAGATAATAAAGGATAAGAAACTTTAGTGATTTAATATAGCATCATGACTTTATTAGGTATTTGATATGGATTGTACACGCGTGCCTATCAATTGTTTTAAGAGAGGAGAGACGGTCAACCTACCCCCAAATTATAATTTATTCGTGAATAAAAAATGTATATATTCACGAGTCATTTGAGTAATACGTGCACAACTCCATCACCAAATTGGCACCATACATATTATTATAACTCAGAATGTGTTGATTGGGGTTGTGAATGACCACGAAAGATGAGACTCGTTATTGATGAACGAGGGATTTGGGGAACGACAAATGAACGTGGTCGAGCCAAACCATTTAGGCAAAAAATTATCGAGTCATTTATTTATTTATTTATTTATAATGAAAATAAACACAATAAAATAATCCGTCATTATCTTTGTTTTTTTTTTTTAAAATAAAAATAACACAATAAAACAATAAAAAAGGGGTGTTTTTATTGGAGCCGGCGGCCGTGTCTTGTTTAGTTATCCGATAAAATCAAATAAATATAACCGATTATATAAATAGGCGGTCGTCGTCTCGTCGCCCTTCTTTGACGGCAAACTCCGCCTCAGGGCAAAAGCTTTGCCCCTTTCGCCCTTCTCTCTCTCTCTCTCTCTCTCTCCCTCTCTCCCCTTCGCTTGCCTTGGATCTTTGCGGTCAGGTATGCTCCTTCTAACGTATAACCACGATCTTGGTGAAATCGATAGGTCTTGAATCAAGACCTACAGGCGCTGTCCTGGTCCCTGTGATCGTCTGCGTGTTTAGGTGGGGTTCGGTTTCGTGGGGATCCGTTGAATCTGGACGCTCTCGTGTCGAGATCGTGCGGATTGATCTGTCTCATTGTGAATCCGCATCGGAGTTTCGGTTTCGTGGAGCTTTGGATCGATCGAGGGGTTCGGTTGATCTGTAGCGTTAGGGTTAGGGTTTGGGTGGGAGGTATTAGGGGGTTGAACGACAATTGGGATATAGGGAAGGGGGCATGTTGATGGCCTCTGATTGTTGGTCCGTTGGATCGGGGATTAAGAACTGGGTACGATGATAATTGACAATTGTATTCTTTTCTTTATTAGTAATCTTTATGCCTTTTGTTCTCTCGTTTCATAATTTAAGTCGTTCATCTTTTTTAGATGGATTTGTTGGCCTAGATACGCATTCATTGGTCTGAATCTGCCATATGCTTTCTGCTACAGGGAGAACTTTGTGTGTATTTGATGGATGATGACTGTTCCGATGGATAGGTCGTCTGCTCCCTCATCTCGGGAGCTTGCGCAACGACTTCTTGAAAAGGTATGAACTTGCAAATGCTTCCTGCTTTACCATGGTATCTGCAATTACATTTCTATTTTTCTTTTCTCATTGTAACATGGATTCATGTCTACACTCACAGGCATCGTCGGAATGTAACCATAAAATTTTTTAACCATAATATTATGTGTCTTTGAGTCAGGACACATAATATTTTTTAAATATTCTATTTCATTATCAAACTCCATAACAATACAATAAGTGAATCTTCTGTTTATGAACTTTAGTTCTTAGCATTTGACATTCTCACAGTTTTACCACATAAGTACAATCTTGTTTTTCATGAAATAACTATTTTCCCAAGTATTCTCATATATCCATTTTGTCTTATTGCTTAATTGAACAATTGGATCCATTTCTGTTACATATTCTAGCGCATGTGTCAATGCAACGATATCATCTATCGAGAAGCAATTTGGAAGTTTGTTATTTCCCATAGTAATTATAGTGATTGTTTTCTCTGTTTTATGTGTTAATTAGAAAGGTCGTTTAAGAACTTAAATATTTTAAAGGTTTAGTTATCCCTGTTATCTGGCCAACTCATAAATACCTCTTTAATCTCATTTATTCTTTTAGACCTCGACGAGGAGTCAAACAAGTGTCTGCATTGTCTTTGCGTAGAAGGAAGGTTTTCTAACTTGTCCTTATTTTCTTTTCTATTTTGGTATTTTTTTTGGCTTCTAATATTTTTTTCCTTTGCTCGTACATTCCGGACCTCTATTCGTACATTAACTAAATGTGTGAAAATAGGTTTTCATGAATTGCCATATATTTTCAATATGTTAGAATAGGTAAACATGTTATTTTCTTCTTGCATGTATATCGGATAAATGCTTCTTTTACACTGCTATCCAAGATGGCAAAACTAAGTCACTAGGTCAGCCTTCTTAGATACTAATCAATCTAACCACACATTAGATAAGAATCAGTAACTTCACTATGAAGCTTATAAGCTATTCTATATCCTCATGGACCAGCATTATACCACTCGTGGTCACTTCTATTTTCTTTATTATTTATTTTTTTGTGGAGGGTTGAAAGCTGTATTCTGGATGGAAGTGTTTGGAGCTGGCCTTATTGTACTCATTAATTTGTAATTTTTTTCTCTTTTTAGAACATTGAACTGGAAAATGGACTGCGAAGGTCGGCAAAGTCAAAACTTCCTTCGGACCCTAATGCTTGGCTTCAGATGCGCGAGAATTATGAGACTATGATTCTTGAAGATCATGATTTTTCTGAAAAGCATGATATAGAGTTTGTCCTTTGGCAACTGCACTATAGAAGAATCGAGGAGTTCAGGCAGCACATTAATGCTGCAGTGTCGGCCGGATCAAATGCATCATCTGGTGGGAAAGTTCTCGTCCGGCCTGATAAAATCAAGAAACTCCGTTCTGTCTTTAGAAGCTTCCTGACAGAAGCTACTGGATTTTACCATGACCTGATATTGAAGATCAGGGCAAACTATGGCCTGCCTTTGAGCTACTTCAATGAGGGCATTGAGACTGAAATTGTTTTGACGAAAGATGAAAAGAAATCTGCTGACATGAAAAAAGGGCTTATGTCTTGTCACCGTTGTCTGATATATTTGGGAGACCTTGCTCGTTACAAAGGACTTTATGGAGAGGGTGACTCCGTTAGTTGTGATTATGCAGCTGCTTCAAGTTACTACATGCAGGCATCTTCTCTTTGTCCTTTCAGTGGCAATCCACATCATCAGGTTTGGATCATGCGTTATCTCTTTAGGGCATCTGCTGCCATCCACTGCTTATGTTTTTATTGTCCGCATCATGTTTCTTTTCTCATTTTTTCTGAGAAATTTCATTGTTGCAGCTAGCAATACTTGCTTCCTACTCGGGAGATGACTTGTTGGCAGTCTACCGGTACTTTAGAAGTTTGGCAGTGGAAATCCCCTTTTCAACAGCAAGAGATAACTTGATCATTGCTTTTGAGAAGGTATCTTTAGACTTGGTGCACCAACTTGGCAAGGCTGTGTAATTTGTATTCTGTTGTGTTGTCCACGACTTGGTGCACATTTTTATCATGTTCTGTTCCTTATCTAGTTCAGATATATTTGACATGAGTATATGGATTAATTGCAAATATCAATAACTTTGAGTCTTACACCGTCACGATGATAGATGCCCTTGGTGGCTCTGAATAAAGGTTTGCTGAGAGTCTTGTTTGTCAGCATTGCTATCCGTCATGCTATTGTGTCGGTTCGGTGATATCACATTGAACCTTTTTGCTGCCTCTGGTTCCTTTTGGTAGATTATTTCTTTGGCCTATGATGGTGGTACCATTTACTGCACAAATATTTACTTGGATATGGAATCATAGATTGTATTTCACAATAGCAGCCTTCTGGCAAGCTGGAAGATTTACCTTTTCTCTTTCCTTCCGGTAAAGTGCATGATTATTTAGAACATTGGTTGATGTCAATTTAGAACATGTGATTTATGTTGCAAATTTTTGCACAATTAATGGTCTTCACGGAGTGCAATTTGCATAACTAGTTGAACATGCTGCAGCTACAGTGTTTTTAAAAAGAAGTTCACACTCAATTTTGAAAGTTCTGGATCACCGAACCCAATTAAATATAGATTTTGAATTACCTGATCTTTTTAATAGTTCTTGCATGTGAAAGTTTGATCTTTTTTGAAATTTATATTCTTGAATGTGTGGATCTTGTCAATAACAAATTTCGGGCTTACACATTTTTTAAATTTACTTATATCTGATTATCTGCTGTTGTATATGATAATGTTTAAAGACCCGTGTCATTGATTGTATTTGATGTTTTCATATATGCTCCTTTTGTCTTGATCTTATGTTTTCTACTGACACTTGTTTACAGAATCGACAAAGTTACTCTCTGCTGCCTAGTAATACGAAAACTGCCTCAGGCAGAAGATTGCCTGCACGTTCAGCTGGGAGAGGTAGAGGAAGAAGTGATACAAAACTCCTTCCCAAAGACAGTAAGATTGAAACTACTTCCACCAAAGACGAAGAGTTGACCATGTCACAAGTATTTAAAGCCTTTGCCACTCGTTTTGTTCGTCTTCATGGAATCCTTTTCACACGGACAAGGTATTTGATCTCATTAATTTCCTACTATTTAGACTTCATGATGCTAAATTTACTTTTTTGGCTGAATTCAACAGCTTGGAAACTTTTGGAGAAGTATTTTCTTCAGTGATTAAAGATCTGAATGTGCTTCTTTCTTCTGGTCCCGAAGACGTGCTTAATTTTGGTCCAGCTACTATGGAAAATGCGTTGACCATTTTGAGGCTTGTTGCAATTCTGATATTCACTGTACACAATGTTGAAAGGGAGTCTGAAAACCAGACATTGCAGCGTACCGTGTTGCTGCAGCATGCATTTACTTCTGCTTTTGAGTTCGTTGGATACATCCTCAAGAGATGCATAGCACTGCATGATGCTGCATCGAGCTGCCTCTTGCCGGCTATTCTGATTTTCATTGAGTGGCTGGCATCTCATCCAGATGTAGCAACCGGTTTTGATGTGGAGGAAAAACAAGCTGGAGCAAGATCATTCTTCTGGACTCAATTTGTTCCATTTATGAACAAACTTATCGAGACACGACTTGCGTCTGTCGATGGTGAGGGGAATGAAACCTGCTTTTTAAACATGAGTAGTTATGATGAAGGAGAAACTGGGAATAGGCTTGCACTATGGGAGGATTTTGAGTTGAGAGGATTTGTACCCTTAGTGCCAGCACAGCTCATTTTGGATTTTTCGAAGAAGCATGCCTACATGAATGACGGAGGCAGGAAGGACAAAGTATCACGTGTCGAAAGGATTCTGGCAGCTGGACGGGCCCTTACTAATATTGTTTCAGTTGATCAGCAGAGAATATATATTGACCCAAGCCTGAAGAAATTTGTAATAGGTACAGAGCCTCCAGTGTTTGAAGGGCCAATGGACTCTACCTTTTTATATCCGTTGGATTCGGCAGTAGTGAAACAGGAAATTCAATTTGAGAATGTATCCGGGGCAGCACTACAAACAACTAATCTTGGAGTGTCACAAACCAATGCAGAATTATATATGGGAGGAGAAGAAGAGGAGGAAGAAATTGTCTTTAAGCCTACAACTGCTGAAAAGTATCCTGATATATCTGCTTCACCGGTGACTGCTTGTGACTCTGTCAACCCTGGACAAGCATCTTCTGCAACCGATTGGATGACACATGCTCGGCATTTTTCTGCAGATTTTGATGGTGTTCAGATGTCAGCAGTATCAAATGTGAGTTCGAAACTGCATCCATCTACCAGTAATATCTCACAGCTGCCTTTGCAATTTGTAAATTCAGACACCACCAGATGGTTCTTGTCTGATGAACTGAAAAATATGAACATAACAGAAAATGGTTACTTGAACGAGCAGATGTTGCAAGAAGGCTCAAGTAACTTGCAGCCTAGTTCATTATCACCTCTATTTTCTTCTGCTGTTAGTTTGGGCACCAACAGTGCACTTTCTGGTCAGATCAAAGCTGCAGAAGTAGTGTTTCCTTCTACACTTGATACTATATTGCCTTCAGACGCAACAGCTGATGGCATGGCTATGAAGCTCTCTTCAGCCTTGCCACCACCGAGGAAAAATCCTGTTGGTCGGCCCTTTAGGCACTTTGGGCCACCTCCCGGATTTAGCCATATTGCTCCGAAACAGGATGGAACAAATCCTAATTCTAGTGCAAAGGAACAGCTGCCTGAGATCGATGATTACAGCTGGCTAGATGGTTGTCGATCATCATCATCCAAAGTCATGGGAATAGAAAACTCCTTTGATCAAATTACATATAGGCTTCCGTATGTTAGTCCAGCCAGTTCTACTGCCTTTACCAGTGTTTCCAGCTTCCCATTTCCTGGGAAACAAGTTTCTAATGTGCAGACCCAAGTGGTTGATGAGCAAAAATGGCATGATTTCCAGCTTTTTGAGCAACTGAAAGCGTATAATGGGCAGAAGCTTCAGCAATCGAATCCACAGCACACTCTGCCACCTGAAAATTGTCATGCACAATCTCTTTGGTCTGGTTCATACTTCGTGTGAAACTTTATGAAGATGGTTACTGGTAACAAAATTCTTATCGGTAATTAATTTTATAATATTCATCAGAAACTTTCATACCTTTGTCTAATTTTAGGTTTTATGTTTTAGCAATGGATGACGATCTTTCACAATGAGTGGCCTGCAGCCTGGGGACTATTGACTTCATCCCACCTTTGCAGAATTTAACTTCGTCGAGTTTATGTTTGAACATGGTCACGGGAGCGTTGCAGGTTCTTGGCCCTTGAATTTGGTAGGTGTTGATGCTTCAACTTTTTATATTTTCCACTTATATAGGTTTCATATGAAATTGAGGCTTGATGTTGTTCTGATATCAATCATTAATTATTTTATAGTTATATGAAAGGAACGTATCTAGACCTGCCATCTCTTACTGGTAGAACCTCGTTGAGCAGCTCCTCTTTCAAGAGAATAAGGGGCAAACCATATCAGAATTGTTAGTCAGTTTATTATATAACTCCATGCTGAGATGATTGCTATGAAATACATTTAACTATGTTAGTTTAATCAGACTTGTTTTTTCTATCCTTTACAAGCTATATTACCTCTTCTATTATTATGTTATTCCTGCATAACACTTGGGATTTCTTTTATTTGAATTGCTGGGTTTGTGATATGCAGCATATTACGTTCATAGAACCTTGACTCTGGTCATGATATATTAGCATGTTAGTTTTGATGGCAGACTATATAATATAAAGTAAATTACCGACCAACTATTAATATATATTTTTTTTATCAAATATGCTTTATGACTAGAACCACGGGTGGTTGTTTCAAATATGGTGTTTTATTTTTTAGGATTTGGAGAATTCTTTATTATCTACTTCTTACACAAAGAAGCACCTAAATTAGTTTCACTGCTAATGTTTATTATCCTTGGTCTTGTATCTTTTGTAGTCTTTGCCATTGAAATCTGAATTCCAGACCTAGTGTCTGATAAGTTGTCCTTGTTGCATATCAATGATGTGGACTGCTTTTGGTCTGCCTGTATAAATCAGTCAGATGAGGCATAATTACAGATTTCCTCTGGTTGGGTGCTGCACCATCCCAATTGACTTTTTTTTTAAAAATATTTGTGACTAGCTGTTTCTTTGTCATCTCGCTTATTTTCCTTTTATCCTTTTCTTGTTGATGAAGTTAATGATGCCTTTCTTGAAGACATAAATTTGCTTCTACTAACAATTTTTTTGGAAGCAGTGTTGTTTAGATCGTGATAATGGCGGCATTGAATTTTTCATAATTTGTTGAATAACACATTAATGTCATTTTCTGGCCCTATGTTTATAATAGTTATTCTGCTTTGGATCCATGTAGTTTAACCGCAATTACATCAGCATAAAGTTGTGTGGATCTGGCTACTAAGGTTTGTGCATGGAGTTCATGAAAGACAGTTTATGTATTTGGCTCCACATTTGGTCTGGTCCAAGTCTTTCTACCTGGATCAGTTTAAAAATTGGTTTGGTGTAATAGCTGATGCCTTTCATAACAGGTATGGTGAGAATGGCAATTTGAACTTTGGTCCTTTGGCTTAGGTAGATATATTTTTTCATTATTCTTTTTGTTTTGTTGACATTATACATGCTTTCTTGATTTGCTTGCTGGATTCAATGAATTTAAACAGTATTTCCTAATAATATTTTTCATCTGGAAAATTTAGTATAATGGTTTATTATACTCATGACTTGGCAACATATATCTGGAGTTGAAACGCTGTTTATGGTTGAGTTTGGGAGATTCTATCTTGATTAATTGCACGGTTAACCATCTGATGTTTTTGACCAATGGTTTCTTTTATTTTATGGTGTATGTTGATATATTTCACGCAAGAATGATCAATGTATTTATATGCTATCTTCGTTTCCCAGAATGCATCGACGCCACCAGGCTGAAGGTCGAGAAATCAATTGTGGTTGATTATGTGGAAAAAATCTCAAGCAAGATCAGTACATGACTGTTGAAGAAGTTAACAGCTAGTGACGTCTTCATGGATTTTGTTCCTTGGGAAAACCTGAGTCGAGCTGTAGAAGTTGCCTTCCATCTTAGGCCTATCTGTTGTTACTCATCCATCCCCAAGATATTGGTCGCAGAAATGGAGTGAGTCTCTAAGAGTGGAGTCTGCTTGGTGATGGTACTTCATTCAGGATAGGGAGGAGAATCCAGTCCTTTTTGTGGTCGCTTTGAGGAAGCTTTTTGCCTAAACTGTTTTTAATTACAGTGTGGTTTTGCAGTTGGTGTGGTTTGCTTGTTACCAAAATTTGGAAGACTTGGAACCTTCCAACTGTTACATCATCCTTGTTAAATATTGTGGAATAACTTGTATGGATGTTCGTGGCTTGCGAGTGAGTTAATAAGTATGTGCAATATTATCTAACCGTTGCTTGCTTTACAGGGAGGGTGGAGGTGCTCGAGCGAGTTAGTGTGATCTTTGATTTGTTTCCGATCAACAATCGTGTGAAATATGTTCTCTCGGTTTGTCACGGTTGCGACGCATTTGAGCGAATGGAGCTGTCTGCTCCAAAGTCAAAACCACGGTACCCCCATACGGGGAATCGTACGTCGCTCTTTCTTCAGTCTTCCCGAATCCACCACCACTAGCATCCGTGGTATTAGTGTGTGCGATTCTTCTCTCCTCGTTAACGAGATAATATGTATGATAGTGTGTTTCTTTGGTGCTATGGTCCCGTGCATTAGTCGGAAGCTCACGTGACAAGCATGTGCATTGATGGTAACTCGCATCTGTATAAAACCTAGAGATGAGGCGGTTCACCTCGCATGCATCGTAGCATCGGGGTTGGATGAAACCGACAAGGCGCGTGTTATGCATAAAACAGTGATATTTGTCTAAACCAAAAGGCCGCTAGTCCTCTTCGAATCTTTTCTTCCTCTCTTCTGCCCCCTTTCAGTATAGCTGACGCCTAGGGTTCGAAGAGGAGCAAACCCTAGCTATACCCATGGACAGGCACCGCAGCGACCGCTTCGACGACCGCTCCGGAGATCGGTTCGGCGATGGCGCTGGGCGGCGGATGCCCTCCCGATGGTCCTCCGACAGCCCCACGGAGCGGCATCCCCGTTATCCCAGGGGTGGCGCCGGAGGCGGAGGCGATGGCGGCCGCTACCATCCCTACCGCGGTTCTCAGGACCTTCCCGCCCCTCCGGGCGGTGGCTTCCGAGGCGGTGATCCCGGTGGCTTCAGCCCTCCGGTGTCCGTGGGCGGCCCTAGGCGCGGGTTCTCCGGTCGAAGTGGCTCTCCAGGTAAGCTCAAAGATCCTCTCTTTTCTTTTCGAAAATTGTACTTACCGTCGTTCATTCACCGTGTTAGGGTTCATGATAGTCGTTGTTTCATTCTCTTTTCTTTTTTCTTTTTTGGTCGGGCGGTTAATGGCTGGTTTCGACTTGCTAACCACGATCTTCCTTTCTTTATCGGAATCTTCCTCTCCCCTCTCCCTCACCCTCTCTTGGTGGCAATTTAATTATTTTTTCCACCCGTTATTTTGGCACTTCACGGTAGATAAATAAATCTTGAGGGTTTTTAGCTTTTCGGATCTTTTCAAGAATGAGAGCAAAACGACTACGTCGTGATTTGCTACTAAACTTAGCCTGGTCATGGTTGATCTTGTGTTCTCCCCTATAACGACTAGGCAGGGTTCTCACTCATGAAATCAGAAATTAAATCATTTGTTATGCTCAAATGTGGCCAATCCATTAACACCCACTGTTAGAGGCATGCCATTCAAAGAATCAGTTGACTTCTAGTGATGTTTCATCAATCAGATTCAACTAGTACTCGTTTCTTTGGAAGTGTTGAGGCATCTGAACTTGTTGGCTTGTAATTGTCTACCCTTCCAACAAGGTGCCTGGGTTATTTTAAAATTGTCTATTTGTGGTGCTTTGATGACATTGTACAGGATAATAAGGAGGACTTCCTTGTTTCAAGAAGTTTGATTGTATTGCAAGTCTTTTTTTTTGGGGGGGCAAAGGGTAAGTGGTGAATATGATATTTGATTTTAGGATCTTTCTGTCAACAGTCAAAGCCCTTATTAGCTACGTTAGCAGATGTCCTTAAAAAATTGTTTCAATCCTTAGCCTTTGGTAAGTTGATCTAGTATAACACCACCAGACCGAGTAAAAATTTATTATTTGAGATTTTGAACCCTTAAAATTTGTATTGCAAGTTGTTTCTTCTTATATGTTGTGAGAGATAGTTAGGTTATCTTGTCTTAGGCTAAAATCGATGAAGACATTTTGGAGCAAGCAAGTATTGTGCAAATAAGCCAGATAGGCGTCATGCAAAAATCACTCTCATGAACCATCTTGTATATTTTCATGCAAGTTATTATAAAAGTACTCAGGTTTAGGCTTTCATGGGATGCACTATAATTAGGTCATCAGAACCGGCCATTAAGAAAGAACCAAAGTTCTTATTATAATTGGGATGGTGATGCTAGGGTATGAGAATTTCGTATCGTATATATCTTATGGAAATTGTAATTGCGTGTTACTGTTATTTTTGTCAGGAATGATAAATACTTCAGGTGCTGTGGCTTTTTCTTAAGTTCCTCATGAATTCTTTTTATTTTTAGGCACGACACACTATATAATATGAACATGTGGGCGAGGAATATGTTTTATTAAATTTAATCATAATGTTGAATTTTGATGTACTGTTCAATGTGAGTGTCCTACTGACCCTCGTATCTCAAGAGCTTATAGTATTATGCTTGGTAATAAATAATTACAGTTGTATTTTTTCCAAATATATATTCATGCTAAATTGTAGCTTGCAGTTAAATAATACAATCACAAAGTATGATAAATGGATTATTGCACGTTGTTGTATGGAAATATATACCCTTCTCATAAAACTGCATTTTGAGTTCTTACTACTAACTGATTATAGTGCATGCAAGTAAAATATGTGATCTCACTTTTTTCTATTGTTATTTAATGATAATCGAAGTTGAATTGCATCTCATATATTGCTGTCATATGGCTTTACGAGTGATATGTTCCGTAAGTGTCACCATTTCAAGTGAATAATTGTTTTTTGTCTCAAAATTAATATCTGTGAACTCGCAATAACCTTTTTGTCATTTTATTTTACCAATATTATCTAGATCGTACTGGTGGGAATAAATTTGCCAAACTTTTTATTGGAGCAGTCCCAAGGACAGCAACTGAAGAAGATGTAAGTCAATGTTATTTTTCGTGATGGTTATGTGAATTTTTTGAATTTTTTACCATCTATTGTCTTCCATAACTGTCATCATTACTGTTCTCTCCTTGATTCCTATTGTAAGATACTTATTGACTCTCTCAGTATATCTACCACACTATTGCTTCGTCTTCATTTTATATCTAATGAGTATGATATAACAGCAGAAGCAGAAACAACAACAGTTTGTTTTAGCAACTCTTTATGTTCATCTTCATGAATCTCCTTTTGATATGAATTTGAGTATGATGCTACATGCTACTGAAATATGTTTCAGATGCACATTTGAAATTTAGATTATATTCAGATGCCTTATCGGTCCAAATACTGTTCTGTTATTGTGCATAAATTGCAGTTACCTATGAGAGATAATATTTTTTAGTTTTTTATTTGACTTTAGTGAGGTAATGAACGATAATAATCACAGGAATGTAAGTAATAATGGACATTGGTTGCCATTCTGTCTCATTGTTTGTAGCAAATATGGTGACAAAAACTATACTAATGGTGATTCTTTTCGCTATACAAAGTTTTTCTGTGGAAAGAAGTTGAAACCCATGAAGTTATATTATTATATGTTTTAACTTAAGAATCCGAACAAGTTTATATCAAGTACAAATAAGACCGATGAGTAATTTCTTCAGCTTGATTATGTTCCAGCTTTTGTTAGTTACTTGAAGATTTATTCTGAGATTTGTTACGCACCAATGTGCTACTTTACATTTTGGTGTGTTCTGATGAGCATCTATCATTAGGTGCAGGATGAGCTTAGTTTGTTAATCCATTAAGCAATGTGCTTTTTTTTTATAGTAATGTGATGCTGATGAAGATTAATTTGCCATTCAGAGTATTACTTGTCAATTCTTTGAAATAATTATGTAGTGGTGGATGAAGTTCATACGGTAGTTTGAATTATCAGATGGATGTAACAAAATTGTTTCCATTAGATTGTTTCATGTGATGTAGACATTACAGAAGTCTCTTCAATGAACAATTATAATGGGGCATGATGTGGATATTTCCCTTAATGATATTTACTGGCTAGAAAGTAGTATGGTGCCAATGCCACATGCTTTTGTTTTTGTTGGTATTGTAGGGATACAAGAAATGGAAGGCAGTTCTAAGATTGGATGTGACATATGAATGTGATCAGAACATTAAACATGGTTTGTCTTGTGGCCTTGGCAGTGGTTTTCTCCCTGTCAGAATCTTGTTGGGGTTGTTATTTTTATTTTGTTAAGAAAAGCTACATTATAGTTTTTTATGTGCTTCCTTTTTGATCAATATGCGATGATACCTGAACTATGAGATCCCAGTATCCACCGATGAATTTTGCACTTATGAAATATTGACTTACTGTGGTGACTTTTCTTATCCTCTGACATGGATCTGGTTTTAAAAAATATACTGCATGTATGTTTGCTGGCCAATCTTTCATTGATTTCACTTTCGTAATGTCTCCTTTGGTGTTTGGTTGTAGTTTTTTTCTTTTAAATTTTGATGTGGACCTCTGTCATTGTGAAGTTATCATCATAACCTATTACTTGTCCCTCAGATACGCCCATTGTTTGAGGTGCATGGAGATGTCATTGAAGTGGCTTTCATAAAGGATAGGAAAACTGGCGAGCAACAAGGTTTTCTCTGATCCTTTTTAACTTTTCACTGTCATCTTTTGTCTGTTTTTTTCCAGGTTCCTGAGTGGTAACCAGAGAACAATATGGTCATCTCTCCTCTCAGTTTGGTTTTGGAACGGTTGCCTCTTCTTATTGGTTTGCTTGGCATTGTTTCCATTCTGCTTTTTCTCTACATCGAGAAGAAGAATACTTGAAGACCATCAATGGTTATTGACTTTAGCTTCAAATAAAATGACTCTCTAGTATCTGTTGGTGCAGCAGTGCATTTTATAAGCCATGTTGAGCAAGTCAGTAGGTGCAATTTTACTGTTTGTCATGGTGTGTGGTTGTCTGCCATTGGTGTATTGCAGTTGACGGAGATGCAATTATGCATCTGATGCATGCTTTAGAAGTATGTCAGTTACTTAAAAACACTTAACACTTTTGAATATGATAAGGACAAACATTGACAAGAAAAATATTCTGTGCTTTGATTGGTTTTGAAGTTTTGCCCTTGCAGTTTATGTTGTTGGATGTTCCCAGATGATCTTTGAACCAAGTGATTAATATGGTCCGGTTGTGGTTATTACAATGGTTGTGTTTGAACCTGGATTCTTGGCTTGGTTGCATGTTGTTGTGCGAAAGCTTAAGCCATTCCCCTTCTTTTGGTAGCTGGACTTCTGATTTTTCATCAGTAGCATGAAGCATGGAAGCCAGTGGCTTACGTGTCATAATGTTGTCAGGCGTTGATACCACTGTGTATTATGTGAAGTCTCTTCCCTTCACCTTCCCATGGATGAATGTGAGTAATCATTGTTCTGTGGCTGTGACATTGTCAGCATCAGACAGTATGGGTGGATGATTGTATGTGCGTTTTGTGTTTTATTTTCTGCCTTGGATGTTAATGGACCTCTTATTTGAACGAGGTAGTTTTCTGAGATTGACATGCATGTCAATTCTAAATGTATTCTAGTCTCTTTGTGACACCTGGATGGACTACGGTATACCTGCATTCACATTTAGTTCAGTGCCAAAAACAATTCCTGGAGGATGGGACTTCTTTTTGGCACGTCATTACGTATCTGTTTGAGCTAATGAAGCTGAAGTTTCAAATTTGATGTGTGATTTTTGTGCAAATGTCTTGTGTAATACGGCTGAGTGATACCTTTCAATGGACCATTCACTAAGCTGAACTGTTAGATCCTCATATATGTGGCTGTGGTGGTGTACATTTTGCTTCACTGTTGCACCACCTTGCGTACTTCTGGGTTCTGGCAGTGTTCCTTTGTGTTTCCTCTGTATTAAATTTGAGAGCTTTGTTGATGTTAGAAACCTCTGGATATTAAATGCAGAGAACAACCATTTGAGAGCTTCTGAGTTTTTGTGTTCTTGCATTGTTACTCGTATGGTGCGTACTGTCATGGTAAAAGTGGGTTCATTTTTGCTATGTGCATGTGGAAATCGCCACGAGTTCTGTTTATGTGCTATAATCAGGAATTTACAACCCCCCTTTCCTTCCTGGATATTGGTAATTTTTCTTTAATTGGTTGACAGCTGATTTGATTTATGCGTTAGCTGTTGAGACATAAAAAAACTCAAAATCCATTATCATGGGATAAAATCAGCTTTCAATTTGTTCATAATGATTCTGAGACAATTCTGCACTTGTCAAGAGCAATTGTTGCTCTTTTGAACTCTAATTTTCTTGATTCCAGCTCCTGCAAGTCTGTGACATTCGTTAATGTGTCAATTTAGGTGGTACATTGTTACTTGGATTTTGTTGGTCATATTTTGACAATTGAGGCTGTTTGTCCAGTTCTGTGAATGGTATTTCTCTGGTTGTTTATTCTTGTGCTTTTTTGGTTTCCTTAGCCATGCCTATGGCCATATTGATTTGCTTGATGCATATCTTGACATTCTAATATCCCATGCAATGAAAAATATGGCTGCTTCACACAGTTTCAGAAACTGGATCCATCTATATTTACTGTTTAATCAGCTTATTAGCTGTACACAAAAAATGAAAAATATTAATTTGATTGAATATTTTTTTCTCATCTTGGCTTTGCATCTTTTTTTTTTATGGCAGCACATGATGTTTGATGTTTCACATCTTATGCTTCAATTGAACAGTGTACTAAGATTAATATCTGATAATCAAGATGCTGTCTTTTGTCATCAGTGGGAAATAAACCAGCTTATTTCTTTATGCTCCTTCCTCTTATTATTCTCTTTTTAGTTTGCATGGATCTGCAGTATACTCATAATTCTTATTGACTTATTCCATCTTTATTCTCTGATTCCTCCTATCGAGATATGAGAACAACACTCTTTTGTTTGTTTAATCTATTGGTCGATGTGCATTGTTGCTACATCACGCCAAGGTATATTCTTGTGGAGTAATAGATCCCTAGACACATGCTTTTGGTTTGCTTTGTTGTCACTAGTGAAACCTGCTCCTTGTCTAGATTGGTACAGCTTACATTCAGATATTGATTGGTATATTGCACAACATAGTTTGGCAGCAAGTTTGTCTATAAGGTTTCATTAACTTGAAAGAACTTTCTGTTGTTGTTAATGTTGTGTGGATCTGGAAACCCTTCTTTCAGTTTGGAACAAGTTATTATCGTCTCTCCAAGTGTTAGTTCTGCGGGAATTAGAATGATGCCTTGGTTCTAATGGTTCCTTTGTTCTTTGCGTAAATATCATTAAATTTGGTAGTTGTGCTTGAATGTAAAAAGAAGATCTGCAGGCAAATTTTTGCAGTTTTGGATTTTGAAACCTAGGAGTCACACAGTGACAATGTTTTCCTTTATATTTAGCAAGCATACTTCATTTATTTGATCTCATTCTTTCCAGCAGCAGAAAACTACAATTGTATGTAAAGGTGGTGGACTCGCATTTTAATTTATTACTTCCCTATGAGCATTACTTTGATCTCTGATGCTTTTTCCCTTTGCTTCACTGCACCTGAGCTTTGTGACTTCGGTTTGTAGGAAACAACTTCCTTCAGTGGTAGGGAGTATATTTGAACTTCAAATCCTGAGATGGCTTGAGTATTGGATACTTGGTTACTTATTTATTATTATTAATATGTACAATTTCCTCAGGATCAGTTAGAGAAATTTATGACTTCTCTCGCTGATATTAATTGATCAGTTAACAAGAAGTCATATACTTGCACATTGCCATCAGAAATTGTTTCTTTTCGATGTATCTTCCGCTGGTACCCCTTTTTGGGCTATCAAATTTTTTCTACTGCAAAAATTTGAGTGGTTTTCTTTGCTAAGAGAATTGCCAGTTGTTGACTGAATTTTGTTTACTGTTAATCCAAGATGCTTTTAATATTTTTGGTGGCATAGTGCTGTCTGTTTCACTGTGGCTGTAATGATTTTCTTGATTTTAATCAAGTTGTCCATGCATGCCTTTTCCATGTTCAGAATTGAGTTTATAATGCTATTCGAGAGTTACATTATTTAGATTTGGTTCACTGGAGAACCATAAGTTACTAGTTGCTGAATGATATCAGACCTGTGCTGTTGATATTGATAATTATCTGTGTAATGTATCTTAGTTGTCAACATGTTTCATGGAATGTTGAACATCTACATGGAACTGAAACATTGTTTTTTGAGCTCAGATTTCAAAAAATTCTTTACTCTTTTATCAGCTGCTTTTGCAAAAGAGTGCAATAAAAGAGGTTTTGATAATTCAGATTATCCAATTACTGTTTTATCAGACAGCAGTTTTACATTGTGTGTCCTTGTCTTATGTGTATAATGCTGGGGCCTGAGCTTGTTGCAGAAGCTCGTTATTTGATTTGGTTAGTTTTATTTATATCATGTAGATATGATGATCTCTACGTTCAGCATCAATCTTTTCCTAATGGATGTTGGCACATCAAGTCATAGCTTTGTGAAGCTTGGTTAAAAAATCAGATGTGGTGTTCAAAATCTAATTTTACTGAGGATATTCCGTAGTGCTTGTGCAATTTGTTTGAGACATGGAATCTATATTAATTGCATTGCTGGGATTGCTGATCTTCCTATTATCTTTTTGTTCTGGTGCTTGGGAACTGTACAGATTGTATTCTCAAGACAAATTTGTGCATATTGTTTGAAATATGGACTTTACACTAATTTCATTACTGAACTTGCTGATGTTCTTATTCTTCTGGTGCTGGGCGTTGCTTGGTGAATATATGTATGCATAATGTCATATTGTTTGTAAAGCAATTTGACAATAAGTGTAAGTTCATTGAAATTATTCTCGGAAGTGGGGAGAACAAAGATTGTATTATTGTTCCTTGACAAAAAAAGGCTGAATGCATGCATGCATTTGGTGAAGTTGATATATATATATATATATATATACACACACACACACACACATACTGTTTCTTCCAGAATGATCTTAATTCTTGAACCCATTCTTTGATTTGTTTGGTAGTCATCAAGTGCCCAAGGTTTCAAGGGGTTCCAGCATTTTGTGTGGTTGGACTTATATTTTCATATGTGAAATTGTATTTTTGCATATAGTTTCAATACATGTGAGAGTTTTAGACATCACGGCAATATTAGAAAATTTTTTCAACGCTCAAGTGTCTTGAAATGTTTGGGTGTCTAATTATCTGATATCGCAAAAGAATATCTGAAATTGGAGCTCGGGATAACTTTGCTTTAATATATTTTGACTGTTCATCTCGTTCCTCATCAAGCATTACTGTAGCTTTTGTTCCTTCAAGTCAAGATGCAGTGTCTGCTTTACTTACTAAGCTCTTCTGCCTCTTTGACATGTTTGTTCGCCTGTGTCCATATGTTGTCAAAGAAGAACACCATAAGGACTTTTCTATTTTCATTAGAACAAGTGTATACTCATCTAAAATTTGACATTTTTAATGTTAGAGCATGATAATAAGATGATAGAATGTCCTCTGGAAACTGTCCTTTGTCAGTCATGCTTTTTTATTAGGATACTTTGACATTTGAATTTTACTTTAAAACACAATCATACATGTTTATAAGCATAACATGTCAGCCTTCCACAATTTTTTGAATGTTTCAGTGTCAAAATCCTGGAAGTGATATTGGTTGTGTTTTTTGTTTCTTGATAATATTTCTGCAAGAGTCTCCTTGGGCAGGACATCTTGTGTGAGACTTATGTTGGTGCACTTTGGTTTGCATTGTGTCTTGATAGTTGAGACTCATGACCAGCTTTTAAACTTGGATCGTGTGTGTGTGTCCCATGAAGAGGCAAAATAAAGTGTTTGCCTGGATATGATTTATAATTATAGACCATGACTAAAGCAATTTGTTTGCATTCACAATATTGTTCGTATCATGTTTGTAAATTATAATGTATTATTATTTTTCATTATAAGTTATTTGCAGAGGCATGCCATTTGTCTAGAATATTTTCTTGTTATAAAGGGTTTCATCTTGTCAAATCAGAAATTGGCTCACTTCAAAATAGTAGATGCATTAGAACTTTTGGCATACCTGTACCAAATACATCTGGATAATCATAGTAATTGGGTAACTTACGAAAAGTGTTCTAAGTGCCTTTTCATCAAACAATTATTTCAAAGTGCTTTATATTCAAACAATTTTGTAAAATTATATATCTTTGGGTCTTCCTGCCTCCTGGACACCCTTGTAGATTACTTTGGTTTCTTCATTCTCATGTTAATCTTTTGATGATGGATAGTTAGGGATTTGTTATTTGGAATTTTCTTGGTCTTGATTATTGGATTTGTTTTAAATGTTGACATTTACTTCTTTTTTTTTATAAATTCTGGTCATTTTTAATACATCCTTGCTTTTTCTATTGCAACTTTCATATTCTCTGTTAGTTCAAGTGCTATGAAGATTTGTGGCATAAATGGGTTATGCATTTGGCATGTATATTATCTTATTTTTATTGAATATCTATGCCATTTTATCTTTTTGTTTTGGTGATTTGCTATGTCATATTATCTGTATGCACCATTATGTCATACTATATTGCTATCTATGCTCCAGAGCTTTTAGATTTTGTTGATTTCCACATTATTCTTTTGTTAGTAAATTACACTATGAAAAAATCCGTGCTTAACACCTTTTGTCTTGTTTGTCCCTGCTGATAGTCTGAACTCCTTGCATGTTCTAGTTGCATCCCTGCAATTGCATCATCCTTTTAAAGGTTTCTTTTATTTTTCTAACGATGTCTAGAATATGTGTTAACATTTTCTAACATATGAAAGAAGGGACTTTCTGGTCCTTTGACCATTTGTTTTGGGCTAATTAATGTATAGTGATAAACTTTCAGTTTTTTTTGGCCATGTCATGCATGTATCATTTACATTATTTACATTAATAATTATTGTTATCTAGCTGGGTCAAGAAACATAACCTTTCCTTACAGGTTGTTGTTTCGTCAAGTATGCAACTTCTGACGAGGCTGACAGAGCCATCAGGGCTTTGCACAATCAGTATACGTTGCCTGGGGTGGGTACTATTCCAATTTGTTGTGTGCCTTTGATGATGTGTTTTTCTTGGCTACAAAGCCGATGCACTTTTGAAGCAATTTTGTTGTTTATACTTTATAGTATAACTTGATTGATTACATCTATGGTTTTCTCAGGGCTCGGGACCTATTCAAGTAAGATATGCTGATGGAGATCGGAATCACCATGGTACCATCTAATGATGATCATATCACATATAAGAATTCTCAAAACATTTAAAATGATGTGTTTTTCTTCTCTCTCCAGAAAAGACATCTTTCTTAGCTCATAACAACATTATATTCTGTGTTCAGTATCTTAATATACATATCATTTGTGTTCAGTATCTTAATATAAATCTTAAGTTCATTTGTTAACCTGAGTATCTTTCTGTAACTTATTTGATATTCTCTTAGGTGTACCCCATGGTCAAAGCCATTTTATAAAATAATCTGTAGCAATCTTAGTATGAGTATTTGTTTCATTTTTTTTAAATAGTTTTTTTGGATATTTTTTTATTGTTGTTACTTGTACTCTAGTTTACAATTTTTGCAGTTTTATCATCTTTATTTTTGACCTGTTTCTTTATAGTGCTCTCTTATATCTTTCTCATCTATATTTGGCTGTTATTTTATTTATTAAATTTTTTAGTTATGATAGGTGTTGTATATTGATCTAACCTATGTGTTACTTCAACTTGTGGTTTATAGCTTTATGTGCATCATATATCTTTTTCAATTTTTGATCTGTATTATCTCAGTTTAATGATTTTTGCATCATATACTTCTATGTTTAAATTTTAATTTGACAGCTGTCTTAAACTCCAAGCATTTATGTTTTTTTCAGTCTATTTAAGCATCTTTTTGGGGAAAGTACCGTATTGTGTTATTCTAAGAATTCCGTTTCAATTCAAATCTCACAAACTTTGTGCCCCTTCTGGGTATGATTTTTTGATTCTGCATCTGTCTTACCCTCTTCTCTGATAGAGAAGGCTGAAAAGAGCTGTTGAGTGATTGAAGTTTTCACAACTTAGACTTTACCAAGTCTGTTTGAGATGAAAGTTGTGTCAACTAAACAGAAAAATACATTAGTAAGTGCTTCTGTGCATGTATAAGCTTAGGTCCAAGAGACCAATACAAGACAGTTTTGAGGTGCTTCAGAATTATTGTCTACAATTTTGACATTTTCCTACATATACGTATGGGATTCAATGTTTGGATTTTGCTTTACTTTTGTCATAAAAATGTATTCTGTGAATGACATCTGGCAAGGAACTATTTAAAAGTTGGAACTAAGGCCATACATGAGTGTGTACCAAGTTTGGAAGTGTTTGTTTTGCCTTTTCTGATTCTACAAAATTTGTCTTAGGTGCTGCTGAAGACAAACTGTTTGTCGCATCACTTAACAAGCTAGCCAATGCAAAGGAGATTGAGGAAGTAAGTTTCTATAATATCTTTTCGTCAAGGAAGTAACTTCTATGCTTCCACTAGTTCTAATGAAACTAAATGCTTTACTAATATCAGTATTTGATAACCAGATGACCTCTGAAAGAATATACCAAAATTGAATACAAATGTTAAAACATTTTCTGATTGGAAGCAACTTTACTGGTTCTTCCTAATTAGTGAGATCTCTTAGTTTTCGTGTTATTTGTAAAAGTCTGGTATTTGTGTGGCAGATATTTTCTCCATATGGGCGAGTGGAAGATGTCTACTTAATGAGAGATTCATCAGGGCAAAGTCGTGGTAGGTTGATGCACATAATGTGGAAGTTTCATTTAATGCCTGTTTCCTTTTGTGTTTACTTCTAACATATTTTCAATATGAGTTGTGAAGGATGTGGCTTTGTAAAATTCTCAACTAGAGAGATGGCATCAGCAGCTTTGAATGCTCTTAATGGAATTTATGTGATGAGTGTAAGTTGTTTAGTTAGATAACATTTTCATATGTTCAACTTACTGATCAAGTTCCTTTCTTCCATCTGCTATTAGGGATGTGATCAACCGTTAGTTGTTCGATTTGCTGATCCTAAGCGGCCAAGGCCAGGAGACCAGAGGTTTTTGATGAAAACTATACCCTTCTTGTCAAGAGCTTAGAGGAGCAGTTTCAGTCATCAAGCATTCTTTTTTTTTCTTTTTTTATATTATGCTTATTGTAATACTTTGTCGTGTAACTTTCCTGTTACAGGAGTGGACCAGCATTTGGTGGTCCTGGTTTCAGTCCTCGATCTGAAGCAGCATTAGTCATCAGGTTTGGTTATCTACTGGAGGAAATGCTATGTTAGAGATTTTGAGAAAATTAAATGGTTGACATATTACGATATTAGTGTCTTGTAATCTTTGGGACATTTGGATGCACGTCCTTTTACTGCATATACCAATGTACCAAATCTGCTCTCTGGCATGTGCTGCCCAGGGTGTTATGTGCATGGTGCATGTTGCCGTGCCTGACGTGCTTGCATTGACATGCTCTTGCATAGCTCTAAGCCAGTGGTTGGTTTACACGGACGGTGATGAAATTAAAAATGTTGATAATAAAAACAAATGCGGTACAAATATTTTAAACGGAGCCTTTTTCAATTGTGGTTCATTGCACACATATTGATAGGCAGTCCTTCACTTGATGGCTTTAAGATGTGCAGGAGCTAAAGGCCTAGAATTGTATGAGTGGTCCACATCTTGTGAGTGGCTATTTTAATTATTTATTCATAAATTTTAGTTTTTATAAAAGGAAAAATTTATAAGATAATTGTTTGACCAGTAATGTTCTATGGATTTGGTTAAGAAAATATACAAAAAGTGTCTTGCTAAGATGAGAATGTCGAGGTGAATGCGTGGAGTTACTAGGAAAGATAGGAAAAGAAATATTTTTATTTATGAACAAGTAGGTATCGTTTTGCTAGAGGATAAAATGAGAGAGAATCATTTAGAATGGTATGATAGTATGGATATGTGCTCAAGGGATTTATAAATGTGGTAGTAAGAATCATTTTGATTGAAAAATATATTCTTTTCTTGACATTTTCTTTTTCTAATGCCAAATGCTTTTGGTTACAGGCCAACAGCTAACCTGGATGAGCCAAGGAATGGGCGTAAATCATCTGATGCTTGGCATCCAATGAATCCCGAGTCATTCGGATCGTCTTCCCACTCTAATGGAACAACCTCAACGCTTCCAGTGCCACCTTCATCGCAACAGGTGCTGATTCATCTTTCTGTTTTTTGTCTGATTGTCTGAGCTTGATTAGTCCAATTTTAATACAACAAACTACACAATAATATTAATACTTTTAGCTTACTAGTTGTTTCATTATGTAGGGATTCAATCCTTCGATGGCATCACTCTCTTCCTTTGTTGGTCAGCAAGTATCACAGTTGGAGAAGCCACTGATGCCCCCTCAAAACTTCCCTCCACATTTAAAACTGAATACCCAACAGCCTCCAGTTTCCCACCCCCATGCTCTAAATTTGCAATCACCTCTGCAACATTTTGGCCAGCTTCAACTTCCTCAATCTGGAGGTCAAAACATACCATCCCAACAGTTACCTGGACTGGGTGGACAAGCATCCTTGCAGCCTTTAGCCCAGCAAAGTGCCTCTTCCATGGCATTGCAGGCTCCTTTAAGCCTGCAACAACAAGCTATGCCTGCCGCCAATCTTCCACAGTTTGCCACATCTAATGTCACACAGCAGCTTCTTCAGCAGCCTATCCAACAGTTTCCAGCACAACTACCCCAGATGCTGCTTCAGCAGCAAGCCCAAGCTTTACAATCTAGCTTTCAATCATCCCAACAGGCAATTCTCCAACTGCAACAGCAGCTGCAACAAATGCAACAACAGCAGCATGTTTCTGAGTCTACTAAACTGCAGGTTAAGCCAATTGAAAATATTCATAAAGTGTCTGCCATTTTTTAGTCATTGGGAACTGAATTTCCACCTTAAATTTTTGGTAGGTTCTTTCATGAACCATAATGTCATGTAGCTGCTTCAAAGCTTCTCTTGCTGTCAAATCCTTCTTTCTGCATCAATGTTGTTGACTTGTTCATTTAAAAGTTTTATTGCATAAAATGTGTTCTGCAGTCTGCATGGACTGGACCACAGTCGTCATCCATTCCTCCTACAACATCTTCCAGCACACCTGCTTCAGTTGTGCCGACAACCACTGCAACTCTTCCAAATTCAGTAAATACGTCTCCTGCAGTTCCGATGACCTGCAACTGGACAGAGCATACCTCTCCTGATGGATTTAAGTACTACTATAACAGTGCTACTCAAGAGAGTAAGGTGGGAATTGCTGAATGATATTGCTGTTAACTCAATATCCTGGTTTTTGGTTCCTTAATCTTCAAATGACCAAATTGTTACTGTTCCAGTGGGAGAAGCCTGAAGAATTTACACTATTTGAGCAGCAGCAACAACATCAGAAATTGCTCTTATTGCAGCAGCAACAACAAAAACTTTCTTTCCAACAGCTTCCATCACCATCTGATACTCAATCACACACACAGATTCAACCAACCCAGCAAGTTCTGTCGACACAGCAAATGCAACCTCAACTGATGAGGCAACAATCACAAATGCAACCTCTTCAACCTTTACAACTGGTAGTGATTTTTTATTTTCTTTACATCTAGATCTTTTTTCTTCCAAAGATTTACACCTTTCCGTTGCTATTTTAGTATCAAGCTTCTGGTGGAACCCTACAACAAAATGTGCAAGTAAGTTCTGCTTCATAAGTGATTTGGATGTTAATATAATATGGTTACTCTTTGAGACTATTGTAGTGGCACGATTGCCAAGTACACCTTGAAAAGTATGAATGAAAAATATAATAATATTATTTCAGAAAAGTGTCTAGTCTTCATACTAGAGGTAACTTGAGCATCATGTACTGTTTCACAGGAAAAAAAGAATTTCATGCAACTGTCCTATCTTCACCATCTCCTGTTGGATCTTATATAGATAGATGTTTTCTGGTGGGTCTACGGGCTACTTAGTATATATGTGCAAAGGGTAACATGAAAAATAAAGCGTCACGGGAGAAGAATTGTGGTTGAGTTTTGAGAAAAAATATGTCCTCAAAAGCATTCTATTCTGACAAAGGATAAGATGTGGAATCAGCAAGCAGATACATGTGTGATATGTTGAATGTTTCTTTTTTTCGAAAGCAATATGTTCAATGTTGAACCTGCTAAAAAAAGAGAACAAGACCACTTGAACTGTACGAAATTGGTTTTGTTCACTTACACATAGGTGTAAATCTATTAGGGCTTAGGGTTTCTTAACTGAATTATCAAAGGGCTTCCATGGAGGAAATTGGTACAGCTGTGATGCTTCATCTCCTCCAGATAATAGTTTGGGTAGGAAGTCACTCGAGGTGAGGAATGGAAAGCTGGAACACATGTTTGCATGTTTTTCTTTCTTCCTTCTGGCTGCATACAACACAGCATGAACTGTATTGGCTGTTGCTTAGTGTACCTTTGTCGTTGGTGCCTAAATCCAGCACACTGTGGACAACCGTCAAATTCACTTAAAATATGTGGAGCACATTATCTGGTCAAACTCTTTGTGAGGATGCTTATTATATCTCTTGAGAGGACTGCTAACTATGCAACATGTTGTTACATTCTTAGCTAGAATTGCTTAAGTCATGAGGTACCTGAGCGACTAAAGGGTAAGCTTGCTGTCAATTTAGTATCCACAAAGAAAGAAAATAGTTAGTTGAAGAAGTAAGCGATGGGCAAGGTGTGTTGTCGCCCTGCAATATACCTATAGAGCTTTGTATTTGGCTATATATTCCTTGAGATGTTTAATTATTGCATTTTTTTCCTTGGTTATGAAGCAAGAAAATTTTAAAGGTAGGATTGTTCATATGTTTATCATTAGAAGGGCTTTTATTTAGTTTCAGCACATATATGTACATAAAGATGTAAACATATGCATGCATGTACATATACATGCATGAGTGTGTGATTGCCTGCTTGCTTGCATGGAATTTTCTAGATATGGATATATGCAATTATGGAGCTTCCGTATGGCATATAGGTTGCAGTTAAATGACCAGAATCATAGTTATAACCTGAGAAAATGAGCGATTATGTATGTCTCCCTCCAGAGCTCATTATTTTGTGTCATCTGCCTGTGGTATTTTCTTGTGTGATTAGATAGATGCTAGTTTGTGTTACTACAGGAAGATTTTGATCATAGGAAGCAAACAATTTTTGTGAAGGAAAATAGTGTGTAACTGTGTATTCAGTATAACTATTTAGTTGACCAATGCCACAGTAAAAAGACCAAAGGCATACCTGCTGCATCAAGCTCCCTCCGGCGGGGTCTGAGGAGGTCAATATATGCAGTCTTACCTCTATATATAGAGAGGCTGGTACACATGAAACTTGACAGGAACAAGAAAGTTAACATTGACATGATCTTTTTAAGTGGAACAAGTTACATGTTTAGGTTTTCTACCAATCATTACAATGTGTGAGAACCTTGTTAGACTGTTTGAGAATTTGTGATGTCTGGGTCTATGTTGAACAACCGTGAAAATGAATCAGAAGATTAGAAATAATAAATGAAGATGTTCCAAAAAACACTAATGAAAAAACGTATAACTTCAAAAGCATCTTCGAGAAGTAAGGATTGAAGCTAACAAAAGCAAACTTCTATATCTTAGACAATACAACAACAAGCTGTAGTTCCCAACTATGTGGATTTAGCTACATGGATACATTTTGGCATTTGAGCTCTATTCAATGCATTATCACTAGCCAAACTATTTGTTGAACTCATCAGAACCTTTGAGTTCTCAGTAAAATCTCGTTAGGACTTCCTCTATCTTTCCAATCACTTCTAGTATGAATTATTTCACCCATCTTGACCATGGCGGTCATCGGTATTCTTTCAACATATTCAACCATTTAAAGAGTCATTTCTTAATTGTCTATCTCTTGCTATCCCCTTGAATTGATCATGAACACAAAATATTTCCTATTTTATCTTTTAATAACAATACTTTTTGACATCATCATAACAGTAATATTAACTTTTAAATATGTTGTTTCCTAACTACTTAACATTCTATCCTTGTGACAGTCTTATAAAATGTTGCTTTTTAGCTATGGTTACATGATGAGATAATATTTTACAAGCTGTAGAACTTCAACTATCCTCTTCCTTGTATTGTTGGATTTTTTTATCTTGAATTTTATGTAATATGTATATTACATTATAACTGGACAACTTGTTTGAAGGGAATGAATTGAGTTCTTTTTGTCTAGGAGAAGCTCAGGGAGCTTGTTACTAATGTTGCCTTGATTTCTGTTGTTCACTGTGTGTCCATTGAGACATTGCATGAAGAGGACAAGATTTAGAGTTTATATAAGATTCATAAATGTAGAGATGACTTTTATTAGGAGAGAATTTGCTAGATCATGATATCAACAATAGTCCTGTTGGCTTTAATTTTTAGCTACTTGCATGGCTATTCTGCCGTCAATGAAGCAAGAGGCGTCTAACTTGGAGATGATAGTTTGGCTTACCTTTGTAAGTATTCTCTTTTTAATAGGATCTGAGTTATGCACAACTAAAGGCTGCTGGTTCTGTTATTGATCCTGCTAAAGTGCAACAGGTATTGACTTTTTTCATCCATGCTTGCAGTCCCAGCTTTTTGGTTCTAAATTTCATTTTATTGTTGTGCTTATACATTTTCATTTAGGGGATTTCAGCAGCACAAGAGTGGGCTCTGAAGAACAAACCTGCAGGTTCTCTGGAGATACTCACCCTTCTTATACATTATATTGCTCCCTTAAGTTTTATCTCTGTAGTTTTTTAAATATGAGATTTTGTTTGTTCTATATCTTGGTGTTTGATACTATGTTAAATGAATGATCCTGTCCCATTTTCTAAGCTTGCACTTTGACATGCTTCAGTGCTTTCTTTGTCTTCTCATGAGGCGGTCATTTACAATATCACCATTTTTTAACCTAGGAATACATTATTAGTAAATCCCTCTCTCTCTATCTTTCCCTTTTTCTGTCTCAAATATGATTAAATGGTTTATTCTTAAATGTTTTGAGTACTTTTGTCCTTGTACCCTGAAGCTTTTGCCTCAACTTCCACATTTGAGCTGAGATGAGCTGCATGTGGTTGTGTTTTTCATATCCTGAATATATATTGATTATCCATTTTTCTATTTTTGTAAATCATTGTGCTCACGGAGCCTTAAATTGATGTCAGTATCATATGCACAATGCAGTTTCTTTGTATCTCCTGTACTAAAGACAGACATACACACATATATGTATATACTCTTATATATATATGTAACATACTCATCCTCGGGCCAAATGCTCTCTGTTGGTTAATCTGTTTTAGTTTGTTAAGTTCATGTTTTTTAGCAACCTTGACATCTTGTCATCAGTATATTATGCTTTTGTCATAACGATGTTAAGAGGTGAAAGGTGAATCATCTTATCACGGTAGACTTCACTAAAATTGGTAAGAAGAAATCTTATAGCGTTTGAATTTTGGAATGGCACTTCTATAGAATTAAATAACCAGAACACCCTTAGCTGATCTTAAATAGTTTGGAATTTTGGGGTTGAGAGATTATCGGTTGCTCCTTTCTGTTTGTTCAAGTCGATACCTTTCTGTTTGTTCATTGCAGTTGTTTTCTGTCTCGTCTGATCGATGTTTTGTCTTCAGGTTCTTGATGCAGTGCTCATCAGGTGACGCAGCAGTGTGACATTACCCCCAAGTGAAGTGTTTCAGAGCAAGTATTGGGATGAAGCCAGCGATGGCTCCCCGAGCTGTTTGATGTTTATTTCTACTTTCCAAAACCGGTACTTAGCATTATCATTCAGCAGAAAAAGATAAATGTTTCAGTGTACATCCAATTTTTCTGGCTACGGTGTGGGTTAATTGACGTAGTGTAACATATCGCCCAAGATCTTCTTGTTCATGATTTAGTTGCTTGTCATTCAAGTTTATGGAGAGACATGAACACACATCTCTTTATAGTTTGGTTATGACTGTTGTTGGCTTTGAGATGCATTGGTGTAGGATTTTTTTCGGTATTTGTCGACATGCACAAGCAACTTACATTTGTTCCGTGTAATAGAAGAGAGACATGGGAGTGAAGCGTTCGTCGCTAAGACGACATGGAGCGGCTGATTGACTGACTGATCCATTTGAACGTTGTTTCGCCGACATGGATTGGATAACGGAGTGACTGATCCAATCCAACGTTGAAACGACGCTCACTAAACTGCCTACACCTCTTGAAGCTTCATTCAAGAGAACAAATGTTGGGCGAGTACGCAAGTTCTAGTTAAGTGGTATCAGAAATGTACAGAACATGTTCCCTGTTATGTTACACTTCACAAAACAAGTCAACAAAGAACATGTTCCCTGTGATGTTAAGAAATCAAAGAGTCACGTCCATATACGGTCCTCTTACAACCCAGATATTAATGAATAGGTAATTTGCAGTGTGTGCCTCCGTTCAAATCCTGCAACACCGATTGCAATAAACCACAAGGACACACACAGCAGAAAACGGCCACCTTTTGCCCAATATCCAACTACCAATGCAACAAGTCTTCGGTAATCGATCATGTTTGATCTACAAGACTCCACTGTATTATTTTGGAAAATGCTTCTCTCTTGCCTCAAAATTCATTAGCATAACGATTTGAGGGGGTTAAAGAAAATATATGTACAATTATACCATACAAATAGGAAAAGTATCAAAACGATTCTACTGGCATCACCTCTAAAGCTTGGCCATTACAGTCCCTCTTGTTTTACAAGTCGATAGATGTAGACTCCTTTTTTTCATCGATCGAAGCTTCGGTTCCCTTTCTCTGTATCAGGGCATTGACCAATGAAAAGATTGCAATTAGTGCTATCTCAACATGTTCTGAGGTGCTAGTCTTTATGCTAATTTGACCTAATCTTCGGCTATTCAGATTGGCATTTACTGACATCTTTACTGTACGACCAGCCCTGAAATCAGTCTGAATACTCCCACCCAGAACCATCTCTTTGTCATAGGAAAGGATGGTGGTCGCAAGGGTCAACTTATCATCTCTGATGGGGTAGTCTTTCCCCCTCAAGGTAGCTTCAATACTACCACCAGATGCCACTTGGCCACAGCCCCTGATCTGTCCTGCGTTCAATGTCAACTTAGCTCTCCTCCCGATGTTAATAGAATCCTCTAGCTTGGCTCCAACAAAATACATATTCCCGTATTTAGTCACCGAAATACCACCTCCAGTCGTGTTACACTTGAAGTTACAAAACTTGGCATCCCCCTGAACAGTACAGACCAAATCCTTAGCAGCAGTTTGGATGTCCACCTCTGCAAGCAAAGAGTGGTGTCTTGGATCGGAGTACCTCGCGGTGCATTCGGATTGGATATTGAAATCTTCTTTATCCTTCCTCATTTGCCCAACAACAGAGGCTTGGAAGTTTTTTCTTATATCTAGAGAACTCTCCAGATTGATGCCATCAAACGCAACATCATGATCCCAGCCTTGGGGATCTAAAACTGGTCTCACAAGCCACTGATCATTACCTAGCAGGCTGCGGTACCTATAAGCAGGATTATCAGACTCAAAACTTAGTGGGATAGCCATATCTGACACTTCAGAAACCTCTTGGGAATCACTATTTTCATAGTTATCATTCCTTACATATGTATCATCCTGATGAAGCATCCTTTCTCTTTGCCTCCTTAGCTCTTCCTTCCACTGCTTCTTCAAATACAAGGTCTCACGATAATCCAACTCATCAAGGTAAGCATTTCTCTGAGCTTTGGACAATGTTTTGAACTGGGTTCTTGTTAATATACGAATAGGAGGTAACTGGTCATAATCATCCTCATCATTGTCATTGTCTAGAAGCTCATACACATCATCTTGATCACCAAAGCTCTTACCATTAGGTAAAGAACGAGGCCGAAGAATAGATGAAAGGAGATGCGGCAGTGAGGGTAGTCGGCTGTTCTTTGGTATTAGTTGAAAGCTCTCCTGAAACTTCAGAAGTACATTTGCATCTGCCAACACCTTGGTCGCTGCACATAACAGCAAGAACTGAGACAACCACACCTGGCCATTTGGTAGCACCTTTTCACCTTTATTATTAGTTCTGCACATTGGATGATTCTCTACGAGAATGACAGGAGTTTCAAACTGTGCATTTGAGACTGTCTGGCGTATATAATTGCGCACGGTTGTTGTGCACTGATGCACAAAGGCATCATAAGCCACAGAATACCCATCAGATCCTTCAGGAGGATGTGATGAGGCGTGGGTCATGACAAGAATAGTGTTAAACCAGATCGAAGAACCAAAAACATCATTTATGAGTTTCAGCAGTGGCTGATCACTATAACCCCTGTTGATGGCATCAAGCCGCTCAAAGTACAAAACCACATCTGGTGGAGATTTTCTAATGAACCTTTTGATGGAAAGCATCAATCTCCTGTTGTGACGTGCGTTACCATAAGAGGCAGAAAGACCAGGTGTATCAATTACCGTAACTCGAATGCCCTTGATAGTCCCAACAACTTCATGGATACGATCAGTGCTTGGATCAAATGCATTGGTTGCCACCATCGGCTGCTCAAAAATTGAGTTTATGGTTGAACTTTTACCTACACCTGTTTTCCCCAAAACGAGAATCCTGAGAGACAAATCCAGATTGGGACTACCAGTTGACTCTAGCTCTGTTGCTATTCCTCTAGCTGTGTTGACCTTGAGAACAGGTCTCTTTACATCTGATTCACCAGCTCTAATCAAGCTAGCAAGTTGCAATCTATATAAAACTTGTGACACTACAAGGTTTTCTGGTGTCAGTCCTATCCGATGAATGAGACGCAAGAATTTGATCTGAAGTTCCTCAACTTTGGTCAATGGATCTGCCTTCCTGTGACCAAGATGAGAAGACATAGCAGTAATAAGATGTGGGCTAGTTGGAACTTCAGTTATTTGAGTATCATTGGATTGAGAATCACTAACTGATACGGTCCCAATGCTTGCTGTGTCTTCTGTCCAAACAAAAGAAAAAAAAAAACCAACCCTTCCAATATAAGATCAAATAATATGATACTGTTGAACCGCAAGAATAGCTAAAATATCCATTGAAGAAAATAGTTAATGCTACTGGGAGATAAAAGCACACAGCAATATAGTATTAACATTAACAAGAAGTGGGATCTTGGACAAGTTACTAATTTTTCAAGCTCAATGACCATTGAGGCATTGATTCAACTACGATAGTTCACTTGGTGATCCAACTAAGAATTTCAAATATGTGCAGAGGCAATTAAAACGCTCTGCTCTGAGGACTTTCCAAATTTAGCAATTATGGGATCATGCAGATGACTAATTATGACCAACAACAAAAATGATAATATACCCAAGAATTTACTTGCCTATCACATAATCACAGACAACTTTCTAGGAAAAACATGCACTAGGTTTCAAAATGTTCTCACACCTCAAAAGGGTGAAAAAGGTAGAGATAAGTCTACCTCAGAATAGGTACCTGATACGGTAGGTGACTCATGCGATCGATCCCAAAACACACATAACAAAGTTGACATTTGCAGATTTACCCTCAGAAAACTTAACTTAAAACTGCATGTGTCCTTAGAAAGAACAATTATGTCTGCCCTTCTCAGGTTATATATGGTAGCATCTAGCAATTCAAGATAAAAAGATATACCCTTGAGAAGGGTATAACTAACTACCAAAGCATGTAAGAAAACACTTCAAGAGCACAAAACCATCATACTAAGCTAACAATAGTGAAACCTTTACATTGAGCTGAGGACCTCGGTCCGAAATTAAATGTACAATATATAAAAATATGTCTATGGAATCTCATGTTCTATAGGGGTTTTTGTGACTTTTGCAGGTTTATGCATGCCTTGTATAATGTCTTACAATGCTCAACGATATAATATAATCTTGCTTCAAATATATCATGAAGATGCAAACTCTCCATTTTTAATGTTTGAAATAAAGTTCATCACACCAAAAATACTGTTACAAGTATAATAAATTTAAAGCCACCAGGGATGGTTAAAAGATTAGTTGAATACTCATTTAAGAAAAAAGCTAACATTTCTGGGACATGAAAACACGCAGCAATACAAGATCAACAGTAGCAGAATTTAATCTTGAACAAGGTTATCACAATTTTCAAGGTTGATAACCAGTGATTCAACTAAGATACTTCACATACGCACAAAGACAATTCTTTTTCATAAGAGAGCAATAGTTTTGCTTGCTTTGCTACAGAGAAAAATTATGGTGTCTGAGAACCACAGTTGAAAGAATAAAACCTGGTTTACTCCTAATTCTGACCACAAAAAGCTCCACTTAGTTACCAGATAGCAACAGATGAGATAAACACTACTGCAACGTCTAGTGCAAACAGTCTATTATATGACAGAGCATGGAACCTTGTCAAATTTCATGAGCATGGATGTATTTGTTGTATGTAAGAAGTCTATTTAGGAATTTTGCACATAAAACACAGTATAGTACAGGTAGAGAGGAAAAGCGAGAAAAAGAGCAATGCAATTATGTCCTAGGCCTCCAAACTAATTGACTATTATCAGATTCCATCAATCTGGTCAGATGCATCCAGTTATGCGTCATGATAAACCAAAGGGAGATTATACCATTTGTAACTGTTTATCGAACTTAGGATTTCTAGAGCGAGACCTACTCACTTGGCTTATTATTTCATCTGGTGTGTGAGCAACAATTAGATCTTTTCAAAATATTATTCCACAAACAAAACTAAGTCCAATTCCTTATACATGCAGAAATCCAAATCAAGCAAAGAAAGAATAGGAACCGTAATAGTCTACAAAAAGAAAATAATGCTTAGAAAACACAAAAAGCTGGTTGAGTTCAATGATTTTATTGATACCTGGATGAACATGTTCTTCACTTGTCGAGTCCTCGTCGGAGAATTGGAAAGGTCTTGCGGAAAGCAATTTGTTGGAAATGAGTTGGCATGAAACCCATTTCCTAAAATTCATCATCCTTTATGCAAAATAGATATTAGTTAAACCAGTGAATATGACATATAGCAATTAAATTACTGTTATACCATACCGACAGAAGGGTAACAACATTGCACCTAAAGAGGGGAGACTTTTAACTCGAAATATTAACACATTTATTATAGTTCATTGTTTAGCCTCAGGGTGTGACTGATTTTCCTCTTTTTTCTCCACTTAAATAAGTATTACTAACTTATGAAGACCGTTTGATATGAAACAAAAAGAAGGTACCAGAATATACAGGAACATGCTGTTGACTTCTTATCACTTAAAGCATTACCTAGTAGCTGTGTAGTTAAGTCCACAAACATACAAATGCAACACCAGCAACCATAAATACTCTTCTACAAACTGTAAGGATTTTACTCCTTAAGTCAAAGCCGGTCATTTCTCCTTGTGCAGTTGTACTAAGCATAAGATAATCTTAACCACAGAATAGTCATTTAGGTTTCAAGACTTATGGCAATCTTCTTTCATGCTGAGCAGAACCAGACTCATTGTTGTTAATTGACGGAGGACTGAAATTTATCAAACATTTTATAAAGCCTCTGAAACTTATAGTGCAGTCCATCACCAAACCCATGTTAGTTGGGAAAGTATTCAAGTAAAACTAATCTTACATGGGAAACTAAGCCTGTCTCACTAATACCACAAGAACAATTATCTATTCTACTGTGCTAAATCAAACTAAGATTCTATCACCAAGACCTAAAAAAAAACACCATTTCTCCTGTGTTAATTTAAGATAAATTATTTAACTATCCAACTATTACAGAAGACAGTAGTGTCTTAAGTGCAACTCCTTCGCGGTTGGTTTAGGAGGCAAAATGCAAGTGCAACAAGTAAGGTGTTTAACCTAGTGAAAATTGTGTGAATTACTCTCATTAAGGACCAATATGCGATGGAACAACTTGTTTGCATGCACGAGAGGTCCATAAAACCTTTCCACAAAAGGAAAAGGGAAAAAGCCAAATGTACCATCTAGCATCAGAAGAATCCACTTCCGGTTCTTGATTCACCACAAAAATGAATGGTTCATTATCACACTCCAATTCTTCATCTCAAAGGCAACACCAACAATTAAACCCTCACACTACCATCTTCTACATGATTTGACATAAACAAGAGTAAGTCACCATAGGAAAAGAAAAAAGGTTTTTCCCAGATAAATGTAAACACTAAAAAAGTATAGATCGCAAGCTCCCAAATCCGACGTCGCTTGTCCCACGACACTTGCTTTTCATCGCCATCCTTCGTTGTTTCCAATCTTCCGTGAAACACTCTTATTCAATTAAATCCACAGAATCCAAGATTAGATTACCAGACCGCAATATTCGATTTTGAAGCAAAGTTCATCAAACTACTTACTCTCTTTTCTTACGCACGGTTGCCTCCAAGACGACGTATATTCCCAACAAAGACCCGAAAGAAAGGAGGAAACCTATTCGACACAGAGCTCAACGCGGTACCTATTCGAGAAGAAATCGAATCAGCTCGGCCGTTCGACGGAATAAAACAGCCACCGCCACCGCCGCCGCCGACGGAACTGGTGACAGAAGTGTTCTCCGTCGACGCTCGTCCACAATTCTTGAGGCGAGAGGGGGAGAGATATGGAGAGAAAGAAAGGGGTATTGGGGGAGACGAGAGGCGAGGAGGCGGCGGCTTCGGTTCGCTTCTTTCCTGACCACCCAACGAGTTCCTTCGTGGCAAGCGACCAAAATTTCTAATCCCACCCAACCCCGCTACGTATCGGATGTAGCGGAACATTTCTGTGTCGGAAAACCAAATAACGGAACGAGTCGGCGCGACGAGTCGGTCCGGTTCCGTTTCCTGGTTCTTATTGAACCGACCCGAATCGAAGTGAAGCACGCGCCATTAAGCATGACAGCCAACCCCGGTTTTCCGAGCCGATTCGATCGGTTCAAGTCAGGTTATTTATACGAGTTAAAACACTCGAAATAATCTCCCTATATATTGACCTATCTCAAACCTTGCATCGATTAGGTTTCTCTTTACTCTTCATTTTTTTATTAAGATAATATTTTCTTGGAGAACTCTGACTTATATTTGATTAAGATAATATAAATTAAATTTGTGAACTTATATGATTATTTAGGATCAGAACTGTAATAAGTCGTTCAAGTAATGTGGATTGGAATGCATCGATTATGATCGATGTGGAACTCGTGCCACCACAACTGATGCGGGACATCTATCAGCTCTAAAGGGTAATAAACTATATAGTCTCTCCTACGGATGCTATCAAATTAATTATATCTCGGGGTCCGTCGATGGGCGGTGGGTTCCACAGTGGGCTCCACGCTGTTGTCCAACCACAAATCATGTCATTTTGGAGTTGAGGAGGGCATATATGATAGTATACGCCGCCTCGCAAGAAGACCGCAAACCCAAAGAGTGCGCCGAGGAGGAGCAGCAGCAGCAGCAGCAGATCCGCAGTGATAGCACACGCGATGAGGAGCTCCGCGGCGTTATTCAATCCGTCACCGCCGCTCCTCCTCCTTTTGCCTCTTCTTCTTTTCTCGCATCTGCTTCCTCGTGCCTTCGCCGCTGACCTAGGGTGCCCTTCTCAGAAGATTTCCTTTGCTTAAGCCAAGCCTTATTGCAGATTTCCTTCAATTAACTTTACCATCTTTCGATTTGCAGATCTGGCGATGGGTACACGATCGCCGGTCGTGTGAAATTAGATGGTGAATCACTTTCCTTTCGTTCGTTTTTATATATTTTATGCTGCTTGCTTAGATCTTTTGAGTATTTTTATGCATTATTGGTGGTAATGATGGTGGAGATGGACTGGAAATAATATTTAAAACCAGAATTCGATGTTGACAACATCTCACTGTGATGTTCTGAGAAAAAGAAAAGATATCATTTTGTTCCAAGATTCTTGTAATGGACTAGTTTTTGGTCATCGGATGCTGCGATTTTGTTCGATATATGAATTGCAATCCCTTGTGAGCTGGCTATTCTGAAGTTAGTATATTTTCTGCCTTTTTTTTTTTCCTGTTTCTGCTGTACCAGGTGCCATAAGGACTCCGACCATCGATATGTTACAGCTCAAAATAGTGTTATGTCTGTGAATCCATTAAATCAATTAGATCTGCAGCGTTAACTCTTTTTGCAATAACCATTATCTATATAGTAGGAGTTGCTTATCATGAGATTCGTATGGTCTTTAATTTTATGCAAATATTTAAGCCAAACAATTATCATCACCTTGAATTAATGTTGATCGACTTGTTGATGAAATATAAAATGTTATCACTTTGTAATGCTATAAGAAAGCTTCAACCGTACTTATCACATGTCTCTGACTAGACACTATGCATCATAGTATTTAGTGTTTTGTTTTGGATTTATGCATTAACTAGAATATATTTGCATTGGAGTTATTTACTGTATGTTTACTTATGGATATTCAGTAAGTAATCACTTTCTACGTTGCTTGTTGGGATTCTACTTACCAGTTGATTAACTTACTAGTTCCTATTTCAACTTATCCTCTTTTGCTCCATATTGATGATAAAAAATTAAGGTGCACAATGTCATGCTTTGGCCAACAGCCTGCTGGAGCAGTGCGAACCATGATGTGTACTACACTTGTGGCATGCAGCATCACTTGTGGAGACCAAGTTGTGTCATTTTGTGCCTCACATAATTGGAACCTTGAAGCTCATTGTTGTTGTTGTGTTTACTGCATATGCTGTAGGCCATTGCATTAGTCAGTAGATGCAGCACACAAGCAACACCTTAATATGTTTGCTGCATATGTGGTGCGAAGCATGATGTGTACTACACTTGTGAAATGCAGCATCACTCGTGGAGACCAATTTGTGTCATTTTGTGCCTCACATGATTGGAACCTTGAAGCTCATTGTTGTTGTGTTTGCTGCATATGCTGTTAGACATTGCATTAGTCGCTAGATGCAGCACAAAGCAACACCTTAAACCCTGGTTGAAATATACTATGCCGTGATAAGTCTCTTTGGATTTCTGCTGAAGTTCTAGTTGATAACTTTTTCAGGTGCAACATCCAAAGAATCTGGCCTTCCTGCAAAACCCACAAATATTAAAGTCATACTCAATGGTGGTCAAAGCATCAGTTTTGCAAGAGCAGATGGTTATTTTTCATTGTATCCTGTTGAACATTATTTTTCAAGCTTAAATTTATTTATATGTTTGACTCTTAGTCTTTCCTTTAGTATGCATGGTCAAGGATTTTTTTTTATTTTTCCTTCAGGAACAGTTTTTTAATATTGTTTTTATACACTATTCCCTTTGCTGCCCTTTTTCCTTTGCACTATCGTGGCATAAATATTTTGATGTGAATTTTGAGAGAATAGAAGACTAAATTATGTGTTAGGAGTAGATTATATCATTAAATGTCATGTGTAACAACACTAATACTTTGTGTTGAAGTGGACAATTGTGTTTGTAAGGCCATGAAGCCCCAAAATGTGCTGTTTAAATGGACTTGAAATAGGATGCATAGCATACCATATTTGATAAGTTATATATGTATAAATGTGCTGCTAGATCTTAAACACTAAGTATTTCTGAAGGATGGTTTCTTCATACTTCTTAGAAACCTTTAAAGTTGATGCCATGTTTAGTCTGGACCATACAAGTGGCATAGATGGCCGTCTCATTTGAAGTACATTGCTACAAACCATTCTTTGTGCAAGGTCCCTCCTTGAAATATGAGAATGCAATGTTTTCATAGAAGCATAATATGTATGCTATCTATAACACATCTTTGCAAACTCAAGGTGGATCTCCCCCCATGAATATTCCATGAGAAAGACAAGCTAAGTGTCTAGGGTGCAGGGAATGTTACATATTAAGGGCAAAAAGGCGTACATGACAGCAGAGATCAAACACAATAATTACTGATTTTGCTAAGAGGATGGTCTGGAATTGGATATTTAAATACAACAACAATAACAAAACCGTAAGTCCCAATTATTTGAGATTGACTATATGGATATTTTGCCGCTATTGATATATGTGAAAAGCTATATGTTCAGTTAAGTCTAGAGTACTTAAATCCAAGGTATGTAATATCGTACCGTACCAGAATTTTGACGTTCGCTCGGTATGGTACGATATTGCATACCAAACAATATACTGTTTGGTATACCGCTCGGTATACCGTTCGGTATATCACTCGGTATATATATATATATATATATATATATATATATATATATATATAATTCGACGATGTCATTGAAGCGATGTCACCTCTCTCTTCTCTCAGGCGGGGCAACATTGTCGCGTCGCCTTTTATAAAAGTATATATATATATAAATATTTATATATATTTCGTTCCGTCCGGTAACAAGCGGTCCGTGTACCGGTCAGCTAACAGACTGGTACGTATCCCCCGTACTAGGCGGTATTATTCGAAATTACATACTTTGCTTAAATCTTTATTTATAGTTTCTACTAAGGTCTTTTTAGGTCCTCTTCGTACCTTTCCTCGTATCACTAATATTAACCATTTTAAATCATAGCAATATATCCGGTGTTAACATTGTAATTAAAACTTATCTAGTGACACTGATAATCATAGTTGAAAATGTTTATCATATTTTGTTGAACTGTACCAGTTAAATTAGCATATTCATGACAGATCATACAAAACCTAACACTGGTGGAAGCATATAAAGATTACTTAAACCAACTGTATCTTGTTCTTGCAGGATGTTAACCAGAGTATGTTTCTTTTCCCTTGCGTTTCAAGTGTCCATGTTCATATACTACTAAGACTTGGCATGTGCGTGAATATGCACGTTCTTGCATTATTTGAGTTTAATTTGATTTTTTTTTCATGAATAACCATGTTCTCCTTGTTTCTGACTTTTGATAAAAATATTTAAGTTAGATATATGAAAAATAAAAGGAATGTCACTTTCAAGGAATAAGCTGGTTTGAAAATGTCGTCTTTTGGTATTTTGGGTAGTTAAAACACTGATTCTTGTCACTTCTGTTTTCTTGGATTGCAACCTTGTATCCTTGACCTATATGCTTGAAGCCACAATGTGCCAGCTGGGACTCATCTGATTGAAGTAGCTGCATTAGGTTATTTCTTTTCTCCGGTAAGATTTTCTCTTTTAGTTTGTTAGTTTAACCTGGTAAAAATCAAGAGATTACTTCTTTTCTTGTATTCTCAGGTTCGTGTTGATATTAGTGCTAGAAACCCTGGTAAGATCCAGGCAGCACTGACAGAGAACAGAAGGGTTCTATATGAGTTGATTCTAGAGCCTTTAAGAGAAGAACAGTACTATGAGGTGAGCAATTACAAGTTACTTGCTACTCTTAGAGCTAGTAATTGAGCATTAATTATGTTCTTATTATTGTTTTGCAGAAGAGGGAACCTTTTTCCATTATGTCACTAATGAAAAGTCCTATGGGTTTAATGATGGGTTTCATGCTATTGGTGATGTTTGTCATGCCAAAATTGATGGAAAATATTGGTAAGAAAATTTTCACCAGTATCTCATTTATTTGGTCCTGATGAATATGACCAATGATGCATTTATACACGAGTTAGGATCAATTTTAGTAGCCTATCTACTCCTAAAATGGATTTCAGATAGAAACCAGATCATTTGTAAAACTGGTGAATGGTTACCAGATAAGAAGATGCTATACCTTGCAGAAACTGCAACTGTGTTATGAGTGAAAACCAGAATGGCTTATCATTCCGCCCATGTAGATTCAGCCACATGTAACTTCACTGTTCAATATCTCTAATGTTATGTTCTCAGTCAAAGTAAATTTGAAATTCTTTTTGACAACTCTGATCTGACTACCTATATCCTTGCCACCAAATCTTCCATGCAATTCCAGGCTTCTTTTACTTCTGTCTGTTATCTATAAGCATTACCTTGAATGATTCTTTGTCACCTTCTCCTGTTCTCATCATGAACAAGTTGTGAGACGTAAGTTTTACAGGCACCAAGCTTCAATTCTTGCCCAGGAAACTGGCCGACCTTATATGAGGTTCTGACATACAATGTAGACCTTTGTTATTACATTCTTCCCAGATCATGCATCTGTTGTAGCATAGCTCATGCTACAAACAAAAAATGACTGAATTAAAAAAGTGTATTTGCTTATTAACTGCCATCTGAATTCACTAACTTGTGTCTTTACTCATCATCCAGAAAAATGTATTCACCAGTTCATCCAATATATATCTATTTGAAATGCATAGAACCAGTATCGGTGATGCCTAATGTGTTTTTTAACAGTTTGTTTGACATTGTTAATTCGAAATCATCTTACACAATGCAATATGTAGTTCTTTTTCCTTTGGTCAAGGTATATGATATTTATTTGTTTTTGGGATCAGATCCTGAAGAAATGAGGCGAGCTCAAGAAGACATGAGGGCCCAAGGGGTTCCTTCTCTTTCGAGTTTGTTGCCCAGGAGCAATTAGTTTCTGAGAGATTCATACTGCCGAAATTGGCAGTGGCATCAGATTTAGTTGACATCTGAATACCAAGGAAGACCTGTAACCAAAGATTTTCTCATGGAAGATCCTATGGGCTGTTTGTTATTTTGTTTGTCTGCAAAATTGATTGATATATGCCATCTGATCTCCTAATCTTGCATGATTGTTCCATTAAGCATTCTTAGCGACTTCTTCGTTTTGGGCCTGCGGCATAATATACAGTTTCTTTTAGATTATGTTCTTTTCTTATTGATTGGTGGATTTAATTCCGCTAGACACTGGTTTGGTGTTGAGGCATATGATATTTTTGTTGGGAATGAATTGAATCTTCAAACTCTTATTTTCCACAACTAATATTCTCAACCAGTTGATTGGTGCCGATTCTTCTGTTACAGTTTCTATCAAGAATATTTTTTTATCAATGATTATTCAAGGAGCTGATTATGTAAACTTCTTTTCCGAGTTTGATCCTCAATCATTTTTTCGTGTCGTGGCTATACTTTCTTTTGGCTCTGCAGCAGTAACTGTACTCCCTTCAGCAACACGAGTCCCTTGATACTGGAGACTCTTCATGGTTATCATGCTCACTGGATTTACAATTCCCAATTGTCCTTGTCCTCGAATGTTTTTTTTTTTGTATTCCATCATGTTTGTGCTTTTCAATAAGAACTCGGCTGCAGATGAAATGCAATGCTCGGTGGCTATCATCATCTTTGCCAGCTTAAGATGTAGTTTGCAGAATGGATTTGTTTTGTTCCAAGTATGCCCGTCTCTTTTGTATGACAATTAACCATGCACTGATAATAAATGACCGACCTTTTGTTGATCTCGAATCATTTTGTGAGTGTTTTCTTATGTTTTGGCTTCGATATGATCAGCTTTACCTGTAATCAATGTCATAATTAGAAAATGTTCTTCAAGTATTTGAAGAACAGTACTAACAAATATGAGCGGAAAACATGTGCAGCATATCAACTCTCTATCGGACATTACATTTTTAGGTTTTTTTTTTTTTGATATTTGGAAATATCTGATCCATTTATAATAAAATTTATGATGGGCTCAGACTAAAAATTAGAAGCTCGAGGATTTATTCTTGCTTGAAAATTAAAATATAAATATGTACTCAATTGAAAATAACTTTGTATTCCCTTATGCATTATTATTTCTAAGATTAAATCGGAACCATAATAGATCGGATGAAGTTTTTGGATGTTCGCATCTATTTGATCCAACTCACAGCGGGTTCGATTTATCCTTTTTGATCCAAATCGGATTTGATTAAGACTCGCTTTGGATCCGACCCGTAACGGCCTTTCCTACGCCCTTGCCCGCTAATGTGATGAGCAGTGTGGCTTGCGCCACTTGACAACTCGAACTTGTGGCCGTTATGAGCTCGCTTACTTGTGGAGCCCGCCGGCTGCCCCACTCTCGACCTCGCGTGGCGCCGTCCTCTCCTCTCCTTCCCATTTCCGCGTCTATAAAAACCCCGACTCCAACCAAAGATGGCAGCGGAGCTCTTCCAGCAGTGGAGCGAACGATCGTGATCGGTAATGGCTCCGCATGTCGTTCTCCAATCCGATCTCTGTTTACCTCTCCGCCACCGATCTCCGCCTCTCCCCATAGCCCCACGAACCGCTCCCTCCCACCGCCTCCGCCTCCTTTCCCTCCCCTACCGGCGGCTTGCCGTTAGGGTTTCGTCCTCCGGGAGCAAGAACAAAGGGGCGGAGCAGCAGAGAGGTGGGCTTCAGACCGGTTTCCAGAGGGATTCTGATGGTGAGCGTCTGACTGTTGAAGTGGAGCAGGAGGAGGTGGAGGGGAGAGGAGGGAGCGACGAGAGGTATGAGGGGTCTGAGTGGAAGTGGCCGCCTTGGAAGCACTTGCCGCAGCGGTATAAGCTTATCGGGACGACGTCGCTTGCCTTTGTTATCTGCAACATGGATAAGGTACGTTATGTCACCCTCGACTCGATCTTGTTTTCTCTCTTCCGGTGGGTTGATTTGGCTACTGAAGAACCTGAAGAACAGTTTTACTTGGCAGCTGTTTGATTCTTGACACAAAGCGGCCTAATTTCATTCTTTAAAAAGAGTTGGATCAATTGAATTAAATCAAGAAACTCAGTTGAAAAACCAAGGTGAATGAAGGATATTGAACTCATGAGTTGTGCATTTATAGGCAACTTTGTAAAGTTGTGAATCTTTGTTCCTGACCGTAAACCATAAAGCACAAGTTAATGAAAAAACCTGCTTTTAAGGATCCTTTGGTTATGACGACATATAAATGGATGGATAGATATTTGCTGGAACATAAGGTGGAGAGGTTTTTGCAGTATTTTTTGTGGGCGGAGAGTGATGTTTTTGATCATTTTATTGATTAGATGCTTATTTTGGTGTTTTGGACATAAGTTTCATTTTATTTAAAATCCTCACGAAGGCTCAATTTCTAATCATAGAAATTATGAACTGTCTTTTGTCCTTCATACAATCTGTGATTATTTTTGTTGATTGCTTTCAGGTTAACTTAAGTGTTGCCATCATACCTATGTCACATCAATTTGGCTGGAACTCATCAACAGCTGGCTTGGTTCAATCATCTTTTTTCTGGGGATATGCCTTGAGTCAGTTACCTGGAGGATGGCTTGCCAAGTTATTTGGTGGAAGGTTAATATGAGTGATGCTGCCCTTCTTATTTTTATGGAACAAAAAAATTATATTTTAGGCACTATATTTATGCTGTATAACATTAGCATTTTAGCAGGCTATATCTGTTAACTGAAGTAGCTAAGCTAGTTGCCTCTGTTTGGAACCATCTAAATTGTCTATGATCAAATAATATATTCGATTGATGAGAAGCACCTATCTAACTAGCAAATAGTTCTGGTGACTTGGTTGCTCTTCATTCTTTTTTCCATCTTTTGTTATAAGGAAAAGATTGTTCTTCATTCTTGAACCCTTCCCTGACTCTTTGGTTCATGAAACCTATGTGTTTGTGCCTTTCTGAAATCTGAATAAGCAAGATGCATATTATAAATTACTGAGTTGCAATAGACAACATAGTTGGGTTGCTTGAAGATATAAGCTCTTTTTTGTTTTGAACAGTTGTATTTTTTAGAACTGAAAGGTTTAACAGTTAATTAGACTAAGTTGATAGCTAATAGAGTATTATATTTTCAAACTCACTTATTAAAGGTTGAGGGTTCAAAACCTCATCCGATATATTTTTGAAGGTACTGGCTAGCTTAGTTAATAAAGACTTTGATAGATTATCGCAAAGTCCTACACTTGAATTCCGCCCTTCACCACTTACCCTTTGCACAAAAAAAATATTGTAAATTCTGTTTGTATGCTATCTAAAATTTACATTGCAGAAGAGGAAACATGCTTGCAAACTTTCTTTTCTGATTTGCACATTGATTTTCTATTTGTGTCATTTGGTACCAACAGTTAAACCTTTAACTTCTGCACCTTTGTATCTACCATGCGCTTTCTTTCATGTCTCTGTTTTGTATTATTGCTTTGTCTTTCTGTACTCACGTGTACGCATATATGATTACTTTAACAGAAATTTCAATATCTTAGATAACTAACATAATGCTTACCTAAGCTGATTATCATCTTGTAATCGTAGGAGAGTTCTAGAAGTAGGTGTGCTGGCCTGGTCATTGGCAACAATACTTGTTCCATTTGTGGCAGGGTTTATGCCAGGACTGGTTTTATCAAGAGTATTGGTAAGATGAAGCTTGCACCAAGACCTCTAGCATTTGTTATGCATTTGCAGTTGCACAGCCTAATATGCATGAATTGCATATAATTCTTGGTTTATGATTCATTATTATACAGCCACTTATATGAAGTACTCATTAAATGAATTCTCATATGCATTAAATCTTATATGATTACTAAATATCCTTAGTTTATTAGGTGCTGTAATTCAGGATGATATTTGAATCTGGGTGTATTATCAGCCATATTAATTCGTTGCATTGCATCTCACTGATGTATACTTATTAATATACCATTGTTTTCCAGGAGAAATCAGGTAGTATAAACTGTGATGAGAACAACTAGAGGAAGAAAATTGTCGGACACTGTTACTACATGGAAATATATGCATTTAGCTAAGTAGCCATGTCTTTTGCCTGGGCATAAAGTTCTACAAAATTTTGATATCATTTTTATGAATAGGCATCAGTGTTGTTAAAGGCGCCAAGGTTCCAAAACGCCTAAGGTACCATGCGCTCACTTGAGCGAAGCAAGGTGTTCGTCAATATAAAAATGATAACAAATATAATTAAGAAGAAAGTCAATCATTAAAATAAAAAAATCTAGCAAAGTATACATTTTATATAATTTCATATTCAAATTATCACCTTTAAATATCAATTTATATTTATTTAACCATCTACAAAACATTAAAGTATTTGAATTTAATATAAAAGAACAAAACAAAAGAAATTAACATCAAATTAACAATTCAAAATTCTAGCAGTGCAATACAATAATTAATATTATTCATAACTTATTATTCAGAGGAAACTATTATAAACAAAATTTAATTTTGTTGGGTAGGGGAATGAGAATAGCAGCAGTTCGATTAACAATAAGGGAAGGCAAGGGAGCAAGGCTGATGACAGGGGAAGGCAAGGATGTAGGCTTAGAGAGAGGGAGGCAAGGGCGAGGGCTAAGAGCAACAAGAGGCGGAGTGGAGTGGAGACTGCTAGAAGAAAGAGAGAGGTGGAGAGGATCGTCAAAAGAAAGGGAGAGGCAGACCAGAACCATGTGAAAATAAGAGGGAGAGAGGATGCCATGATAAAGGGAGAGGGAGACATGAAGGAGAAAATGAAGGAGAGGGGGCGTTGCACCACCAGAGAGAGAGAGAGAGAGGCGGTACTAGGGGACGGTGTCGTGAGTGAGAAAAGGAAGGAGAGGGGGTGCTGCACCACCAGAGAGTGGGGGAGAGAGAGAGAGAGGGGCCAAGGGTAAGAGAGCTAAGAGAGAGGAGGTATCGGGGGAAGGCACTGCATTGAGAGGAGGTACCAGAGGAAGAGGAAGAGCCTATCAGAGGAAGATGTTGTCATCGTCGTTCACCAATGGAGAGGAAGACAGTTGCTATTCACCAAGGAAAATGCTATAGTCGTTGGAGAAGAAGGCCTGCTATGCAAGGGTGGGTTTTGGTTTTGGAGAGGGGGAGGGGGGGGAGGTGGGTTTGGGTTCAGATGCGCAGGGTCGATGTGTGTTGACAGTGTTTCATCTAGTTTAATCGAATTAGAATCATTCACAATTGACTCGACCCAACTAAATTTAAATCAGGCGGGTGCTTGGCCCGCCCAACCCTTGGGCCCTCATTGAAGTCGCCCGTCGGCTCACTTACCGAGCGCTTGGGCCTCGCCTCGCCTGGGCGCCTAGGCAAGCACCTGAGGGCCCCGTGACTTCACTGACAGGCATTGCCCCCTACTTTGTCGGTTATGTGTGAAGTGAATGCTTCACATGGTTAGGTCCATATAAAACACAACTGAAAATTTTGAACATCTAATTAGTGATAATGAATATATTAAAAAAGGATCTTTTTAGTATAGATGTCTTAATTGATTCTTTCACTAGCCATGTTAGTATTTCATATGGAAATTCATACCTGGGATATACAAATTCATTTTATGTGGACTCTAAGCAGTAACTTCCTGACATGAACCATGCAACTTGACTTTTTGTTGTTATGAGGGATGTTGCTCCTCAGTTACTAACATCAATGGATATAGAACTGCCATTTTTTTGGCTTCATCTGTTCTAAGTTTTCCTGTGTGCATAATTCTCTTCACTTTTTCCCTGCATCTTCTTATGCATGTTAGTTACATTAGTTTTGTGCATAGGTACTTGCAATGTTGGCATCAAGAGTATCATGAACACATTGCACTATCCTGAGCATTGGGCACAAGCACACACAGTTTGTTCTTCTAGAAAGATTACTGAGTATGATTTTTTTAAATGTTGTTATTCTATGCAGTATGTCACATTTGATTCTTCAAGTTGGTTTACATTAGATATTAGGTTGTCTCTGCAACATCTAAGAGCCTTCTTTTAACTTCCATCTTTTTGTTTATCAGGTAAGATTTTTGTTAGTCTGTGCCATATGGATGGAACAGCATGTGTTTATGGACATATGCAAACATAGTTGTATATATGTATATGTAGGGGAGAGAGGTTAAGTTATAATCCTTTTTATATGATTTGGGTCTCGATCCAATTGACTAAATTACTTTAGTTTACCAAACATGTGACATGAGAAGATCTTGCATGTTCATGGTACTAACACGATATACAATAGTGCATGAAAACATTGATCAAAACCAAGATTTCAAGTTCTAGTCATGCCAAGCCATGCTGAGACTTCCATGTCAGTTTTGGATTTTATTCTGCCAATTCTTGACAATTTTTGTTTGATACAATTCCAAATCATGTCATGCCGATGACATACCAAAAACCCCAAACCTTGATCAAGTCTTTTTTAATTAATCTTCTAGACTATTGGTCTTTATATAAATATTATTAGATGTATAGTAGGTGCTGAAGTGACCTGGTTATGTGTAACTTTACTTTTGGTGCTACGAAGTCTTTTCTTGTTTATACACTGCTGGTTTGTAAAGTGGAATTCTGTGTTTCACTATCTAACTGTGTCATATTTAATCCTTTTAACTTCTTAATTTTAAGTTGCTCATCATTATGCAACATCTGGATAAGGCATTCTGTTGATGTGAATGGAATATTGTCTATGTTTCATTCAATTTTCATGAATTTTCAGTTGGCTTCATGTGTAAATAATTCATATCACTATGCAATTCTTTACTGAATAGTGAGCAGATGCTTGTTTCTCATTATTCAGGTTGGAGTTGGAGAAGGTGTTTCTCCGTCTGCTGCGACCGACCTAATTGCCAGGCAAGGTTTTTAAGAAAAAGAGGCCTGTTTTCTGAATTTAGCATAAACATTTAATCTTTAAAGGTCTCAGACAGATATTTAGGTGCTGACTTTGATGTGATAAATATTATGTGGGCACCACACTAGCATAAAACTGGTGACAAACTGGCATGTTGCATGGGTGATGCCACTATATGTGCGACTATATACCATCTGTAATGCTTGTGCTAATACATGGCATGACCTGACGTGTGCAGCACATTTTTAAATGCTCCATGTGCAATGAATAATCTCATAATGATGATTGTCAGCCTTTAGCCAAAATATCTCACATGCTCATTTGGCAAATGCATAATGCAAGAAAATCATGTTTTCAGATCTCACAGAAGGCAACATGGATAATAAAATATTCCTTGTGAAAGGACCTCCAACTATGTCCATAAAAGAAGGAGGGGGATGGTTTTTATTTAAATGGCACACCGTTGATTCTAATAGTATGGACTTAGATTTTCTATCCACCGTACCACAGAAAAACTTGTATACTTTTATGCACCTTAGAATTTAAATAAGAGGCAGATGCATTGTGGCATTTTTTGGATGCTTTAAAAATTATTTAACATTCTGTTGGTTTGTTGTCTTATGAAGTTGATAACAATTTCATTCTGTTCCCAACGATGGAACTTAATTAGTTCAGATTGCTGCAATTTTCCATAACAATGTTTTCTTATCTGCTTGTAAGTTTTTCTTTATATGTATACCATTGCACATCTTCTGATATACTTCCATTCCCATTTTTCAGTAAGTTCATATAAATCAAACTTTGGACTTATACAGGTCTATTCCATTGCAAGAGCGGTCAAGAGCTGTTGCAGTTGTTTTTGGTGGTCTGAGTGTAGGAAGCATTCTGGGGTATGTCTCTGACCTTGGTAGTTCAGCACTTTCTATAAATATAGAATGTTACATGGACCACATATAACATGGCCACACAATCTTATGTGGAGCAGTTGTATGACCTCATGTGCATATGTGGCACAATCACTGCTGCATAGACCATATCTTATAATACTGTCCTTAATAAATATTAAATATCACAATTGCCATCAACTATGGACAGTTGATGGATAGAAAAACTGCTCACCTAATTAGTTATTTTTGAAAATGTGCAACTTAAAGGCAGGTAAAGAATTGTATTGGAAACTGATTTTATCTCTTGTAGACATTTTGCACACTAAAAGACAAAAGTGAGTAAATTAATTTCATGTATTAGTTAATAGTTACATGACTTTTGCTTGCATTTGTGATTCACCATCTTTTTAATCTCAGTTACCACCTCTATTAAATATCTCATTTGCATCCATAGGAGTAGGTCATTGGTTTGTTCCACTGTTCAAACATTAATTTTTCTCTTTATCTAAACTTTGCAGGCTTCTCTTGGCTCCTCCAGTAATCCAGAATTTTGGTTGGGAGTCTGTCTTTTATTTTTTTGGTTTTCTTGGGATTCTTTGGTGAGTAAAACTTCACTGAAAGTGTTGTTAATTATACTTCTCTTCCTTCTAAACTTCATATGATTTTTGCTCTTTGTAGTTTAGATTCAAGCAAAAAATTGATGTAGTCCATGTTTTGTCAAAGGGTTTTGAGTCTATCAGGATTCTTAAAGTATTGAATTGCATAGTGCTTTGGATCTTAATTTCATTTTCTTTCTCGATGTAGGTGCTTGGGATTTGAGTTTATCAAAGATGGCCAATCATTATTTCGTCATGAGGATATTTTTGGTAAGTGTTTATCTAATTTTTTCGTGTTAGGTTCTGTATATTTAGTTTTAACATCTATTCATTCAAATGTATGTTTGTTTTTCTTACACAGCTGTTTCACCATTTTTGCACGAAGTTGAGTACATGTTCATAATATTACAGCATTTCTTACTCCTGGGTTTGTCATTATGACCTAATTGTTGAAATCAAGTCATAATGTCTCATGATGTGCAGAATTTCATTGTGCTGTTGATCTTGATCATTTGCTTTTGTTGAATGCATCACTTTGAAATATTAATCCATTTATCTCATTATTCTGAACAATGTTAAACTATTCACAGATCTGTTAAATTATAGGATCAACATTGAAAATTTGGTTGTTTTTTTGTTATCACTTGTTTGTGGATTAGAAATCAGGGTTTCAGATATAGGTTGGCATGTAACAATATTTACTTATTTGACCAAGAAGATGTATTGGGACATATAGGTCAGTATTGTTTGATTTTTACTTTTTTATTATGTTTCTTATGTTCACAGTAGGTAAAGTTTGGTATTACCCTGTGTAGTACGATAACAATTCGAATGTTTATCAAAATTGGTATTAGATCAAGAATTAAATCTTTATTAGGTATAGTTCCTTTTGACTACATTCACTTATGTTATCTTATAGTCTAAAAAACAAGGTATGCAATACCATATCGTACCGATGTTTCGAGGTTGGCTCGGTACGGTACGGTACCAGCATACCAAACGGTATGCCGTCGGACTAGCACGTACCATCTGTACCGGACGGTACCATTCGAAATTGCATACCATGCTAAAAAGCTTACCTTCTAGAGCTGCATTTTCCAAGATAGACTTTTAAACAACAAAAATCAATTTTTTGTAGCAACTCATGTGCCAGCTGTCACCAACTATTGGAATAGAGGCATGATGATCGGTACAACAAGGCATTTTGTGTTCGAGATGGATATTGGCATGCGACCAATGCCTTGAAATTCTAAGATAGACTTTTAAACAACAAAAATCAATTTTTTGTGGCAACTCATGTGCCAGCTGTCACCAACTGTTGGAATAGAGGCATGATGATTGGTACAGCAAGGCATTTTGTGTTCGAGATGGATATTGGCATGTGACCAATGCCTTGAAATTCCAAGATAGACTTTTAAACAACAAAAATCAATTTTTTGTAGCAACTCATGTGCCAGCTGTCACCAACTGTTGGAATAGAGGCATGCTGATCAGTACAGCAAGGCATTTTGTGTTCGAGATGGATATTGGCATGCGACCAATGCCTTGAAATGACAATTCTTGATTGAACTCAAGGGGACCAGTTTCACCAGGATTAGTACATATTGACCAGTATTTACCGGTTTGGGCATGAACTGAGATTTTTACCACTCTTATCGGGTGATCTGTTCTTTTCTTTCTTTTTTTCTTAAAAAGGGAAGCAGCCTTGCGATCTGCTCTTCATGGTTCCCCAGCCCCCTTGTTGCCTCTAGCAGACTATCCATTCTACTCTCAGCCCCTCGTCCAGTGCCACCAGACCACTTGCTGTTGTAGGCTCGCCTGATCTCCCAGTAATTTTCTTCCTCCTCTGCTTCCTCTTCTCCTCCCCCTCCTGCCCCCATGGCATGCAGTCTGTTCATATGTGCGACTTAAGTGCTATTGTTTAGCTAATTATCGACCTGTTCAGCAGCTTAAGTGCATAACCTTTTAAGTCACTACATCTTCTACAGCTCTTTATTTCAATTAATACAACTCTTTGGTTTTGTATAAGTTAACAGAAGAATTATTATGTTTTTTAGGCTCTGGTGAAAATCTGTTCCGTATCAGTAACTTTTTCTCGGCATCATCCTATGAAAATTACTCATGGAATGATTCCTTCAAAGAATTGGGTGATTCACTTAAGGTATGGCCCTTCTTCCAGCAAGTTGTTTTTGAAGAAGTATAGTTTCATGCATTTACAGATGCCAACCTCATGCTGGATTTTTGCCTTTATGAGCCATGCACATCCTCTTAGCATTGTTTGTGGACATTATCATTGGTCTGTTAAAAATGAACTGAGTTCTGTTTTAGAAAAATGAATTTGTTCTTTGATAACTACTTTGAGTAAAATTAATCACAAAAAAAAAGTATCCAAATTACATAATTAAACTATGTTAACAACTAGTTACAAAGCATAAATATAAAAATCATATGTCACACAAGAAGTACATGTCAAATAGCATGCTATATGTTTAGATGCTTGCCTTCAATGTTGGACCTTTCTAGTGTTTAGTCTCTTGAAATTATAGTTCGCTTCAAGAGTATATTTTACAAAAAAATGCTCAACCTACCTTAATTTTCTTGTAATACAAAAGATCCTTTTCTTATTAAATAGTAAGTTGCAAATAATCTTCAGTTTCATGTTTCATCTATGCTTGACATCATTAAATGACTGTATATGTAAATATCACTTGAAGGTGTAAGGTATTGTTTCACTTTCATATGCCAAGACACATAAGTTGGTCCACTTTTTTGCCTTTCTTTTGTTGTCTCAGGTTTTTTTTCCCTTTCTTCTATTGCTTTAAACTTTTTAGTTTTTGAATTTTTGAATTTATCATGACATCGATATTTGGCTGAAGGGTCAAGATGTATAAGCTGTTGTTTGTAATGAGCAGGATGTACCATGGAAGGCATTTTTCAAAAGTGAGGCAGTGTGGGCAATGATATATGCTCATTTTTGTGGAAGCTGGGGACACTATACTTGTCTATCCTGGTTGCCAACTTACTTTAGGTATTTCATTATTTTCTTTTTTAGATCTGACTCCATACATATGCATATTAGATAGCTTTGTCAGGATGTTAGTTAATAGTTAATACTTAATACCATCATTAACCTTGTATTTTATTCGTGGATATAAGTCTATTATGTAATCTTCAACTGATGACCCTATGCTCTTCTTGAACTTCATGTGTTTATAGCTCTTTTGAAATGGTTATGTTGACATGAAAATAGTTCATATCATATTCAGGGCATATCTGAGTCTAGATGTGTCAAAATTCATTAACTATCAGCCGAAACAAAGCACATTTAGATCAATGCATATGTTATCCAACCAACCTAAATGAATTGTTGGAGAGAGGGGAGGGAGGACCATTTCAAATTTTAACTAGTCACAGATTCTAGTATTTTATGTGGGTGATGGAGTACAGAATTTTTAAACAGTCAGTTAGCTTTTATTCATGCATTTTTCAAACTGAACTTGGGTAAAGTGCTGACAGTATATCGACCTTGATTTAAAAAACTAAAGAAAATTGCAACAAGTACATTGTAAATGGTTTTGGTACCCCATTGGCTGTGCAAAACCCCGTTGCAAACTTATTTTTAGTTTGTTCTAATTACCCATTACTGATGAGCTTATAAATATCTAATTTTATCAATTATTTCAAGCAGATTTGTGCATCTTGGTTTTCCTATTAGAAATTGACTGCTTCCCAATTACTCCGTTTACATCTTTCCTCAACATACTATTTTTACATCTCACCTCTATGTACTAATATCTTTTTTCTATACCATGCTCTAATATTTAACATTCAGGCCATTGCGCATTTAGTTTTTTAGAAATTGCATCCAAACATTTTGATCATATCAACCTTCTTATAGGATTCACATGTGAAAACAATATTGAGTAAAGAATCTTCTTCAATTTGAATAATTCAAGAATGAACATAGTTATATCTTTACATTTGCTGTATGCATCATGTTCTATCCCTTTTTTCTCCATTGTAATTTATATTAAAATTGGAACTTGGCGGTTAGCTTGGAAATTCAGCCTTGTCAAAGATCTGGTTGCTTCAGGGTAAAATGACTTAGGTGATGATATAAATTGCCACTTTGAATGATGATGAATATATAAAAAAGAGAAAAAATTGGTGATGATAATTGAACAATTCCACAGAATTAGAAAGCTAGTATCAGGTTTATTAAAGAGCAAGTATTGAATTTAGTTCACGCAACATTCTAAAGCCATCAATACATTACGTATGCTAATGCCTCAAAGACTATGGTGCATTAAATCAGAATTCTTACTTGGATACTACATTCTTGTAAATTTTTTTCTTTGTAGATATATAATTCTTTGGGCATGCTCTCTGTGTTTACTAATTTTTTCAGTTTCACTTGATACAGTGAGGAGCTGGACTTAAATTTGACAGAAGCTGCATGGGTAAATATTAATCATTTTGTTTCATTTAATTTCTTCCTGGGGATTCAGATGGGAAACATATCTTAGTGCATATTGAATATTAGGGTATATTGAAGTTAACAATGGCTAAGATAAATTGATGAATCACTAATGCTACTTTTCTTTATTCTGGATTATACTGATATGGTATCGATCATCCTATTTCTCTTATGCAATCTAAACTGATGGTGACCCTATGAAGATGACGAAGTGACTTGATTAATTGGCTATTGTAGATTAAAACACTTTAGGGAATTTGTAGGCTGCAATATCTTATTTACATGTAAGACTTCTCAACTGTTTGTACAGATAATAGTGTCCCTGGTTTTTGGCTGTGATTAGACTACTGCAAGAAACTTGATGTCTTTATGATACAGTAATTTCTTTTTCATAATGCATTCATACTGTTATCCTTGAGTTTAATTTTAACTGTTATATTTGTCATTTAACCCTTTTTTTTGCTACTATATGAAAATAATTACTTTCTATATAAATTCTTTTTCTCTACATCGTGTATAATGACATACGTGAATGTATGAATATTTACACAAAGTAGGACGTGGACAAACATTTTCAGTCATTTAATTAATAGAACATATTTCCCTTGATTTTGATAAATCACAAAGAAATTGGCACTTTATAACATTAGTTAATTTTAATAGCTTCTGTGGAATGAAGCAATTGTAGTGTTACACTAATAAATAACATCAGTGATGCATGTGAATTAGCACATGCAAGGTGCGCGTAACTACCTGTTTGTTTGATTGTCTTGGCTTATTGAAATACATGCATTAAATGGGACTAAGAGATGTGCTACTGATATAACTTGAGAATTAAGATAAAAGGGTCAAAGAGTTCCATCCCAGAAACTTTTTTCCTCCATGGCACTCACAACCCTGCTATATGAAGCCTATAAGGCAGGTCAAATCTACATGTTGTGTGTGCCCCACATGACAGAATTCTGAGAGATCAATGGGATTGAAACTAATATCTAGATTTTTTTATTGTGATAGATATGTAGTTTGCTAGGAAACAATGTGGAACAGGTTAGGTTCATGCATTTAACATGCAAATATTCCACACAAAACGCTTTCATATGTTGGGAAGAAATTTCACAATTTTGCCATATTAAGGGGAACCAATATTAATTTCCCAAAAAAACTCTTGTTTTTCAATGATTTATCAATTTGTGGAATATTTTTGGGATTCTGAACTCTTGCTTTTGTCTGATAATTGGCAAATGGTGAATTTATGACTTTATCTGGATCCACACATATTTTTGGTTTTTTGTCTCATTGTATTTGCACAAAGCCCATATTACAATTTTTTGCTATTTGACAAGCATCATTATGTATCAGGTTTTCTCCTTTTTCCATATTTTCATGATACAGTAGCTCTAGTTCATTGGTTGGATGGCACCAACTTTTACCTGAGCTTGGATGATACTGTAGATTATATAATAGATGATAACACTTGTCTTCTACAGGTTTCAATCCTCCCTTCTTTGGGTTCAATTCTTATTACCTCCTTGGCAGCACCTCTCGCTGACAACTTAATCTCTAATGGAGTTGAGACTACAAGGGTAAACGTGCATATCCCATGTGCTTTGGGCTTTTAGATACAGAAAGCATCCATGTCATTATCACTTGTTTGAAATTTGACCTTTTTCTCTAGTCCAATATTTACCTATTTTAGAGTTCTCTTTTTCTTACAATTTATATGTCTCGATGTGTCATCATATGGAATTATTATTCCTTAATTTTTTTATCTGTACTCATCCTTTCAAAATCTTGAATGTGGTAATTTTCTCATATATTACAATAATTCAATCAATAGATGAAACATCAGATGTCATACATATCTGCCAGCTGGTTATATAGAGCCAATTTTAACATGAAGTCAGACATAGCTTTCAGCAAACTGAAGATTAATCGTCTCAAGTTTTAAACTCTCTGCTTTGGTGATCTTAACATGACTAGTGATTCAATTCTGAAGTTGATCATATTGAATGACAGTTTCTTCCAAATCTACAAAATTCTGATAATTCATTTTGAACATGTAGGTGCGAAAAATTTGCCAAACGATTGCCTTTATGTCTCCTGCAATTTGCATGACACTTTCCTCTTTGGATCTAGGATTACCACCTTGGGAAGTTGTAGCTATTCTTACCAGTGGTTTGGCACTTTCAAGCTTTGCCTTGTCTGGTACATTTTGGGATTTTGCATCTTTATATTTCTGCTCCAAGATATACTCAAATGAATTTCACACACATCTTTCTGCTGGTGCAGGACTTTATTGTACCCATCAAGATATTTCTCCCAAGTATGCAAGTATACTTTTGGTATGGCTTCCTAGTTTGCTTTGTTGAATTTTCACCATCATTTCTGACTGATAATTGGTTGTCTACTTTCTAGACCACCTTTCTTATCCTTCAATCATCAACATGCAAAATATCATCACCACATCCTGATTAAAATTGAAGAAAAATAATTAAAGGAAATACCATACCATAACGAGCCATAATCTGTTTGGGTGCTACAAGGATCTTTTTCCACCATAATTGGTAGAGATCCTTGTCCATAAGATCTAACAAAGTTCCTTTATCTGGCTTGAGACCAGTAGTGGGTTTAGCAAGAAGCAGGCATATGCAGAGAAAGGAAATGCTACATTCTCCATTCTAAATCTCACCTAGAGTAACTCTTTTCTGGGTTCCGCTAAGCAGTTATGGTGCTCATTTTTTTGCCCTTTTCCATCATTCTTTGGTTCTTTTGTCTCTTTTCCCTTGGACCTTCATTCAAATATAAATCTCCATATTTCATAATATTCCGAGCAAGATTATAAACCATATAAGCAAGTCATTTTTTTCTGGACACAGGGTATCACAAACACAGTTGGGGCGGTACCTGGAATTGTTGGTGTAGCACTTACGGGAAATCTTCTTGATTCAACCCACTCTTGGAGCGTAAGTTAGCTGAGTCAAGTTCGTTTCTTCTTCCAAGTCATAGTATATTCTCCCTGTACTATCTGGGCTAATTAATAATATCGTTCTTTCCGTAGTTATCATTATTTGCTCCATCCATCTTCTTCTATTTGACGGGCACCGTCGTATGGCTAACATTTGCCAGTAGCAAGCCACAGAACTTCTCCGAATAATAAGGTGTGTGATTTTGTATTAATGGGTGGAACCACACTCGGGTCAGATAACCCAAGGGATGTATTCGAATGGGGAGATCTCCACGATACTTGTTCTCTAAAGCAACTTACCAGTTCCGAATGTAGTTGGAACTTAGAAATCAGTAAGATCTGAATACCTGATGTAGGTTGTAAGCTACAAAGAAGAAGAATTGACCAATTGGAAGTGGAATTTAAGAAAAAGCGAGGTCAGTATCAGTTTGTACGATCTATCTATAGGTTGTAACATACAAATTTTGTATATACTAATTAAGACTTTCTTCTGTTGTTTATAAACACTGGTTATGAAGAGTTATCCAACTTTGTTCAACCGATGCTCATTGCTGTCGACGACACTATGCAATCTGACCAGAAGTATCCTATTGCAATATTAACACCATCTGCATATAGCAATTATAAACTTGGAGAATCTCTCACCAACATAAAGATGTCAGGCTGCTGTTCGGATAGTCTTAATTTGAAGTGTGCTTTGCCTCCTCCAGGTTAGAATATTTATAATACTGAAAAAAGCGAGAAGGCTCCAACATATCCGACGTATGATGTCTAAAGATAAACACACAAAATGATAAACTTTTTTAGGTTCATACACAGGAGAAGTCATCCCTCTCGATCTAATCTACGAGGACTCACTCCATAATGCTACTGTCTAACCAGCACGAGCCAAAATGAAACAAATCCCGAGGACTGGATGCAACAACCACTGCCTCACTTCCTCTTCTTGGTTGGTGGCTGTGGAAGCTCCTCCTCTTTAGGTTCCTCGTCCTCTTCCTCACTTCCTCTTTCATCATTGGCCTCGGGATCATCGTCTTCATCTCCTTCATTGTCATCCTCCTCTCCGAAGAGGTCATCTTCGCCTCCATCATCGCCCTGATCGTCTCCATCGACTCATTATCGTCCTTGTTCTCTAGTAAAGCTTCATGTTTGCTTGCTTCGTCCAAGTATCCTTCAAAAGAAGCAGCACATCAAAAGAGCCTCAAACATTTTTTGTTTCAATTATAGTAGCAAACTAGCTGGTTCAGTATCAAAGACCTCAGTGACAAACATATACCACCAGGAACTGGTCAAAACATATAAATTCTTTGACTTTTAACTAAGTACACAGAAGATAAGGATAGAAAGGTCATACTCATAAATGACTTCAGGTCATTTATAGATATTGGATGGATAAAATAGCAAAGCATTAGAGCTTTATAAACAAATAAAGGAAAATTCCATAAATAGTATGCACAGGATTGTAAAAGTGCACACAATCCATTCCACATCACCAAGTTTTCTTCTTTTCTTGACAGAGATGAAGCATCTTCAGGTGGAGAAGAGACAAAAGGTGTGTTGGTTTAGATGACATTACCATGGCATGGAGCAGGTGAAACTTCATTCTAAATCCTCATGATAAATTCCTCAAACATACTGAGAAAATGACCTCTCCAAAAGAACTTAATGATGAGAAGCATCAGACTAATGTTTCTGCAAGAGAAAAAAAAAGGTTGTGTTGAAATTCTTTTCTCCGAGGCTGTCAATCATCAGGATCTTCTTCCAAATGGCAAACTAGGAAACGATTAGTGTTGCTTGTAGCCAGAAACAAGAAGCTCTTTCAGAAGAATGAAGGTGGCAAGGCAAAGTGCAGGCATAATACTTACTGTTCAGGTCGAGTGGCAATCATTGTCATGAAAGCCATGTGGCTTAGATTACCAAAAACAGTGATGAAAGCTTCACACGATCATATCCCATGCATCAGTAATTATCGTTACCAACGCAAGATCAATCACATCATCTACGACCGGTTCAGAAATTGGTTCAGTTGTTCATTGCTGTAGCCGCCACACAACACTGCTGATTTGAGAGAGCCAAAGAAGATGATTTCATTCAGAAAAAAAGGCAACATGTAGCTTTGACTGTTCCTCCACATGGCATGCCCATCCAAACCTGTCATGGATTCACGGGAGGGCAGGAAGAAACCACGGCTATGAGAAGCAGCCGACATGAGTGTTTGGTGTCTGCCTCTGCCTCTGCCTTTGTCCCTTTCATCAACTCCACGCTCTGAATTCCATATGGCGAGAAGACCCACAACGTCTCCTTTTTCCACGCCGTGATTGCAGCTTCAATCCCAGTCCAGTCCGCACTCCGCTTTTGGCACCATTCAACTTCATACGCCCACCACCTATCGAGTGTTCTCCTCCGCACTCGCATCGCTTTCAGTGTGTGGGTGGCAAGAGTCTGGTAAATGTCCACACCAGAAGAGAAAAGAAACCGGCCTCTTTGCAGCTTGCACATGGTAGAGAAAGGTCAAGTAACTTTTCCTTCCACACATCTTCCTGCCATACGTGATCCACTGCAGCACCGGGATTGACAATCTCATCACCATGGCAACTGGACATCACTAGAGTTAATAGCTGTTGATCAGCATCCCAATCCATCATCTGTGAGATGATAGATGACTACACTGTTATGATAGCCCAGTTGCAGATCTGAACACAGTATCTAATCCTCGATGTTGGCAGTTTTCTCTGGCGTTGCTGCTATTCTTCATGCCAAAGAAAGCCACATGAAGAGATTCCAATTCCCATGCCTTCATTGATGGGTCATTCTGCCACCTACTCCTTGTGACATGCATCCTCTGCTTCCATAACATGTGAAATCGGAAAGAAGCCAAATGGAGTGAGCCCTCCACCCTTCATCTTCCTCCCTATAAAGCCAGTGGCAAGCAGACCAGTCTAAGCCGGAGCATAGAATCATGGACTGGTACTCCTGGTTGTCCAACTCCAGCCTTGAGCCGTACCTTGTTTACGAGTATGGGCTCCTGTTGACGAACAACGAGCTCGAGGAGGAGGACATAGCATACTTCGACCATTCCTTCCTCCAGAGCATGGGCATCGCCGTAGCCAAGCACAGGTTGGAGATCCTCAAACTCACCAACAAGGACAGGAGGGTGCCTCCACTTCCTGTCACCAAGCTCGTAGCAGCGATCAGGCAGTCCAAGAATTGTCTCGCCAGGTACCTCCGCACGCTGTCGCGTGCCAAGAGTCCGGCGATCTTGGTCGTCCCAACGACTCCATACGGCGACCGCTGGGGAGGGGCCATGTTGAGGAGGAAGACGAAGCTGGCGCTTCTGAGGCAGGGTAGGCTGATGATCACCGACCGTGGCATGAGCATCGCTCGTGTGCCTTCTCCATCCCACAGCGCTAGCCCGATGTTTCGCAGTCACCATGACCAACGCTACGCTGCAGCTGCTGCCGACGATGATGGGTACTGGGAGACTGCAGTTGGAGACATGAGGTGGGACGCCATGTTTCAGAACTTGAAGCCCACATAAGAACTGGTATGCTGCATGTGACCTTTCTCATGCTGTAATCAAATCAGGAGACTTCATGATCTTGCGAGGCTTGTGAGTTCGATCCACCATTCCTGGTGGAGGAGAAGAGTATATTTCTTTCCACAGCTGAAGTCATGATGAGAACCAATCGATGTTAACCACTGAAGTAAGATAAGTAAGATACCAATATCAATCTGTGCTCAGGGCAAACTTATTCTGCATTCAACTCGATCATTCATAATTAATCAGTTCATAGTAATTCATTGGAAACGTACAAAAAAAAAACTTACTGAGTCTTCTTCGACACAGATATCATCTGATTGAGCGACCCTCAACAAAACTTTGATTCATACAATGAATGCAGGTGCAGAAGTCCTGTGTTCTCCCAACCTCTGATACTACACCACCAGATACAATATTGTGCCTGCTCTGCAGAGTACAAGCCATGTGATTGTGAGGCCTACCCTGATGGATGTTCAATATTAATGGTTTTTGTCTGCTCCTGTACATTCTGTATCCACTCTCAAACCAATAAACCTTCCATGATCCAGCAACTATATATTCTATATTCTTCTGGCTTTTGGCCATTCATCTCCCATATCTTATAGACAAGGAGGCCATTGGATCTCTCTCCTCTCTGTTTGCATCCATGAAAATCCATGTTTACTGCCATATTTAAGACACATAAGATATAAGAAACATATCTTATGTGGACAGAGTTGTCATTGGTGGCTGTAAATGGAAACATATGCAAGAACATATGAAGTAAGAAAAAGGCATTCCATTGTTTGTGCTTAAGATTAGATTAGCAAATGTGATGGTATTCTAAGATTTCACTTCATTTCTTCAGACAGGCTACTGGCTATTTTTAGGTTTAAGAATACAGAATAGAGTTTCAGTAAGATTTTTGACTGCAAGCTATATAAAGCCTTTTTCTACAGAAACAACTCCAATTTATAATCTCCATCATGCACATAAATTACACTGACAGGCTGTGGAAAATGATGTCAAAAGGATTGTGATCATCATGCATTCCTAAATAGCTCACGAAAAAATGTATTGAAGCAGAATACACAATGATTAATGCATACCAAGGAAACTCACCGATTAATTTCCATTTTTCGGATGCAGGGGGCACAAAAATTAAAGCATGCCACTGATTGATTTCCTGATTTCCTGTGAAGCAAATTTGTCAAAGCCACTCTACTCTGTGGATACCAAAATTAAAATATTTGTAAAAACGAAAAAAAAAATTATTTGCCCATACCGATCCGAGGACACGTGGCCGCTTATAGATACCATCCAAACCGTCGGCCCATGCTTGCCTAATCCTCCATGGGTTTACTCAAACGCGGGCCGGTTTACGAACTCAAAACCGGTCCGATCAAGATATTTCTCGATAAAAGCACAAAGCGTTAGTCTTATTTACCATCTTTGCCACCGGCTCTTGTGCTCGTATATGGCGGACGGAAGCAGCCTTAGGTTTGGCCGAGATAGCAGTCGTTCCCAGAATTCTCCGTCCCAACCGTTGATGGCGGCGACGAGTTATAGAGGGAGGTACGGCGGGGGCCGTGACCACACCTACTCCTCATCTCTCAGGCGATCGATCTCGCCGTCCGGTGCTCTGCGCTGCAGCTCCGCTTCCGCCTTCGCTTCCTCCTCCGCCTCTGCCTTCGCCTCCTCCTCACCCCGTTCGAGCGCTTTGCTCCACCGCTCCGCTTCCCTGATCCGCGTCATCTTCGCCGGGCCTTCCCCGTCACCGCGGTCGGTCCGATTCGCCGTCGCCTCTTTCCACGGTAACCATAGTCAGCAAAAGCCGGCGAAGCGGCCGGTCGTCGGCTCCAGCGATGGCGGCGGCCAGAGAAGGATGTGCATGTGCTCCCCGACGACCCACCCGGGTTCGTTCCGTTGCAGACTCCACAAGGGAATCGGCGGGCGGGCCACCGCCGTCGCGTCGTCGTCCTCGTCGCTGTCTATCCGGCTGAACGCACGGCCGTCGGCGATGACGAACTCGCTGGTGCGGATCGGTGCGGTGGAGGGCGAGTGGGTGCGGCGGTCTCTCGCCGCCCTCACCCGTCCCTCCTCCCACCAGCAGCGGCGCCGCGCCGCCTTCGAGCCCCGACCCAGCCGCCTCTCCGTCATCTCCAAGGCCGACGACGACGATCCCCGATGATCGCCGATCTCCAATCTCGAAACAGATCTTAGCGCTTCGTTCCGTTCCCCAGCGAGGCTTCACCTCCTCCCAACAAGATGGAAATTGCGGGGGAATATTAATGGGTAAATAAATATTTTAAATTTTTTTTGTTTTGTTTTGTTTTGTTTACACGCATGATGAACCCCGAATGGATCTCCTCCGTCCATTTGTAGATACTCTGCTTGCTGCCGTTGATGCCTATAGAACGGAAGAGAGGTGTGGTTAAAACGTCATTAAGCTGTTAATTATGTTTGTGTGCGAATGTTTCAATTGGGAATCGCTAATTATTCTGATTATTCGCCTTATGCAGCAACGTTAGAGAGAGCTCTTTATTCGCCTTAATTCCAATTGGGTCCGCAATTCTTCTCACCGTCCGCCTTAATTATCCGGTAACGTGACGGCTCTTTTATCGCTTATTTCCGTACAGCGTGCAATTTCGTCTATATCGAAAATAATAATAAGAGCTATTTATAATTTCCAGTAACGTGATAGCTCTTTATTTAGTAGTATATAATAAGAGCTTTAGTATTTCATCTATATCGAAAATAAATTCATTCATTTGGATGCCACCTCACCTCAATGTGCTTGTCCTTGAAATATAATAATGCACTGCATTATGTGCTTCACATGCAACAATAAATGATGAATGAACTTGATGTGTCAAAGAAAGAACACTTACTTGAATAGAATAACAAAACAACACTATCATTTTCCTCATTGCCTAAATTATCTTTAACTTCAGTCATGTCATCAGTCTTAAAACGTTTTCAGTATGTAGTGATGTATATTGTATATTAAACAATTATTTGTCCAAAAGGATGGATTTCAATTCATCTTTATCCCCATACACCCATCAAAAAAAATAAAAGGAAAGAAGAGAGAGAGAGAGAGAGAGAGAAATTATTCACCCAGAAAATGAGAGGGGCCATTAATCCTCGCCAACCACACATCATGTTGATGGAGTCAGTGAGCTGCTTACCCACTCTTCCATCTCAGAAGCAAACATGAAGAGAGTAATAAATAAGGTGAAGGAAGAACATCAAGTGTCAAAGGATAATCTCACAGAAACATAATCAAATGAGTGATGGAACGAATAGGATAGGTTTCTTCAACGATATCGCCCAAGAATCCAAATTAAACTCACCAGTTCTCCTACAGAACCAGAGAAGATTCAACTTTCAGATCACCAGAACATGGCCAGTTGCATACATGCAGTTTTCCAGACTTCAAAGAGAAGCTACTGCCCATCGATGGCCAAGCTGGATTAGGCTGACATGACACTTACCGCATCTACTGACCCATCTCCCAGGTTAAGAAAACAAATGGGCCAACGAGAAGAAATAGCTTCTGAAGTCGGTATGCTTCCAAGTCCAGTAATGGCTGAATACAGAGAAATGGTGATGACCATTCGACGGTGGTCTCTCAGAAGAGTGTCACTGTAGGTGTCGTTGGAAACCATTTGATGGTCAGCAAAAATCTGGAGAAAAGATCACTTGGATATCGACTCATGCTTGTTACGATGTTCTTGGACCAATGATTTCTGGAAGAAAAGACAAGTTCCGCTTCCACTCGATAACAAGGTCGGAGTAATGGATTGATTCGACCTGATTGATACAAGACACAGTCGTAAGACTGAAGCTTTCGATGGAGAGCTCATCATGCGCACACGAACACCAAATCAGCACTGTCACGTGAGAGATGCGGACTAGTGTGCGTGTGTCTGTGTTCTTGCGAGAGGAAGGATCTCGATGCACACGGGTGCATGCAAGCTGCACATGGTAGGGCTCGGGATTCTGTGGGCTTTCCACCATGAAAGCTGCCATGCTAGGGGATAAGAAAAGCAAACGAGTCAGTCTGAGATGCTGGTCAAGACCGACAAAGCGGTGTCCCGAATCACAAAGCCATCGACATCTTCTTCTACTTCCTCTTTCCTTTTCCTTCCTCGTTAGAGCCACTTGCTTTCCAATCTGCCATTTATTACACCCATGCATGTGCTCGAGCTACAATCCTGAGATCGAGCTCTTGCAACTTGTAGATCCGCAGATACTTTGGGTTGGAGATAAAAAGAGGAGGTAGAAAGAAACCTACGAACTCTTGGGTGGCTGAGTTCACAACATGCATCTGTCAGATTGATGTACTGAAAGTGCAAGATCATGATGTTGCGGTGTCGGTTCTGCAAACTCAACATTGATGTTTTGACCACCCATATTAAATCCCACTTCTCACCCTGAGAATACCTCGAAAGGGGCTTTAGATGCTTGCCGTGGAAACCCACCCCACTCCTCCCCCACCATATTGCACTGTCTGCATTAGCTACCTTTGACGCTCTTTTTGAAGCTTTTGAATCCTCCGAAAGACCTCAAGATACAATTTTTCTGTAGGATTTAAATACCTCACTCAGTCCAGCAGTGGATCTGCTCGCGGAGAGAACCCAGGGAAATCCTTGGATCATCATCTCCTTGTATAAATGACTTCGAGTTCCAATGGAGGACTCGACATTAATCTCCCTCTCGTATCGATGTAATCCTAACAGCTCTGGAACGGTTGCATATACTCGTAGAAGACCAAGGCGATGATGTGGTCTTCAGCTGTTAGGCTCGTATGGCAGGAGCAAAGACATGCGACGCCCTTCACATAAGGCTACAGAGGAGGAATCAAAGCTCCTCGGGCGCGTTTGCGCTCCGGCATTAGTTTAAGATGGTGGAGCTCTCAAGCCAAGGCGAGGTTGGACTCAAAAAGGGAGAAGGGAGGATGGATTGCGAGCACAAAAAACAGCGCCCACGTTCCCCTCACCTCTTTCCGGCTTTGTTTATTCCTCTATGCCAATCCCCACTGCTTCGACAAGATGTAGTGCAGCAGTCCATGATGCAAAGATATATACCTCTTCCTCTTCTGTGACCCTTCATAAGTACTCTCCGCTGCCGCGGCTGTCTCTCCAAGCTCCTCTTGCTGTAGCCATGGTAAGTTCATCTTGTTGTAGCCTTAGGATGTGACCGAGAGGCTTGTGTTAATGCTGCGGCGCTTGGTCTGGTTTGAATGCTCTCCTACGTTGGCAGGTGATCGGAAAGCCGGCTTGGTTGCAGGCTCTCGATTCAGAAAAGTTCTTCGTGCCTTGTTCTCATCACGAGCACGCGAAGAAGAACGAGAAGAACATTTGCTGCCTCGATTGCTGCACCAGCATATGCCCGCATTGTGTATCGTCGCACCGTTTACACAGGCTGGTGCAGGTCCGGCGCTACGTTTACCATGATGTCGTGAGACTAGAAGACCTCGAGAAGCTCATCGACTGCTCCAATGTTCAGGTAGGTGGTGGCATTGAAATCGCTGAACAGTGCCGCTACAATTGTTTCTTCGAATTCACGTCGTCTCGATGAATGGTTGTGCAGTCGTATACAATCAACAGCTCCAAGGTGGTGTTCCTGAAGAAGAGGCCTCAGAATCGGCAGTTTAAGGGATCGGGAAACGTTTGCACTTCCTGTGATAGGTGCCTCCAGGAACCCTACATTCACTGTTCTCTGGGCTGTAAGGTAATCCACTGTTCATCGTAACCTTGCTCATTGTCTCAGCAAAGAGTGGAATTCAAATAACACGAGCATGCGCTTGTGGATAGGTGGAGTATGTATTGAGGCAGAAGACGGATCTCTCCCCATACTTGAGACCATGTAAGACTGTGCAACTGAGCCCAGACTTCCACATCCCTCACGACGACGATGAGGCCAATGAGACCACGCACTCAACCATTGTGGAAGGCGACGAGCCCATGGCATCCTCGGATTCTGAGAATTTGAGCTTACCCTGCGCCAAGATCATCCACACCAGCAGAAATGGGCGGCGCTACATCTGTGCAAGATCAGCAACAAGTGTCACCGATGAGGAGTACATGACCGCAAACATGAGCAGAAGGAAGAGCATCCCGCACCGGTCTCCTTTATGCTAAGAGCCAACAATTTGGCCCGTTCCTTTCTTCTTCTTATTCTTCTTCTTCTTCTTCTTCTTCTTCGTCTTCTTCTTCTTCTTCTTCCCAGTTTGTCTAAGAAATTGAGTTCTTTTTTCTCTCATGAAGTTTCAAGCTCTCTATGTACATTATCCGGTGACCTATATGAAGTCAATTCTTCTACTTCATCAACATGACACCAAATATTATCATAGTAAAAATCTCAAGTTAAGATCTAAAATCACAGAAAAACACATCCAATTTCATGAGGATTTATGTCACAACGGTTGCAACATCTTTTGACTGTTTGAAGTATTAGGTCAATGAACAATATATATACGTATGCCATCTTGATCAGGTTAAATCACTTCGACAATTCATCTTCAAAACAAGATCATGTCATGAAAGCATAATCAAATTAGCCAAGGAAAGATCATGTCATGAAGCCTCTGCTTCTCCTCGGATCTTTCTCCAAAGGAAGCTCATGTGTTCGGAAACCAGCTCATGCATCATGAGAACCCATTAGAACAAGTCTGCATGAAACAGACAATGCTGCGTTTTGTCTGTCTACTTTTGTATATACTAACAGGGGGAAAGATGTGGAATCTCATTAAGCAGTCTCATTAGTTTAAGCTAATGGACACTAATAACCAAGGCATGGTCAGTAATCTCGAGATCATGGTGACATACACCATATTTCTTCTCCTCGAAGAACTCTTACAGTGAGTAAAAAATTGGACTGACTTGTCCTGACCCTTGTGAGCATATGATTCAACACAGCTGGAAAGCTTGGGGAGGAGTACTTGTGTGCATCATCTCCCCAGTTTTTATGTACTTCATACATTAACTCCCGTTATCAAAGCCTGGAGATGTTTGTCACCCTTCCATGATGAAGATTAGAGACAAAGGTATCAGCTTCAGTAAAGGGAAGGCCCACTTTGACTTTGACTGAAATCAGCCAATAACAGTAACTCTTGTGAGCTATTGTTGTTCATCATTTCACTTAAATGTTGAGAGAACAGCATGTCCTGACATCTGAGCTCATGAAATCAGTATCTCTTCTAGTTTATTATCTACAGATGGAAGGCAGGAAGGACTCTCAGCCCTACTCATCTCTGATATATTCGGTCAAACAACCTAAGTAATCTTATCACTTGGGAGCAACTTGTTTTTGAATTTGTGAAGCAGCAACTTGTTTCTTGTTCATGATCTTATCACTCATAAAACTACATCCATAATAAATCTTTGTAGGCATTTTCCTATTACAGAAGCTGTATAAAGTTTTTAAGGATATATAACCTGTTTCATTAGCAATAATTGTAATTGCAATTTTTGATGACATGATAGATATCTTCCACCAAACTCAGGTGGTTCCTTACAGATGATGGAGCAAACTTCTTGTTGTTGGTTGTTTGATTATATTCTTTCTTTCTTTTCTGTGTTGATAGTTGGACATCTTTTTGTGGGTGGTCTGGATTGAGGTCAGGAACACTTGGATGTTAGCTGATCTACTACTCATATTGTTGATGTTCTCTATGACATTGCATCATTTTCAAGTCTTATTTCTCAATGGTAGATTTTTTTAAGATCAAGAACAAGATCACAAATGCCTCTTTAAATGACCAACATTAGCCAAGAGCCAGAAAGTGATCTGAAAAGCTATTTCCCATTTCAAATCACTTGAAGAAAAAGTAATACTGAGCATTCTATTAAGCCTTGTGGATAGCATTGCAGGAATCTTTTCAGTACATTTTGTAGAGTATATTTAGTACATTCCTAATAATTCTAAGTATGTATAATTCAATCTGAAATTATAATTCTATTTATAACATTTGTGGAACATATAATATGTTAAAGATATGCATGTGTTATATGAAAAAAAAAAAAGGAAGGAAAAGAAATATCCTAATCAATGGATATAATAAAAAAATATATGAATATGAAAAATGAAAAATCTACGAAATAGGTCTGAACATTACAAGTGCTGATGCTGCAATCACCTGTTTCCTTGGATTTGAAGCACAGTACAAGAACACCTTTCAGATAGATATTGTGAAGCCCTCATTGTCCTCTAACAGGAAGGAAAACACTGACAATAAGAAGAATGACCTTATAAATCTCTAGACAATAATCTCCATTCACAAGTAATTCCTTGGGTCATGCAGAATTTTTGGTGATTATGAAACATGAAATGGAGAATTCATGCCTCTGTTTCTTTTTATTATATAATATAAAAAATCTAATGTTGACATTATTTATGAACAAATCAACTGTCTGTGTACACATGTAGTAGAATTCCTATTATTTTTGCTTTGTCATGATCATAGCTTGACCGGTATTCATCTCATTTAGACAGTTTGCCAAGAAGCCTCCCAACATCCATCTCCAAGATCACTTTGTTACTCAATTGAGTTTGAACTAACATCCATCCTATCACATAAAAGTAGTCAAAGCCACAGCAAATGGTCTGCTCTTCCTGTTTTACAGTCCATGCATGGTGAAAGAGATAAAAAAATAGTCCATGCATGGTGATGCCCACCTCTCAATAGATTCAAGGCCACAATACACCTACTCCACTTCAAGGTACACTTCTTCCAAAGTCAAGCTGCATTGTGCGAAGCTAGAAACCTGGAGCATTTCCTGCAACCCTGTCTTAAACTTGTTCATGCTGTGCATGTGTAATGTGTGCAGTCGATGGAGAGAGAGTCTCAGTCCTGCTTTCTCTGAGTAATTATCTTTGACTAATGTTGCTCTTTTGCCGGAGACTTTCCACAGTTCCATCTATGTCTACTTGATCTCCATGTCCCACTCAGTTAAAGCTTGTCTTGTGCCTTCTGTGACAGGCATCATCGAGGAAGAGAAGGTTTCTAGCTGTTGTTTTGTGATCAAACCTGCATATTATTATGTTGATTATGTATGTGAGAGTAACTCCAAGAAATTTTCATCTGCTGTTTGGCTTATCATGGATCTTTACAAGACAAGAGAGAGAAAAAAAATAGAAGCTTTCATCTGAGAGAAGTTGAGCAGATCTAGATTTAACTTAAAATGTGTCAAAAGTAATACAAAAAATCTCTTTTGTAGTTAGTCCTCAGCAGCTACCCCTCCAAAAAAAGAAAAAGGAAAAGAAAAAAAGGGGGAAAACGTGGAGGAAAAATCTAATGATGCTTAGACTTGTGATCTCCAGGCCCATAGTAATCTTCATGAATTCTAGGTATCCTTTGATCGGCTCCTCCTGCATTATCTGTATCAGAGCAATGCCCATTTTCTCTGCACGGAATCAGTGCAGCACCGGTTCCTCTTCTTGTCATGGAAACCTTCTTTTCCTATCATCAAACACAAGTAAAACCTTTAGAACATGGAATAACAGTAGCAAGGAATCATCATAGAGTGATAGCACTACACTTACAGGGAGTTTGTGGTTAGAGCCTCTGTGGTTTTGCCTCTCCGAGTGGATCCCTAAGTAAAGAAGATGGTTAGTTCTGGTGGATAAGAACACCTTCACCTCAGATGAAACTCAAACTCAGCGTTAGCTTTACCGTGAGCTGTGGATAGCAGCAGTAGTAGCAAGAGGACGAAGGCCACTGTGGAAGAAGACCTCATCCTGAGAAGTCTATCTAAGAGCTAGCTTCAGAAACAAGAGGGAAGACAGAAGAGACTTGAAGCAGTGATGTTGGAACTCTGTGGAGGCATTGATAGGAGCTGTGAGGAGGAGGGATGGTGGTGTCCTTTTAGTTATATACATCGATTGTCTATAAAAAGACAGCCTTCCTTCCCTGATCAATATTATTATTATTATTATTATTTTTTTTTTTTGGCCTTCTCATGACACTCTCTCGAGGGCTGCTGTCTCCACAAACTGTGGGTGTGGTTGATGTTGCAGGCCTTGAAGTACTCCCAAAGAAACAAATCCTGGAGTTGAATCAATCAGCACTAAATCATTGGCTCCATGATGCCATGGACATGGAAAGCTCACCTGGGGAAGCATGCGGATGGGGAGCAGGAGGAGCGGCACGAGAAGGAACTCGGTGGGGCTCTCAAGCTCATGGTGACAAAAAGGTGGCGACTCAATCCAGCATTCCTGTTCTTTTCCCGCAGCTTGTCCCCGGTTTGCTGGGCAAGCAGGCAGATTAAGTGGAGGCCAACCTTGGCCATGGCAGACATTAATCTCTTAACAAAAACATTACTTGTTCCGTTCCTTGATGTGTGTGTGTGTCTCTCTCTCTCTGAGAGAGAGAGAGAGAGAGAGACGGAGAGGGAGAGAATGTTCTTCTAATGGTGGAGAAATGCTTTGCGTATCATCCACAGCCAAGTTAATGTGATTAATCAAACCGATAGATCTCCACATGACAAGAGGAGATTCAACATTACTGCAAAAGTTGACAAGAAATCAAAAAGAAAAATAAAAATCTATCATTTTTTTCTTGTTTTTGCCTTTTTGGACAGGGAGATTCCTGAACGGATGATGATGGTCTTCGCTCATCACAATCCATCAAAAGGTGATTGATTGATTGATTGATTTGTCAGCCACCGCCTGTCAAATTTGTACTCGGAAGAAAATTAATGTCCGACACTCTTCTTTGTATGATCCCGTCGCAGGCAACATAACCTGTCACTGCACTCCCATGGCTGCTCCGCAGACACCGAGGGACGGCGTGCTTTCGGGTTCGGGTTAGGATCATCTGACATCCAAATCCATCTCTCTCGTTCTTAGGAATTCAAGTCAGTTTCATCCGTCATCGGAAGTGGATCTTGGATTTAGATTCGACCCGATAGTGCGAGTGGATATGCTATGTAGATCCATCTCAAATTTCGAATCGGATCGTTGGTCGTACAACCTTCCATCTCCGATCTCGTTCCTTCGTCTTATCCAAACGGGAATCTCAACGACCTAAAAACCAGCGGCAAAACCGCATCGGACGGCTCATAACGCCGCGGATGGATCCCATGTGGAAGTTACAATCGTGTCGCACCCGTTAAGTCTACCTACGTGTTCATCGAGTCTAATATGGGACCCACGATAGCTCATCTTCTTCCCCGTCGAATCGCCAGGGGAAGAACCGAGAGAAAACAAGGGTCAGATGGGAGCAGAGCACGGTGGTCGAGATCGATAAAAGAGAAAGAAAAGCTTTTCTATATTCTTCTTTTTTACTTTCTTTGCTGTTTGTTTCTCCGATCGATCCCTCCTTGTCGTGGTCTCCTTCTTGTTTCTTCTTCTTCTTCTTCTCTTTTGTTCTTTGGCTCCCCGGTGGTGGGACTGACGTAACGGCGGAGTAGAAGGAGAGATGAGAGCGGTGAGCGGCGTTGGACGATTCGTGGCTCGCCAAATGCGTGGGCAGCGCCGCCGCCGTCGCAACCATCGCAGGCCCCTGCGCCCGCATCGGAGGGTCAGGTATCGCGCTTTCTTCTGTTTGAGGTTTCTTGATCTTGTTGGTGCGTCCGTTGGGTGCGTTGGGAGCATCAAGAACTGATCTCTTTTCGTTCTTTCGGGTTATGAGGGTTGATTCTCGGGTTTTAGGGATAGGGTTTTAGCGGGGTTTCGCATAATGCTTGCCTTGTTTTTGGCCATTTGGTTCTCGTTTGGTGGGATCCCATGCGAACGACATCGACGCCCGAGCTACATCTCTTTACACAATGGAGTATTATCTGGGAACTCACTGGAAGCAGCCGGCAGAGGAATTCACTAGAAATAGACCAACATTATCGAGCATCGTGTCCTTAAAATGCATGGTTCTTAACCATCGCACCACATATCAAGGTTATAAATTGCTGTTTGGTGAGACCTTTGCCAATTTTTTTGATGAAAATGCTTGGCGAAGACTAACCTTAACCGTATAATGCCAAGATCCTTAGATTGGGCTAATGAAACCCTTTTGTAATTGTAGGAACTAAGTACCTCTGTAACATGCACAAACATGTGCTCTCAGCCATGTGATTAAATGACAGGAAACATTGGAGGTATGCTGCGGCAATAGGGTCCACATTATTTGTTGGGTAAATGCATGACCTATGACCATGAGAGGGGTGCCTAAGAAATGTGAATGATACATTTGTCAGTCCTTTGATTATCTCTTGTATAAAATGCAGAACCAGGGCTAAGCTTATCAGCGGTTAGTACAGTTGTTAACTTTTATACGGATAGAGTTAAGATTTTTTCCACATTGTGTTTGCAAATGATTAACAGCAAAGGGGTATGGACTGATACTCTAGGGAGGAATGAAAAATAATGACATGATATGCAGATTGACATTGTGAGGAGTGAATTGTAACATCAATTCATTTGAAGACAATGATACGTACATTCTTACCATGATATGGACTCTGTTGAACTAGCTCGCGAACAATCATCTAGGTGTCTAATAAAGGATTTGTACTGACTTCTATAAAGAATGGATGAGCTACTTCAATTAGGTCAGCTAGTGCCAATATGCATTTAACTTTCGATGTTCAAGCCTCACGAATTATTTCATTTGAAGATGAGTCTCCTGTTTCCCATAACAATTCCCTCTTTCTTAGAGGACATCCCTTTGTCTTCTGCAGAAAAAATGGTAAGTACACTACTTGTGCTGTATACTCAAAAAACGGCTGACTTGCATATATTATTTTTTTCTTTATTAACATCAGTCATCTCTTTTGACAATGTGGTTTATATATAGTACACCTCTCACTGATGCTTTATCTGGCTCAATTTGTTCAAAATAATTTAATTTATGAGAGTGCATTCTGATGACCTCATTTGACATCTGATAGTTGGAGAATTATGTATGGGCGACGCAGGACTTTTCAGAGTTATATGCTTTTGTCATAGTTCTTGCATGTCTGCTGAGAAAATTGTTTGCGTGGTAGCCTTATAAAGAACATCAGAACCGTGTGATTGTTATCGTGTTGCATGTTTCTTTTATCTCTCACATGGAAAGCACTGTCTTCTTCCCATGATTCTTCTACAGCAATCAGGATCACAGTCAATTAACCCTGGTGAGACTATCTGGAGACTGGAACGAGTATATCACATTGGTGCAAGCAATGCTAAGGGGTAACTGTCATGTCCTTTGAAAATATTTTATTAAAGAAAAAATCAAAGACAGGCCAGGTACTTTTAACTTGTAATTGGAGAATTAGTTGTTGTTTTCAAAATTTTCTTTTTTGGAATTTTGGGTGAATCTTTCATTCATTTTACATTTTTACGTAAACATATTCTGCAATTTGCTTCTAACTAGAATTCTATCATTATGTTTTACTGCATAATAGATGTCCTAACTTCCATTCTTTCTATTTCTGATTTATGCTTGCATTTTCTTCCATGCAAGTACTGCATAATCTGAGGCAACAGTTTCAACAAATGTTCTTGGAGTCAGGTTTAGAACCAAATTAGTTTTAGACTTACAATCAGTTTCTCTTGATAAAGCAAAGCCTGTGCATTATATGTGGCAGTTTTGCAACATTATTTCTCCTGAACAAATAGATGGATTACCCATTTCTTACGTTAGAGTACTCTGCAGCATGTTAAATGAGCGTCTGTAATCTATGTGAGGTATCTGAACACTGCTTTGTTCATGTTGGCCAACTCTACAGTTGTTCGCTTGCTCTGCTTTAAACTAAATTGTTGGCTCTACTGAATCATATTTATATTTATGCCTCTGATTGCTCAAGGATATAAGCATCACCCTTCACAAACACATGGAAATTGTGTTACTGTATCCTCTTACACACATCTGCCAAGTTCTTGCTAGATCTGAACTTCTATTAGCTGGCCATCACTAAGTATGAATGTATGCCCTTATTATAGTAGCCTAATCTGTCTGTTCATATACACTCTGGTAATAGAATTGCGAGAAAATATGGCTGATTCAAGTCACTTTAGACAGCATTTCTGGTCATGTTGGCTTCCTCTTATCAGACTGGATGGTGTAGGAAATAAAAAATGGATAAAATTTTGTGATCTTATGATTCAGATTGTCATTCCATGGCTATAACATGGAGCTTGATAGATGTTTAGATAACATGTCTGATTCAGAAGTTTCTTTATGATTGATAGATGTTTTATTTTGACAAATTTAATAAGCAGTGGACGACAAATGAATGTTATTTATACTGCCACCATGATGCTTCAGATTAAGCAACTGCATCCCCCCCAAACGAGGCATCAAGCTAGAGTATATGTATGATAATAAAACTAGCAACTTGTCTTATATCAAATCAAGGAAGTAAATTTGCTACATGCAAGCACATAGCAAGTGAACATTGGCATGTAAACTAATTGAGGACAAGCCTCTAAGCAACTTGAAATTATACAGTTTGGAAATTTTCCTAAGAGTTGTGCAGGATAGTTACAATATAAAGGTACCATATTTTGGTACTTGCAGTCTTGGTTTCTCATTGCACACACTTGTTAGAATTTTGAAGCAGATCTTTGTTGCCCTGTGACTTAGATTATGGTACCAGAAGATAGTGTATGAGAGTGGTCTGGTGGTTCTTTGACAAAAGATGTCTTGGTTCCAAAGCTGGTAATTCTCCAAATTAATTTGATTATGATCATTCCACGAAAATACAGATTGTGCCAAAAAGATTAAAAATAAATTTTCTTCTTTTTTCTTTATAAATTTTTCTTTCTATTTTTATTAGAAAAAGAAGATGAAATAATTATAATGGATTTAAAATGAAAATTTATTCTTAGATAAATCAATTATGAAATTCTTTTGTAGAGTGTCCGATATCTCTTTTACATCTTCTATGCGAAAATATTCAATTCTCATAAGATCTTCTTGACTCTTATTCAAAAGGTCCAACAATGTGTGTATATTGGACCTTTTGAGACAATTATAGGTCCTGGAAGGTAATTCTGATTGGTCAATAAAAATACATTTCTGTACATTCAATATACTTTACGAATAGAGGAATACATAGAGTTGAATATAGTAAAATAAGAAATTGAAAAATTTTGTTGAAATTGTTCGTTTGGAAATTTTCCGAAAAGCTAATTATAGGTTCTTTTCTCCATCGGAACAATAGGGCCGTTATGCTTATTGCTAAACTTGTTGAAGAGATGAAATAGAACCAAGGCCTATCCTTTTGATCAAAGGTTGAATCGATCATTAGAAGAAGAATTAGGCCAAAAATTAGGATACATTATGGGAAAATGAAACTTCCATGGAAGAGACCTTGTTGAATAATATTGGGCAACCAGTAACATCAAGGCATTTGGTGGATCTTGGAGCTGTGCAGAACATATGGACAAATTTGTACCGCACCATCCATACACAAAGGTAGGACACGCTGTGCGGTAGAAATCAATAAATAAGGAGCAGGACAACGGATTGCAGTGGCACAATTTGGATGTATGTAATCTTTTTACAAGAGAATCCTCTGAGTTCTGTACAAGTTATCATGCCTGCTCTATCAAAAAACCAGCCCATGCAGGCAGTGAAGCAAAGTCCTATTTGTGTTAGTCCTCAGAAAACTCATTCAGATCTATGAAGGGGAAAAGAAATTGTCGATCATCATTTGGACATTGATGGTGTCAATCACACCGGAATGTGTGCAGATCAATCTGTTGCCTTGCCATGTTTCTGGGCCAACAATTCTGTAAGCCACTTTGGTGATGTCAGCTGTAATGACTTCCCATCTGAAGCATCTCTAGCTGATAGGTATGGTGCTTCAAACATCGAATTGAGGCTTGGTCAGCCATCTCAGGAATGCCCTATTTTTGCAAGTTCATATTCAACATGTGTGATGGAATTTGGAGCTACCTGTAACTCAGAGAAGCCACAATTGCATCAGGAACTAAAGCAACAAGGTAAAACCGATCAGCGACATTCTTTCTTTTTTTTGTTTTTGTTCATGATTCAGCATCATGCCTAAATGATCTGGCCTTTTAACTTGTAGATGACACCTATTTTTGCAAATCTATACGAGTTTCTGGATTATTTTTATACTTAAATGGAAGAGAGCATGAGGATTCTACACCACTTTATAGGAATAAATGAAGTGCAAGTGAAAATGTGTGAAGTTGCCATGATATTTAGATTGCACTGCTGTATAATCATGTAGAGATTTTCCTTTTATAGTCAAAAGATATGCAGGAACATCAGTGAAACACTGCAATTTTATATAGAACTGTCATTTTTAGAAACAAAGTACAAAATTGTTGTACATCATATACAATGAAGAGGGTTCATATTCAAATTTGCAAAACAATTATTTGAGTTCTTAATGACCCAAGCTTTTCCATTGGCATGCAAGTGTTATGAGGATGTTTAATCATATCTTCCAATGTAAGGTGAAAATAAGGGTTGCATATTATTTAACAAAACCCTCAATTTTTCAAGATGCCCGGAAAGGTTTGGGGACTGTAAGTGTATTACATCCCATGCTCTCTTACACACTTCAACTATATTCTTCGATCTTTCGCAACCCATCTGGTTTAGCAACTTTCACTGACCTATTGTGGCATGCCGTTAGCAGTTGGAATGTCCCGTGCATCAATCACATAGAGAATTCTCTATATGATTACCTTCTATAGGAAATCTTCACTGAAGATGTACATTATCCTATTATCTATTAATTTTTGGAGTCTCACTGTGCCTATGGTGATTGCAACTTTTTATGGACTATGAGTTAGCCATTGAAATGTCTTAGCGATATCCTTGATCACTTAAATGTCTCAGTGTTGTGTTGTCGGAAGTAATATATTCGTTACAAACAATCAAAGGGATGGAAGCATTTGGTAGTACAAAAATCGGGGATTCATGCTTTAGGTCTCTATGCATCACAGTTTATTGCATGTGGATCTTTGGTTACTAGCTGCAAACTAATTTTAACCGCAACCCTCCTACCTCCACCGCAACCCTCGTACTTTCACCACGGTCCTCCGCAGCCCTCTTACGTTCACCGCAGCCCCCCATCTTCCCACCTCTTCCCTCTTCCCTCTTCCCTCTTTCCCTCTTCCCAGTTCACTGCTGCTAGGAGTTCATGTTCACTGCTGCAATAATTCGCAGCAGCCCCCCATCTCCCCCCTCTTCCCTCTTCCCCTCTTCCCTGTCGTATTAGTTTACTGCTGCATTAATTTGCATGAATTCATTGGGTCTGTGCATTTTTTTGTTTGAAATCATTAGGAGGTAGAGGTACTGTGCATGCATAAGATACAGCAACAGCAGCTGCCTTCTTTGCTGTAGTGAATAAGGATAATACGGATTATTATTGCTATTGCTGTAGTAATTAGTATTACTTTTTAGTTTTTGGATTGTCATTGCAGCTTTAGAACCTTGAATCATGGCCACTTCAGATGAATCATCAGTGAGAAACTCAAAAAAAGGATCCTGCATGAAAGTATAGTTATTTAAAGGATCCTAACAATTTAAAATCTTTTGGTGGAAATGAAGAAAAATATAAGGATGTCTTTGCAATCATTGATAAAAGATAAGAATGTCAACTTTATCATCCACTACATGCGGAAGGACATCTTTTAAACCTATAATTCTTTTATAAGAACCCTTCAATTGAATTTGATTTAGAAATTGCAACTAAGTTATATTAGTGTATTGCAAGATTGGTTCCAGCATTGAAGTTCAAGACAAGATCACAAATGAGATATCATTATATAAGAATGCTGAGGGTATGTTTGGAATTCTTATGGCAATATGATCAGGGGCTACTAAGTCTCTAGATGTTTGTAATTTTATATAATTAACATTATGTAAGTTTTAAAAATATTTATTATTAACAGTTGAACTTAAATTTGCACCTTAGTGGTAAGGTTATTTGGAAATAATATACCAAACTTACGGCGATTAGCCATTAAAATTTTGAGTTTGACTTATAGTGTTACAGGTTGTGAGCGAAATTGGAGCGTTTTCGAGAATGTAAGTATCTAAAAATATTTTAATTTTAATTAATTAATTTTTTGATATATTGATATAACTAAATGAATTCTTAATTTGTATTTTATATATGACAGATTTATACAAAGAAAAGAAATCGATTGGTGCATCGATGATTACATGACCTTGTGTACATCAAGTATAATCAAACATTAAAAGCTCATTGTAATTCATGAGATAAGATTGATCTGATATCATCAGATGATATAGATGATTCAAATGAATGGTTGGTGAGGGAATTGAGTACAAATTTGGAAAATGCTGAAGATGGTCTTGTTTTTTATATGATAATTTGACATAGGGAGATATAGTAAGAGCTTCAAGAGTTGGAAAAATAAAGAGTTACACAAGACAACTCATGAGAACAAAGATGAATGCAAAAACCTCAATCTCATCGATTGCAATTGTGGAAGAGGAGGAAGAAGGAGATTATAAATCACCTACAGAGGAAGATGGTAACAAGATTGAAGATGATTTGGATTTTAATTATCTTTTGATGTTAATCTTGTTTTATTTTGTCATTTTTGCTATTGGATATGGACAATGTAATTTGGTACTTTAAATGACTGCAAGTTTGATGTGTTACTTCAGTTGTGTTACATTAGTTTTAGTTTGATGTTAATCTTGTTTTATTTTGTCATTTTTGTTATTGAATATGGACAATGTAGTTTGGTACTTTAAATTATTGCAAGTTTGATGTGTTATTTTAGTTTTAGTTTGATGTTAAAGTTATTTTATTTTGTCATTTTTGTTATTGGATGTAGAAAATGTAGTTTAGTACTTTAAATGGATGCAAGTTTGATGCATTATTTTAGTTTTAGTTTATTGTTATTTATCATGATATATAATTTTTAAATTATAATATTTGGGAGCATCTCGCTTCGTTTGGGTGAGCGCCTAGTGCCTCGAGCATTTTGGGACCATGATACCTTTTGGTGCTTATCCCTTTTGACTATATTGGGCCATCATCTAAATTATTTTCTGATCACTTGCAATATGTACTTGCCTTTAGTTCCTCTGAACAATTAATTAAATATTTTTAACTAATGCTGTAGGCAAAACAAAACAGCTATCAGTGTACTCTGACTGTGTTGTCAAGGATACAAAGATCCTTATGTCATAGTGGTTTGATTAGAAAAGGTGAGATATTTTGTGTTGCAAAATGAGTAAGCTGATTTGTCTTTTTTTTTTTGGTATTTTAGACTAGTCATATAAGCAGTCTAGGCTTCTGAATATTGTTGGTAAATGATTTGATGATGTTGAATATTCTAGCTTGTGCGTTCGACTAAATTATTCTGTTTAGTTTCTTAATCTTCAGAAAATAATAATTTAAACATTTTTGCAATAAGTTATAACCTTTATATCATGTGTCCTTAACCTTCTCTTAAGTTATGCTAATAGTTTCCGATCTAACAAATGCTTATGTGCATTGTGGCATTTGTGAATATTTGTACTTTAAGCATATATTTTTCTTTGGATTCAATACTTTTGTTTTGGTTGTAGAATCTTTCGAGGTAACGCTTTTATGTGGCTCTGATCTACTAGAATCTTTTGCTACCCCTGGAGTCTGGATACTTGATCAGGTGTCTATCTCTCTTACCATGATATTGTTCTTTTGTTGATCAAAACTCAAGGAACTTGTAGGAACCTATGGCTGTGTTCATTTAGGAACCAATTTTATTTGGTTGATTGGAGAAGGATTTACATCAAATATACTGCTTCAATTTAATGTGACCAAGTTTTTCTCGAGTAGTCGAGTTTAATGTGACCAAGGTTATTAGAATAACTTGCTTTTATTGATCAGTTAGTTTTTGCACACCTTATGACTTTAGGGGTATTTTCCTTTTGATTTTTCGCTAATCTGACTATTGTAGGGTTCTTGTCAACTTTGATTCTTCAAATTTTTACATGCATTGATGATCCTTTGCCTGGACTTGCCAAGTCCCTCGAAAGTAACAAGATACCCACTAGCCAAGATTAGCTTTGGAACAAATTACAGTTCAATAGCTTATTTGAGAGGTCCTGGAGATTCTTCCATTTTGAAAATGATACCTAACATGGATGGTTGGTTGGATTTTCAAACTCCTTCATTGAGTTCGGACTATCATTTCACCTTGCATCATAATTATTTTAGAACATTGATCCGTAATGGGCTCAAAGCGTCGAGCCGGTGACATTGAGCTGATGCGGTTCATGAACCCCAGTGGCTTTCAAACAAGGGCTACTTATACATTAAAAAATTATATTAATATTCATAAAATTATGAAAGTGAAATATTTATGTCTATTTACTCAGATTATATCAATAAAAATATAAAAATAAAGAATAAAAAAATAATTTTAATATTTTAGTTGATAGTGACGAACGATGATATCGTTGGGAACCACAAGTGAACTGTTGTGTATGAGGAGAGCAATGACGAGAGGTGAGGTTGCTCGACAATTACATTGACGATGGATACGATGACGTACTTAACATCGAATTTTCGGACCTCAATTTTCTACGGCCATTGGAGATGTCCATCGAGAGCTCGACAATCACTCTCCTGCTAGCTTTTCAAAGCTATCCTTCCCGATTTCAAAGCTATCCTTCCCGATTGACGACACTGTGGTGAATATAACTCTTTCGACAAGCCCTCATCTCCCCTTTTTTATGCTCATGCTAAAACTGATACGATAGCGAGGCTCTGGCAATCCTAGCTTCGGGTTGAGCGATCCACCCAATGAGTCAGTGATGAAACAGTCACCATTTTTATCGTAGATGCCATGACGACCACCAACATTTGTGTCGACGCCAATGTAATTATCGAGATACAAAAGGACTGTCGATGTAAATGTCGAGTGACCCTTTTGTTGCTCGACAACTACGTCGAGACAATCTAGATGAAACAATCACCATAACAACCACCTGTAGCCTCTAGCAAGGTCACCGTCTACAATTACCGATTGGAACGTTAAAATTATTTTTTTATTTTTATTGATAAAATCGATTACATTATAATAAATGGATTTAAATGTTTAACTTTCATAACTATAAGAAGGTCAATATAACTTATTAAAATGTAAAGATCAATGTTTAACTAACTCTATGAGGTGATATATAATTAGCCCTCTAAATAAAAATAATAATTATATATTTTTTTTAAATATCCCACTTTCAATTTGTTATACATATATTATAGATAGCCTTGCGGTTCTCTTAAAAAGCATGCCATTTTCAATTGGCTCTACAGCTTACAGTAAATACATAAAAATGTAGTTGGTATTACAAGGAACAGAGCAGAAGGCAACGACAACTCTAATAAAAAACACCAAGCAGATATCAGACCAGATCGAAAAACAGTTCTTTTTATGGGAGATTGGCATAGCGTGCCGCTGTCATCAATTTGGGTTCAAATCCATTTTGGCTATGAAACCCACAGAATCCAAGACATCCAAGTTTCCAAAGAACCTCATCAGCCATCTCGAATCATTGATTCTAAAAGACGCCACAAGATTATCGCATCTAAATAACAACATGTGAAGAATCAGTCAGACTATTAAGAGACAAAAGTGAAGAATCGAATTACGTTACAGTACTAGAAGTTAACAAACAAATACGTTCTTGGATCCGGAAAAAATAAAGTATCTCACTCCTGTGAGTTCTAAGAGCATCGGATAATTAGCAAAGCCAGATTCAGTGAAAATCCGTAGCGTTCCCTTTGGGTTCTCTACTATTATATTAGATGCTGAAAATTATCATTAGTCATCCGGTACTCCATGAATCCCACCTTTCGGAGATCACCACACCACTATCTATATTTTCGGTTATTTGTTCACAAAGCGAGAAGTTTTGCATTCTGGGGATTCAACAATCTAGTAGGGGATCATTGAGATCTGGTATTGCAATGAAAGCTTTGCGCCCAGGTAGTGAAGAAGATACAACCGTGGGTTGACATGATCCATGTAATTGAACATCCTCAAGAGCCATGTGAACAGTAGTAATCGGTAACTTCGACAACTCCAAATGCATCTACACAAAACAAATCAATCTTAAGCTATAATTCCTCAAATCTCATTTACAGTAAACATATGTGCGGCTTAGAATTGTAAGACGATGTGTTTAACTAGTTAAGCAACAATATCAGGGAGGCTCAAGAAACGACATCACTAGAGCCTTCTTTGAACCTGAAGATTTTGGGTTCATTGTGATGGGTCCGTTTATGATAAAACAAAACAACAACCTTTAGAGAAATATCACATTATATGATTCATAAAGAAATAAAAACTGATCCTCTTTCAAAGAATCAGTTCACTTCTGTAGAGACAAGAAATGGAAATTCATCTGCTTTGAACTACAAATCTTGAAAGAACAATATGCCCACAATGGATTTATAGTTTTTATTTACTAAATTATCAATAGCAAAAATGACGCTGGAAAAGCCCTAGAGTTTTCCTACAACATTCTCAAAGCTTCAGATGAACCAAGGGTGATCATGTTTCAAAGTACATCGACGTTCTACTGATCAGATACTTATTTTGAAATGCATTTCAGTAACTAAACAGTACTTAAACTCACATGAGGATCTCAGATGTATAGCTGGTAGGAGAGCTAATATATTCTAAATCTAGGAGAGATGGGTTGAGTTCACAGATATTATTCATAAGAAACTAATAAATACACTTTGTCCTATATTATCACATCCTTTACCAATAACAAACTAAAGCCAGCTGATAATGAAGACACATGAGTTCATTCCAGTAATTAGTCAAGATGCTACAATTATAACTCCATGTCTCATAAGCCTTCTACTCCCCAGTGGCCTATAGCATCTATCCCCCTAGCATTAAAAACAAAATTTCAAACCCACTTTCCCTACACAAATGATCTTTACTCTCTTTTCTCACATTAGTTCTGTGGAAACTTGAGTCTGTTACAAGTGTAATAATGACTCGTGAACTTAAATTCAGGTGCATGGTGGAAGCCCCAAGTGAATTAAACACCGGGGGAAAGAGGGAATGGGATTCAAACTCGCACAAATATCAGATGCCCAATGTGGCACCAAGCATATTAAGCAACAAGAAAGACCATATATCGATCTCAATTTAAGTGGAGCTAAATTTAGCTGTTTCCAGTCAGATGGCTATCTTCCCCAAGTGCAAGAATCAGACGGCGCACTAAGTGGGCTATACCTGAGATGCAAGATGCATGCAATGCACACACAAAAAATCTGCATAAGCCAGTCAACGTAGTTCGACTGCGGTATCAGACGGGACCCGTTCTGCTTCATGTCACACAGGTTACTACACTGCATAGACAGCACATCTGCGATCTTTTGTGGGATGATGCTCAGGTCTGATGGCATCCGATTCAATGGACCCACGCAACGCAAAATAGGAAACATGTTAGGACAGGCTCTGCTGCACAGTAGTGCGTTTACTGTTCCCAGAAACTCCCCTCCTCCACAAGGTTCATTTGATTTTTGTTTTGGCATGCATGTTCTCTACTAGTAGGGTAGAACGCCGCTGTCCACTCGGCAAATTCTCACAGACCAGTCTACCACTCGTGCTATACTACGAGGCATGCTAGCGCCGACACATGCTTTGAATGATGGATGAGCAAGAAGCCCTGCAGCCTTCAGATCCATTGCCGACTACAAACACGGAGGTTTTGACTGGGAAGACCCATATGAGTCACACTAGGAAGGCAGAATTTTGGTGGGATGCATCATTGATCAACAGCAGCCGAAACCACAGTTGACTGGCAGGCAGCTTCCGTGGCCCAGCGCTCTACACCGGTAGGAAGAATGCTTCCGTCCCGACCAACGAAAAATTGGCCCATTGAAAGAAGACATGACAGGGTACACCGTACCCACAGAACAAGGTAAGAGGGGAAAGTGCCGAAAGAGACGGAGACAGGCATAGGTTGTCGTGCTCACCTCCAGCTTGCGGTTATCAGCCCGCAGCTCCTCCACAGCCCTCCGCAAAACCTCCATGTCCTGCTCCACAATAAACCATGACTCACATGTATCACGACATAACATATCCGAGGAAGAAGATGAGTAAAGGAATACCTTGTGAAGATTCGCCCGCTCCTCCAGCAGAGTCCTCTCTACCGCCTGCAGCTCCGGTTTCGTCTGCTCGGCCACCAACCCGAAGACAAAATCACATGCCATTAAATACCGTGCTGACTGTAACCCACTAAAAGAGAGCGGAACCAAAAAAAAAAAGACGACGCCGACATGCTCGAAGAACACGTCTCGTGACGGGAAAGAAAAGGGTCCACATTTGACGGATGCCAGCATTCACTGCTCACCAAACAGGGCAGGTCGGTAGAGAAAGAGAGAGAGAGAGAGAGAAATCGGCCCCTGGTCGTTGGCTTACCATTTTCCTCGATGATGGCCGTCGGATGGGCGCCGAAACCGGGATAGACGAAATCAACGGCGCACGCAGGTCCGCGACCACCTGGGACAAAAAGATGAGAGGAGAGCGTCAGACAGAGCGTCCACGTGGCGACCCGCAGCTCGCATAGCCGTCCAAAACGGATGAAGGACGTTTTAATTATTAGTGACACGGCGGTATCATGCACGCCCGCGGCACGGACGCGATTGCGGGCTGGCATTTGCATCACACGCGCACGTACACGATAAAAATCGAGAATTAGCGCAGCGAATTGTGATACACCCACGGATTTCGCTTTTTATATTAAACATAGTGGAATCATAACGACCCACGACGCTAGTCGCTCACCACCACGCGCGATGAAACAAACGAGCGGGGGCATTTTGAAGATTTCATGCCTGGTTTTCTTTCGTCCTACTAGTGATTTCGTTACCAGCCCAAAGAGACCTTGCATCTACCCGTCTTCTGATTGGTAGAACATAACTGCTTCTAGTCACAGATAGTTGTAGGTGAGACGGGGGGGAATTTAATGGTTTCTTTTTCTTTTCTTTTTTCTCCCATCTCTTCAAATCTTTTGTGATGTATAGCACACGCACTACCAACGAAAAAGAAGTTGGAATGGAAGTGGGCCCACCTTCCCCCGTCGAAACAAAGAGTGAACAGAAAAGAATGCAGTCGGATGGATCGAATCCTTAAGAGGAAATCTCAAAAAAGTTATGGAAAAATTACTTCGGATAAATTCAAAAAAAATCGAGAAAGTAGAGATCCGTCTTTCAACAAATTCTTGGAAGAAAACCAAATGAAGATACCGATCTGAGAGAAGAAACAAGTGATCTGATGGAAAAAGAGAATGAAATCCGAGGGCAAGGAAAGATCCAGAGGCGTTGGAGTTTACTCCGATTCGATGATGACAGGGTAGTATTCTCGTCATAAGATAAAGGCGAAAAAGGGAAAGGGACGAAGTGGGACGGAAGGGTGGCTCACCTTGGTGCGACCGTCTCCCGATGGGGTGGCGGGGAAGGGGGACATCGGCGCCTTCGGGGGCTTTTCGGCCGAGCTCACCCCCTCCTCGCCGTCGCTCCCCGACGCACTGCTGTATCCCTCCAGAGGCGACTGCGGGCTCGCCCTCCTCTTCCCCTTCCTCTTCTCCGCCGCTTCGTCCTCCATCTCCTCGTCCCGCGTCGCGGAGAGGATCCGCGGGAGCCTCATCATCCGCGGTCTCTTGATCCGTCTTCCCCACTTCGGCAACGGCGCATCTGCCGCCGTCGCCGACGTGGACGGCTTCTCGTCGCCCTCGCTCTCCGGCTCGGGGCGCTTGCCTCGGCGAAAGCTGAGGAGGACGGTCGCGGCGAGACGGGGATCGAAAAAGGCGTCGTGCACCCATTCGTCGGGGTAGCCAGCGGCGGCGAAGGCGTAGACGACCATGGGAGACCGAACGAGACAACCCTAGCGAAAGAAAGGATGAAGCAAGAGAGAAAAAGAGAGAGAGAGAGAGGTGGGTGGAGGGTTGGCGAAGGAATGGGGGAGAGATGGGAGCCTCTGACAAAAGAGAAGACAGGAGTGAAAGCATATGGTCTATCGGCGTGTGTTTACTGCATATATACTCCGGGGGAATACAGATGGCCCTTCGTAACTAAAAAGGTCTTTTTCTAGTACGACTCCATTATAATCGCTATTAAATAAAGGAGATATTCCCGTTTCGTTCACGTACCAAAGATTTCACCCACCGCCATACCAGCATCGGCAAAGGGAACGTGGAGTCCACGGACATCGAGCCTCGGTCGCCCGCAGGCGAGGAACACGCAACTCCGTCTCACGAGGGGATCCCATGACGCTCTAACGAAAAGATGAAGGATTAAATTCAGGTCCCCAATGCGCGTCCCCAAGATATACTCGCAGAGGGAATCTCTACACCTGTGTCGTGGACCCCACTTAAACGCGTAAACTCGGTTTCAACGGGCCCGGCCCGTGACGATCCTACCCGACTCGATCCAATTGATGCATATAAGAGCGGTTAAAGCTCGACGCGTGCAGCGCACGATCGTTACCCCTCGCGCAAGGGAGAGGCAACCGCTCCGCTCTTCTCTGCTGCCGTCTCCTCCCCCCTCCATCGTCATCAATCCCCTGCCCTATCGGCGGCCGTATAACTCCAAGGAGGTACATCCCTGTTCGCTTTCCGAACGATGTCTGTGTTCACTTGTTGGCAGACGAGGCCTTGTCAAGAACCCCACGAAATTTCTCAGTTATGTATCTCCGATTTGTTACTTTAGGTTTCAGCATCTCGTGATGGATTCGGGTTTCGTCGATGTTCCTCTTCCCATGGATAAGATTTCCCTGAGCAGCGTTCAAGAATCCACCGGCCGGATTGGTATTCCGGAAAGGTTCCTGTTGATTTATAATCTTCCTTGTAATTTTGATGTTGTAGCTGGTATTTCTCTTTAGTTCTAAAAGAACCCTAGAAAGGAGAACCAATATCGGCATCAATGATGTGAAATAAGAGGATTAGATGGTTGGATTATAGAGTGGGTGATGAAGACCTCTTAAATTTAGGACATCTAAATTATTTCATTGCGTAAGTCAACTTAGTATGACCTCATACAAAGAAATTAGTCGGGAGTCTTCTCTTACCTATGCCGACTAATATCTTTTATGAATTCTTGTAAGATGACCTCGAAAAGTTTATTGAGATGTGATGCCAGCTGCTTAAGAGATCATTGAGATATGCTACATCCACCACCTTTTCTTGTAGAGAACAAGTTGTGAAGGAAAAGAGGATGAGAGTAGAATTATTCCTTCTAATTTATGCAGTTCTGATACTTCAGAGCTAAACAGCCTAGTCCATATGAAATTTCCTTAGCCAGATGTCTTATTTCACCAAATTGGTGGATTCATATATAGAAACTTACAATTGGCAATGATAAAGTGTCAGTTGATCTAGTATAATTCACACAACATACAATGTTGTAATGACTCCTGAGGATTCCTTCAAAAACATACTAGTTTGTTGTAGCTTACCTTCTCAGTTTATTCTTTTATCGTACCATTTTAAGGAATTAAATTAAGCATTTTGAAACATGGAATCTTATACTCCAACCAAGTGCTGTCTCCACCTTATATATTAACTTCATTGCTAGTATATTCAAATAAAATGTCCCCATGGAATTATGTTATTCTTAGAGAAGTGTTAATTTGGGTGTTCTATTAAAGCTTCTGTTGCCATTGTTTATGGAAACATTTGCTGATCAAATAGATCAAACATATGATGCTTTCACCATCGCGGTGTATGTCATGTAGAATTGGAATAAATAATGCATCATGTGCTAAGTAACAAAATTAAAAAGGAAATCCAGTACATCAGGCCAGTGTAGTTTCCGGGTCTACATATGTTTGACAATCAAATAAAGAAAACATTGTAGTTTCGCATGCTTGTGTCTGCATACTTGTGGAAAATGTCATCAATATTTGACATCTCTGGATGGTCACTGCCTTTCTTCCAAATATGTGCTGAAACCTAATACTCATGATGAGCTTCTTTAACATGAGTTCCATGTTTTTCTTGTGACACTTGTAGGAATCAGATGTCTGTTGTTTTGTTATCAGCAGGAAGCTTCAATCCTCCAACTTATATGCACTTGCGCTTGTTTGGTGAGCCTTTAACAGAATTTATATGCATTTGTGCTTGACCATTGCTTAGCTGAAGCTACTTTTCCTGATGTTCTGGCTTGATAAGTTACATTCCTTGTTTGTTATTAGAAATCTCACAATATTATGTCACTTGTTATTCTGCAATTGTAATACCAAATGCATGTAAGTAAGCAACTTATAGATTGTCTATTCAATAAGTTGCATGTGCATCCTTGTTTGGATACTGAATTGGTCATAATTATTGCACTCTTCTTGGATCTTTATATCTAACAGATTATAATGTATCCTAGAGTTGGCAAAAGATGCATTGGAAGCACAAGGCTACATTGTCATAGGAGGCTATATGTCACCTGCTAATGATGCATACAGGAAACAGGTGTAGTCTCTCACACTATCTATTGACGTACGCAGACATTCATAAAAACTCGAATTACATTAACACGGTGTTCGTACTGGAATAAATTAGGAGCAATAATGGTCCAATTATTTTTTCCTGTGAATTATGCAAATCAAACAGATGTTTGGCAAAGATTTATATACACATGCATATATGTATGTATACATATATATACATGTATATATGTATGTATACATATATACACATGTATATATGTATATGGAAAAAAAAATTCATTAAGAGATTGTATTGCTATTTAGGCTTACGAGTTTAGAAAAGATTTTGTTATAGATCCATGTTTCAGTTATTTTCTATTTTTCATCAGAATATTAATTAGTTTTTGTTTTGTGAGGAAATTTATGTTTAAAGCATGGCTGTCAATGGCACTGATTTGGCAAGACCAACACTAGTATTAGTTTCATGTTTGAATCACAGCTGCTAACAGCACTGATTGTGCTAGCAAACATTGTGATTGATCTATCGCCAGCCTTTCATGCATACATAATCCAATTATGATGTGATGGTAGTTTGTATCACGATTATGATGTGATTTTCCGTGACATGATCCAAGCACCTTCAGTATTCTTTACACTACGGCAAACTAGTATCATCATACAAGCAGAGATTACTTTAGGATATTGAGATTTGATAGTTAGGTAATTCTCGAATTATCTTAAAATATCCGATCAATCACTTAGGGTTTTCATAGTCTAGTTACATTTTCACTTACCACACGTGTAGTACAATGAAGTTACATTGTTTTTTTATTATAGTTGTATCGCCCCATGCTTATAATCTAAGTTGTAGAGATTTTAACTTTTTCTTTTCCTCCTGTAGGATCTTTTGCCATCCATACATCGAGTTCATTTGTGTGAATTAGCATGCAGAACTTCTTCCTTTGTCATGGTAGACCCATGGGAGGTAATATAAATTGAGGGATTCTGTAGCATTCATTTCCTATTGAAGAGATCAATTGGTTGTCTTATGGTGTCTCTTCTCATTCTTATCTTTTTCTTTTTTTTTCTTCCGTAGGAATGTTTGTGCTAATTTGTTGAAAGATCTACAGTTGATTTTTCTAGGCATCACGTAAATTATTTACTGATCGCATGCAATATGTGCTTGCGTTTAGTTCCTCTGAACAATTAATTAAATATTTTGAATTAATGCTGTAGGCAAAACAAAACAGCTATCAGCGTACTCTTACTGTGTTGTCAAGGATACAAAGTTCCTTATGTCACAGTGGTTTGATTAGAAAAGGTAAGACCTTTTGTGTTGCAAAATGAGTAAGCTGATTTGTCTTTTTTTATTTGTATTGTAGACTAGTCATGTAACCATTCTAGGCTTCTGAATACTATTGGTAAATGATTTAATGATGTTGAATATTTTTACTTGTGTTTTTGGCTAAATTATTGTGTTTTAGTTTCTTAATCTTCGGAGAGTTAAAATATAAACATTTTTGCAATAAGTTATGGCCTTAACCTTCTCTTAAGATATGCTGATAGTTCACGATCTAACAAATTCTTACGTGCATTGTGGCATTGTGAATATTTGTGCTTTAAGCATATATCTTTCTTCGGATCCAATATTTTTTTTAATTTTGGTTGTAGAATCTCTCAAGGTAATGCTTTTATGTGGCTCTGATCTACTAGAATCTTTTGCGACTCCTGGAGTCTGGATACTTGATCAGGTATCTATCTCTCTTACTAAGATATTGTTCTTCTGTTGATCAAAACTCAAAGGAACCTGTAGTAACCTATGGCTATATTCATTTCGGAATCAATTTTATTTGGTTGATTGGACAAGCATTTACATCAAATCTACTGGTAAATTGTGGTTGATAGCATCCATTTCAAAAGAACTGTCAAAAAAAAAAAAAAATTGTAGGAAAGGGTATATAGCTAACAACAAAGTTATCATAAGGCTGTTGCCGTGTTAGCTGTCGTTTTTTTATTATGCTATGCAGGCTTTAGCAACTTTGTTGGGTATGACCACCTATCAAACTATTCTTGCTGAGTTGGGTTGACAGTGAGAGAAAGAGCAAATCTACAATGGTACTTATTTCTTTCCAGGTCAGGACAATTTGTCAGAACTTTGGTATTGTTTGTATACGCAGAGAAGGGAAGGATATTGAGAAGATAATATCAACTGATGAGATATTGCACGAAAATAAGGTACTTAAGCTAACTAAACTTGTAGATGGTTTGTCTATTCTGAAATATATTCGGTCCACACTGTCATCTGCTCCTAAGTATATGTTTAAATTGGATGTTTTCAGAATAATATCTTCTCGGTGGATGAAATTGTACCAAACCAGATCAGCTCAACAAGAGTGAGGTAACAATTGAGTTGGTTGATCGTTTGTATCTACATTAGGCTTTGACTAATCTTGGCTTGTGATAAAAGCAGAGATTGGACTTCCAACTTGGTTGATGACAGATCTTTGCATGTAGGAGGACTAAGGAATCGTTTCTTCTTTTTTCCTTACTTCAGGGATTGCATTAGAAGAGGGCTCTCTGTTAAGTATCTCACTCCTGATGAGGTCATTGATTACATCAAAGATCAAAAGCTCTACGTAAGTGAGTGATTCTTGATGCTTTCCTAGAACCTCTCAAGTCAAGTAAAATGGTGAGAAGTGGATCAGAACGATGTTATTGTTCTCATGCTCTCAGAGTGTTTGAGATCACAAACATAAGCAGGGATCAGACTTGGAATAATTCCCTAGGATTATGGAAGTTAAGACGGATCGTTGTAGTATATTATTTGGCTTACGCTTTTTTCTTTTTTGTTTTCGCTTGATGAAATCAAGAATCAGGGTTCTTGATGGGTTAACAATTTGCTGGTGATGCATCTTCTTGTAAGGTGGTGGACGGGAAGAAAATGAAACCAAAACTATGGAACCAAAAAAGATCACAACTATTCACCATTATCCACAAAAAGAAACCAAGAAGCACCATCATCAGTATATAGCATTCTTCTAAGGTGGACGGGAAGAAACAGCAGGAGAAACAAGCTATGGAAGAAGACATGTTTCGTCAGTTAGGAACCGTACCTGCAAGATGAGGTGAGAGGAAAACCTTCTTCCTTTCTCGGATCACCAATTCATGACTTCTTGCTAAAAATCTGTGCAGTCTCCGCATCCAAACCAAACACCAAGCCGAGATAATTCTCCATGGACCCAACAACGGGGTGGCCCCGCAGCTTGAGGAAGACCAGAGCCGTGACGAAGCTATCGGAGCCGGCATGGTGGGCGATCCCGACCCTGTCGATCCGCAACAAGGTAGCTAGCGAGTTGAGGCCTCCGTGGAAATTGTCATTCAAATGGATCACGCGCTTGATGTCGTACAAGAGGGGGAAGAACTTTTGGAGGATTTCGAAGAACCCTTCCCGAGTCTCCGGCAACGGCTTACAAGTGAGGATCTTTAGCAGGTACGCGAAGTCAAAGGCGCTTTGGAAAGCTACCCAGTAGACGGAGTCGTCGAGAACGGTGCCGGAGGGGATGAAGAGCTCCGCGAACAACTTCGCGTCCACACCTTCCTCCTGGTTCTTCTTGAAGTCCATCCCGGTTTTCTCGAGGAATTTTACGGAATGGGCGGAGGAGGGGTCGCGGCCGACATCGAACTCCCGGAAGTTGAACTGCCAGACGACGGGGCGGCCGGAGTCGGGGGAGGCGGGGAGGCTGCCCGCGGCGTTGAAGAAGGTGAGGCCGAGCTGGAGGAGGTGGAGGCGGTCGACGTTGGCGCGGACGTACTGGTAGTTGGCGTCGGCGAGCTCCTGGAAGGCCCCGGTGTCGTGGACGACGACGCCGGGGAACTCGGTGTCCATGGCGATGAAAGGGAAGTCGCCGACGATGTTGCGGATCACGTAGATCTCAGATTCGAGGTTTCTGGCCCACACATCGCGGATCTCGACGTCGCCGTTCTCCACTTTCTCTTCCGACATCATGCGCCGGGGATCGGATCGGCCACGGAGCTGGGGAGGGGGCGCAGCATATGAAACCCCGGGAGGGCGAGCCAGAGAGAACCCTCGTTCTCGGCGGAGAGAGGATCGAAACCCAAGAATCGGGAGAGAGGAACGGGGAAGTGGGAGAGATGTTTAGGGTTCTCGAGAGCGAACGAGCGAGAGAGACAGAGGAGGGATGAGAGGAAATGGAGGGAAAGTTGGGCGGGTTTAAATAGATATTTCAAAGAAGGGGAATCGCGAGTGCCGAGAATCGCGTTTCCGACCGCCATCACCGACACAAAATAAATCTGTGTTTTCTTTAGCCCAAAAAAATAAATTAAATAGAGCAAACACCATTCGCACCCGCTAATTATATACCCTATCAACCTAATCGCTACATGATTGGAGGCAACGATAGGATTTCCGTGGGACCCTCTTGTGTGGGAAGTTACATGATGCCTAAAACGCCACTCATTCCAAATAGCGGAAAAAGACTCGGTTGACTTAACATGCGTTGTTTGATTGACACAAAACACACACTTCGTCTTTTGATCTGCTCGGAGGAGTGGAAAACAGTGCTTCGGTTATTGCCAAGTCAATGTGTTGACTCTCTAGTCAACTTATCGAAGCAGAGGGATGTCAGAGATGGCCCAAGGCTCTAATTCTCCAACAAAGAGCGAGTAGGAGGGCAGCAGCAAGCATCGTCACCAACCTGACCTGCTTAATGACTAAAAGCTCTGCAGTACAGCAAACATCAGAAGGACAAGAAGAAAGATCGTGGCGTCACCTTTTGACACTACTCACTCTACAAGGTCAAGGTGGCCCGAGAAACTTTCACGTGATACATGTCAATAATGATGGGGGCAGATAGATCAAGAGAGATCTGCATTTTACTTGCTCTTACCATGCGGGCAGGCATCGAGGAATCTAAACCATCTAAGCTGCAACAGTGACCTCTTCATCTTGGATGCATTATCAAGATCAATCCGCGGAATCACAGTCTCTCACCATGTCACAGAACACCAGCAACGGCACTCCAGGATCCAGCGTTTCATGCAAGATCTCCTTGCTCTTCTGTGCCACTCCAAATCAACCAACGATGAGAAGACTTCATGTTCTCTCTCTCTCTCTCTCACTATCACACAAATTTACCTACGAAAAGGAACAAAGATGTTTTTAAGGTCAGTACCTTTTATCGCAAGTGTCACAATTTTCCATCAAAATGTTGATTGTTAGAGAAAATAAAGAGAAACAAAACTGGGTTGGTTAAAGCTTACAGAAAGCATCTCTTCTTCGTGTTGTAGTGAAGGTGAAGCAAGCATCCCTGTGTCCTTCCACCAAGAAACTTTGATTTCTTTTTCAATGAGCCTTTTCCTGGTGAATTCCAGCGCAGACTCTAACTCTGCAATCCGTTCCTCTTGTCTCGAGCATATAAGTTCGTACAACCTTCTCTCCAGTTCGCTTGCAGGAACACCACAATGAACATTGTGGTTTTCATCTGAAGGTTCATGGCTTTCAGAAGTACTTGTCTCTTCATGGGCTAACTATACATTTGGAGAAGAAAATAAAACAAGATCAACCAAGAAAAAATGCATATCGTGATTTAAATAAGTTGTATCTCGCAGTTATGATAGTAACATTCCGATCAGCAAACCAGAATTCTTCAGAAGAGTAGTACCTCTATTCTCTCTTGTTCTGAGAGTTTCATAGAATCCTTCCCTCCTAAGCTCAGTTGCAGCTGCCCTAGTTCGAATGCTAGCTCTGCTTCCAGTTGATCCATGCTTTGGTTCTCATTGTCAAGCTCATTATTTGAATGCCTATCAGATTCCACGGTTGACTTCGCCTCTTCCATATGAAAATCAGCCCTGTGATTTTGGAAGGAGATAGGGTTGCATTCACTGACATCCCTGCTACAATCCGATAATGAAGAGACAAAATTATGGTTTGATCTTATGATGCCAAAACCAGTGTCTTTCTTTGGAATTTCTTCTTTGATTTCTTTGAGCAACATTTCCATTTGAACCCGGAGCTCTGTCATTTTGTTGAATTCGGTGGACCACCTGGACAGTGCGAGAGCCATACCTATTCCCATTCCTAGGTTAAAAGATACATCTTCAGGTTTCCTAGGTCCTGCAGATCAAGGATGTGATCAAACCCAGAGGCCATCGAATGGTAACACGAAACAGGGAATTAAAGGAAAGATTTGATTGAAGAAGACGCTAAGTTAAAATCAGAGCAATACCAAATTTTATGCTGAAAAATGGCATACACAAACTATAATGCCAGCAAAGTCAAAAGGATGAGTTATAATTTGAAAGCTGAATATCTTGCTGGGAAGTTCTAGTTTCTGTAGTTCAATACGCAATATAAGATCTACGACTTTCCTTCATTATGGATGAGTAACCTCTTTTCACCAACTAATTCTTTTCCCTAATGCAACCTTTGGTTCACTTGTTGCAGTTATATTCGTCCGCATTTTTGCATCTACGAAAATGAAAAGAATAAAAGGAAATATTATCATCTTCATTTGAGAGGAGAAAAACCTCAAGTACTTCCACAGTCAACAAAATGGATGGGAACTGAGATTATAGAAAGTCCACCCTCCACAGAAAATTCAGAAACAGAGACCCATCAATATGTGGAATTAGTTGCGCTGGCAGCACTTCTTGAAGTGTTGCAACAATTAGAATTACTAGGTAGCATAAAGGCATACTAGTCAGAATTCATTCATCGCATCCAAAACAACCACAACTCCATGAAGACAACAGAAGTAACCCTTGCACAAGTCTTTCCTAATCTAAGTTCTTCCACACCATAAAGAGTAATACAGAAATAAAAGGAAAGGGGAAGTGTGGGCGTATGTTAAACTCTCCCTCCTTCCGGTATGAAACTTAGATGAGAAATGGAGAGGAACTGAGAGTAATAGAAAGCATCTCTCCCCCACTTTGATCTTTATTTGGTAAAACAGTCATCTGGTCAGTTCTTTTCTATTATCCTCTCTTGTGATTGTTCTCTTCTTTGTTCTCCTTTTAAACAAACAATTGTGATAAGAAACAAGAAAAGAGGTGCCTTAATCAGAGCTAAACATCAAAAAAAGAAACCCAGCAGAGCAGGAAAGCATCAAAACTTGTGAGAGACTACTAAGATCACACTGTTAGGTCTCACTTGTGGGCATGTTTCACCAAAGGTAAGTTTTTGGAGAGGTTCGACACTCCTTTTGGTTAAAGCCCCGCGACATTCCTCTAAGGTGCACCAAACATCAAACAGTTAGCCTGCAACTAAAATGATGCAAGAACTCGAGGCGCTCGATCTCCCAAACGTACCTGCGGGAGGGTCCAGCGAGCGGACGCAATCCCTTCCGTCGATCCCCTCAGCCATCTTCGACTTTTCTTTTGCATCCTCCTCCTGCTCCGCTCCTCTTTCCCTCCCCTTCATCTTCTTATGAGGTGACGGCACCGTATAGCCCGATCCCGGTCTCGTCTCTCCACCGCGGCTGCAGAGCGACGGCTTCCCGAAGGGAAAGAGCCGCCACCTAGGGAGGAACTTCCGCAGGGGGCTACCCGAAGAATCGATACAGAAAAGGTCTCCCCTTTGCGGAGACCCGACACCGCCCATTACGTCGTCCCCTTCTTGAGGCTCGTGGAGGAAGTCCACGATCCGCATCTTCCCCGTCTCCCTCTCCGGAGGAGGAGCATTAGAAGATGCGGCGGCACCTGCACCGGACGTGGGGCTTCGGCTTCCCTTCCCGTGCCGCCTCGAGGACTCCACCATGGTCCGGAGTCTGACCTCCTTCACCAGAGTAGTGGAATAAGAGCGCGCGCGAGGGAAGCAGAAAAAGACGGAGGCGTGGCGGTCGTCGTACCACCGTCGATCGCGGGGCCCATGCCAGTGGACGGCTGTGATACTGGAATTGTCTGCTTTTAGAACCAGGGTGGCCACTGGAGACGATCCTACGCCTCTGCAAAGGACACGTCAGACAGGTATTTATGATGATGTATATTGATTGCCGGCCACGCGAAGTTTCTGATTTGAAGAGAAAGAAAACAAAAGATGGCATATACTAATACTAACAATAATAATAATAATAATAATAATAATTAATTTGGATGGGTGTGGACTGCTAATTTGTTCACAATAATATAGGATTTCCAATAGCATATGGTGACAAATCTACCAACCTTGCATCATTGTGAGCCCACAATTTTATGGAAGTATTTGCATGGAATTCTTATCCATAGAAGCCCCTGCATGATGACATGAAAGCAGCGTGCTAATATCAGCAGCAAAGTTTGGACCGTAGACTCACGGGGGTACACAAAACCAAGTACCAAAACTTTGACACATCATTGGTATGATTAAACTTTGCATTGGTATGTTGCCTTTTGCATATTAATAAATCTTTAAGGAACATAAACTATAATTTTACACACACACACACACACGCAAGGACTTGGGTTGGGCTTACTCTTGCAGTGACCCAAAAATGGTATTGGACTGGATTAGGTTTCCTAGGATTCGGGTTGGGTTATAACTCGAAACCCAAACTCAGCAGTGACCCAAAGTAACTCAAGCCCAATACAGTTTGGAAATACACAATATTATGTTGTTTGATATCATATACCTTCTAAGATCATAGATTTTGACATATTAAAGTTAATAAGGATGATTTCTCTTTCCTCACGTCTCTAATATTTCACACTCCGAGGACTTAATTGAAGATTTAGCTAAACCTGAATAATCATCCAAAGCGTTAAATGAAGTATCACATTCCAAAAATGTAATTAGAATCGTAAGATATCCCACCTTTCTCGTTCACCAACCCCTCAGAATCATGGACAATAAATGGCTCATTGGTGAAAGCAATGACAACATCTGTGATGAATCGTCGTGTATGCATGATGGCAGTATACTGAGAAATCAGAATCTAGTCAAGGAAATATGAATTTTCATGGAAAACAAGAACTGACAAGTGGATCACTTACCTTCGACGGCTACTGTGATGTTATGGCCAACAGGCTACAGTCCACCATGAACAGCCTTCAGCATCTGCAGTTTCTTGGATCTACTTTTCCCTGGCTGGGGCAGTCACTGGACATGATTGATTGACACTTTTCACCATAGCCCCATTCGTTGGATGTCCCAAGTGTGTGCAATCCCCAAAAGGCTCTCAAAGCTTGGACTTGGACATGTGCCACCTTCTTGAAACTTGCTTTGATAACCTTGGGGTCATATGACTGACCCCACCAAAAGAATGAACGTCAAAGCAGATGCTCGCTCTCACTGATGTTAGTTTTAACTCCCTGTTGCTGATCTAAAGAATCCAATGATAGCAGACCTCGTGCATGATTCTCTGTCATCCGCATGAATTAACAAAGGAAGAACCACTCCCAGCATGCACGACAAAGGATTATACATTAACAAACTCCATCTCAGTATCCTCAGCAGCAAATTTCCAACCCCACCACTTTGGTAATAGAGAAGAGAGGACGGTAGAGACAGGAAAGAGAAAGGGAGCTTTCCGACAACATCTACCTTCCCTCGACTCATTATCCATTCCTTCCACTTAAGCTTGGAAGCAACTGAGAGAAGCAGGGGATGCAAGGAAGCAGTAGGAGAGTCTCAACAAGAAACACTAAGTCGAGGATGGATGAAGCTAGAGGCGGAATCAAGGTCATGGCCGGCGCAAAGATACACAAACACGATAGCAGTGCGGGCCTCCGGAGGCTGACGAGAAACCAAAGTGACAGTGTCGCCTTCGAGAGGAAAAAAAGAAGCAATTGTGCACCATCGGACAAGGAGGAGAATGGTTTGATTGGTAGAAGTCCGGTCAAGTTCCGAAAGACCCAGTCGGACTTGTCGAACTCTCCCAAGACTCCGGTTGGGAATTCGCTCAACATCGGAGGGGAGGAAGAAGTGCCGACAATTGGTGATGACACTGAAGTCGCAGTGGTGATGGAGGAGGAGGAGGAGGAGGTTGAGACCGAGACAGAGGAGGGAAAGAAGAGCTTTGTCGACAAAGAAATGGATCAGCCAGATGACAAACCGAAGACAGTGCAGGAGGAGGAGGAGGAGGAGGAAGTGGAGGAAGAGATTCCTGCGCTGTCACAGGAAGAAGAAAAGAAGCAGAATCTTGTGAGTATGTCACCAATGAATATTGTAGAAAAGAAGCAGAATCTTGTGATGGATTACAGGGCAATGAAGCCGGATCCAGCAGTGATACCTCAGTGTAAGCTGTCGTTCTTGATGATCTCAACAATTCTGATGCTGTCTCCTTTCAATTCTAACAATTCTGACGCTGTTTCTGATCAGTTGATGCGGAAGAAGAAATGTTTCAGAGCACCTGCATCAAGCACAACCGAATCCAAAGCATCGGTAAGTAATCATAATCGATCTGTCTCTTGGAATAACTCACTAAATTTTCTCTTGAATTGTGTCAGAGAATTTGGTTATGTGGAGAGATGTGTCGAGATCAGCCTTCGTGTTCGGCATCGGAACCTTCTTCCTCGTTTCGTCTTCCTATGCCAAGGACATCAACTTCAGGTCAGAACACAAATGCTTAAGCTACATCCTTCAAGGATTTCTCAACAAAATATGTGAAGACTTTTTCTACCGTGCAGCCTGATTTCAGCAAGTTCATATGTTGGACTTGTCTATCTTGGATTTGTTTTCCTCTGTAAGTCCTTTATGCACAGGTAAACCCCTCAACATTTGCAAGCAAAGTCAACATGGAAATGACATGATTTCCTGCACCAAATTTCTGACAGTTTTTATCATTTTAAATTGAATCACAGAGGAGAAACAATGCGGTATGGTGATGGAGATGAGAGGTGTGTGGTGGGAGAAGACGACGCAATCTGGCTTCTAAAGATGCTGCTTCCTTATATCAATGAGCTACTTCTAAAGTTCAGAGGCCTCTTCTCTGGGGACCCAGCAACAACATTGAAGGTAGGATTTTTGGTTCTGCTCTCTGAATCTATTCCATGCATATTGTCTTTAGACAGGCAGAGATGTGTGATATTAGTAACGCTGCTATGGCAGTTGGCAGCCCTGCTATTTGTGATGGCAAGGTGTGGGAGCACCATCACAGTGTGGAGTCTTGCAAAACTGAGTAAGCTTAGGACATGGAGAACAAATAACATGAGTTTTACTCTGCACTGTAAAAAAAATATGAAAGCAACAGTTTGACTAACCTGCTCTGCTATTGATTTGGTGCAGTATTCTTTGGAGTCTTCACCATCCCAAAAGTGTGCTCTTCCTATTCCTCCCAGCTGGCAAAGTTGGGTTAGTGGATGCTTTAACACACTTACATTAAAGTTGCCGTAGATTGATAAAGTGATTGGTAACTCTCTAGTTAGTCTAGAGGGGCTTTTATTTATCCTTTAACTTTGACTATACCTTTAATGATGACTTTGAAGTAGAATCCAAGCCAATCTTTAATCCCTCTCCACCTGCACTGCTGTCAGGACTGTTGGGTCTGATGGAGACAAACCAAATAATGTGCATGTGTCTTAAACCCATTTACCTCAGAGGTGGCCAAGTGGATCTAGTTACCTTTGGTGCAGGAGCACGCATGTGTCTCGGGCTGCAGTCAAGCAGGCTGCACGAGTCACTTGCTCGCAGTCACATCTGCATGAGAAGCTCCTGTACATGAATGCCAAGATAATTTAGAGATAATTTTTTCATAAATAATGCTAGTTCACTTTTGTGCAATTTCTTATCAGATGGAAATTCGGAATGTCTTCAATTTTTCTTCCTCTTACAAGTTTATTCAAATCAATCATCCATCAATCATTTTGGTTAATTATTATATTGGGACTACCCGACTTTAAAGCAAAAGGAAACAATCAGTCAAAAGTCCAGAGAAACAACCTGTTTGTGACCCATTCCAAAAGCGTCCAAACTTCGTTTTTCCTGGTGCATTGGATCCTTTCCTGTGACTATTCCCATTAACTTTCGGCATCATCATCATCATCATCATCATTATCACCTCTCTCAGTTTTCATCACACTAACCCAGTAAATTCTGTGGGATTCATCTAACCCAGATGTGTACCAGAATCCAAGCAAGTAAAAATAAATGCATCTTAAGACTGCAGTACATATATAATGAACCTTGGTCTCACCAGGATGGCTTGCTGTACATGGTGTAGGCAAGTTTTGGCTGGATAGGCTTAGAGATGGATGGGAGTCGTGCACCCACAAGAGAGCTGCCGCCGCTGCCATCTTCGCCCTCATCTGGAACATTTCCTCAGCTGTTGCTCGCATTTGGGCATGTAAGCACCCTCCACATGTTTGTTACTTAGTCTCCTCAAAGATTAAGAAGAAACCTCCACGGCTGTACAATAATAGTTTCCACTTGTTGTTCTGTTCTGAGGCAGTCTTCATGATTGTGGTGGCTGTGAAGCTCTACCAACAATGCACAGCAGAACACAGCTGGAATAACCGGGAGGAGGAGGAGGTGGCAGAGGAAGAGGAGGGACAAGAAGATTCCATGGCAGGACAAAACCAGGAACTTGGATTACACCGACAAAGAGGTGGGCCAACTAGAAATGAGGTGGAGAGAGTGAATGTAAAAGTAGATCTAGGAGAAGAGGCCGGAAAAAGATCCAAGTGATGCTGGCAGTCTGACACAGAGGACAGCAGACAGATCAGGAGAGGAAGGTGGGAGTCATCTTATAATCTTATCAAGGCATCTTCTGCACGGTGACGATTTCTTGTAATGTGGTGAAGGCATCTCCAACCGACACATGCTATGCTTTCTTAATCCCTCCCCGCAGTGAAACACCATGTGCTATATCTTAGCCTGATCTAATAATAACACTGTAATTCCTCTCTGCACGGTGGTTGGTTTTCAAGTCAACTCTGTACAGAAGTCCTGTTTGGTGAAAAGAATCTTAAACTTTTTGCAGATAACATACTACAGATATGGCATGACCCTATCTGATATGTTCGTCTCCATAAAGCCAGATTGTGCAGCACAGGTAAGGAGCAGCCTAACTGTGGCACCAAGGCTCGCCTGCCATCTGTACATAAAAGAAGAGAATGTCAATATCTATATCCTACATTTTTTCTTAAGATTCTCTTCTCATAGAAGCAAAATATAATATCTAGGAGAGAGTATTAAGAAGTTCAATGAAAGAAGAAAGCCCAACCAGAAGGATTGACTAAGGACCTAAAAATCCAAATGCAGATCTTGTCCCAACAACTCAACCTCCCCTCACAAGATAAGAGAAGCTTTATTCGAGACCTTAATGGAATGAGAAACAGGAATACATTTATTTTCATCAGGTTGACAATTGAAGGATAAGGAGTTTCTTTGGGCAAACTGTTTCCTGCGACCTAATCTAACACTTGGAAAAATGTTATTGAGAGAACAAGGAACATTATCGTGTTGGGCCAGTCTGCACGTAAACTGTGTTTGTTGGCAAACACGTGAAAAGTACCAAGACATGTGGAAGTGATCCAGAATTATTGGTTTATGCTACACTGCTACCGGCCATGGATCATTATGCGTGCTGTAGCTCCAGTAGGAAATATAGATAACAATTTAGGGCCCATTATCTATTTTTACCGGCATAACTGGGGTATCTACATTAGCAAGCATCCTCCTCTGAAAAGTAAATGAAAAAGAACAACAATTTTCGGAACAAACAACAAAAATACAACTACTAAATGCACCAAAAACATTTATATTGCTACTAGAACTAATGAAGGCTATCATAGAGGAAGTCAAGTTCTCCAGATAAATACAATTTTGCTATTGACATCTCTGGGTTCAGATATTCTTTTCCTTTAGAAAGAAATCATTCCCTTAGCATAAACATTAGAGAACAGACATACCTCTAAATGTCGAACCATGACATGCACCCTAAATTTGAATATACTTTCGTCATGCCTTTTTTGTAATTGAAGTTCATGTAAACCAACTCTTTAAGTTGCGTAATGTGACTAGTGGTATCCAAATTCTGGAGCTATCAAGACAAATATCAACAAACAAGAGTTAATCACTACCTCTCTTTGTGAAGGGGCATCACTCATGCAACAAGAATTAACTAAAGTTGCATCACTCATGTAAACCAACTCTTAAGCTGCGTAATGTGACTAGTGGTATCCAAATACTGGAGCTATCAAGAAAAATATCAACAAACAAGAGTTAATCACTACCTCTCTTTGTGAAGGGGCATCACTCCATGCAACAAGAATTAACTTAGAAAATTTAGCCAAGTGAAAAACCACACTGAAGAATGCATATGTGAACAATCAGAATACATAGTAAGCTCTTACCAATACCTCTTTCCAGAAGTAGAAAGTTCTACAAGACATAAGTTCATGGTAGAGGTTTTGATAAGAGCTTACTAAGCATTTGGATTCTTCATGGATGAAATGGTCAAACTGAGTAAAAGATTAAGATGCAGGCACAAATCAACGAACATTATAAAGTTTTAATGACAATAGATTATGAACTAAAGTAGCTTAAATTAGACAAAAACTGCATTCATTGTTACCAAGAACAAATACAAAATGCATCTCTGGCCGCAAATGCATCAATTTAAGCACATTCCTTATAGGTCTAAATTGAAGATTCCAGAACAATGTAATACGAGATATTTGTTTGGTGTAGCAGGATGTGACCAAACTGGTACAATTCTGTGCAAGGTACAATAACCTGCTTGACATTTGGTCGCACAATGGAATCATACCTAATTCACTGTCTAAAACCAGGTATAGGCCCGGATATAAAGATGTTACCTATAAGTGTAACCAGTGATTTTAAAAATGTGCTCGGGCGCTCACATAGGCGCTCAGGCGAGATGAGGCGAGGCCCGAGCACCTCGTTTAAGGGCCAGGAGATGTGCTTCAAAGTGGCGCCGCCTAGGCGCTCGCCCGAGACCAGGCGTCGAGCGCTTCGGGCGAGCACCTGGTTCAATTAAGTGAACCGAACCAAACTTTTAAATCTGGTTTGGTTAAATAATGTAGTTTCTTACCTCAAAAGCCACCCTTCACGCACGTACGACCCTGAGGAACCCTAGTGCTACTTCTACCTCTATCATTGACACTTTCTGCCGCTGCCTCTATCGCAAACGTAGCGGACTGAGCCTTCCTCTATCGTTGATGGATGAGTCCGATGACCCTTGTAGCTTCTTTCTATTGTCGCTCCGTGTGCAATTCCTTCCACTATCGAAGGAGTGGACCGCATGTTCCTTTGCCATCGACAAGCGCCCTTTGGAGCTTCCGCCGTTGCTGTCTGCAACTTTCACCGCTATCTCCACTACTGTTCGCAGCTTCTGTTGTTGTCGTTGCTGCTGTCCGCAGCTTTCGCCGCTGTCACTACTGCTGTCCGCAGCTTTCGTCGTTGCCACTGTTGCTGTCCGCAGCTTCTGCCGTTGCTATTGTTCACAACGCTACCACAACAATCTTAAACTAATCCTCTATTATTGTTAACATTTTTTCTCCCCTCTAACTACTGTTAACAGTAAGTAATATATTGTTAACAGTATATTTTTAATTTAATATCATATTTTTATTTAAATAATTATATTTTTATTATTATATTATATTTTTTATATTTTAATATTTCAAAGCTCCTCGCTTTGCTCGGGCAAGCACCTAGTGCCTCGGGTTTTTTGGGACCTTGGTGGTGCCTAACACTTTTTAAATCACTAAGTGTAACCTGGGTTTAAATGTCAACTTGGAAGCTTGAGACTATGAATAAGCAATATTGAGAAAGATATCAATATCATGTCCCTTAAGATATCAATTACAAAATAAGGTTCAATATAATTTTTTACCTATCCTAGGGGAAATACAAAAGCACAAAATGTGTCAAAACAAATAGAAAAGAAATTGCATCCTAACATCGAGAAATAAAAACATACCACTTGAAGTTGAATGCCTCCAGTAGAAAATAGATACCATAGACAAATAAGATGCCTGAAGCTCTTTGATTTGCTTCTTCATGTACTTTCTTGTGAATTATGGTAGGAAGTCTGAAGTACAGTGACAGCCTTGCTTAAAAGCCTTAAACTTCTCAATCTGTGGAGTCAATGTATTTAATTAACGGAAGAGGCAATTTTTTTTTTTGCTTCCTATTTATTTATCAATAAATAGGATGCTTCCTATTTATTGATAAAGGAGTTTAAAGATAATGGTTTTCCACTTTTCCTGCTACCGAAACATTGTTGTTAGGACCTGTCATGAAAACTGTCAGTTTAAGCTTCCTAGTCGTACACTATTAATCACTGAGAACCAAAAACAAATCCTAAGTTAGTATTGCATTATATTATCCTGGTCAATAAGGAAGGCACATCAAAGTACATAAATACTAGGAATTGGAGTAGATTGACATGAACTTGTATTCAATCAGGGAATTGAAGTATCATTTTCAATGTCTAGTAGAAATAAAGGCAACAATTTAAGAAATAATTGGAGAACAAGCTATAATGAATAGAACTACTTAAACCATGAGAACTGAATAAACATTAACACATGAAAATAAGAGATAGCATATGCATTGCACTGACAAACTACTTTAGGCAATTGCAAAGACCTCATAGCTAATGTTAGACAAGCTGAACATTTGATGTATAATAAAAAATATGGATACAAGAGCCATAGTTTCCCAACTGTTTGGGGTCACCTTACATGGATTTCTTCCTGCAATTGTGCTCTGAGGGCAAATATTATAGGTCAGACCAAGAGCCAGTAAATCTCTTATTAATGTCTCTAACAATGTATTATTGTGTCTTTCTCTGCCCCTCCTCCCACCATTATCGTAACTGGTGCATCTGATAATACATGAGTAAAAACACAACTAGCAGTCATAGCAACATAGAAGTCCATTTCATGTATACGTTATGAGATGAAAGGAAGGAGGAACAATACATAATTGACTTCAATTTAACTGCCTTTACGAGTCCATCCAAAGTGTAACTAGATGTCCCCAGTGATTCAAACATAAAAGTTGTGTACTAGAAATCCAGACTCCATATCAATATACCTTTTGGATGTCCCAAAACACGAATAAGATGAGCGACTCGAGATCAAATTCTGACACAAACCAAAACTGATGGATCGATGTTTAGAGTCCAAGAAAATGGTCCTCCTCCATGATGTAAGTGCATTCCAAATTGGAAACAAGCGGTCCAATCGGCTCTGCCGGGAAGGTCCGAAGTCCTAATCCCCACCTGAGGCTGACACGCAAATCGGTTCGGATTAGGGATTACCTTCTTCCAGAACCAGGAGAACATTGGGGCCGAGCCGGAGGAGGGGGAGTCGTGGAGCTGCGAGGCGGCAAGGAACCGGACGTCGACGGAAAGCAGACCGTGTGCGGCCGATGAGCATGATCGGTTCCAAAGCTGATCGAAGCCGGAACCTCCGCGGTGGCGGTGGCGGCGTCGACGAGGGAGAGGGCGGAGGAGGGCGCGTCGTGAACACAAACTGCTCGTGCATCTCAACCTCGACTTCCATTTCTACCCGTCAAACCAAGATGGCATCATCGTTGCAGCACACGAATCGTAAAGCAACTCTCTCATGGACTAACCGACCATGGGCGGCCGGGCCAATTACGCTATAATATTCGTAAATGGTCAGATTAATCATGGTGTTGACTTCGTATGTCTCCGATGTTGACCCCACTTGACCTGATTAGGCCTAACCATGCTGGTCAATTTGAATTCTATTTGCATCTTAGTCAAACCAAGCAAGTCATTCTGGCTTGCTCATGGATTGATATGGTCGGGCGATGCAGTCATTGGTCTGAGAATTATGTGGATTTTATGGTCAACGAGTTCCCTGTTTCTTCCACTTCCAAGGTCAAACAAAGAACACCCAATATTAAAACAACGTCAACGTAGAAAACCAATTAGGAATTGGGAACAGGAAGCTGTTCCAATTACGGCGGCGGCCCCAAAAGTTGACCTTTGACTTGGAATTTCCAGACGTATTTTGACTCGGTTTCTTCACTTGTCCACCCCGAAACCAGTATGTGCAATAAGCATGAGAAATCTTGAAAGAAGTTTTCTTCTCTTCTTAGAAAAGATTTATATGTACAACATCATCTCGATCAGCAACAAAAACAAAAGCAATAATTAGAATGATGAGGAAAGGCAATCGGTCAACTGCATGACTGAAACATCCTCCCGGAAATGGCTGCCGCAAGCGCAGCCTTGAATGCCGGATCGTTGGTCAGCGACACGGCCATCTGCTCCACCAAGCTGCGCCGCAGCTCCGGCGACTCGACCTCCTGTCGTGGCTTCGACGGCGCAGGAGACAGGTGACCGGAAACCACGCTGCTGCGGATGGATCCATGCGGACCTGCAGGTTGAGAGGGCTGCCCGTGGTTGTGCTCGCCCTCGTACGTCGCCACCAACATGGATGTGTCCTCTGCGCTTCTTTGCACCTGCGATGCCAAAGACATCATCGAGTTGGATCGGTTTCCTTCATCGTCGATCGTCCGATTACAAATCGATAGATTTCGTGGTTGTTACCTTCTTCTTGACGGGGCAAGATGGAGCAAACGAGCATCTGAAGTATGCTCTTGGGCAGGGGTTATCTCTGGTTACCTTCTGCCCATATTTCCTCCATTGATAGCCATCTTTCACCACCTAAGAACACCACAGAGGTAGAATTCAAGTCAATTCTAGCTTGGGACTTCACCAGCAACGCGAAGGAAAGGAGGAGAATCATGCATCAGGAAGGCCGCGGAACTCACGAGGCTCGTATCAGATGGATCCGTGCGAACATATAGCTTGGAAACTTTTGGCTTGAGCTCTTCCCTAATTCGCTTGCAAGAATCGTCGCTGGTGGTGCTCTCCATGTGGTCTCTCTTGCCGATCTCGGTGGCGTCGTCATGCCCGGTGGTAGCAGAGTCGAGGGTGTCTCTCTTCCTCTTCGTCCCAAGCGAGACCGACCCGCCTTCGGAAGAAGTGTTGTCGGACACGGGACCAGTCATCTGATTCCGGAGCGAGCTGTACTTGGCGGCCATGGAAGCGAGCATCTCCTTCAGTCTCATGTTCTCCTCGTTCACGCGGCCGAGCTCCGCCTCAAGAGCCGTCACCTGAGCCAGGAAAACGATCGAATCACATCTCAATAGTTTCGGGGCGAGAATCTCTACACCACATGTCATCGTCGGGGATGATGACGATGGTAATGATAACGAGGATGCGAACTCACCTCTTTTTGGTCTTCGCCGCGGGAGAACTTCTCGTCGGCATGCTTAGCTTTCGCCGGTGGCTCGCTGCCGAACCGAATAGAGCCGATGGTGAGATCGAGATCGACCGAAGGGTGATCAAGCCATGCCAAGTCCATGCTGCGCTAATCTGTGTAACTTGGTTCGGTGTGAAGCTGAAGCAGGAGAAATCTACCAAGGGAATTGAAGAGGAGAAATCTACCAAGGGAATTGAAGCGGAAGGGGCTGGGACTGGGGAGATATATAAGCTTCATTGGGTGGGGGGAGGACTCGGATACGAGACGGAGAAAGGGGTCGGGGAGACCATCGAGGAAGCGTCGTTGCCTTGCCTTCTTGTGCGTGGTCATGATGGGACCACGAAGCGTGTGGCTTTCGAGGCAAGGAAAAGTAAACGTGCTGGGAGAAGGTGGGCGTCAGTAGCCGCAAAGGAAGTCGAGGGGTCGGCGTTCAAGTCAAGCCTTCGTTGAGCTTGTCCAGGGAGGAGGAAGGAGGCGAGACTCGTTGACTTGTCTTCCACGTTTTCTATTGGTTTGTCCTCCGCTACCAACATGGTGCGGCTTCCATGAAGCTCGTGCTTTCCAAATCTTTACTCGATCAGTAGGAAGGAAGAGCTGCAAGCACTGATCACCATAATAAGAGCACGAGGGACACATGTTAGAGGAAAAGAGGGGAGGAGGGAGGGTGGAAGGTTCTCAGCTGTTGATGTGGCCAATATATAAAATGCAGGCACGCACGCACGCATGCATCAAAGTTTTGGGTCTCGTGCGTCTTGTTTTCCTCGTGCCCCATCTCAGTTCGCCGTGGCTTCTTCTTCCTCTTACGTCTTTATTTAGTGTTTGAGTCGTATTAATATGTAAGCATATGATCCTCGAATCGAATGCTCACCGCGACGGCCATGGAAAACAGGGAAGGAGCGAGCAGGCGACAATAAAAGTAAAAGAAAATGGGGTTCTCACCGGAGGTCAAACTTATTTGACCGTCTTCCTCCGTCAATTAATTTTTGGTTTCCCTTCATTAACTTAAGGGAGCTACCATAACATGCCTTACAAGGTGTCACTAATATGTTAGCAATGCAGATTAATCTCCCCGGTGAGCCGATCTTGGAAACTTGGTTCGACACTTTCTTATGTTTTTGATGTTCTCGTTAGGGCTGCAGTGATGCATAAACTTGGTGCTTGACCTACCAGTTCTGCATGTGTTTCTGTTATCAAACAAATGTAGATACTATTAGAAAGAATAGAAGATAAGAATAAATATTGAAGAAGTTTCATTGAGTTAACTTTAGCTTCGATACATTAACATGTTCCCTCTCCTATTTACGAGTTAAGGATATCAATCTTGGATCGATACAAAGAATAATTTATGAGCTAGAGGCTTCGTGAGTAGGGCAAGAGCAAATTGTTGCTGCTGTTGTTGTTGTTGCTGTTGTTGCGGCTACGACGATTATAGTAGAGGAGAAAGCTGCAACAATAGAAAAAGCTATAGCAATGCTGTAGTAGAAGAATAAGCTGCGGAGAAAGTTACAGCGATGCTATAGTATAAGATAAAGCTACAACAGAGGTGCAATAGAGGAGAAAGCTACAATAGAGATACAGTAAAGGAGAATGCTGCAACAGAGGAGGCAGAGGAGAAAGCTACAATAGAGATACAGTAAAGGAGAAAGCTGCAACAGAGGAGGCAGAGGAGAAAGCTACAATAGAGATACAGCAAAGGAGAAAGCTGCAACAGAGGAGGAAGCTGCAACGATGCTACAATAAAAAAGAAGGCTACAGCAAAGAAGGAAAGGTGGGGCAGTGCTGGTGAGCGAGGGAACAGATGTTGGCGTAGAGTGATAGTGGAGAAGACAATTGCCGTTCACCGAGGAGGAAAGATTTATCGCACCGACGGCCTGACGATAGAAAAGCAATAGAAGAAAGTCTTTTCTTTTACCGTCGAAGGTGGAGAAGCAACAGTGATGAGTCGACAGCGAGAAGAGAGCTTGCTCTAGGCAAGTGGCTCTGATACCATGTTGAAAATAATAGAAGATAAGAACAAATATTGAAGAAGCTTCATTGAGTTAACTTTCTTTAGCTTCGATACTGTTCCCTCTCCTATTTATACAGATTATGAGGAAAAATTTTTCTCAACAGAATAGAGAAATTTTTCATATAGTTGAGAAATCTTATCTTCTATAAGATACTCTTATCTTTCTCTTAGAAAAAGAAGAAAAGGTTGATGATGAACCAGAGAGGTGATAGGCTTTCTGCTTGTAGACGTGGAACAAGTATCCAGGCCGTACCTCAGCTGGTGAAATGTGGAACCACTGAGAGGTGAGAGGTGAAGCTGTGCTTGCTTGATAAATCCAGTAATCCATGTTTTGTGAATGACACAGACTAACGATAACATACAGCAACATTTGCTAGGACATGTAGCAAATCTCTGATGCTACACAATAACAATTGCATCATGAGTTGGAACCTCACTACTCTTGCTCGAGATCTGCAGACATCGAGTTTCAATTCACTTGCATCCCAAGCCAAATAAATGGTGCATGATATCAGCCTGTTCACTTCTTCTTCAACCTCACACCCTACCTAGAGTGACAGCGAACATGGCAACGACCTGCCCTCTTCCATTCCTCTGGGCTCTGTCAGGGAAACGTGAGAAGAGCAAGACCTCATTCTCCTTAACCCTACCCCTTTCAACTCAGAGTAGTCATGAACCTGATCTGATTTGACATCAAATTAGGTCTTTTATTAAGCTTAGATTCCCTGCCATCACTCTCATTAGCAGTCTTGTTTGCCATCCTTATTCTTCTAGCTTGTCAGTCAGGACACTGACTCGTTACTGATCTCTTATTCTTTTAGCCTTTTGTTCCCCATTTTCCAGTGCAACTTCAATGCTTCTGCCACCTATGAGTGAACTGCTACCAATAGAGATCTCCAATACACCAGTGGTCTCTTCAGACTTCCCATCAAATTTATTCTTCTTCTGAGGGGGAAAAGAAGCCTATGGTTCAGAGTACCTTCAAATAACTCATTTTGACCTACTCCTAATGTGGACTGGGTTAACAAATTCTAAATAGCTTGAACACAAGCAATTCTTTTAGGAAAATATGTATTTTAATTGATCCACTCTACCTGCCATTAAAGTTAAGCTATCAAGGAGAGTGGCTTCAGCCATCGATAGGCAGATCTAGTGGACGCAACTCCATGTAAGCTAGTCACGAGGATGCATGGCATTTCTTTCCAAGGTGGTACCTTCTGAGTTGGTAGATTGTAGAATTCAATTGTCCCATCCAAGAGATCCCTTGATCTTAATCACCATGTGATGAAAAGAATTCACTGTTTGAGAATTCATCTCTCTTTCAATCAAAGATACATTATTCTACATTACATCATCTGACGCTGTTCTGCTTTTCCACAAGCATCGGTGAGAATACACATGTTTATCTCTTCCATGGGACCAACTGCAGAGGGCATTGCCTTTACCTTTGGCCTTTGCTCTTGTGTTTTACTGCGCCACTGTGGAGGTCCCCATCATCCCTGCTTCTTCTCACTTAGTTTTCCCTGCTGTGTACCTAAAGCTAAAGCCGACACGATTGTGCTACAGGTGTGGCATGATTTGGGATTGGTACACCTAGTTGATCAAAGGAGCTGCTTATCCAACTAGTTTCCATGGTTGTGGTACCAAGTTGATCGGTTCAGCATCTCGACTCACATTTCTGCAGGTTCATCTCTCTCTCTCTCTCACTCTCTCTCTCTCACACCCACACACACACACACAAAGGAGCGAATGATTACATCTTTTAAGAATGTTTGGGACCATGTCTCCGAGCAAGTTGTTTGAATGGATAAATCAAAAGAAAGGGAAAGTTCCTGAATTCCATTTAGACACTAAGTTGGAAGAAATGTTTATAGGCTGAGGAGATGATGGTGGCGTGGCATCTCTGGAATCACATGCTATGACCCTACTGAGAGGAAACTTAGAGTCGTGTGCCAAGGAAGGCCATGAGTTTGGATCAAGTTGTGGATGAGATGGTAGTCCTCTGTCACTCGCTCATGAAGTCAAACCTAGATGTCAATTCTGAAACCATCTCACCAAGCTCTTGATCTCTGCGTATGAAACCTAAGCCTTCCACTTTGACTGGCTGTAACAGTGTAGGATGGACAAAGTTGCAGCTGCCACTATTGATTGTTTTGGATTCTGGGAGTCGGAACATCTACCCTAAGGTGAGATGTTTTGGGGTGTCCCAAGGACCGAAGTGGTGTCCTAATCCTCCTGTAGGCAGCGAGGTTGCAGACTATTTATTGTCAAGTGGCACTCGTCAGGCAGGAAACCGAAGCTTCAGCAGCCTATGTGTGTGGTGGTGGTGGGGTGTGGGGGGGTGGGAGGGGTGCGGGGGAAGTGAAGAGAAGACGAGAGGAGGGGGAGGAGCCTCCAACAAGCCTTACGTAAAGGCCTCCCATTTGGGTCCCACCTGGTAATTCCTCCGCTCAGCCAATCCCGTGTCGACAACAACTTAAAAGCTTGTTTGGCCCCCCCAAATCCCTCTACTTTGCCTTTTAATCTTTTGATCAGCGAGACCTCAGTCCCGTCCCCGTCTCCATCTCCTCGCGCTTCCCTCTGAAGCGATGAGAGCTGGAGATTAGAGCGTGCTCTTCTACCCCCTTCCTCTCGCTCTTTTACCTTGATCGGAAGAGAAGGATGGAAGGGAGAGAGAAGAAGGAACCTTGATCGCGCTCTTCTGGGATGGATTTTGGTGCAGATTTTGCTGTGGAGGGAAGATAAAGATGGAGATTTTATGTCAGGAAATGGTGAGAATTATGGAGGAGGAGATGGATGGTTGACAGAAGAGAGTGAGCACATGGCGGAGGGCAATGGTATGATACGGTGCTGTTTCCGGTGCGTGCTCACTGCTCTTCCTGTCAGCCCTTTTCTTTGCCATCGTCGTCGTCGTCGTCGTCGTCGTCTCCCGTGGATTTGGGTTTCCTTGGCGAGGAATAGGACGAGCTGTAACAAAGATGAGATCTTCTATCTCCAGTAACCCCACTCTTTTTGAGGTTGTTTGTCGTGTTTGCTGCAGCTTTTAACCCTCTTCTCCGAAAGGAGAGAGCGAAAAGGGGATGATTTCCGAGGGCGATCATGATGTAATCTCCTCCTGCTCGTCTCTCTTTCATCGGAAGCCTTGTTGCCTCGCGTCTTTTGAGGAGGAGAGGAGGGCGACTGTCCGTCTCTCTCCTCGGATGGGACGGAGGTGGCGAGGAGAGGGTACATGCCTCGCCTCTGCGTACCGTGCGGACATAACGGAAACGACTACTCGACTGGTCCTCTCTCTCTCTCTCTCTGCTGCTACTGTTTTCTTCTTCGTTTTGGCGTAGGGCTTGTTATCGGCGTCTCGATGGATGCTGGCGATCCATGAACCCGCATCGGTTCTCCTTCCTGCTTCTAACCCCATCCCTGGAATCAAGATCGAATTTTGACGACAGATCTTGAATCGTAAGCACCTTCTTCTTCTACTTCTGCACTTCTTTTCTTCTTTTGATCATCAATCTCGCCAGGTTTGTCTTGCTTCCGGTGGGAAATAGAACAGGAAGATCTTGTTTTTCATGTTCTTACATATCATCTTCACGCTTGTTTGCGGTGCCTCAGGAACTACGGAGCAAAAAGGAGCGATCTTTTTTCCCCGTCCGGATCTGGTTTGGTCTCAGATTTCTAAATCTGTGCCGTCATCATATTTACGGTACCTCATCGTATCCAGTATCTCCATGCTTTTCCTCATTGGCTGCATGCTGCGGTCGCTAGAAGCCATGACATCTATTTATCTGCCATTACTCGTCTCTTCACTATCCACCGTCTTTCTCGCCAGATCTCACCCTGTAAAAAGTGCCAAAGATGACTCCTTTAGTTTGTGATCGGTCCCTCGTTTTGATCATTCTTCTGTTTCCAGGTGAAGGAACGACAGTGGATCACCAGAACGAGGCATTTCGTCGAAAACCTTCTTCATACTGCGCAGGTATACCATTTCATACTTGATCTGCAGTCATTTTTCTTTCAGTATGATGCATGAACTTTTTGGATAATTCATGAAGAATCATTAGAATTTAAGCCTCCTCTTGTATGAGTGTGACACTTCGAGATTGTAGATATGTCGGTAGAGAGAGAGAGAGAGAGAGAGAGAGAGAGAGAGAGAAAGAATGATATGATACGGATCTGGGAATCAATTAACATTTCCTACGGAAATAGCATGCTAAAATGTACTAAAAGAAACCAAAACAAAAAAGCAAAAACATAAAAAGGAGTATGGATGAAGTGAAGGCAGTTCTCCTCCCTCGTCCACACATTTGAAATCCCAATGTCGACTGCCTCCACCACACCACCACCACACAAAGCAGAGCCACTTCGACCGCAACAGTCACTGCAGCACATCGACTCCATGGCCTCCCTCCATCTCCTTCCCAACTCCCTCGCTCCCGTCACCCCATCGTTCCCTCCTCCCACTCTCCGCCACTCCTCGGTTTCCACCTTCGTTTCATCTCCACCAGCTCCGCATCCGCGGAGGCTTGCCTTCTCCGCCTGCGCCAAGAGGAAGAAGAACCCGTGGCTCGACCCCTTCGACGACGGGGAGGACCCCGACATGGAGTACGGCTCCCTCTTCGCCGACGGCAAACAGGAGGAGGATCCGAGGCCGCCAGAGGACCCCGACAACCCTTACGGCTTCCTCAAGTTCCCCATGGGCTTCAACGTGGAGCTCGACTCGCTCGCCGCCAAGGTGCGGGGCGACGTGCGGCGCTGCTGCTGCGTCGTGTCTGGCGGCGTCTACGAGAACCTGCTCTTCTTCCCGGTCGTCCAGCTCATCAAGGACCGCTACCCGGGGGTTCTGGTGGACGTGGTCGCCTCGCCGAGGGGGAAGCAGACCTACGAGCTGAACAAGAACGTGCGGTGGGCAAACGCCTACGACCCCGACGAAGACTTCCCTGAGTCCGCCGAGTACATCGACATGATCGGTGTCCTAAAGGTCAGACCGATCTTAATCCGACGACAACCGCAACACAAATTCTCACTCACTCGCTGGCTCATATCTGTGGACAGAATCGATACTATGACATGATCTTATCGACCAAGCTTTCTGGGCTCGGCCATGCGGCCTTCCTGTTCATGACATCTGCTCGAGACAAAGTCAGCTACGTGTATCCAAATGTCAACGCAGCAGGCGCAGGACTGCTGCTCACGGAGACGTTCACTCCTCCGTCTTCCAATCTCTCCCAAGCTGGATTCGACATGTGAGGCCACCGGCATTGCCTTGTTGATGACATAGCACTCTTCTTCCCTTCGATTGCTCGTTCTTGTTCGTGTTCTGTGTTCCCAGTAAATCACGCATGAGATGTTGGAACATTTTCGATTTTTGCTGCAGGTATCATCAAATGGTGGAATGGTTGGGTAGACCAGCTCGGAATGTCCCAAGGCAACCGGTGCCTCCTCTCAAAGTGTCCATCTCAAAGAAACTGAAGGCATATGTGGAAGCAAAATACAGCAAAGCAGGAGCGGAGAAGCGGAAATTTGTGGTCATTCATGGGATCGAAACAGATTCGGTCGCTTCTATGAGATCCAAAGGAGACACTGATTGCTTGTTGCCTATCCGAGTGTGGGCCGAAATAGCAAAAGGGATAAGGTATGTACAACTCACATCATCTGTTCCATTTTCTGGACTTAAAACCATGTTTTCAGTGAACTTTCCTACCTTTCTCCTTGGAAACAAAGAGGGAATAAGAAAAAGTCGTAGATCAAGGAAAGTTTGGATCGCTAAATCCAACTAGAACAACTATAACTACTGGTGTTTATCGCCAAATTAGGATCTGCTTAGATCTCTAGTTTGCCTTTTGTTGGAGAAATAAACAAAGACAATGCCATTTACTGAGATGGAAACCTCATTAGAATCATTCGCTGAATTGTTTGGATTGAGAACTTGTCATGCTGGTGGTATATTTATCGACTCCTGTAGAGCTCAATTTAGTTCACCATGCCCAGTTCATAAATCACCTAATGTGAAGGATTCAACATCCCTAGCTTGCCTTAAAACTAAACCACCAAGGCATCACTTCATGTGTAATATGTCTTGTTAGCCTGTGGAAACAGGGGTGTGAAGCCTCTCTTCGTCATCCCGCATGAGAAAGTGAGGGAGGATGTTGAGGAAGTCATCGGCGAAGATTCATGCATTCTCTTCATCACCACGCCTGGCCAGGTTTTCTTGCATTTGCTTCTCTTTCGTCTTAGCTGCATCTTTTATGCTGCGCCTGCAAAATCTTTGCATGAAGAGAAACCAATCATTTTCTCTATGTTTTCGTCTTTGCATCAGCTAGCAGCTCTTATTGATGATTCAGCCGGAGTGATAGCCACAAACACAGCGGCGATTCAACTTGCGACTGCTCGTAACAAGCCAAGGTTAGTTCTTCAGCTTCTCCCTCTTCGTTCGATCTTTCATCGGTCATCGAGTGCTTAGTTTTCTTTCTTTTAAGCAGCAAATCAGCACAAAAACAGTAACATGAAAGAGTTGTATCTCAACTACCGTCTTTGGGTTGCTTTGTGCAGCATCGCATTGTTTTCCTCCGAAGAGAAAGGAAATATCTTCGTTCCAAACGCACAAGAAAAGAGATGCTCGATTGTTTCATCACCAACAGGAAAGCTAAAAGACATTGATGTTGAAGCCGTGAAGAATGCGGTGGAAATTTTCGAAGGATCTCCAGTTTTTGCATAGAAAGAAGAGATTACTTCTTCATCACCCCTCTTACAGTAACTGTAGATAAATATGCATATATATACATCAAATGCAGCAGTCTTCAGTGTATTCCTTCTTATCAATGTCTAATCTTCTTTTGCAAATGAATGTGATCAGCATTCCTTTCCAAGCAAATTGAATGTGATCTACTTTGCACCAGCAGGATATATGAATGATGCAACATCATATACATTTGCCATAACTACAAGAAGAACTTGATTTGGATCATTACTACAATCAAGTTCGAATGCACCAGCTGGATGATAGAATATAAATGTCCTGTTATTCCAACAATCAAGTTCTAATGATGCATCATTACTACGATCATAGTCATAGGGAAAAATGGATCTGAACTTTACAAAATCTTTTTAGGACTTATAACATCATCAGATCTAAGAAAAAATATTTTCAAAACTGAAATATGCAAATCACAACATCCACTTAAAGGTGATATTTTGCCCAACATGTTCTTACCATGAGAGACTGACTGACTCCCAAGTACCTAAAGACTGTAAGGTCTAACTAAGATCACTTATCACATGATCCTTGCACCACATATTTTTTTTCCACTCAATGATGGTTCTTGAGAAGGCTGTCTAGATCCAGATCCTGAATCCATGGCCAATCCAATTCTTTTATTCAAGTTACTACTACTAATATTAAGATACAGAGATAAAACAATTACTGGATTGTACTAAAACCACTTGACTAATGAGAGACCTTGTAGTGCAGGTCAAGATTGAAGTCACCATGCTTTGGGATCAGCTGCCTTGGAAGATTTCCATGTAGGCCTCCATCATCTCTTCTTTAATAAGCAGTCCACCACTGAGATTTGGGATCCTTTCGAGTACTTGGTGATTGCTTTCTTACCCGAATCAAACAGTGGGTCCCGCACGGGCCCCGTTTCTGCCTCCACTTGCAAGCCATCGTGTGGTCGTCCGGGAAGACAAGTCGACCGAACTCTCGTCAAAGGTGAGCAGCCACTTTCACGAACTTTTTATCCAAAGTTACTTCTCGCACGTGTTCTTTTCTTCCCCACACAATACCGGTCTCATGTTTAGTGGGTCCCACACGGGCCCAGTATCTAGTTTTGCTCACAGTGCATGTACCCCGGAGGGTAAGCAAAAGTATTCTGGTTTTTTTCTGTTCTCCAAATCTCTACGGCTCTACTCTACGCGGTTACGAGGGTGCTTTTACTTGATTCTTTTCGAAATTAATTCTCCCACACCTTTCCTGTACCCCGGAATATACCTACGCTTAGCGGTCGGGTCCCACGTGAGCCCGACAGTATCAAGTCGCAACTCGAGTGATTCCAAACAAAATGGAGAATACCACAGTCTGAGTGTTTCATATTTCTCATCCAATGGACACGAGGTATGTCGATCGGGTACAATGTGGACGAGTAAAAAACGTACCACTCGCGTCTCCACCGAACACGCACCCCAGTATTAAACTGGAGCGAAGGACGAGAAGGGGGATTTGGTTGCGAGGGATTGGTGAGGGCGCGAGGGAGAAGAGGTCGTAGATCAGATCTCGCATTGGGCTCCCCACGAACCCTAGCGCTGTTCTCCTCCGATTCATGGAGATCTCCCGATCCATGGCGGTGGCCCCCTGGATCGCCGCCGTGCTCCTCCTCTCCGCCGTCGCCGGGGGGCTCGGCTTCTACCTTCCTGGCGTCGCCCCCTCCGACTTCCAGAAGGTGAGATCTCTCTTCCCCCGGTAGATCTCCTTCTCTAGTGTTAGATTTGATTCAGTCGGTGTCCTCATTCGTTTAGACGCGGGGCGGTTTGGGTGTCTGTTGCTTGGATTGACTAGGGATCGTGAGACTGATTTGGGATGCATCTGGATCTGATGAAAAGTAGATGTTTGGTTTCGCTGATTACGGTGCAGCTTGATCTAGTTTCTAGCAGTTAGATTTACTTAGTGGAAACGGGAGAGTTGAAAGAATGGAAGTCCACAGATCTAATCAAGGATGCCCTTTTTGTTAGAATTGGTCAGTCGTGCTTGTGTAACACTTCTATGAATCATCGAGTATTACTACTGGAGCATGGTTTGAAGCATGGTTTCATTCCAAATATTAGTTTTCCGGATTAAGCGTTCGGATTGCTACTAATGATGGAGATAAATTGAGACATATATTTATATATATCACGGCCGCTTAAGGCAACTGCATCTCACTCACCTGCAACTTCGAATGCAATAGTTTTCGTTCAAATACAGCTGCAGTACAAATTTGTTGTGCATATGAAATTGGCTCTTGAATCTATGGAAGTATTGAAAATCATGCTAATCATGCTTTTTTTTGCATAAAATCATCATTAGATCTTCTTTTACCTTTTTCATGCATGATCATGGTAGATAGTTAATTATCTGCCTTGACTGCATGCCTGCTGAAGCAAATAAGATATCTAGAGTGAGATTTATTGACCTTTTTGGTTCTTTGTGGTCGATACATATCATGCTAGACATTGAATAGATTACCCTCTGCAATTTTAGCTAGTTCATAAGCCGGCCAATTTTCAAAATTTCTCTCGTAGCAGACAACTGTTTGTTTCACATATTCTTATTGTTTCTTCTTTTCTTCTATATGCTTGTTTGGATGTGCATGTGTACACACTGGTGTTCTGTTTGTGTTTGTCTCTATTTAATAATATGATATGTTACATGATCTTTATCTTCTCCATGATGTTCTTTTTCCTCCATTTTGTGAGAGAGTTTTAGATTTTGGATTAAGGTGATCAAGTAATTCTATTTTCTGTTTGTAAAAGAGTGACACTGGTTTCTTCTGACTGCAGAAAGATCCACTTTTGGTGAAAGTGAACAAGCTAACATCGACAAAAACACAATTGCCATATTCCTATTATTCTCTTCCACATTGTCGACCAGATAGTATAGTTGACAGTGCAGAAAATCTTGGGGAAGTTCTTCGTGGTGATCGTATTGAAAATTCTCCCTATGTGGTTAGTTGCTCTTCATTATGCAACAGCCTTCTTCTGTGAACTCCTTCCAGGTCTTTTCTGACAAGCTTTCCTTTCTTGTGATCCAGTTTGAAATGAGGGAACCACATATGTGTCAGATTGTCTGCAAGGTTACACTCAATGATAAAGATGCGAAGGACCTTAAGGAAAAGATAGAGGATGAATATCGTGTCAACATGTAAGGCAAACCTGGTTCATAGCCACTTGTCAATCTGTCTATAACTGTGCACCATATACAATTAACGATATGGCATTTCTTTTTTGCAGGATTCTCGACAATCTTCCACTTGTTGTTCCTATTAAAAGGCTGGATCAAGATACTCCCACATTTTATCAGCATGGCTTTTACATTGGTGCCAAAGGCCAAGCTACCGGAGTAAATACTAGACACTCAAAACAAATCCGCATATTGTCTCTTTCTTAAGAAATGCTGTCATATGAAATACACTTTATTCTTGTGCAGAAAAAGGATGTGAAGTATTATATCCACAACCATTTGTCATTTTTAGTCAGGTATCACAAGGATATGCAAATGGACCTGGCAAGGATTGTGGGGTTCGAGGTCAAATCATTCAGGTTAGGGTTGTCAAAATGCTACCAGTTTCTTTCTGCCCAAGCTATCTCTGCATTATGATTTATCGTTGGCTCTGTTGTAGTGTTAAACACGAGTACGAAGGTCAGTGGAGTGGTAATAAGACTCGCTTAAGCACCTGCGATCCTCATGCCAGACGCTCAGTCGTGAACTCAGATGCCCCACAAGAGGTTGAAGCAAATAAAGATATTATATTCACATATGATGTTGATTTTCAGGTGAGACTTGACCATTGCCTAAATCTTGATTATAGAAGCATGTCTCATTTGATGGCACTTTCAAGAGTATAATTTGGAGATTTAAAAAAGTGTTAATTTCTTTTTCTCCCCGTTTTGCAGGCGAGCGAAGTGAAGTGGGCATCTCGATGGGATACCTATCTTCTGATGGCAGATGACCAAATCCACTGGTTTTCTATTGTTAATTCTTTGATGATTGTTCTCTTCCTTTCTGGTATGGTTGCCATGATTATGCTGCGGACTCTTTACCGTGATATCTCCAAGTACAACCAGCTTGAAACTCAAGAAGAAGCTCAAGAAGAGACAGGATGGAAGCTGGTCCATGGGGATGTATTCAGGCCTCCAGCTAACTCAGACTTTTTGTGCGTCTATGTTGGTACAGGTGTTCAGTTCTTTGGTATGTTGCTAGTGACCATGATTTTTGCTGTCCTTGGCTTCCTTTCTCCGTCAAACAGAGGAGGATTAATGACAGCAATGCTCCTACTTTGGGTCTTCATGGGTTTGTTTGCCGGCTATTCTTCTGCCCGCCTCTACAAGATGTTCAAGGGTACAGAATGGAAGAAAATTACCTTGAGGACAGCATTCACATTCCCAGGCATCGTATTTGCTATATTCTTTGTTTTGAATGCTCTCATCTGGGGGGAGAAGTCATCTGGTGCTGTGCCGTTCACGACAATGTTTGCACTCGTATTACTTTGGTTTGGTATCTCTGTGCCCCTGGTGTTTGTCGGCAGTTATCTGGGGTTCAAGAAGCCTGCAGTTGAGGATCCCGTCAAAACAAACAAGATCCCTCGACAGATACCAGAGCAGGCTTGGTACATGAACCCAATTTTCTCGATACTAATCGGAGGCATTCTCCCATTTGGTGCTGTTTTTATCGAGCTCTTCTTCATCCTTACCTCAATCTGGCTGCATCAGTTTTACTACATATTTGGGTTCCTTTTCCTTGTCTTCCTCATCCTTATCGTCACATGTGCCGAGATTACGATTGTTCTCTGCTACTTCCAACTCTGCAGCGAGGATTACCTGTGGTGGTGGAGGTCCTATTTGACGTCAGGGTCCTCGGCGCTATATCTCTTCCTTTATGCCACCTTTTATTTCTTCACAAAGTTGGACATTACGAAGCCAGTATCGGGAATTCTGTACTTTGGCTACATGCTGATTGCCTCCTACGCTTTCTTTGTTCTGACCGGCACGATTGGCTTTTATGCATGCTTTTGGTTCACAAGGTTGATCTATTCATCAGTAAAGATTGATTGAGAGGCAGCGAGTTCATATTGGTTCTCTAATAGGGAGTAACAAAAGTTAATACCTTCAGTCATCTAGCTGTTTCTACATTTATGGATTTTGCATCAGCAAGACTCTGAGAGCAGGGATTCATTTACCTCCCCGGTTGATTTAGCTGAATCTTTTTTCTTGTTGATATTGTTATATTTGCAATGATCAAATTAGGGTGCCTTTTTCTTTTTCTTGTTCTACAATATTTTTGTCATGCAAAGGTTGTTTTACTCTCGTAGACTTCTGAACTAGTTGTTTCTGTCAGTCAAGTAACCAACCTCGTATCCCATATGCCATGTTTAGTTTTCTTGGGGACGTCACATTACATCGATGCAAATGGATATGTGCAGTTATTGTCATGAGGGCAAATTGCAAAGACAATATGGTGGTGTTACTTGTACAGGAATGTTGTATTAGTTACCTGCATGCATGCATGCTTGCCCATGTTGATCTATCTATTATTGGCCTACTAACTAATATATATGATAAGGCAGACTTATGTTGAAGTGATTTTAGTAATTTTTTTTATGTTCACCAGATTCATAACATTCATTTACTGGTTCATTAGGTGTTTATATTTAAATAATTTTAGTATGATGTTGTTAGGTCTCTTTATCTTCTTTCATAGGATTACTAATACCTTTCTATGACTAAATTTTTAATGATCTTTTTAGCAAATATGTCAACATTTTATATCAATCTCTTATTTTATTTTTATGAAAATTATAATCGATTGCTTATGAATTATATATATATATATATTGTTTAATTTTTTTTTCTATATTTAATAGGTTGTCCTGGTTAGAACTTGTCCCAAGTATCAATGTTAGGACATGATCGAGTTCAGTCGTGTAAAAATTACGATAGGTGTGTCCTAAGTATCAACGTTAGGACATGTTCGAGTTCAGTCTTGTAAAAATTAGGGTAGGTGTGTCCGATAAAGATGTAGCGTCGAAAATTAAAGGTTTTGAAGGGTTCATTGTAGTAGTATACATGAGATCTTTGATAGTAGGCTTTGGGTAAGTGTGAATTGATTCGTGAAAGCAATTGTTGAGACATCGATCGTTACCCAAGCATGAAGAGTTAAGATCGAATTTTTAGACATTATGACTAATGCTACCATCTGCCAAGCCGGCCATGGTGATTTTGTGGCTATTGATAAGTCACCATAGTCACGATGGGTCTAGATTAGATCACGTCGGGTTGATCAAGACATCGATGATTTTTTTTTCTAATATTTTTTGTACTAGAAGGAGGGTTTGATATCGCAGGTGTGTTTGTCCGTCAATCCTTCCAACGAACGCTTGAGCGAGGAGACCTTATTCCTAACCTATAGTACTTTTACTTAGGAGGGGTAGCAGTCAATCTTTATTCACATTGATACATCCACCACCTCGACACAATATTAGCGCATGTTTAACAACCCGAGGGTGACCCCGAGTCACCTACTCATCCCCGCTGACGCATTTTTAAACCTCACATAATAAGTGTAGATGCTAATGAGCAAAATGCAAACTATTGCTTCACTCTTGCTCAACTAGCCCAACAAGCGACGCCATCGTCTCAATCGGGGTTAGCATCTCAACTACCACCAGCATCGATGTCCGTCGAGATCCCCTCATCCGACACAATACCAACATCTCAAGAGCGCTTGAAACCCGTCGAATTGTCAACCGAGGGTACACCCTACTCCCCAACTGTGAAGTTCAACGGACCAACACACCACCACTCTCCACCTGAACTTAAACCTAATCGGCAGATTCGATGGTTGATTCCTTAAAGATCTAGATATGGCAAATGGACCAACACTTGTAGGAGATGCAACAAGAATTTCAACAATCCAAAGGGGAAGGCTCGGCTAACTCCACCTCTAGTCGATCGTCGTTCACCGAGAACATCCAAGGGGAGCCGATCCCAACTAACTTATGCCGCTCATCATTGGAGGCCTTTGACGGTAGTATTGACCCGCTAGAGTAAATCACTACTTTCCATGCCCAAATATTGTTATACGGTACTTAAGATCAATCATGGAAAGACGAATCAATTGAAGTAGGAAGAATCAAACATTGGGTCGAAATGAATTATGTCAGAAGATTGGACGTTGGGCCGAAGGACTGGTCGACGTGCCAGAAAGACTTCATATCATGAGTTCGAGCATCGAGCCGAAAGATTGGACATTGTGCCGAGGATATCAAATATTATGGGAGGTCAACATATTGATTGGGCAATACGTCGAAGGAGAGGATGATGCACCGAAGGATTGGACGAAGTGTCGGATAAACCAATGATATCCCAAATGTTGTTATACGGTACTTCGGATCAATCATGGAAAGATAAATCGATTGAAGTAGTATAAGTGGATCATCTCAAAAGATTGGACATCGGGCTGAAGGATTGGTCGACGTGCCGGAAGAATTTCGTGCCATGAGTTCAAGCATCGAGTCGAAGGATCGGGCATTGTGCCAAGGAGATTGGATGTTGCAAGAAGTCAACATGCCGATTGGGCAATACGCCGAAGGAGAGGATGATGCACTGAAGGATCGAATGAAGTGCCGGATGAACTAATGACATGCCGGACAACATATGATTCATGTTTCTATGCCCCAATGTTATTATACGGTACTTTAGACGCTTTGATGTGTCGCACCTTTCCAACCATGTTAAGAGGCCCGTTACGAGAATGGTAGCTCGCTTGAAGCCACTCTCTATTAGTTCCTTTGGTTAGCTCGTTAGGGAATTTGAGCTTTACTTCCTTGGGAGTGTGTGCTCGAGGCCATCAGCGACAATGCTTCTTGGACATAGGTAAAGAGAGGAGGAAATACTCTTAGACTTCGTTGCTCGGTTCACCAACAAAATCTGAGGCATGCAAGATGTTCATCCATCGCTTGTAATACAAAACTTTTTGATGGGACTCAAACCCTCTCGTATTTTCTAATTATTAGTAGAGAGGCAACCGACAATAATACCTGAGGTATTGGAGAGGACTAATTAATACATTGTCATTGAGACAATGGTTTCGGGTAAACGTGAGGAGACACGAAAAATACCAAGATATAAATAGTTACAATCTACCCCCGACCCCAAGGTCACCATGGCAAAGTAGAAATGAACGACCTGAGTTGCATCGCTTGAGGTCTAAGTTGACTCCCCTGAATATGACTAGAAATGACGTTTTCTTACAGATAAAAGAGGAATGACTCTTAAAAGAATCTTAACCAATGAAGACTCTAATAGCAAAGAGAGATAGATCCAATTATTGTCGCTTTCACTGAGATTACAGTGACGACACGAAAGATTATCATGACTTGAAATAACATATTGAAAAACTCATTCATTGGGCACACCATGAGCGATTCGTCCAAAGGCACCTGGAACCTTTATCCCAACCATACGGGCCGGTGGAGAGATAGATTAACGTCATCATTTGTGGACTCATCTAAGGAGGAAATAACTCCTCAGGTCGTAAAGCTTACGCCTGAGTTACCATTGAAAAGCACTGGCAGACGGGTGATGACCCGAAAATTATCTTAAAAAAAGAAGAGATGGATTACCTCGACTTGAACCATGATAATGTCTTGGTAGTCTCCATGAGGACGATCAACGCTCGAGTGAAGAGGGTCATGGTTGATACAGGTAGCTCTGCTAATATCCTCTACTTTGACACTTTCTAAAATTTCAAGTTCTTGACTAATGACCACACCCCTATAACTTCTTCGTTAATAGGGTTCAATAGTAACTCAATCTCCCCTCTTTGGACTGTGAACCTATATGTCATATTTGGAGATGAGCCATACTCTAAAACGATGATTATCAGATTTATGGTGGTTGATATCCCCTCGACATATAACGTAATCATAGATCAGCCAACGCTGAACATGCTAAAGGCGGTGGTGTCGACCTATCATATAGTGATGAGGGAGGTTCCCGATGAAAACTAACATTAGAAAGTTGAGAAGCAACCCAAGCGAGTCATGCTAGTGTTACCTCACGACAATCCCCCTACCGAAGAAGGCACGATCCAAAGCATCATCTATAGACCTCCAAAATTTCACCAAGCCACTCCTACATACGAACATGATGAAATCGTTGATTGAGATACCCCTAGACAAAGCCCGTCTTGAAATAATTACAATTCATCAATTTTCTTAAGAGAACATCGAGGTATTCACATCGTTGCCAAGAGGCTTACTATTATTTTTGGCTGATCAAAGTTTTTTTTTTTCTTTCTCTTAACTCCTTGTTTAAGATTTGGCTTATCAAATGTGCTCATATCCATATCATCTTGTCTCATGACACCATCTTCCGCTTCCATTAAGAGTTGTCCCCTAAATAATGGCATACTGTACATGCAATTCTTCTTAACCACCCTCCACCACTCCCTCCCTCCCTCCCTTTGCTCTTCCTCAGCTACCTCCTCTCCTTCGAAGCGCCGGCCTTCCATCCCCAATGACTTCCCGTCGCCTCTCTTCACCTTCCCTTTCCGCCTCCGCCTCCCACCGCCACCACGTCCTACTCCTCGCAGTCGCTGTCTCCGCCTCCTCCCTGCTACTCCTCGTCCTCGTCCTCCTCGTCCTCTTCTACTTCTACCTCTCCCTTCGTCGCTCCCCCACCCTCCCTTTACCCTCCAACACCTCCCCCGCCACCGCCGCCAATCCCCTCCGCCTCCGCCGCTTCTCCTACCGCGCCCTCCGCTCCGCCACCGCCTCCTTCGACCCCTCCCGGTCCCTGGGCCGCGGCGCCTCCGCCGCCGTCTTCCGCGGCGTTCTACCCGACGGCAAGTCCGTCGCCGTCAAGCGTCTCCTCTCCTCCTCGGCCTCCTGTCCTTCCTCCCCCACCCGCGCCGCCTCTTCCGACCGCGAGTTCCACAACGAGCTCCACGTCCTCGCCACCCTCCTACCCTCCCCCTTCGTCGTCTCCCTCCTCGGCTACTGCCTCGAGGGCCGCCGCCGCCGCCTCCTCGTCTACGAGTACATGCCCAACGGGAGCCTCCAGGAAGCCCTCTTCGGGTCCAGCTCCCCTCTCAACTGGGATCGCCGCTTCTCCATCATCCTCGACGTCGCCCAAGCGCTCGCCTTCCTCCACCTCCAGTGCGATCCCCCGGTCGTCCACGGTGACATCAAGCCCAGCAATGTGCTCCTCGGCTTCGATTTCCAGGCCAAGATTTCCGATTTTGGTCTCTCCCAGATGAAGGTCGACGCCAATCTCGGCGCCGATTTCTTCAGCCAAGATCTCGGTCAGAGCCAGGAGCTGTTCAAGAGCCAGGAGGACCTCGCTCCGGAGAGCCCACAGGTAGACTTCGCCCTCGCCCTCCGTGCTTCTTCATCCATTCCGTGCAAGAAGCAACCGACTCCCAGGGGGAAGGAAACAGTGGCAGTCGCCTCCCCCGTCCAAGACGAGACTTTTAGCTTTGAACACAGTAAGGAATCGAGAGCGGATCCTCCGCTGGATGAAGGAAGGACGGAGTCGAGCGATCAATTGGGGAAGCGTTGGTGGTGGAAGCAGGACGGAAGCGGAGAATTGAGCAGCAAAGACTACGTCAGAGAGTGGATCGGGAGCCAAATTTGCCCCTCGAGCAACTCCGACTGGGACGACGGCCGGAGGACTCCCCCCGAGAAGTGCTTCGATTTCAGGAACTCGACTCGCGTGGAGCATTCGGATGTTGGAGATGAAAGCCTCTTCAGCGGTTCCCACGAGAGGAATCCGGAGAAGAAACAGGGGAGGAAGAAAGGCGTGCTCCCCTGCGACAGGAAGATGAGGGAATGGTGGAAGGAGGAGTACTTGGCAGAAATGAGCAAGAAGGGACATTGCCAGAAAGAGCGGAAGTGGCTCCGAACGATCAGTGATCTCGGCGATGATGCTAATAAGCATGGCCGAGACTTGACCGCGGATGCAGGCTTCAGAAAGGGATGGAGGAAGAAGAGGAGTCAGTCAGTGGGCAGCGACATGTTCAGCGGTGATCTGCTCAGTAGGGAGCTGAGCAGCACGACGAGCATGAGAGGCACGGTGTGCTACGTCGCTCCAGAGTGCCATGGCTGTGATCAGCTGATGGAGAAGGCCGATATATACAGCTTCGGGGTTCTGATCCTTGTCATCGTCTCCGGGAGGAGGCCGCTGCACGTGCTGCCGTCGCCGGCGAAGCCAGAGAAGGCGAGCTTGGTGAGCTGGTGCAGGCGGTTGCTTCAAACCGGCAATCTCCTGGAGCTCGTGGATGAGAGGTTGACGGATGCATATGACAAGGAACAGGCGAGCCTTTGCATCAACCTGGCTCTCTTGTGCTTGCAGAGGATTCCGGAGCTGCGGCCGGACGGTGGCGACGTCGTCAGAATTCTCAAGGGGGAGATGGAACTTCCGGCTATGCCATGCGAGTTTTCTCCTTCCCCTCCTGCGAAACACCATGGCAGGTCAAGAAGAAAAGCTTCCATGGATGAAGAGTAGAGAGCATCTGATGTTGCCTCAACAGTCGAAGAAATGAAACACACGACCCATAGGTGAGTTAAAAGATTACCCTGAGCTTCTTGCTGTTGTGTAGATAATGATTTCTTTCCTTCTTTCTGATTGAAAAGATGTGTGATTGATTGCTTTCTGCCGATTTCTCTTGCGCATGAATGCATGCATGCAATTTTTGGTCCTCATACCCAAATCAAAAAGAATGTTGTGTTAGAAAACATCTAATTGTAGTGTTGTTCTCAGACATGGTTAAACAACATGCAACATTGAGCTGTTGTAATGTACCAAGATATAGAATGCTTCTTTGTTCTTGATAGAGAACGAACGCTTACCAACTTTGAGTTGTTGTTGATCAGCAACCTTCTCCGCTTGGATATTATTCCATGAAACAATTATGGGTAGATAGATGCCCTTTCTGTACAAAGCTTATTATGAGCTGTACAGCAGCTAACAGGCACTCGAAAACAATTTGTTGGGTATAAAGGAATCTAAACGACTGGAGCTTTTTGTTCTTCCGGTTCATCCTTGTGTAGATTCTTGAAATGCATTATATCAAGTCTGGAATGGTGATTCTGTATCTTGTGCAGTGGTGGTTCCCTGTCATCGGAGCTTTTCTTTAGCTGGTTAGATATCAATTGGCACCACATGTGACATGTCAGAAGATGATATGGATTTCTGTCGTCAGGTGCAAGTGCTACCATACCAACTTGTGATCACATGAAATCGAGCACGCACGTTGGCATCAACTCAAAACCTATTATTCTAGCAAATGGCAGGGTGTCATGCTACATACCAGTGGATCAGGCAAATCTTTGCATCGGATGTCTTCTGCAGAGAACACAACAATTATATTCTTCTTCTTCACGGATTTGACTTTCTTGCTTTCTCTTGAATCATTTGAATCGAGAAAGAAAGATGAAACAGTGTTGGGTGCTTTTGTCTGTTTTGCCAGACTGCTTGCTGCACCTCCATTTTCTATTGTGTCACTGATACCAACAAGGTGGACTGCACATGGTTCAGAGAAGGTATTTTGATGATTGCCAACACACCTGGAGGAAGAAGAGCACCTTTCGATTAGAGAGGGTCATGAAATAGTGCATCACCATAGTCTCTTTCCCTTTGGTAGCATAAAAAGCAATGTTGTCATATGATACCAGCAGCATTATTAATGATAGTGACAAAAGAGAAGTAGCAAGAGAAAAAGTAGCATGCATGCGCTTTTTAGCTTTTATCCCACCACCAAGCAAACCTATGTACAAAACTGATTACTAGTCTTGGGAAGCTTGAAGTTTGTTCTTGTTTGAACTTTGGATTCGAGTATCTTTACCTCTTTTTCTGGGAGAAATAACTTTCACCACTTTGAAGGGGCAGAATCCACCACCACCACCATCACAATCATCATCATCATCCAACTGTGGACCATTCTCTTTAGTGTGCATGCATCAAATTCCAAATGTAACCACAAAATATAAAATTATTAAGGATTAACACTCCATCTTCTCCTGTGTTAACTGACAAGCTTGCCTATAAACCATATACTTGAGATATTCAGAAACTAATGCAGACACTGGCACAAGAGGTTTCAGATAAAACATATATGGTGCACTTCATTTTGTGTCTCTGGTTAGGCTGCAGTGTGATTCTAATCACTAGAACGAGCTAATTAAGGGTTAGCATGGCTGTTTGCAATTTGAGACGACACGCAGCCACCCAAGACTTGGACTATAGTAAGCACACAATGGTCCATCTGACTTGGCTCGATGACTTCTGGTCCCGACCCAATGGGACACTTAGAACATGGCTAATCAACCATGTGTGGGGCTAACATGTGATGGCCATGCCACATACCAAAAGGAAAAAAGAAGAGTAGGCTGATGGGTCCGGTTGTCTCTACTTTGGGAGAAATTGATGGATGGACTTGACCTAACATGTTACCTGAAAATCGAGACAAGGAACACGATTTCCCATCGAAAAATGTGGAATCTACTGCATGAAGCTCCATTCTCAAGGAACACCATCCGCGACACTCTTGCACCTGCAAATCAGCATGATAGGGTTTGAGACAAATTGCATGAAATCACAAAAAGGTGTTTTCTTGATCCAAGTAAAAGTCTATCCATGTCTGATAAGCTGTAACCATTTTGAAGAATAGAAACCCATTAACGATGGAAATAGATAGAAAATTCACTTGCATTCAATCTTCCCAATTAATCGATTCTCACAAAAAAGATCGTACTTTGAGGAAAAGTAATATAACACCATTGACCAAATAATTAAAAGCTAGTTTCAGAAGCATTAGCAACATGTTCCCACAAGCATAATGATTACAGCCATGTCTGGAAAAGTAAACTTTCATTATGTGGGGCTTTTCTTTTTTGAATGCTACTCTTCCCTCATTGATTAAACCAGGAATGTGCCACAAGGTGATCAGATTCAAGGATAAAGTAGGGCAATGGTGGGGCTACTCCAGAGTTGCTTTTAATTGACATGCTGCAACCATAAGAACACATTGAGTGGAAAAAAAGATTTTTCTCCTATTCCTTCCACTTAAAAGAGAAGTGCCACATATTCTTAAGGTCATGCAGAATAGTCAAGAGGTTTGCAGGGTACCAATTTATCACATTTTATATGAAAGGACACCCTCACAAATCAATGTTTCAACATCAATGGAAGCCCTAATAATGGGGAGGATCCTAGCACTTCTCTGACCCAGATAGCATTTATGCCACCAACCCATCGAAAGCAACAAGCATTAAATCCCAACTTTATTAATCAAAGCCCACCACATCATTCATCCAATTCATATGCATATTAACAACTCACTGAAAGCTATCGAGAGCCAATCACTTACCTGGGATCAACAACACAAGTCCGTGTCCTGGAGCAAAGGTGGGAGATAATGTGCATGAATGTGAGGCCTTCTCCAAATCTGGAACAAGACATCAGTGTGTATTAAAAAGAGACATAATAATAAGAGTAATATGAATCATCAGCATCAAATGACACTTAGTTTATATAAGAGTAACATGCAATACTTACTGGATCAATGGCGTCAGCTGATACAGGGGTACATTTTCCCCTCTCAAATGGCAGGTAGTCTCACCCATGTCACTTCTGCCGTGTGGAACCCACCTGTTTTGTGAGAGCTTCAAGAACCATTTCAACAGATTTATACCACAAGTTAATATTTACACTGGCCAGTTCAAGCCACAATCTATCTGAAATGCTAATTCAAAAGTCCAAATAAATATCACTAGTCAGCTGGTTTATTCACTCGCATAGCAGATCAAGCTGCAGAAAATGTGATACCTCATCTTGGTCATCTTTCCTTGGTTTTATCTCATGACAAAAACAAATAATCCGAAAATAATCAGCAACATCTATCTTATTATAGAATCAGAAAATGATTTACAGCTAGTAGGCCATTAACCCACATTTTACCAACAAAAAAGTGGCATGTAATCTAGCTGTTGATCCCAGCTGTCCTGGGTTCATGGTAGGGGAGAGAAGATTGATAACATCTGCAGCTGCTTGCCATTGGGATATTTGTATAGTTTTCTTGGTCACAAACACCTGGAAAGATGAGATGAAAGGAAATGCTAATACAAGGTTAGTCAATATGGAGTTGCTCGAGTCTTCAAATCATCTGACAAAAACATCATACAACACGGTTACAGCATGCAAGATCAAATGAAATAACTAGTCGTGCTAATTCTCCTAGACGAAGTACATATTGCTTAACCAAATAAGCTATTATAGAATACAAGGAAAAGAAACACTACTAGGAGGTTAGTCAATATGGAGTTGAAATATGAGATGAAAGGGTGCGATCATACCAGCACTAATGCACTGTATCCTATCAGAACACCTAGTAATCTGAGATGAAAGGAAACTAATAGGAGCTTAGTCAATATGGAGTTGCTCAAGTCTTCAAATCATCTGATATAAGGTGATACAACACGGTTACAGCACGGAGAATCAAATGAAATAACTAGTCAACTGCTAATTCTTCTACATGAAATATATAATACTTAACCAAATCAGCTACTATAGAATCCAAGGAAACATGACTAAGTTTCCTGTCTTGCATATAAAATTGATTAGAGCTATTCAGTACTTTTTTGTTCTTGTAAAGGTAACCGGAAAGAAAAAAAAACGAAACTTAATGCCAAAAAAAAGCTAAGAAGCACAGACACATACACGGGACACGGACACGACACAGACATGATGGAACGTCATTTTTTTAAAAACTAGGACACGGACACGGTGAGGACATGTGTATTTTTTAAAATGGAGCGATCCCCAAATTGAAGCTCTTCATCACCAAACCGAACTCATTCACAAACAAATGGAGTGATCACCCTCTATCCAAATCACTAGAGCCAAAGCAAGCTAACACCAGACTTATCAATGTGACCTCATCTGGTTTCATGCCCATGCCTTTCATCCCCTCTAAATGCAATGCAAGCTCAATAAAGCCTTCAAGGACGTACCCTCTCATTATGACATTCCATGACATGACATCTCTAAGAGAGTTTCCGTCGAATAACAAGTGAGCGGCTCCAAAGCAACCACAACAGATGTACATTTGAAGTAATGCGTTAAGCATGTAGACATTAGGCCGCGAGCACAAAGGGGGACGTGTGGTGATCAGACACGACACATGCGTGGAGCATATGGCGAAAGGAAAGGGCGAAAAGGTTGTCATGGACTTAGTTAGTTTTGCCTAAGTCACGCGGCACCCATGCATGTCCGTCCACAAAGAGTTAGCCTCCCCGAAACTTCTTATGGTCCCTTAAGAACCTACAAAAGAGAAGACGGGTTAGAGGAAGCATTTAACTTGGAATCCAACAAGCAGTCATTTCAGCAAACATTTGATAGGCAGTGAAAATTATAAACATAGATTTCACGAGCTCTGAACGGTCGTGCGACAAAGAGTCCAAGGTGGTCCACAGTGACCAAAAGTCCCCACAAGTGCCCACATGATATTACTATCGAATAAGACAATGAACCAACCCTACACACTACCCCAAAGGCCCATCCAGCCATGTGCCACCAGGGTAACTCTTGGGTGCCGTGCTGGCTGACACTTCGAACCATTCTACGGAGCTAGAAAACCCCTAAAATGGTTGCTTAGATAGTATGTTTCTAGGCAGTTTTGCCTATGTGCGACGACTGCACACAATCTGCGTTTACAAAACTGAAATGACCATAAAAGTCAACCAAAATGGGACTGTCAAGACTACTGCAATCCCTCTACATGTGTGCAAAGCATGAACAAAACCGAAAGACACGAACATACACAAGCATTACATCGAACACCCAGTTCACAGATTTATCCATGACAAGGTGGATCGAGGCTGCGGGTGTGGCCAAGGATGATTGCATTCCATAGGAAGAGGTCAAGAGGGCGCTACAACTATGCGAAAACTATGTGGGCATAGTCGAGGTTGTCGAAGGGTGAGATAGCAAGGAAGGAGAGAAGCTTGCTAGAGCATCGAGGGTCGTCGAGGAGCGCAATGCAGAAGAGGAAGGCGTGGGCCTGCTTGTATTTGGTGACAAAGGTGAGGAAGGGCATACGAGAGGTATGTGTTCGATGTGGATATGATGTGTCCAAAAATTAAATAAAATCATACACGTGTCTGTCACGTGTTTGATCGTGTCAGCAACGAATCCATGTGTGACACTTGTCTAACACGGATACACCCACCAAATTGATGTGTTGTGCTTCTTAGGAAACAAGAACCTATATTGTAAGCCTTGAAGCTTCTTTGAAGATATCAACACAGGACTCATATTCCTTCTGGCATTCATAATCTCCTAAAAAACGAGAAACACTGTGCCTGAATGATTTTTTTTCTGGACACATTTGCTTCTATCATATCGGTATAATGCTAAATGCACTAGCAAGATTCATCTACCATGGCCACAACAATCTAAGATTGTAATCATTCCAAAGCATCTTCACCATTAAAGTTCTCAAATGCTAACCTGTGCTTCAACACAAGCATCCTACGCCTGCCATTTCTAAACACACACCCACATCGTTCAAGGTGTCCAATGATACAAACCATGCATTAGTCATGGTTCACGTGGAATATGAATCTGGCTTAACCATGCATTAGCAACTCACTAGATGATCATGTTTCACCATGATCATAGTCTATGGCTTTAAGAAAATAAGGAATAAAATGGTTATAAAACATATAACATCAAGTATCCTAAGTTCATCTTGGCAAAGCATCTGACTCTGTATTTCTACCTCTCAATCTCAAGAACCATTACTCAAAGAGCTGGAAAGCATATGAAGCTAAAACATAAGTACTTAACTATTATATGGAGGATTACAGTAACTAAGACAAACCAAATTTAAATGCATTTCAAATTGGGGGATAATCCTCTAATGCTGATTGATGATAGCACACTAAGTTTCTAACTAGGCATTAATTTGGCCAAATCAAACCAACGGAAACACTAGAAAGAACTAAAACTTGTTATTCAATCGTCAATATTAACTACTAGATGCCAAGAAGTGGAATTGCTGCGTGAGAACCGACTCGGGGAGCATGCCGCGCACCAGGAAGCAGGCCAAATCAAATCGCCGCTGCTTGCCCATCACCCAAGTCATGATATGCCACGCCCACCAGAAGCGAGGAAGGCCAATTCATGGCCCCGCATCAGCATCAATAGAGCCTAGGTGACCAAACCCCGAGTGCGCGCGACCACCGAAAGGAGACCCGCGGGAAGGCCAGGGCCTCTCATCGCGACAAGGACAAGGATTTGGTTTTGGATCGGGTGAGAAGCAGGTGTAATCCATGGAAGTCGGACTCGTGGAAGACGGCTGAGGGCTCGTCGGAGTCGGTGTCAAAGTCGCTGGCGCCGAGGACGGATGCAGCTCGAAAGGGAGGAAAGAAGGGTGATCTGGAAGAAGATGAAGAGGAGAGTGTGGGAGAAGAAAATACGAGCGGCGAAGGAGAGGGAAGAGGGAGAAGACGGCGGGGACGGAGGAGAAAGGCGGAGCCGAGACGGCGGAGGAGGCGCGTTTCGACGCTTATATGCTCGCTGTGAGCGCCATACACTCACTAATAAGCTTTATAGTTTTAGCGTGGGTCTATGCTAAGCCCACAAGAGTAGGCCCGGCCCGTTAACTTTGAAGGCTCTTATTAGGTCGGATTCGGGAGATCGAATTAGACCCGATCCACTTGTCCGTCGATTAAGCTCGGCCCAACACGATTTGGTTTGAAGTAATAATTAAAATTATTCAAAGATTCTAAAAATATTATGATTGCAGAAGAAAATAAACAAGTTGGTTAATGTTGATGTGGTGGGATTATTATCAATTTATTAATTCTTTTTGGACTAGTATTAAATTATAATATACATTTTTTTTTCTTATAAAATAAGAACACACATGTTTGGGGCCTCAAATTAAAATTGTATATAAATAAATATATACCCTTCAAAATCAGTCATCTTAATATTTTTATTTCTTTATATTGAATGTGGTTGAAACTCATATTTATATCAACATCCTTTAAAAGTTGAAACCATACAAAAATTCATCATATCTTTGAGACACTTTTAGCTCAAACTAACATTAATCATTATTAGAATTAACTGACCTGAATTTTTCTAAAAGCTTCTACATAAATGCTAATAACATGGAGGATCCTAATATTATTATATGTATTAAAATATATAATGGCAGATATGTTATCTTCAATAGCATATCTCAGTGGACCAGTTTTGGTCTCCAAAAGTGGTATTCTCGACACCAAATTATCATTAGATTGCATGAACTGAGCTGTGTACATCCTTCTTGTTCCTGTGGTGTGATGCTCCCATCAAATCATGAATAATCTCTTTTAGAGGAAAAGGAAAGCAAATTAAAGTGCAAATACACACATAAGAAGAGCTTGCAAAGCTGTTTTCATAATTTCTTCATATAAACAGGTGAAACAAAAGCAGAAGCAACCATTCATGATCACCATTTCCTCCCAACATTAACAGGAGGGAAAGGGAGGTTGCAGGGTTCTGCATCATGTCAACAAACACATCCAACCTACTACCATCTGCAGCAGGTTGGGAAGAGATTTATGTGCATTATTCACATACAAACACACAAAGAGAGAGAGAGAGAGAGAGAGAGTCATCAACAGAGGATGTGGGGGTCAAAGTGCTTGTTCAAATGTAAGGGTTGATGTGCGAGGAGTAGTCTCTGATACCAGCCCCTTCCCACCCCATCCATTCTTCCCACAAATCCCAGCTTGGATCATTCATTCCCCTCATCGTCTCGTCTGCATCGTCGTTCCATCGATCTTCCTCCAACTGAGGTCCTCTCAGGCTGCTCATCACAATCTGATATGAACAATAAAGTAACAAAAGTTCAGTTCAATTTGTGCATTAGCTGTGGAGAACACCAAATTCTGAAACTGATGGATGAAGCCATTCCACACTAGAGGAAACAAAATTGCATCATAGTAGATTTGCACTCAAATTACTATGGTTTCTATGTGTTAGCAATGACATCCACAGTAGATTTCTTTTAGCTTGGTTTGGTCTAAGGATGTGTGGTTGCTGAATCAAGACTGACATCACATAATTCTCTAGAAAATAAACAATAAAATCCTCCAGGACAAGAATACTTGTAATTTCTATCCTGTTCCATGACAAACTATGAGGTTTTAGGATCTAAACAAATAGAATATATATTTCCGCAGCTTTAGAGCAAAAAAACAATTCTATGCTAGCAATTCATTCATTCATTAAAACGAAGAGGACTTCCAAAACTTAGGCTTGAGATTAATCTTAATGGCATAAACCTTAAACAAAGTGAAGAAGGGTGAATACTTACATCATAGGCTTCGTTGATCCGATGGAACTGTACGCTGCAATTGCTACCTTTACAGACATCTGGATGATACTGCATTTGTAGAATAAAAACAGCATATTTTCCTCTGATTAGCCACAACAGAAATCAAATCCCAATCTAAATAAAAACTCTACTACATGGTAAGAAATAAGAAAAATCTATTTTATCGTACTTCACACCACGGCACAGAATCTAATGGGTCCGAAAAATTTTGATCTTTTGGAATTACCAAGAAACACATGAATCCAAATCTAAAACCTCCCAAAAAAAAAAAAAAAATCCAAAATCCATATCTTCACACGAATCCAATAGTCACAAAGAAGAAAAACTCCCATCTCTTCCACAAACTCCAACGAAAACCTTGAGGCGATCTCATCAGAGCGTCGGAAGGAAAAAGAGCCGAGAAATAAAACCGCAGGGAGAAAGGAAGCACCTGAAGAGCGAGCTGCCTAAAGGCCTTCTTGATTTCCTTCTCCGACGCCCCGGGCTGAACTCTAAGCGTCCGGTACTGCTCCGTCAACCTCCCGGTCGAGGCGGCACACCGCACGTCGCCGCCGCTCCTCCTCCCCCTCGACACCCTGCTCCTCCCAGCATAGATCCCCATCGACGATGCCGACACCGCCCCCATCGATCCCGACATCCCCATCGACATTGCCATCCTCCGAACCGGTTCGGATTTCCCACAATCACCACCAATTGAATTGCACCGGCGAATGGGCCAGCAAGCGATGCTAAACGGCGCAAACGGAGAAGCGATGATAAGGCTTCATTCGCGGTTATTATATATAAAGCAGAGTGGGGCGTGCGCGGCACGTGCGTGGAAAGACTCTTCGTCCTTATCCTTCCCTTTATATCCCTCATTCTGCACCAAGTCTTGAGTCACCCAATCGGACGCCCAACCCTAAGCCGTTAGCGACCGGCACCCACACGAAGAATAAGAGGCTGGGCTCCACGATGAATGCGGGTTGATGAGTCGTTGCTTTTGCTTTATCCTTTAGAGATAACGATGTCCACGTCAGGGTTCCATTTCTCCCCGCAAGTTTTGGTGGTTCGTTGACGGCTACGTGGAGACAACGTGGCAAGAATCGATGTCGTCAATTTCGTCACACGTGTGTGGTGAGGAACGAGGTTTTGTGCCTCCCCGCGTGGCTGTTCTTAGACCATTATTAGTTTGGATAAAATCGGATAAGGTCGTTAAGTTTACAACATAATTTTGGATAACGTACAAATAAAAATTTTCCTCAGCTAACTAATTAACTATTGGGATTATCTGCATCAGCCAAAAAAAAAAAAATAAAGAAGCAAAAGAATTTTTTGCTGGAAAATAAAATCTCTTTTACTACTAATATGAAAGCAAGCAAATGGCAAGACAAAGATTTATTAATCAGACATATCTAGATATATGGCGATATGTCGTTATGACATGGTTGTTGATATGTCCAGCTCTGGCTATGTCAACCCTTGTATAGAAAGAAATCAACTAATTTTAATTGGATTTCCACAGTAAAAAGTATTGATAGATTAAGACTCTAAATCTGTTTAGATCCTGATGAGGTCTCCAGTTAAATAACACCTCCTATTCTCTCACGCACGTAGACGTGGAGAAAAGGAACATTCAAGGTTGGTTTTATACAAGGCAAGTGGAGAAAGGAAGAGATTACCAAAACGAATAGAACAAGTTTGGATATCTTTCAACCGCTCATAAGGACAATAATTTGCATGTCTTTTTCTGCTTTTTTACTGTTCACGTAATTAAGTATATAAAGTTGATACTGACTTCAGCGGCAGACGCTGTGTGTGTAGGTCCTTTCCTTCACCCATTTTATCTGACAATGGATTGGGTCTATGCAAGATTGCTTCCCTTCCACGCTAGCTAGATAGGAACAAAGAGAGGGGTCAATGATCAACATCATATGATAACAAAAGTTTAATCTATATGTAATAAAGAAAGATATTATGAAAGAATATGAAAGTGAGATCAGAATTTAGTGTCGGGGGCGACCTCCCTCGTCATGGAAGCACTGAAAGCTCCCTCTCTCTTCGATCGGTGACAAGCAGCACTTGTGAATTAAATAAACACACGGGATTTAGCCCAGCTGTTCCATCATCCCAAGAGCCAACCTCCCTTCGCTTTTTTTGCTGCATCCTTTTGGCCTCTCAAAAGTCTGATCCATCCTTCCTGTCTTTGTTTTTGATTGTCTTGACATGATCACCCTCATTCAGTATCTTTGCCCTGTGAACCAAATTAGTTGCGTCAGTGATACGTATAGATCATTTTCATGATCCTATCACAATCATGGAGGAACAATCTTAGCAAAACATCAAAACCCACCATGGCCTTGTGAGGTGGTGCTGACAACAGTCAAAAACATATCTTCCATACAATCCTCACAACATTAACCACTAAAATACAAGAAAGCCGTATTCCATGTTAATCCACGTGAAGAATCGCCAAGAAATATGTGCAACAAATCATTGTGTCTCACATAGCCCCCTTGAAGAGTTTTCAGATCTTTCCACATTAATTACAAAAACATTGTTAGGATGACACTGTATTCCTTTTAACAAAACCATTTTTTTCGATCTCTGCTTCCATAAGAATCTCCTAATTTAGGGACATCATGTAGATATAGATCATATTATTGAAAACTTTTGCTTGCTTCCAGATAAAAATCACAAGTGCCAATCGATCGCTGTTACGAGTATTGGACTCCATGGTTTAGTTGCAGCTATTCGGCATATGCACAAAAAGCTTTTGTCCATTGCTACACAAGATCATACATCTCAATTGCCACAAACTATTTTATCCCAATCTTTTGATGAAAACTCATCACCAACAAATTATTTTTTTTCTACACTTGTACACGACTGAATAAGCTGTTTTGAGCAAATCATCATCTAAGGTCACCATTATCTTGATCAGGGGAACGACATGAAGGATTTAGGGCATGCAATGTAAATCTTCTCAAACTCGCTGTCACCTGAAAAGGAGATTGACAATTTTTATAACTTACAGAAATATAAAACTGTTTATAATCACATGTGAAAAACAAAAGTGAGGACATGATATGCATAAGATGGTGCAGAAAATGTACCATTTATTTCACCAATCTTAAACTCAAATCAAAACTCTAGATTTCAGACAAGCAATGTCTAATAGAAACATGATTACCTGACAAACAAGAAATAAAACTCATATAACAAATAAGCCTCAACATTGAAATTAATTTTCCATGATATATGCGGCTGCATATATGGATGTATATGGTCACACCGTATAAAGAATGTGGCATATGTGGTGAAATCGTATATGAATTATATCCAACCATATACATAGACCACATAAGCATGATAATGCGGTGCATATCATGTTTCCTCATAATTAATTCCAATTGTGTTATTACTACTATCCTTGTATAATATTTAAATTACCACTAGAAATTGCTCAGAAGTATAAATGTAATCCCATACTCTTGATTTGAATACAGCATGTATTAAACCTACTACCAATTAAAACTTAATTCTAATTTCTCAACTATTATTAAATCAAATATTGTGTTAGAGTTTCTTAATGTGGATCATACGCATCACTTACAACATATTTTCATGTTTTTATCACATTTTGTAAATTTATATATAGTTAAAAAGTAAGACCTAATTGCTGAAATTTCATTCGCGTCAATAATGCTTAACAAGATATAACTTGTGCATGTTACAGGTTGTATGAAGCTGATGAAACAACATGAAGTAAATGCATAAACTCAAAGATTCATTGATTGAGAAAAGACTTGTACGAGTCAATGATCTAGGTTAGCATTCATAGTTAGAACTCTCCTGACTCACGAATGCTATATATAAACAGCACTGAAATTGCATTTGTGCATACAGCATATGGCAACACCCAACCTGTTCTATTGATCAAAGCCACAACAGCATCATTGTCAACTTGCACATGAACAAATAAAAAGAAAGATTTAGGTGGCACTACTACTCATGCTCTAAAATTACGAAATAGTGTTAATAGAATCAGTAGTTTTGGGTGGTTAGATTACCCTTTTTCTGCTAATGTCTTTAAAATTTAGCTGCCACCTAAGATTAATCATTGATTATTGCTAAATTGATCAATCAAGGTTTGTAACTTCTGCCTTATATCTGTAGTCGTTTCAGTTGGATCTGTTCCTGGTACAAATTAACTCGTATGCCGAGAAAATCACACCATGTGTGAAGCTCCCATCAAATATCCATTACACAGAGCTATCAGACAAGTCACACCATATTATCAGACAATGTCCTACACTCAAAGACATGCGACAATAAGCTATTACGGACTACAAGTTCACGTGCTAGCACATGATAGTACATGTAAGCCAGTTGTGTACCCTAGGAATGTAAGTCTTGTTTGGGTTAGGTGCGGACCACAAGTCTAGGCTCTCCATGTCTTGGTCAGACCCACATGCCATGTGTCAAACTTATTTAGGATGGTGCACCTATGATAATGTGATATGAACAATAAGTTACTCGTTCACATATGGATGGTGTCATCAAATGGTTAAGTGCTTTCGGTCTATGATTCAAGTTGGCCACCTGTTCTACATGCAGTATGAAGTGAAGGCTATACTAGGTTATGTAATATCTGACTTGCATGTTATTATGTGAAACCAGGTAGTGTCACTCATATACACTTGTGTTTAGAACATGTGATCGTACGCCAAGGTCTTCCATTCTGTGGTATACCACTCAATATGGGCTGTATGTACCGATACAATTGCATTATAACAAAAGCCAATCGTGTCCAATTGTACCCATAACCCATATTATATATGGCAACCATCACAAAGTTGTTATGTGCTCTAGACTGGATTGTTGCTCATGCTTGCACGATGACATAAACTCATAGTCGAGCCTCACATGACCCAACATATAAGCACAAACTTGACTCCAAATATAAGACAACACAAGCATAAGCCTGCTTACAAGTTTAGGTATATGAGCAAGACATTGTATTATCATTGAGCACGATCACATGTTCCACTTACATAGGTATTGTTTGACTAAACACAAGGGTATATGGGTGACACTACCCAACATCGCACAACAACATCCAAGTCAGACATTACATAACCTAAGATAGCCTGCACTTCACACTGCATGTAGAACAAGCGATCAACTTGGCTCATCAACCCAAGCACTTAACCATTTAACAACACCATCCATATGTAGACAAGTAACTTATTGCTGATATCATGTCATTGTAGTGCATCATCCTAAATAGGTTTGACATTTGACATGTGGGTCTGACCAGACATGGAGAGCCTAGACTTGTGGTTCACACCTAAAACAAAACTTACATGCCTAAGGCACACGACTAGCTTACACGAACAATTATGTGCTAACATGTGAGCTTGTAGTCCATAATAGCTAGTTATCATACATCTTTGAGTGTAGGGTGTTGTCTGATAGTAGAGTGTGACTTGTTGGAAGTATCAACCCACTACATGATCCACAATGCATATTCTGGTACACGGCCCGATTGTGTGACCTAAACTATACCAGCGAGTCACCTCGCTAGCTCGGCTCATGATTTGCTTTGCACAAATATTCGACTAGTGAAAAGAATAAGCAAAAAGAAGTCTTAAAAGGATTATGTCATTCTTTTGAACATATCATGCTTGAGTGATACTTATACTATTGACCTACAATCCTATTGATGCATTTATGTTGTCTCGCATATGCACATACATGTTTGAATTTTGATACATGGTAAATGATCGATTTGCAACATCTTTATTGATGCATTTGTGGAATCTTGTAAATGCACATGCATACTTGAAGCATGATTGACGGGCAAACAAATAATCTACTTAGGTTGGTATGTATATGAGATCTCCATGTAGTTGTACCCCCACATGATAGGAGATTCAGACCAAATCATGTAGCGAGTAGCACCCACTAGATTGAAACCCCTATATCATCCTCTAAGTACGATCTACTGCCTTGTTATTATGTCTCTGATTGATTGAGCCAAGATGATATAATGACATGTTATGAAATGATATATAATTCTGATATGAGATGTGGATATGTATGGGCCTTGCTGATAGCAGGAAAGTCAGTATATTGGTAGGGTGACTTCGTTCGAGATCTAGTAGGTTGTCAGATGTGACAGTTAAATGATTTCTCCATCAGCTATTGAGAGGAACGTTTCTCCACTTTGACGAGTGAGGGACATTACTTCATTCATTGTTGGGAGTATGAAATGGGTTCTATCCACCTACTGTTACGAGACAAAGAACTCATCCAGTTGGAGAAACACTTCTTTATCCGTTGATGGGAGTGTACCATCGAGTTCGACTATACCTTGATATTGATGATATGTATGGATAATTGGCTTTTATGTATGTCATGTTGCATTGATGTTGATGATGATATGCGTGCATAATTAAAATTTTGATATTATTATTGCACTAGTACATAAGGAAATCATAGGACATTTTATGGTATTCCTCCATCTGTTATTGGGAGAAGGGCGACTCCCTTCCTTCATCTATTAAAAAACATATATATACTATTAAAATTGTCTTAACAAAGCAAAATAGTCCTTAACTGCATTGCATTGATCAATAACATCTCTAGCACGTCACAAGCAATTGCTTCTCAGATGTGCAAGAAGGGCCAATGATTGATAGTTCTGCTTCTATTTCTTTATCCTGCCCTTATTTTTGCGCTAATCTTGATCCTCTAACAAGAGGAAAAAGCATATCGCCATCAATATCTTCCAAGAACAAAAGATGGGGCTTAAACACGGATTTAACACCTAAATAATCTCAGGAAAGAAGAAAAGAAAGACGAGGAACGAACCGTGCTGACTGGAAAATAAGCCCAGTGGACTTGTAGGAAATCAGAGGCGGTGGTAGTAGGCCGCTGGCCGCCAGTGGTGGTGGCGGTGGCAAAAAGAGCGCGTCCCCGGCCGACGTCTAGGTTTGGGGCTGGGAACGATCGTACGGAGAGACTATTGAGCTCGCGATGGTAAGTCTTGGGGTCGCTTTCTTCCCGCCGTTGGCTTAAGATAAAGGGATTTATAATGCATGACGGAACTTGATGGTATACACAGTAGCGGATCGAAAAGACAGGGATCCGACGCGTGGTAAGGTCTGGGGCTTCTTTCTCCCGCCGTCAGATTAAGATCAAGGAATTTACGACGCATGATGAACTTGATCGTACACCGTAGCGGATCGAAACAACAACAGGGATCGGCCGCAAGTGAGAGACGACAGCTAGCGGATCGGGTATCCACCCGGCCAAGACTCGGATCACTGAGTCACGGGCCCAACCAGAGACTTAACTCAACTAATAATACACAGAATTAACATGCAATCCAACAAAGAAGAAAGCATCTGATTGATTTATGTGTTTCTTTTAGTGCGATATTCTTAAAAAAATATTTACATTTTTAATTTTTTTATTAAAAATATTTTTTTATTTTTTTTTCAAATAATACTTTTAAATTAAAAAAATATAAAATTTAATTATTATAGTATTTTTATTTGATTTGTTTCCAATGTTTCCTAATAAATTTTATAGTGCTTTATTCATTAAAAAAATTATAAAGGACATCATAACAAGCCTCTTTAATTATCATTGCTTATAAAATATTACAATACTTATTTTTAGACATATAGTTAGTTTGGTTGAAGTTACGAATCAGTTTAAATTATTTATAATATTTTTAAGTATATTTTAAGTACTTTTTTAATAGTCAAATCATTGTAATAGATAATAATAATAATAATAATAATAATAATAGACCAAAACACTGTTACAAATAGATCAAAAAATTATAATATATCAAAAAAACTTTTAAAAGGCAGTTTGTATATTTTAAAATTAAAATTATTATTAAAAAATAAAAGGTCCCGATCAACAAATACTAAAAAAAATATTTTCTAAAAAAATCATCCTTTCTTTAATGCCTCCCAACTTACAAATTATCGATCTAATAAAAGAAATGACAAATATATATATATATATATATATATATATATATATATAATACCTTGATAAATTTCCACCATGAAGTTGACCAAGTAGCATTTATTTTATAAAGAATGTCTACTTATCTAATATTTATTTATTTATTTTTCTCTGTTTCAAAAATAAAAACTTATTAGCTCTATAAGCCAAGAAGAGCATATGTGTACATCCATACATACATACATTCATACAAAATTCTTGATGAAACTTCAAATATTCATTACTAATCATGTTTAACAAATATGAAAGAGTAAATTTAAAAGAGAGTTAAAATGTAAAATACTGAAAACACCCTTGGAATTCTAAGGGAGTTTCCAGAAGATATTAAAATTATCAACTAACAAAGATTAACTACAAAAACACATGTAAGATTTTGGATCTTGCATGAACATATATGTAAAATTTAAATTAAAAGAAGTATATTATTAAATTCTAGAAGTATTCATAGACATACAATTTTGCAAAACAATTATAGTAGCCCAAATACTTTAGTGGACATTGTTACTTCACACTTTCTCCATACTTAGCTATGGCTTTCCTTTCATTTCATTGGCACATAACTCGAAACTTAAATCTCAAATACCAGCCTGCATTACATTAACAGAAGTACTTATCACTCCAGTGCAAATTTTTGGACAGCTGACCCAGCAAGCTATAATTAGATGGTGATGAACCAAACCACCTCTCTACAATTTTTTTAGCAGCAGATCCTCTTAAAATTATAATCCCCTATCACAGGAGACCCAAGATAAAAACAATCAAATTCCAAAGGAAGATTAGTTTCACCAAACTGGTCGATCTCAAGAATGCACAAGTTTTCACGAAGAGAACAGAGTGAATGACATGTTTACAGTTATCGAACTTGCAAAACATGAGTAAATCAGGGCAAAGGCAGCATAAATTATCAAATCAATAGTAGCACAGGGTGTAAAAAGATCAAGAAAAAAGGTCCACCAACATGAATAGAGCCTCTCAGGTTGCGTTTCGATTCACTTTGAGGTACGGTAGTGCACCAATGACATTGTCGTAGTCACTCTTGTTTACTGGATGCTGCAAACAAAATTGAGCGTGTATCATAATCATATATTACTCTCCATATACTATGATTCCTTGTGGCTATCCAACAAGAACACCCACATAGTTATATCCTCTTTATCAGAAAGATTTAAGTCAAGATTCTGTATGATCATGATTAGAAGGATATCATCTCTAAACAATGGACAATGACAACAGGAAACCCGTTTTTTCCTTCACAAAGAAAAAGGGAAAACAAAAAGGTTCTTGTTGTCATTATCTTACTACTCATGGTCATACATAATTAATTAACTTGACCAATCAGTTACCAATAGAAAACTTTGCAGGTAATTATAACCAGAGTTCTTGGAATCAAACTAACAAACTAAATGTTTTCACCATGGTAGAAAACAAAGATATGTGATTGTCCCAAATGCAAAAAACTTGAGCAATCAGTAAATCCAAAGCAACATGCTAGATACCAAAATGCCAAGCATTGATAATCCATTTCTCAAGGCATGACTATGGGATTTATAAAACACATCAAAAATAATGAGAAACATTTCAGTAAGCTTCATGGTCCATATTTCATAGGCTCACGAAACATCATCAAGGTTTAATGTCATGTGACCAACATGAAGCTCATGAAGCTCCACTAATGAGCTGGATATTAGCATATCTAGATGACTGTTCAATTCACAGAAGAAAACGTTCTTTACTTGTATACTCTACATTGTATTCTGGAATTTAGGTTACAACAATTTGCTTAAGAGAAATTTAATTCATCCGAGCAACCTCACTATACGCATCATTTTAAGAGGGAAAAAAACATATTGTTGGTTTATTCTCAGTTAGTCAGAGCACATAAAATGGCATGTAAGAAAGCAAAAACTTCAAGTTTAAGTTGATTTTGAGGCCTATGTAACAGGATCTCCAACTCACAAATAATTCTAGAGAATGAAAGTTGTCAATTATCGGATATTAGCAGAAGCAAATCCATGCTCTAAAGTTCATAATTATGATATCTTCTATTGACAAATCATGACAACATTCTCCTGCATGGAATTCATGTTGCCACATAGTATATGAAATTCACCCAATCTTATGCCCTGCATACATATATTTGTACGTCAGGAAGGGGGAAAGAAGAGTCCTTTAAATGTAAGTAAGCATATGTTAAAAGTTTCTTCATAGGCAGCAATCTGCAAAATCACCCACCTTTCTTATGCAAGGGAAAAAGGCCACAAGGATTAACTTGGGTCAAAACAAATTGCTTCCAATTCTTATAAGCAAGCACTATCAGTACCCAAATTACAATCTGAAACATACCATCTTGGACAGCCGGAGCTTCCTCTTGGTGTTCTTCTTCGCCAGCAAGTGCTGCTTCCCCGCCCGCCTCCTCACAATCTTCCCCCGCCCCGTTACCCGGAACCGCTTCGCGGAGGCCTTTTCCAGCCAAGAAAAGGGAACAACCACTTACCCTCAGATGTCATCAAGGAGGCTACAGAAGCAGTAAAGAAGGTACCTTGTGGGTCTTCATCTTGTATCCTTTGGCAGCAAAGACCACGAGACTCGAAGATCTCCGACAGAGGGAAGAAGAAGAAGAAGAAGAGGGGATCGGAGAGTGAGTTCTCCGGAGCAGCAGAGGAGACCCGTATAGGGTTGCGGAGGAGGTGAGCTTGTTCTTGAGAGAGACTGCAAGTGGAGAGGGGGAGAAACGGACGGCATTAGAGCAGCGAAGTGGCGGTAGCGCGAGGGGAGAGAGCTTGACGACGAAAAGAGACGATGAGGCCATTGTTTGTTCCGTTTCATCGGCTCAGGTTCGTCGTCCTCTTATCAGGTCGAACGCACGGGGTTTCCTGCTCTCGTGGATAAGAGTTGGCATTGGCCCGCCCGGGACCGGTCCATTCAGCCAAGCCCAAACCGGATAATAGAATCAGATGGGCCGGGTCAAACGGAGCCTTTGAGGACTAGGCATGGCAAATCGGCCCAAAATTTTCAGGTCAGGCCGGATTCGTCCGGTCTGATTCAAAACCAAGTCACCTTCCCGCCCTCCCACCGCCGATGCAATCATTAAATAACTCCAAACCAAGTGTACGATGCACTTCCCAAGGTTTTACTAACCGTTAACCCCTCCCCTCTTTCTTACCCAGACTTCATTCAAATTTGAACCCACAGCTGACCCCACCACGGCCACACCCATAAAACCCGTCGAAGAAGCCCCAAACCCACTTGGCTCTCTCTCTCTCTCTAGCGATGACTGCTGTTCCAAAGAAGCCTCATCCACTGCCCTCCTCCCACCACCGCAACTCCGCCTCGCCCCACCAATCCCGCTGCCAAGATCCCCTCCTCGACCCCGACAAGGAGAACCTCGTCCCCGTCGTCAGCCTAAATGCCTGCAAGGGAAAGAAGCTGGACGTCAAGCCCGCGCTGAGGCCATCCTCCCTGCAGCTCTGCATGAAGCTGAACGAGCCGCCCCAACCATCGTCGTCGTCGTCGTCGTCGCTCCTCGGGCCGCCCAAGCCGTGGGAACCGCTATCCTCCTCGTCGGACGTGTGGGATCAGTTCTCCGACTCCGAATCCGCGCCAGCCTCGTCTTGGTCCACTCTTCCCAACAGGTGAGCGTTACAGAGACCTACGCGGGGATGGTTGAGCTAAGCTGCAATAATCGTGCTGTGTGTGTGTGCAGGTCCTTGTTGTATAGGCCTCTGCCTCTGGATGTTGGGAGATGCACTTGCATCATATTCAAGGAGAGAACACAAGGCAGGAGTGGGATGTCTTTCTACACACTTTACACCAATGTGAGCTTTCCACTTACAATCTCAGTTGGGAAGATGTTTGTGGCATTCTAATGATCCATCCCCGCATGACATATTGTTAAAGCTTTCTTCGATGCATACCAACACAGAAATTCTAAGAACTAGTTGTAAGAAACTTGGGATTTTGCAAGAATTCAATCTTCTCTGACAAGATTTCTTCTACTTGAATAATCTCAAAAACTCTACAAAATGCTTAGTTCTTCTGAGAGTTATCATCTCGATTGGATATTGCAGGAGGGTCAGGGACGACAAGATCGGAAACTGGCTGTTGCATGGCACAGAAGGCGAAATGGCAGGTCTGAGTTCATCGTTGCTCAGAATCCAAACGGAATATTCTGCAACTCAGATGAGAGCTTCTTGGGCAGTATAACGGCGAACCTCATGGGATCAAAATATCAAATATGGGATCAGGTTGTTGGCATCTCTGCATTCATGTTGAAGTTTGATAGAGAGAGAGAGAGAGAGAGAGAGAGGAGCTCATGGTTCAATTTGACAGTAAGCAGGGACTTGACATCATGCATAATAATTCTCCCTTCTTTTGCTGCAGGGGAACAGATTTGATCCTAGAAAGAAGCATTCCAGGCGTCTTCTCGGGCTTGTAGTGTGAGGAAACTTGGTCTACGGTTTATTCTATGAATTCAGGATGCGTCCCATCATCTTTTTCAGGAGTGATCTAAATGCATTCGTTATGACAGGTACCTTCCTACAGTAACTACAATCACAGGGAAGTATAGAAGCTTGAGGACATGGATTCCCAAGTATCAATCCATGCAGCTAAAGAATTCGAACACCACCCAGGTGAATTCCACGATCATCCTTGTAAAGACCACCTGAGATTAAAGAGTTGGAGTGTGCATCTAATGTTTGGCTTTGAACTTCGAGCCATGGCAGATCCAACACATAAATGGACTTCCAAAAGACTGGGGGGAGAATTCGAACAGAGCCAATCGGCTTGTCTCGAGAGTGCCGTATTATAATACCGTAAGCATTCCCAAATTGAATCTGCATGAGAGTTCTTTCACTTGATTGATGATGCTAATATGCATTGGTTTGGTGCTGGTTAGTTTACAAAAAGACATGAACTGGACTTCAGAGAAAGAGCTGGAAGAACAGGGCCAATAATTCAAAGTTCGGTCAAGAACTTTCAGCTGACAATGGAGGTATATCTTTTTTGCTCGGACTGCATCAATCACATTAAAGCATGGCTTGGTTCTAGGCAAATTTTGCGTTGGTACACAAGATTTCCCCATTTATTTGCTTTGAAGATTAATAGCTGTTCGTACATTGTTGAACAGGAGAAAGGAAAGCAGACTATTTTGCAGCTTGGGAAGATTGGGAAATCAAAATATGTAATGGATTATAGGCAAGTAGTAATAATACCTTTGTTTAAAGCATTCATTTTGTAGAATGCGCATCTAAAACACCTTCTCTCTCTTGTGCAGATATCCTTTGACTGGTTACCAAGCATTTTGCATTTGTTTGACATCCATTGATTCCAAGCTTTGTTGCTCAGTTTAGATGTTCAACCTCTGAACAAAGAGAAATATGAATCCTTGTAGCGTAACATCAATGGCAACCATCATTAAGGCTTTCATTATCAAAGAAGAGGAACAAATCACTTGGCATGTCATCCAGGAACATCTATGAACATGGATCTGAAGGAAGATCTCTGACAAACAAATGAAGGATGGAGGCCAAAATCCATTGTAATGTTTCATTACCTGCTTCACTATCAGAGTTATGTAGACTTTTCTTATGCAATGAGATGTTTTCAGCGCCCCAAAATGCGTGCGATTATTTTGCAACAGATAATGCGAGTTCTTGACACTCAATTCAAGAACTTTTAGCTGCTTGTAAGCAAAGCTCTCACCATCGGCTACCAAAATACAAGTGAGCCATAAGTGCCATACACCAAAATCCGTCACCAATATTTAATATTAACTCGTTCTGAGCTTGCACAGATAAGAAAATAATACAGGATATTTATCAACATTCGGTATCATACCCAAAAAAATACAAATAAGATTAGATAGGCCATTATGATTCATCATAAGCAAGATTATTCGGGGCTTCCTCATCTACAGGGTAAGCAGGCTTCTCTGCCTTATATCTGAAGCCTCTGATGACATTATTGATGATATCAATTGCTCCTTAATGGACTATATAGAGAATAATGTCAAAAGAAAAGGTAATCATGCTTCTACAAAAACACCATTAAGATGTGCTTCTCCAGAGGCCTTCTCCTGCAATCTGGCTTCATGCTGTTCCAAGTACTCCCTGCTGTTCATCTCGGTTAATCTGAAAATATAACAATATCATTAGTAGCTCACACCACTATTGGTTTTTCATATATCAAATGCAAGAATAGAAGACCTCCTTTCTTGTTACGACTGCTGGAGTCATACCTACTAATTGTGCGGTCTTTAGCGAATCCTAGCTCGTTGTCGACACAAAGATCAACATCATCTTTCTTCTGCGACCGCGATGATGTTCTTGGTGATATCTTTTGAGCATCGGCAACTGTCACAATACTTTCAAAGAGTTCGACTGGGGATGCCTCGGCTGTGCATAGCAGCCTACCCTTGTTTTCATACATCACCTGTTGAAAAGTGACTCGTATAATGACAACCAAAATACAGAAGTAATGTTTTGTACAACAAACTATGGCTCGTTTATAACAAAATTCAACCCTTCTAAGTAGAATTTTGCTAAAATGAAATAGAAATGTGACAGAAGTTGTATTGTCAGGTCAAAGAACACTATGAAATTGGTGCAGATTCAGAACCTAATATACATTATGCTCATTTAAATGAAAGAAACTGGAATGCAGAGGACTTTGAATTTTTTGGACGTCAACGAGACTTGTCAATCAGATTATTTCAATAAGTTCATAAAAAGGCAAGATATCAGTCAGACAAAAAAATTTGAATTTGACATCAGCGTAACATAGATAATATTATTTTCTCCAAAAACAAATCATATAAATGTCTGTTATTTTATCTAGACAATGATCGCATGAAAACTTCCTTTAGTAAAAGATATAAATAGAAATTCTCTAATAATTTATCCAACAAAAGTGCATAGTTTTCATTCAAGACATGGAAAAGATTTTCTGTAACATGGAAATCATAAAGCTCGTTACAAATCATACTCACATCAACCAATGTGACAAAGCGATATGCTGCAGTCCTGTTGTGGATCCCAAATCTTGGCACCCCATCCAGGGCAAGCGTATGAAAATTTTCTGCATGGCAATGGGGCAAAATTCGAAATTAAATTATAGAACACCACAATAACATGAAAGCCAATGATACAGCCTATGAAGAAATTTAATTTCTCACCACAAAGAAAAAAGGGGAACATAGATAACTTACTAAATAGTCCAAAGTAGTCTGCTGCCCCCAAAGGTCTATCACAAAGTTCTTCAAATGGAAAATATGCACATCCATTAGCACCAAAAGGAACCTGGAGAAACAAAAAAAAAAACAAAGATGCCAGACCATGAGCCACTGAAAGTGCTAACTATTTTAGAATGTCAGGTTGCGAAAAAGGACCTGCAATTTTCTTCCCATAACAACTTCTACAACTTGCGGTCCAGGTTTATCATGTCCTATCAAATGCTGAAACTTCTGTTTTAAAAATCCAGTGTGCCCCTTTCCAATAAAATAGAAACCTTTCTCAGCCTGCATCAAAGTAATTAAGTTTAAATTTTGAGTTGTGTACAAACACAAACTTCAGATTTGTATTGCTGAAGAAATGCACTATACTTACCGAACCTATTTTCCGGTAGTCAGTTGATGAGCCAATTGCATGAACTACACACCTTTCCTGCAACAAACATTTCCATTCAACCCAACAGCAGAGTCCTTGTATGCTTAAACTAGTTGCAAACCAAATGGAAATTTGAACAAATATATCCATTCCATTGCCTTCAAGGTCTCAATAAATGGTAAAAATAGGTCCCTCTGCAATCCACCTTCATACAGCTGATCTGGAGCACGATTTGAAGTTGAGACAAGGACCTACAGAATGCATACAGTAAATGACTTGGATTAATGCATTTTCAACTTATACTTATAGTAAATCTGAAAGGATCAGAGAACACACAATGCCTTCACTGAATAAATGCCGAAAAAGACGATTCAATATCAGAGCATCAGCCACATCAGTTACCTGTTAATGACATATTCAATGATTATTCATAAAACAACACTGTACAGAGAAAATTATTGTTTAGTAAGCATAAACATACCATAAATTCATCAAGACATAAAAGAATGGATTCATCTGATATCTCTCCTGCGACGACTTCAAGTGGATCTGATACTCCTTTGTGCATCTAGATGAATGTTATGCCAGGCAGAGAATATAAAAATGCATTAAGCAGAGGAGGAGAAAAACCAGTTTAAAAGATCATCTGACTAGGTGTTGTGAAAATCTCAGGATAAAAAAAAATTGCAGGTATGCAAAGAACCAGCTGTACCTGCAGGCGGCTATGCACATTCAACATAAAATCATGGAAATGAATTCTTTTTTTCCTCCAATTAGATGGCCTGCACAAGAACAAAGGAGTATTAGAAAGAGCTCTCGTAGAGTATGATAAACATGCTAGTCATAGTTACAATGATTCAATTGTATGCCGATAAAATTTACATTGCAGAAAAACAATTACTTGCAAAGAAAAAAGTCTGATCGTAAATCTATATCAAATCAATAAAAAAGTGAAAAATTGCAGTTATACTTTTGGCTGTCTTCAATTTAGAACCTTTAACGTCTATCCTGAACTAGATATCAGGTGGTCCAGTCAAGTACTACTTGCATTGAAGCAAACATGAAATTATCAAGAATTGAGAATTTTTTGAGAAAAGTGGGATGCATTTTGCTACCTCATTAAGATTGACAATGGAAATACCGAATGCTTGCTGTCAAGCATCTACGTAGAATGTTACAGTTCAAGTCTATATGCTTCCGATTTATGTTAAACTTCATCATACTTGGGCATCCATTTGCAGGTATACTATTATAGCAAATATCTGATTAACTTGTCACTAGCCTTAGGCTCGACTTTGAAATAATTTAGCAAAAGCCAGACCACTTATCACATAAAAGCAGACTGATTGGCATTAAATATTATTAACATTTTGAATGACAATTTGCCTCTCTTAAAGTATTTTGTCATATGCCAAGCTGGATCTCACCCAAGGGTTTTCAATAACAATACAACTAAATTTAGCTTGGCCGGTTCAGGACTGGACAGTCCTGGACATGTAGAACAGCAAAGTTACAAAAAATGATAAAAGGGGTTGGTACCATTTTGCATATATTTGATATAAACGACATGGACTGGTGTGTATCAAGTGCAAACTTCCTATTTAGTTCCTCACTTTTGCCATCTAAATGAGATTTTAAGGCGTTGCTCCAGAAAAAGATCAAGAGAACAGAAAATAACAAAGTGAGAGAACAGTCTTATATGGCTCTTTAAAACAGTAATCAGAATTTCTTTTCCATAAATTTTTCATGATCAGTCAGTAGCAATAATTAGTTACAATGCCAAACTCAGGATTTGCATTTTTTTAATTCTGAATGAGACCACCTGCCAGTGAAGAGAAGCCAATAAAGAATTTGAAAGGACATCTATATTGTGAACTTAATCATGACTAGAGCTATGCTTTAACAATCATAGGGCACCTAGACATGGTAAATCTCCCCAATTACACAGACATGTCAAGGAACTAGTATCCACAAAATGCATCAGAATGGAATTCACAGAGTGCTCACAGTTGATCAAAAAACAAGTCCATAAGCATTGTTTTTCCAGTGCCTACTCCTCCATACAGGTATAGACCTTTGACTGGTGAATATGAAGATTGTGGAATGAGACGGGACCATAGCCACCTACTCCTGCAAAAACCCTGAAGGCCAGTAAATAAACCACAGGAGACCAATAAAGAAGGAAAACTCAATGTACAACAGAAAAAAAATAATGCACCAACAAATATTAACAAGATGTCAAATTTAAGTAACAACACATGAATTACCTCTGAGATTTCTTGGATGCAGTATATCTATCCAATTGGCAACTCTCTTCAAGCTCAGCAAGCTCCCGATAGAGCCTTTGCAGTTCTTGAATGGTATCTACCTAAGACAAATGTCAGACAACAATTAGAGCATCCAAAAATTCCAATTAGCCAACGCTCCTTTGATTGAAATTAGTGACTGCACCTGAAAGTCATCTCCATCAGCAAGTTCTCCTGATGCAATTCTCCTTTCATACTCCGACAAAGGGCCAGCTCCTCCAGCATTGTTAGACACTGGGATTAGCATAGTCAATGACATGTCAAAGCAGAGAACATAATTTTGCATCGGTGGAGAAATCTCCTAATTGTCCATGTTTATTTGCATTACATACGCAAAATCAGCTGAAAAGGCAGTACCCAGAAATTTACACTTTGCACGACAGTAGTATAAATAGAACACAGGATGGAAGATTTGCATTTAAATTCTCTACCACAAGGGAGGAAACAAAGATAACAAGGTGATGATGGTAACAAAAAGATAACCTTCAGAGTCATTTGCTGCAGGAGTAGATAGAGATCTCGATAGCACCGTACTCTGGTTCAAATATCTACCAATTTCTCTGCCGTGAAAGGCGCTCCGCGAACAATCAGCAACTGAATTACCCAGATTCAAGACTTTCCCATCTTTCCCTAACCCAGTGTGCGAAAGCGCTCCCCGATGAACCCCAGATGGAGCTCGAACTTGTCGAAGAGCTCGAGCAAATGACCTCATCCTTGTCGACTGAGAACGTACGGTAGTCTAACTTCAGTTGGCAGCTATCGTACCTATATAGGCAACACAAAAGCTATCAGAATCAATAAAGATAAAACCTTCATGGCATCACGTAATTCAAATGCCAACTTGCAAAAAAAGTTCCCCTTTTTGTTGTAAAAGCGAATATAAAACGAGGAATTTTACAGTACAAAGCTACATGGAAGAGAGAACATCTTGTACGGCTCTCAAAGCAACAGCCTAAAAATTAGTGCTGGAGAAACTTCCTACATGCCGAAGCGGAACACTCGCTACACAATTGCAAAAGGTAGTACAACCAATTCATGAACCTCTCGATGGTGCACCGAATCCGTTATATTCAAATCCAAGAGAAAGATGAAACTGTAGAACTTTTATCATCATCATGAACAGAATCCAGATCCGATCGACAGAAGATTCCAAGCCGGGCCGAGCAAATTCCGACCTTTGCATCTCGATATAAAACATGCAATCTCAAAATAATTTCCAATTTGTTTTAACGCGATTTGAAAACGAAAGGTATAAGAAAACAAACAAAGGGAAAAGGTAGGTTAATGTACCACAAAAAAACTATCTTTTTGGCCTTTTTTACACCCAGGGGGCAAAATGAATCCTCCCGATTTAGAAGAATTTTTTTCTGAATATAGCCAAAGGTAGAAACCAACGAAATCAACACTTTAAAGAAGAAAACACCATCAAAATTTATCCAAAAAAGACATCTTAATAACGGAAGCATATTCCGCAAGCCACCGGAATCAGAAAAACTCCAAAGTCAACCAATCTCCTCCAGTCAGATCCTCAACGAAAGAGAATCGTCAACAGAACTCTACAACGGCATCAATGGATTTCTCCGGCGACGTCTTCGAGGATGTCGAGAAGCCACCAAGCCCTAACCTTGGTTCTACAGGGAAAACGGGTCGGAAGACCGAAATTCTACTGTCTCATGAAGAAAAGGCGATGCCTGTAGCAAGGTGATGGTCCGCCGTAGGGTCGGTTCCGCGTCCTAATCTCTTTGGCCTCCAAGAATCCGTCTCCGGGAAGGAATCGGAGAGAGAGAGAGAGAGAGGCGTTAATTTAGTATGGGAAAAGGACCGGAATAGGACACGCACCCGCCTCGTTGGCAGCGGGGCCCGCCACGTGCTGCCGTCATGCTCCGGAAACGTGCACGGGAAACACGAACCCAATTGCCTAGCCCAGAGAAACGATGGGGCCCGCAAGAGGGTCGAAGGAAGAGGGATGCTGTCTGATCCAGTCAGGAACAGGACACCAGGGCGCAGGTGACGTCGCGTCTGGGTGCGGGAAGAATCGGTCGGTCCGCACGCTGGGATTCCGTGTTCCCGATCCTGTGAAATGCCATTCGCGGGCGCCGAGGCGGGGACACGCGCTGCGCGGCAGAGATCGTACGGTTGGAATGCGATGAGAGACGGCGCAGTTGTGTCGCGTCCACGGATGAGGGATCCGCTGTTCCGCGTCAGAAACGATCCGCGGTAACTCGCACGCGTGTCGTATCTTCCAATTAGACGAGTTTGGGGGAGATCGGACCCCGAACATGTGACGACCGCGGATCGTCCATCGACCGGATTGGGATGATTGACTAAAATAAAACACGTTTTCCGTAAGGAAGTGAAATAAAAGACAACTAATTATTCTTCATACCTTTCTTTTCTTTTGCTCTATTCAAAATTCAAATGATGGTGGCATGTTTGAAAGTTTCCTTTTGTAAGGTTGATTCAGATCTAATCTGACCTATTTCTCGGATCGATTTCAAGTTAAATTTTTTATTGAATCATTTGAATCATTCAAGAACTATGTCAAGGTACCCCCGATAATATCTCTTTAATATTTAGGTTAATATATTAGTCGAACAAATCAAATATATATGTCCGATAAATTTTATAATATATCTATGAGTCTTCTTATATAGTGAATTATTATCTTCTTGTGATCATTTGACGTTAACTTCGATCGTAATTATCAATAACTCGCAAGGTGAGATAAGAGAACATGGAACTTGAAACATAATAAACATGTCACATGAGATTCAATATACTACTCCATGAGGCCTAAGATTTGATCACGTGATATTGATGTAATAAAATATTATATCATCCATGTGACTTGAGTACAGTGAGATCAAATCATCAATCATGTGGCATTGACAAGTTAAGTGCTATATAGTAAATGTGTCGATCGCATAGTCATGATATGTCGACAAAGCATTATCGATTGTCCAGTATTAACATGTGGATCTTATCGTTTCTCCCATGACACATTTTGTATGAGTCATTTTGATTTCTTAAGAAAATAAATTTGTTTCCTATAATTATATATAAAAGGTCGATGTAACTATCTAAATAGAAAAAAAAATGTGAACATGATTTCGATAACTATCCATCCTAATTCCAATTCTAAAATAATTGAACCTAACTAAAGTGGATCAGATAGTCACGAGAACCTAAAAATACCCAACCTGTTGCAATTTCTACGCGTAAAATATGCAAGCTACAATAAATAATCTACAAAAGCAACGATGTGGCACGAATCACGAGACGAGCCTTGGTGCGTCCATCGACACCACGCTGTAGTGGACAACGACGTCGAGGGAGTTCGACGGTCGCTATTGACTCACCACAAGTAGTCGATCGTATCACCGTCAGGATAAGATCGACGGCCACCAAGTGACGGTCACATCACCGACCGTGACGAGTCACCGATGTCCGCATGCTGTTCCATAGTCGAGGGTGGCCCGCACCGTACGCGGAGGTGATGGTTTGATTGGCGACCACCGGGTGGGTTTAATCCAACGCACATCATGTGTCGTGGAAAGTAGGGAATCTCGACGCCGTCATGTCGCGTCGTGCTTTGTTTAAAGCCGATCCACTGCGGTGACGGGTTACGCCAACGTCGGAAAATTCAGAATAATCCGATCCGATGTCACTTTCCACGTTGGAGACCGTAGAGATATTAACTCTACTCCTTACATGTTGGATGTATATACCTTTTTAATTCGCTGATGCCAAACACATGTCATGTGACATTTGTTTTATATTCAATGCTTTTATTTTACTACTACCAACGTAAGTGGAAACATTAGGTAGTGGCCTACCTTAATTATATATATTACTATAATTAAAATAAATATTGTATTAGAACAGCCCTCCGTTGTAGTCTAGTTGGTTAGGATACTCGGCTCTCACCCGAGAGACCCGGGTTCGAGTCCCGGCAACGGAAGATTATGTTTTTTAATTTTCAGAAATATATATTTTTTTAATTCAGTTTATTTTAGCACCATTTCTTTAATATAATTCATATTTTGCAGATTTTTGAATGTAAGTTAAAATTTATTTTTGGATTAATTATTTATTTCCTCTTGGATTATGTTTTTTAATTTTCAGAAATATATATTTTTAATTCAGTTTCTTTTAGCACCATTTATTTAATATAATTTATATTTTGCAGATTTTTGAATGTAAGCTAAAATTTATTTTTTGATTAATTATTTATTTCCTCTTGGATTATGTTTTTTAATTTTCAGAAATATATATTTTTTTAATTCAGTTTATTTTAGCACCATTTCTTTAATATAATTTATATTTTGCAGATTTTTGAATGTAAGTTAAAATTTATTTTTGGATTAATTATTTATTTCCTCTTGCATTAGTGAACACAATCTGACATTACCTTTGTTCTTAATTAAGAAATTAGCTGACATTATTTTTCACAAGGAAAATTTTGGCTGGTAAAAGGGTTTTCTTTTACTTTTATTTTCCTTGAAAATAAGCTGATTTTTTAAATATATTTTGGAATTATTAATAATGAGCTGGCAGTACCATTTTGTCTTTTTTTTTTTTGAAGGAGATGTAATCAAAGAAGTTGTATGTCTCATTCTACCAAATTAAATCAAATGAGCAATCAATCCTATCAAATTATTCTTTCTCTCACAAATATGAGCATTAAATCACAAAGCATTTCTTATTATATCAATTTATCCAATAATGTTAATTTTTAATTTCCATCTTGTTTTATATTAGTGAGACAAGGCTGGCACTGCTTTTTGTGTTTCAGCTTTCAACAGAGCAGATCTCATTGGGCCATTTCATTCTTCAGCCTCAGGTTGAGCATCATCTTGTAACACCATGCTATATAACTTTAGGCCTGCCAATACCTTGTGTTCCTACCAAGCAAAGCTCATTGCCATCATATTAATTTTTTGGAAGAATACTTCTTGATCAAGCATAAGAAGTAACCTTACAATCTTGCAGTGCTGTAGGAACCAAAACATGCTTTAGGGAATAATCACATCTGATACAAACCCATCAAAGATGATGCATTGAACATTTTACATTCCTCTAAATTCTATATTTTCACCAGTGCATTCCAAAATAGCTTACATTTGCATGAATGCATCTCCCTACATTTTCATATTATGAAACACTGTAATTTGATTAAAATAAAATATTTCAAAGAAGCCTATTTTCTGGTTCAAATTAAAAAAATAAAATTTTTAAACTTTTTTTTTAATGATGATTTTTTATATTTAGTATTTGGTGTTTTTATTTTTCTGTAATACCCATAAATATTTTTTCTAATAAAATAATTTTTATTCGAACCCGTATATGTTTTACTGGTCTAACTCGACATATCGATTTATGAAATATCAAATGTATCGGAGAAAAAAAAAATTTAAAAGAAAAAAATCATCTATGAAATCACTTACTTTTAAAAGATATATACATAATAAATAAATAAATAAATTGAAATCTGCAGCTAAGTCATAAAACAAACAACAGTTCCTAAAATAATTTGCCAAGTGATTCTTTCCCTCCATAATAATCTAGCAATGTTGATGGACTCCTAACCCAATGGCATTTCTGTGATTCCACGGAACATAGGCAACATTCATGCTCTCTTCTACTTCACTCGATCACTGCGGCTACTACTCCCATTACTTTGCTTGCGACGTCCGTTTCTTGCCATACCCTGCTTGATTTAAAAGTTTCCTCCTTCCCACTCCCTCCTACTGCTACTCCTCCTCTCCCCTTGCGCCATCCCAAGCCCTAGTCCCTTGATGAGAGGGAGAGGCGGGCGGGGATGGGGAACCGGATCAGCGGCTCCCGTCGGAGGCCGGTGGAGGAGCGCCTCACCCGGCCGCAGCGCATCCTTCGGCAACCCACCGATCTGGACTACAAGAAGCTCCGCAAGCTCATTCTCGCCCGCAAGCTCGCCCCCTGCTTCGACGCCCTCGACGAGCTCCCTCACCACCCCCGCGATCTCGAGGAGTGCCCCATTTGCTTCTTCGTAATCCCCTCTCTCTTGCCCTCCCATCAAAATCGCGTCTTTTTTGTTCCAACTCTCTCTGTTTTATGTTCGCCATGGCTTCTGATGAGCAAGCTCGTTCCTTTTTGCCTTTGGACAGTACTATCCCAGCCTGAATCGATCCCGGTGTTGCTCGAAAGGCATTTGCACTGGTGGGGAATCTGCTTAATCTTGTTTCGTTAGGCGTATATTGCTTCTTATTATTATTTGCCAACATCATTTAACACTTCCTTTATAAAAATTGCAGAGTGTTTTCTGCAGATGAAGCCTTCCGATGCGAGTCGTCCCGTTCAGTATCCTACACTGTCTTCATCGTCTTGTGCTGTGGTTCTACTTCTGCCTGCATTACTTTCTTCAATTCGTATCTTTTTGCGTGTTTGATCGTTGCATTTACCTTCATGAATCGTTGCTGTTGATGAATCTTGATTTGGATGCCCGAATTGCATATCTCTTTCCTTGGTTGTGATAGTGAATGCATGTGAAATGAATTAGTGTCATTTATAGTCATTTTTGTCTGAAAAGATAAAAGGCGACCAATATTCAGGTTTTCATGTCTTTTCCAATTGAGCTGCTGTGGTGTTGCTGCCGTCAGAGAACAAAAAGTTGACCAAACCAACATGTGTGTGTGTGTGTGTGTAACTGTGTATATATATACACACACACACACACCCTTTGATTACTCTCATCACCATGTTTCTGGAGTCATGATGCCTCTCTTGTAGAAACGTATATTACATTGTTCTCTGTTGGAATTTGCAAAGACATGACTGCCAAATTACTTCATATATTTTCTTTTGGTTTTGTTAGAAATCCATAGAAATAGCGCTGCTTATTTACGAGTTCATGAACCATCTGCTAAAGTTTTAGGAGGATTATTCTATCATTCTACATAATTGGGTTTTACCTTCTTCCATGCTGGCTTGTAATCAGAGAAAGTCTTCCATCAAAAGTTTCATTTGTATCCTTGTATTCTTGTGTTAATTGAAATGTAGGAGATTAGCACAATAAACAATTTTGTCATGGGGAGTTTTTTTCGCACTTATGACAACTTGTTCAATTCAAATCCATCTACAGATATTCACTCAAAATTTACTATGCTCGTACTTTGATTTTTGGAAACAGAATCCATTGTCATTGGATGAGATTTGCTGCATTAGATTAAAGTGATGGCTGACATGATTCCTCCAAGACAACTGACGCCAAGATAAAATTTACTAGTATTGGACAAGAAGCAAGGATGTAAAGCAAGCATGTTACGAAACCTCAGACCTTTGAACTGGCATTCAACTTGTAAAGAGGACACATCATGATGAAAGAATGGTTTAAAACTTAACAAACTGGTTGGTGTCGGCAGGGCTCATTTGGTACTTAATATAGTAGGGTGACATCTCTCTAATGGCTTCTTTCTTTATGTGACCTGTTTTTTTAAAAAAATTGTTCTCTAAGATGGCTAAAATGGATATCATTGGGTATGACTTGTTTGTAAATTGTAAAGTTTTCATTTTCCTATTTCAAAACTTGTCGCCTCGTTTGAAGTACTTATTGATAAAAGATGCCCATTCTGCAAGACTTCCTGGTATGCAGTTGAGTATCGTGGTGCTAGAACTGAGGAAGAGAAGGACCTAGAACGAGCTGTATGTATCTTACTTCTGATTGAATTTTGAGTTCATGTGCTTCATATATAAATATCTTATCCAATCCAGAAAAGAATAGATGATATGTTCTCACTGTCCTTTAAATTCTGGCAACTTTTCTGTTCGCTTATAGGAAGAGCAAAAGGTCACTGAAGCAAAACTTAGGATGCAACATGAATATGAAATTGTTGGGCAAGTTATACCATCAGGTGAACCTCCACTTCTCTTCAAATTCTAATATCCCTTTACAAAGTTTGAGGTGAAAAATCTGTGCCAATTTAGTTCTGTTTCTAAGTTATTACTTTTGCCGTTGCGATATAGTATATCTGTGCCTATTGCAGGCGCGCAGAATATTAGGGAAATGTCTGAACGAGGGGCCTCTCTGATGCAAGGAAATGACCTGGATGGTCCTTTCCAGACTTGCAATAACAGGTCATTTGGTACTTCCCCTCATATATTGTGCTATGTCTTTCCCCTATTATTCTGAATTTTTGTAATGCCCTTATTGTTGAGATTCATTGTCACTAATTTTCTCAGTGATTCTTGCCACTGTGAAAAATTGTCATGGCCTTGGGTGCATCACTAAGCGGAATTCATAAGTTCTAAACAAAACTGTGTGAATTATGCATTCTCTATAATTCAAATTAATTTGCTTTTATTTGCAGGACTCATACTGGAAAATAAACTGAAAAAGGAATAAATATGATTTTGAATTTTCGTATTTAAATATTTTCTGGACCAGAAAATTACATAATTTACCCTGTAAAATCACTTTATCTGTTGAAATTGTGAAAGTGTGCAGAGTTATCTATCCGGTATATATTCTTGTCATCACTATTCTTTTGAACTCCATTATCAGATCTTATGAAAATATCATTTCTTGTAACCTTTTGTTATATTGCTGCACTGCAAAATTTACCAGCAACAGCCTTTGCTAATGTCCCTCTAGATATGCTCGTCGTGTAATTGAAATGATGGTTCGTTTGATCTTCATAGTTCGCTGAGTGCATGTTGTTGATTTATATTTTGCAACACTATTTCTACAATGGCAAAAGTGCTATGTAAGTTGATACCCTGTCTTATTATCTGTAATCAGGATGTTCATGCCTCTTATAAACAAATAATTAGTCCTCCATTGATTAAACGTCATAAACAGGCAATGTTATTTGGGGTTTGCAGGATTACACGGTCAGGATGAAGGCATTTATTTTTCAAAAAGTCCGTGCTTTATTCCTAGTGTGTTGGTGTTTCTAGAAAGGGTTAATGATTGTGAAGTTTTTTATGCAGGAATGAAAATCTAAGTGTAAACCTTGAAGAAGTCATGGTCATGGAAGCTATATGGGACTCTCTTCACGTGATTGTGAGTTTGCTGTTCTTCTATGATTCTCTGACCATCCCAATCTCTTTGTTGCCTCTTTTTTTGTTTATCATACTGGTTTGCCGCAAGCAGAGACCGCAGATTGTAACATTTTCCTTAGATATTTGAAGTTTAGCTTTCATCACTTCTTTACAGGATTCCAGATTACAGAAAAGTGCTGCAAATCAAATTTCTGGATCTAGCAATATGGTTGGATTCGGAAATGCAGAACATGAAATTGTTGATGCAACTTGTTTACAATCATCTGGCGAAGTATCTTCAACAGATACAATGCCTGTGGAAGCTGCAGTTGGTATTTCAAGATTACCTGATCAAAATCTCTTGCAGGCACAGCATCCTGAGCCAGATTGTGAAAGTCAGGCCAAGTTGAAGCCACATGGAAGTTCAGCTGAAGAATCAAATATAAGGGTATCACTGGTTGAATGTTTGGCTACATCTTTCGATTCAGACGAAGAGCATACTTGATACCTGTAATCGTGTCTCTAGTTGTTTAAGCAATTGGATTTACACATCAATTTACCATGAGGAGCCTTTTTCTTGGATGATAGTACAAGTATTCATAACAGATCTTTTTCTTGGCACTCTTGTCTCTCGTAGATATATAATTATACCAAACTAAACTTCACAGATATGTCCTGTATTCTAAAGCTCGATATATACTTTTTTTCTTTCAGAATTATTAGTTATCTAAATTTTCATGTCTGCCCATATCATGGTGAATAGTCATAGTCATAGATATATGAGCAAAGTATGATGCCATAAACATGGGCATAAAGCATGAGTTTCAGCATGAGGTACCCACCAGAATTGAATGTTGTATCATAGTTAATATAAAAGATTGATCGACTGTAGCTTTGCAGCTTCATGTAGAATTGTGGTGTTTTGATCCTAGGAGTTCAAGATTTCCTTTCTTAAGTCTGGGTTGACATTCTTCAATGTTTGAGCAACTGTACTGCTCTTGTTGTTTGTAGAGTAAAACTGTTGGAGTAGCAGCGATATGGACTTCCTTGAGCTTACACTTGGAGAAGCCACAAATTGTCAGAGCTGTTATTCTTAGAAATGGCATTTGGTACATGAAGTTTTCAGGGCCATTGGTAGTGACACATTACCTACCCCAACATGTAGATCTCTGCATGGTCTATTATATATAACATATCAATTTGAGGGACCCATCTGTGTATTTGATGAGTCCCTAGTCATAGATTTGGACCATCTTTTATCTATGTTCTCTGTTCTCCTCTAATCCAAACTTAGAACCCCCCATGCAAGTAAAATACCTTCACTCAGCACCTGTAAGCTGTAGCTTGAATCAACATTCACCATATTTCTATGATCATATGCATTGGTTGCAAGGTTTCACAAACTAAGATTTTGCTCCTCTAATTAGATACTTTAATATTGACTTTGTGCCAAGAATTATTTTTGTGGCAAAAACCTGTGTGTGTACTGGAAGAGGAGTTACTGTGGAGTTTTGTTCCAAGCTGAGATTTTTTTTCTTTAAAGTGGTAAAGATGAACAGTTCCAAGTTTTAACCAGCTATCCATCCTCAATGTGTCTATGTTTTGATTAGTGAGTTTGATACATCATCATCAAATTATCAATTTATGTATGTTTTAAACCATAACATTTAATCACTGCCATACTGTAACACAATCCTCAAGAAACTTTGATGATAACTCCTCTGTTTTTATGAAAGATTTTGATAACTTGTTTAGAGTGAAATGGTCTCTGTCCCTGTTGTATTAAATTGTTGTTCTGGACAATATTTTCATCACAAGACCAACTTGCTTGTGTTAGTGCTTAGGAAGGCAACTGGAAACATTGCATGGGCACTGATGTGGAAATTTTTGGCCTTGTCTTGCTATAGGATTTCAGCTGTTATGTAAAATGTGCAAATAAGTTAGATCCTTATGAAGATATGTCCTCATGCCATGTCTGTTTATTGGCACAATTCCAATGAAGTTTGGAAATTTTCTTTTTCTGAGCCTCATTAATTTTGGCCAACAAGGCAATAAAATTTTCCTTTTCCAGTAGGATATGCAAGAAAAAGTTGATGAAAGTTATTATTTATATGGTTTGAAATTGTTGGATTTAGCAACAGGAAAGCTATCCAAGTAAATGCATGTATGGATGTAATTGGAGATATATATGCACATATATCTTTGATGATCAAATGTTGTGAGATAAAAAGAAAATTTTGTGGATGTGATGTTGAGCTGTTTGGCCTGATGATCCTAATTAAGCTATCAGTCATCATCACATGATAGCTACATTCAGAGGTTTTGGATGGTTAAAAGCTCTGCATTTAATTTCTTTTAGTACAAATTACTCCAACCTTTATTTGATCGAAAGCTGTTTCTTAGTGTTAAAAGATGCAATTTTTTTTTCCTACCAAATCACAAAATAATCGACAATAGATCGATCAAATCGTGTAAATAATCGAGAGTAATCCCTCAAACTTAGAGGCTAATTCCTTTAATGTTTGGCCCACAACATTAAACTGGATCATAACTCCATAATAATCCATCAAACTACAGTACAACAATTGATGATCATCACCTAATGGAATGTCCTAAGACGAACATCCATGACGTTAGCTTCTTACTTAAAAAGCTAAACCATGTCCAAGTGATCTCAGTTCACTAACGGTGATACAGACTGCTGAATCGTAAATCTCAGAGGTTGATGGATATTATACATACAAACATGAACACGACACTATGCAGAGACTTCTTCTCTTGATCTCAAAAAGAAACAAAAAAGCATGAAAGCATTACTGTTTCTGAAAGCTTTCCCTTTTGATGAATCCACTTCTCCCATGATATATATCAACACACTCAGTTATGATCATTTCTGTTCATATAACACATTCCTCGAAATGTTTATAGACTAAACGGTGCATATACGAATGAGTATAAAGGGAACTAATAATTCATAATAGACTTTTGAGTGAATTTGCTCAAACAGCACACGGATTTTGAGTGCTTTGAAGAGGAGCTGCTGCTGCTTCTTGCTTTCCCAGACATATTTGTATGTGATGGTAACTACAAGAGCTAGTAACATCGATTGCAAAAGGAAAGAAAGTTCCACTTCTTAATCCCTCTCCACTCTCGCAAACCAAAGTAGCAGAAATATACAACCATATGATGAGGTTTAACATGCGCAGTTCCGGTCCTTCACATTGGGACCTTCAATCTCAAAGATATCACAAACCACTCGTTGCAGGCATCACATTCTTCCCATGTTACTTTCTTCAGAGACCACGTTCTTCCCATTTTACAGTGTGAGCTTTGGCCTTAGCTGAGCCTTTTCTGTCAACTTTTGCTGGTGAATACCAGCCTCCCACCTCACATCCCTCATTTGCCAACGAACGAAGCTTTTCTTTCGGGCAATGTGCATTTGCTGAGAGCACTGTGGATGCAAGTAATGAAGAAATGGTGCAAAGATGGTCAACGCAAATCAATGATATAAGGGAGGAGAACAGATAAGAGTGATGATGATGCTTAATTACCTGAGCTTTGATGCCTCGAAAGTCGTCAGAAGCTTCTGCATTAGATCCGCCTGAGCTCGAAGAGAGATGACATAGTCCAAGGCTTCATCTAACAAAGAGTACCCATCCAAGGACTCACCCCCGGGAACAAGCCTTTTGAGCGCATGTGTTCTCTTCTCCACCAGAGTCCTGGCGAGGACACTGCTCTTGACACCGTGCGGTGCGCGTAGGTTGTTCTTCCTCCTTGAGCACACTCGGAGGCTCCTCCTCACGATCTTCTTGCTTCTTGGGATCTTCCATGAGCCGTGGCATGGCTTGGTCAGTCTCTCGTACTCCGTTCCCAGGATGAGCCGGAGGAAGGACCTGTGCTCGTCTTCCTCGGAGAGCTTCGCGATGAGGCCACGAGTCCATTTTCTGCTGCCTCTCGCAGAGGCCATGGCCACATCCGCCGACAGCTTGATGGCGCTCTTCCTCTCTTGTAAGCTCATGCTTTTGTACGAAACAGCAGATAGTCGGAAGACACGAAGCAGTTGCCTGAGGAAAGCTCGCTCGAACGATTTCGTGGCTTGCATGGTTGTGGTTGGAAGGGAACAGTACAGTGTGTCGAAGGCTTGCTTTGCTTATATGGAGCGAGATGACAGAGACAGAGGGTAGGAAGGAGAGAGGTAGCTCCGCTGGAAGATTTCGTGAGTAGGTTCTTGAAAGCATTGCATGTGGCGCTAGGTCATTATGGTACTGTAAACTTTATCCCCTCGCCCACCCCACCCTACCTCTCTCTCTCTCTCTCTCTCTTTCACCTAGTCACGAAGGTTAGAAAAGGCGATTGGCAAGCAGATAAAACCAAGAGAAACATTGGCTGCCTCTTGAGATGAGAGCCTCCTATGCCGAGGTCTACAGTGGCGAGAAACCAAGTGGCTTCTTTGACTTGGTTGGCACATGGAGAAGTCATGTGAAAGAAGAACTTGTCTTCGTGTATACTGTGGATTATTATGATTGTGCAGTGCAGGCATTAGTGTTAGGAAACAGCCAGGCACCAAGTGTCCGGATAAACAAGAAATGAAACAGGAAGAAGAGATAACATGTGGACTTCTCCATGGGGAAGAGGATGGCATGGAGGCTAAGGGGTGTATGAGCAGAGAAACCAATTTGTTCCAGGGCCATGGAAAGGGAGGTCGGGAGAAGGGGTCTACCGGGAAGAGACACACCACATGCATGCACATGGTGCCGGAGACCCACCGCACCATACGTCACCCATAGTAAACTGCACTCCGAGAAACCACATCACAAGTTGGCACTGGGAAGGACCATATATGCATGCCCAAGAAGTGCCATGCTGATCATTAGGGTTCCACTGTAGCATCTCCCCAGCAACGCATTCATGAGTCAGAACGATCGAGCTTTTCTACTGTTTTCCTGCTTGGATCGACACTAAGCACAAAATTAAACTCCTCCTCCTCTGAAACTCCACGCAAAGTTGTGCTGAAAGTGATTCGTTCGGACAACACACGCACTATCATCTGAAATAATAATGGTCTTTTGACAACACGATCGGTTCTCGTCGTCATGCTTGACGACTGGTTGATGCATAAAAACGAAGCTTTGCGAGGTGATCTCGTCGCGCATGAACTGAACTGTTACATCAGTACTTGGGAGATCGTATGGTCCAGAAAAATTCTGTGAACTGATCCATTCCGCCCAAATCGTGTGGTTCGAATCGAGTTTGAGTCTTCTTCCACGTTTGTGTTTGAGAACGATGGAGGTGAGATATGTAGCACAAGGTTGGAAGACCGGGGTGCTGTGAAAAGTGGGATTAGCAGGATCCGGGAAACATGGTGATGGATGTGGGTGCTCGACCTTTTCTTTGTAGCCTCGGTCGGCTTTGGGAAGAAATCCCACATGGTATCCACATGGGGTCGATCGCCTTTGGAGCTCCGAATGACCCCTCCCCTGCCCTCTCGCTAAAGTCATTTCCTTTTTCTCAAGAGAAGAACGATCGTGGTCTCAAAAGTATTCATGCCTCCGCCTGTCTACTCCGTTCTTGTACATGTCTTCTTGATTCATTTCTTTTATCTTTGCTCCGAGGGATCTGCGCACGAGTGACCGTCTCCTTGGATAGAAGAAGAAAAGGAACAAGTTTTCTGCATTCCTTCCGCATTATAAGCTTGTCAAATGCATCGCACCGGAAACAACTTACAGAATGCATTAACATCATCCATCCAACATAGCAAGACGATGGAAGGGCTGGAAGTGTAGTGTTCTTCTGTGTCCTGTCGAGAGAATCAAATGACAGGTTTTTCTGTATTTTGTTTTCTCTTTTAGAAAGAGCTCATAATTTTAAGACCGTTCATATTCCTCGCCGTTGTCGTTTTGCGTTTGCTTCCTCGTCTCGTGTGTGTAAATACATGTCGATTTTTACTGTCTGTGCATCGATCGATCTTCACTGAGGTGCAAAGATATGACTGTTTACGTACGGAAAACACCCCCCCCCATACTCTTATGAGTTCCATAGATCACATATAAATGCGAAGAATATGAATATGATTTGGATATCTAATTGTTCTTCGAATACAACTAATTCTATCTTGCCAAGACAAGTAACTGTTATCTTCCTCACGAGTCACTATTTTTGTGGAGGAGGAGGAGGTAAGGCAAGGCAGACAGACGTGAGAACTTCATGGTGATTTCTGCTGATAATAATCTTTCACGTCATTGCAGCATTGACTCTGAGGATGCACCCGAAAGTCAACAGGTTGTGAAGAATGGCTACGAAAGTAACTTCACGGTGAGTTCTGCAAATAGTTCTCTCTCATGGTATTTATCGTCAAGCAAAAGAAACCCTCTTAAAGCTTATGATCTCATTCAATTTGGCACACTGGGGGAAGAAGAGAGTAAAAGAAGAGTGTACGTTCCATACATGTGCTCCACAGAGGATTTCAAGATGACTAGTGATGCAAGTCACGTACTTGCTTGTGCAGCCAACTTTTGCATTGTGGACACAACATGAGGTATCCACCTACACAATATGAGCTTGGTAAAAAAATCCATGAAGGTAAGATGATGTTTTTGGATGGAAGAAGAATGCCACACAAAGTTGGGCAACACTTTGATGATGTGAAGACTCGAAGAATAATTGATTCCACTTTATTTTTTTTCTGAAATAGTGCTCCAACTGATGTGATGGTTTTAGAACAGATATTTGCATGACCCCAAGCAAACTATCCAACTGTTAACTTCCTAAGCTTCGAATGCAACATGAATGGCCACCACATCTTATGTTAATTACGAGAGAGAGAGAAAGAAAGAAGGATCAAATCAGAGTGGTGTGAGGAAATCGAAGCTGGTGAGCTTCCAAAATCTGAAAGGATAAATGAGACCATGGCCTCATCACCTCCACTGGTCCTTGGAAGCATGTGGGTCAGTGGACCTTGACCTTCACAAGTATTTTTCTCTCCACCTCTATGCTCTAAAGGAGGACCACATGATAAGGTACAGATACTATTATTGTACTGTATGCATAGAGGGGTTGCCCTAAACCACATTGTTCTCACACATGGATGGGCTCCTCCTGTCCCAACAAAGGCATGCATCCCCCCAGGTTTGAATCATTAGAGGGCAGGGGACCCCTTCCATTTTGCATGTCCTATAGTAGGGCACTTTAGGAAGATCTGACAGACTAATCAGTATTATGGATTCTCGGGTTAGATGGTGGATCGGGATTCGTGTTGTAGTGCTTTGTCCGATGACACCGAAACCAAAGTGCCAATCTGTTTGATTACTCCCTTGAGTGTCTTCTTCCCCTCGAAACATGGGAAGCCTTGTCAGCTGATTTCATGCTCAAGCAACCCATGGCACTGCAACCTTGGTTGATAGTGCTTGTTTCCAGGGGATTGGTATATGCCACGGGTAACAGAGCTGCGTTCTCTGAGCCTCTTTGCAAACTTCACCTTTCTTAAAATTACTGTTCTTCTCCCCCCACCCCAACATGTTGTGGTGATTCATCGTGTTCCTCTCCTTCCTTGTTGCAAATCTAGCATGGCCTGATGTCCTTCACATGCTTCTCAAAAGAATCCTGCATTTGCCAAAGTTCGGATGCTCCAAATCTAACCTTACAATCAAGAAAATGTCTCTCGATAAATACTCAGGCATAGTGAGAAGATTGAGTATCTTCTCATGTCCATGTTTCAGCTGTGCTATTAAGAGTTTTCAAGGTCTTCTCTGTTGCGCATGATAATCTAATAATCAAATCAGAGCTTTTCTTTAACTATGCATTTGCATAAAATACATAGTACGATGTCTTTGATTGCAAGCTTACACCCCCTAGAAAGCTACTTTAGCCTGTCACTGTGAGGCTCCTCCGGCTATGAATTTTATGATAAGCTAGGCCAAACCGAGCATGAGCACTGCAGCTACCATGATGCAAGGCATACAATAATATTTGGCCCTTCGATGCCCTGTTCCTTTTGAATCCAAGACGAACACCATGACCTCGTCGCTTCATCTTTCCCAGTGCAATTATCCACTGTGTCTTTGTGCCAGCAAACCTGCAAGTAACAGCACAAGTATATCCGGGCACAAGAGACTACAGGAACACGTGAACTGAGAACAGGACATTGCCCGCTCACTCACAGCGAGCTGCTGCTACACAAGACATGTCATGATCTGTCATGTCCCGAAATACCTCAACACTGTTCACTGAGCCTCATAGTCTACAGCTTTTCTCATCCACTGTAAATAAATAAATAAATAAATAAAACTTGTAATGATTGCGATGCAGAGAACCAGAAATGTGAATCCCCACGACTTTGAAATAGTCAAGTTCATATTATTCTGACCTTGCACAGGACTCGGCTTCAACCAGCTCAATCTTTTAGCTATTTTCCTTCTTCCATATTACTTGGAAAGAGTTAGATTCAAGCAAGTCATGCATTTTGAGTTAGCTGATCATGAGAAATAGCTAAACTGGATGGATCATGTCTATCACTCAAAAAATTGGATCAGTCATGATGATATGTCAAAGAAATTAAAATATTACTTGAAAAATACAAAATAATGCATGCAGCAGGCATTAGGGTTGGAATGGACAAGATGCATGTGATGAGAGAAGAACTCAAGTGTACATCCAATCAATCCTGTGCACGTGGGCAGAGTCGTCGCTCGTGAGAGGCAGTACGATCCCCTGACACACCCTTTGTCCAAGCATCCCATCACCACAGAGAGAGAGAGAGAGTGAGAGAGAGAGAGAAAGACCTACGCGAGCTTCGAGATATCTTCACTGCTTGTCGATGGCATGGTTTCTCTACCACTTTAACCATATGATGAGTCTCCGAGCCCTGACGTTGTCTTCCTGTCATGTCATGTAGTAAGATTCAACCGCAATGGAAAGCAGACTTATTCTCAGTTTTGTTAAATGAAAGAGTATGCAGAAAGGAGCAGTCACGGCAGAAATGGCTCCCATCAAGAAAACGATAGAACAGAAGACATGCCAAGATGACTGCTCCCGGCAATTCTCATGTCAGAGATAGTTCAGAAGAACTAATAAGGTCTCATGGTAAGAATCAAAGAAATCAGCACAAGGGTTTTAGGATAATGGAAGTCTAATCTTTTCTTATCCTCCTCGCAAACTGACATCTACAGTTCCTTGAAAGCTTTCACCAATGTGAAGAAAGAAGGAACGATCGTCTTCTAGCCATCAATATCTAAAATGCTCCTGTATCTTTGTAAGGCTTCAGACATGTAAACCTAAACGAGGACCATTATGAACACCACCCACTTTTGTTCACCATTTACTGATCATTCCAAGAGAACCAGAATAAAAATACAAGTACATCAGGAAGCAAAGCTCAAATGTAGGAGAACATGAGCATGATGCAGAACTTGATGGAGCCATCAGAATTCATATTCCAGTATGGGAGAACATGAGCTAACAGATGACCTTTTCCAAAGGTACAAGTATGGCATGGACTATCTGAATGAACACCTTATGATGCAGGGAATTTTATGTGCAAGAACTGACACAATGACAAATATTGGTCATCTTGTGAAAGATAAACATCAGCAACAAAACTATGTAATCATTTTGATTGATGTGAAATAAAAGATAAAAGTATACACATGAATGTTGCTGACATACATTTCCATATCTTTTCTTTGTGACCAGCTTTGCTATCAAAACCACTAATGTGAATATCTAACTTAATTTACCTAAATCAGTCCAAAGCAAGTATCGCCGAGGCCTGCCAAGAAATCTAGCTCGCCAAGCAGGCTCTTCGCTTTCATAAATAAAACCACTCTTATTGTACAATTTTTGTGCTGCTTCATTGTCAACCGCAACATGAACATATAGATCAGTTATGCCTGGTGCATTAAATAGAAAGGGAATGCAGTTAGTTAACAGGACAAATAAATATTGGAAAGAGATTTTTTAAGAATTTAATCTACTAGCAAACATAATGCATTGCCGTCTGGGCTTTAAGCTGAGAGAATCTAGAGTCCATAATTAAAAAATAAACATCTTCCTTTTTACCAAGCATTCCATACCAAGCACAAATCTGCAATTGATTATTCTCCTTCATGAACATGCAAAAGTTTTATATCTATTTAGAACGACAGATCAACCTCCGAATACTCAATGCGACTGAATAATATCCTAGGCAAATATATATCTTTGGTCAGAGTAGGGGTATTTAAATGTTCATATTCTTAGTGCAAGCACAGTCAAAAGTAGATAATGAACTTGGAACCACCAAAAAAAATCCAGAAGTTTGATGATGCAAACTAATTCTACAATCGGATTGCATGTCCATAGCTTTCAAAAAGAAAAAAAAAATCAAAATTGAAAGTCATTTATGATGAAAACCAAACCACCATCAGCCTAGTCCCATCATTATGATAAAATTCAAGAAGCGTCCAGCTATTATAATGGCTTAGGATGGCTGGTCATTTTAAACCATTCACGTATTTGCTGACAACCATCAGGAAGGTTGAGTGAGGGACTATGGAATTCCTCATTTCTGCAAGTAACATCTGTCATGTTATATCTGGTCTATCCCAAACTGGATTATATTGGTAGTGCAAAAGTCCAAACTTCCGGATGCTGAGAAATAGTTTTCATTTGGCTGAAAACAAATGCCCCCTTTATTTCATGGTAGTCAAGGTCCTTTGCCTACTTCTAGAGTTGATGTCCATTGAAACCATGATATGAAATCAAACTAGGTATATTTCAACCATATAAGTTGGTGGTTTCTGACCAGTAAGAACCTTCCCTTTCTTTGTTGGTCTTCCGGACTCATATTGCAGTCTTTTGAATGGATCAAGAATAACACCCAATATGATTGCTCAGTAGCTCCCTACAAACTCCAAGTTCCATTCGTATCAAGAATATAGACCTATGGATTGTGTACGCTTATTAATTTACAGGACACCACATATTCAAATAAATCTAATGGGATAAATCCTCTCTGAACCTTTTCGAGATAATAATCCATCTTTTATATATCTTCTCTGATCAGACGAGAGACTAGTCCTAATCTCCAAGAGGTTTGGGCTCTGTCTACTATGTCTACACAAAACAAACTGTTATGTCCAGGCTAAATGTAAGTTAAAATGGTGCAATGAAAATCAAATATTTATATGAAAAGATATACACATAGTAGAGACAATCACCCCAAGAGTGAGCAACTGTTTTAGATTCTCCAATTAATGCATAGCCCAAGCCATTTCTTTGCAACTCCTTGGCAACACATACATTACTTAAATATGCCCTTGTGAGGTCGGCTCCAAGCCCCTGCAAAGTTGCTTCTTCATAAATGCCTAATACCAAGTTTTCTTTACTAGGACAAAAATGAAGGCAATACATTCACTGGTAATCTAACAGACAGTAAATCTCTAAATCTAGATACATTCTAAGAGAAGCATGTACAAATCTATAAGTAACTCAGCTGTCAAAAATGTAATAAATATCTGACAACACAAATACAATGAGGTACAAATGATGTTAAACATTTGACACAATCTCATATTCTAAATTAGAATATGTAGCATGGAAGATATATTTATACCATAGGTAATAACAAAATGGTACGACATGTAGATGAAATTCCAAACTATACGAACTAGTTCTAACATGCTTTACAGCTAATCTGGTAATGGTAGTTGATGTCATTGACCATATAACTACAACCAAAGAAAAAAAAAGTTAAAGAAATGGCACACAACTTCATAAATAAATGCTTAGAGTTAGAATAGTTTCAAAGCATGGTTCATCTATTTTTCAAGCTCATCTCAGAACTATAAAATGGTCTACCACTCACTTTTAGATCTCAGCATCTAAAACCCACAGATTTGGTTGACAAAATTGTGGTCTGATCAAATGCTAACCTTTATAAATCGTTCAAACTTCTAGTATGTTAAATATGTGTTGTTCCATGAAGAAATCTTCTTTTATCAATTCCCACATAAACATCTTATTCACTACCAAATATTTCAATCTTGCTAAACCTTGTTCATACTGGGTGGTATTTAGCTACACGGCTAAACTGGTATGTGGACTAGTTAATTTTAGCAGAAAATTATCTCTCAGCTGAACTTGTGGATTAGCACCCCGGTTTAGTCCCACATTAGAAATAGGTTAAGACTTATAATGACTTATATGGGTTTAATGGATTAACTTTAGCTTAAGCATGTTGAGCTAGTGGTTTAGGTTGAATGAAGTTAACAAGCCAATTATCCCATTAGACCAAATCGTGACAATTGATATCAGAACTGACATAATATTGGGCATGGTGAGAGGCTCCAATAGGAAATGACTACCCATGGAAGGATGCCCTCTACCCACAGATGGGGCCAAAGGACACGTCGTGCAGTAGAGTCATCCCTAGGCTATACCTAACATACACCATACAATGGTCTGATTCTAGGCTATGTTGGGCCAGGACGTCAAGCCCTTAAGCAGGAGACATTGTAACACTTGGTTTAATCCCACATCACATCAAAAGTGGACTAAGACTTAGATGACTTATATGGATTTGATGAGTGTACTATTATTAACTTCGGCTTAAGTATTTTGAGCTAGTGATGTAGGCTGAACAAAGTTAACATACATGCTATCCCATTAGACTAGATCGTGACAGGTTTTGGTCGGAACAGACTCAATAAAAAACATTTATAAAATGCTAAACGATGAACTAAGGTTTAGGGACTCATGATCATCACAAGAAGTGAAGAGCGGACGATAAGCAGACAACAATGGCCAGATGAAAAATAGAATAGGGCTAAAAAGAACTTGTTGGTTGCCATAATAAAATGGTATTGCTGTCAAACTGCATTTTATCAGATTTCAGTACTGTGCATCAAAAATTCCCGACAAATTGATACTATTTGATGTTATGTCAAAATCCGACAGCTACAGAAAAAGAAAATATCATAATTATGACATTTAGATTTGAAATTATCCCAACAATAAGGTGAGCCAATCGACAATTTTTATACAAATATAAGCTCATTGTTATAATAATCATTTCAATATAAAACTCTATATAAAGTATACCTCAGGTCGCTTTCCTGTCAATTCATCAGGCATTTGAAGGCACCAATTGATATCTAAGGTTCCAACAACTACTCGGTCTCCTTTCTTTTTTGAAAACTGCATATGCAACAGAAACCGACATCTTCACCATTGGAGATAGTTATTTATAAATTTGGAAAAACAAACAAAATAAAAGGTTTTTAAAGTTGCAATTAGCATCATAATAAAGTTTCTTGAAGGAAAGCAACGTCATTATCTGGCTAGAAATTAATATCCATGAAGAAACCTTCACACCTTACATATAGAGCAGAGTTCATCTATGGAGCCTCCATATGCTGATACTGGCAGAGTAGCATTGATGCAAGAAGCTTTTCTAAATCCCATGGTTTTCCCAGCAACGCGATCTTTCAGACCTTCGAACTCCCTTTTGGCCACAGATGCCTTATAATCCTAACAAAACTTGACAAGGAACAAATACCATCAATATGATACAAGAGACACCACAAGCGAGCATTTAGCTTCAATTTCTGGAAATAAGAACCAAAACCCATCTTATTCTTATATTTTCCAATCCAAATACACAATTAAAAATGGACTATGACCATCAATCAATTTATCAGATTGCCTTGTTTTTTTTTTCTGAAAATGAAAGTTTGGAAGTCATGATTCTTTATAAGAAATTAAGAATCTTTATGAACAAAGAAGTCTGTGAGGAGCCGCTGGAAAGAAGAAACCTTCAGCGTTATACATTCATTTTGTTTTCCCTTGATTACCACCAACGAGAAATCAATTGAAGGAAAGAAAGAATCCAGATATCTTAAAACAACCAACACGTTTGGACAAAGTGGAGCTCATCACCAGACATTCTCACCTCGATACCGTAGGACTCGTTGAAATTGTAGAAGGTGCGAACCCGGAGGCGGATGGCGGCCCAGAGCTCGTCATCCGACATGGCTTCCCCCACGGAGAGGAAACTCCTATCAAAGGCCGGCCTTTCTTGCTCGCAAAGGTGGGAGGCGGCGGTTCGGACGTCGCCGCGAGGGGATCCACGTCGCTTCCGAAGGTATCGAACCTCCGACGACAAGAACAGGGATTTTGCCGGCGCTTCTCTTTGGAGGGCAGAAGAGATACGAGCGCTAGGGTTCAGCGAGCACCTTAGGCTCGGGAGGAGGAAGGAGAGGAGCGGGCCGGTGGGGCGTCGTGCCGACGGGGGAGCGGCGGCCGAGGAGAGCAGCGCCATCGTCGCCGACTCCTCTCTCCTTTTGTCTTTACTGCCATGGTTTCTCGGCCCGTTTTCCTTTTGCTCGGTGGATGTTGTACAATAACCTGCGGAACCGATTTAGTTAACGCGTCCGTTAACATGAGTGTTGCGAGCACCGAGAGATTGGGTCAGAACGGCTTGGCAGAGCTTAGGATGTTCTTGCGGAGTATCATAACGGGAAAAAAAAATCTTACACAGTTGTGTGGTCGTTGGTGGTTGGCAGTTGGCAATTTGTTTTCTTTAATTACATATTTAATGTATACATGAACTTATTGTTTATATTTAATTGACCTCAAATAAGTGAGACATTTATCCTTGGTATGAATAAATCGTACTATCCTTGATTTTTTGTGTTTAATTTAAGTAATTAATGGTTATTTTGAGCTTGATATTGTTTGTATGGCTTCGACAAATAAAGTATAAATTGATGAAGTGAGCACTCCAAGCAAATTGAGATTAAGTTTCTTTGAGAAGAGAGAAGGGGACTCTATGGTTTCTTCTCCTTTATGGCTTTCTATGTTTTGCTTGACTCTTTAGATATGGTATCTATCTCCTATCTCTTGCTTGGCATCCCCAAATCCAACTATTCACAAGAAAGGGGCTCAACTATGTTCAATGAAATGGTCTGGCAAATGCCTTGAAACTTTGTATCAACAATGCCAACATTGACAACAAACCTTCACCCACCTCCTCCTAGCAAAATATAAACACAATGTGCAACAGACATATTTCAGATAGCAATCATGTTATTCTCTATCTACATCACTAACCAGCAAGAAGAAATCACATGCCACGAGCTGATACAGAGATAAAGAACAAAACAAAAAGTCCAGCTCACTCGAAAAAAGAGAGCTCTTCAAATGCTCTAACAGATATCTACAATGTTGGTTGGAAGCAAAGAGCTTGGCTGTGAATTGCCTGAATCCCAACAGCATCAGATTACAGGAATTGCTGAAAACCAAGTGATCGAAATGAAGAAGAGCGTTGCTTGATTTGCTTGTACTGGAAATCAGGCTTGGTTATCTGCTTAGCCTTTGAGGTGGCAGGATTCGACCTGGTCGTGGAGTGTGTCACGGACAGAGATCTAGATAGATTTGCTCTCACCAGGTCCTTCATCATGTTAGTGGTGCCCGGTAGCTTGATGAATGAAACTATAGCATGTCGGCAGAGAGGACATGCTACTGATCCAGGAGGACCATGCACCGTAGCGGATGTGTTATTCGTTGAGCAAAGATACAACGCACAGGTGGTGCAGAATTCATGGTGACAACCTGCAGAATGAGAAGAATATTTTTTAAAAGTAATTTGCTATTTGCTATATCTACACGTGCACTGATCGGAAAAGCCGAGAAAAAATATTAAAAAAAAAAGACAGGAGAGAACTAGATGCTCTATGATAAGATAGAGCAACTTTAAGATGCTCTTTAAGTTGAGAGTAAACAAGAAGTTAATGACAAAATGCTTTATCTCACCCCAAGTTTCAAAATTATATACCTTGTGCAGCTACAGTGCATTTTGATTCCAAACAAATAGCACACGGATCAACACAAGTGGGTTCATGTTTTGTCTTTCTCCAGCCACATTCCCTATGAAATATAAAACAATTGGAAACTAAATGATTATGTAAATAGTTCAACTTTGTGAAAAATTTAACTGTCAGGTGCACTCCGAGTTAATTTCATCATCAAGCAGTTCTGAAGAAAATAATAATATTGCAATACACGCATCAAGTAAATAAAAAAAGATCATGTAATACAAAAGAAGGTACGAGAAGTTTTATGCCTACTTACCGAGCAATTTTAACAATGCTCATTAATGGCAAAGCGAGGTACTTTGAAGGAAGAACAGCAATCTGACCTTCTGGTTCCTTCCGTAGGATACCCTCGAGCCAGTTTTTATGCCATGAACGAGCCACCATCAACGGGGTCCAACTTTTACACACACAAGGAAAACATCCAAACCAAAAAAGAAAGTATATAAAAACCTCTACTTGCGTATAGAAAATTTCAAGTATGCTAATGCATTTTACCCTCTAAATTTCTGTTTAGCCTGAAGTTTTGCCTTACAAACATAATAATCGAAAGCACCGAATGAATGAAGTGCTAGAACTTTAGGTGATTAAAGTTGAAATATACAATCCGATAGCCTAGAACTTCTGGCAGTCATGACTCATGATCTTAGATTGCCCCTAAATTACAAACAAAGTTTGCAATTCAGAAGGCCCAGATAAGGCCTTATGAAATATTTAGAATTAACATTGGCAATAAACTTTCTAAACAACTGCAAATTTACAGTGATGTTTACATTATTCCAAAAGATACGCATTGCTCAACAGTTTATCTAGTTAGTTAGCCATATGGAACACATCTCAAATTCTAGATGTCTAGCAATGTGCAACACATACCCATTTGCATTTTCAGCAGTCAAGCTAGCTCCTCTTGCAATAAGTACCTACATGTCCATATTTCCTGAATTAGATTTATAGTTAGTGTTATGGTAAATGAACAATAGAGTGGAAACATTGAAGTCCCAGTAGACATACCTGACAACATACTGCATTTCCACCACAAGCAGCATAATGAAGGGGTGTGCTACCAGCTCCTGTCAGATTGAAAGAATTAAGAAGATGCATGAAAGAGAATTTTTGTTATTAGCCTCAAATAATTAAATTTTCATCATTTGAGAAACAAAACAAAACGATTTATAGTTTTTCATATGATGTATGAATTGGCCATAACCAATACTATCATGACGGCTTTTAGGTAGTCTGTAAAGCTTTAAGCGCTTATCCCTGCCACGCATCTTTCTCGCTCATGCAATTCCATTTGAAATGTTGAACACTCGGCAAAAGTCTTCCCTTTTGAATGATCAACCAAACATTCTCACTTTTGGATACCAGAAATTGTTACCTCGCAACAAATGTACTTAGGCTACAAGCACGTTTGATCAAGGGCAAAGGAGCTTTGAATCATCATAAGAGGGTGAAACAAACTTTGCTTGATGTAAGACTTACTATGATTCTCTACAAAAAAGGAAGACTAATATTATAACCTAAATGAAATTAGTAACAGAATGAACTCACTGAATACAAACTCTGGAAAATCTTACACAGAGCATAATAGATTTCTCTCCCCTTATTTTACTGTCCGCCAAAACATTCTTATATCTTCTTGAACTTCAAATCTACATTACTGATACCACCAAAACCAATAGGAGCGAACAGGCTACTCTAGCTCCTCAATCTCAACTTGTTTACCAAAGGAAATGTAGCACGAGAGGAGGATGAAGGAAAAACCACACACTTTACCAAAAACTGTAAGAGTTTGATTCACCAATGCAACAGATATAAATACAACTTATGACAACCTTCCTCTAGTGGCATCAGCATCACTTCTTATGTTGTCCACAGACATCCACAATGTTTGAGACTTCATTATGTCAAACTGGAACTAAGGTAAACCATTAAGTTCACAACAGATAGTCCATTAGCGATGTAATTGAGAACCGAGCTTGAACAAGCCTAATCATGCTCAGGCTTGGGTTTGAATTAATTTGGAGCCTAAAAAACCGATCAAACTTGGTTGTCACATAATTAATTAGTTGTACCCAGAACTGTAATTTCACATCAACCTAGAAATAAAACAAAATGCAAACAAGAAAAAAGGAACTTAATAATGAAGAGTTGAACCACCTATTAGATCAATTGTAGCTCCATCGTTGACCGTGACCTCCGAAACACAAGCACCCAAGTCCAGGAGTAACTGCACACTCTCTGCATGCCCATTTAGTGCTGCCAAATGAAGCGCAGTGATGCCTCCATCTGCCCTCCTATTAACTATCTTACATAAATCACTAAAGGAACACAAGGAAGAAGAAAGAAGCTATTAAATTTTTGATAGTTACCAAAAGACAAAAAATAAGAAGACATGAGAATTCAACATACACCTCATCAAAGTCCACAAGAGAATCTTCCGAGGCCAATCTTCCCCTCATAGTATTCCAAAACTGTGGTGAGCTGGGAACACAATCAGCAAGAAGAAGGCGAATGCAGCGATTGTGACCATTAAGACCGGCAAAGTGGAGAGCTGTTCCACCACTTAGAAAATCCTTTTTGTGTATCTAAAAACCAGGCTGATTTTGGTCAAGAGATGCAATTCGAATGGAATGCCTTATGAGAAGGTTATTCTTGTAGAATAATCTTACATTGGCTTTGAAAAGAATTAGAATCTGTACAACTTCCCAGTGCCCATGTAGACAAGCAAGCATCAAAGGTGTCTGTCAATGCATGAGAGTGCATTAATGCAACACTATAAACTTTTATCAAATAATTAAACCAGTAAGCCAACTTCTCTAAGAAAAATATAAGCAAGCATGTCAGATCTTCTTATTTTCTTCCTACACCATTGAAGACAAATCTCACCTGCCCACTATAATTCCGGAGGTTGATATTAGCACCAGTTTCGACAAGAACAGAGACGATCTGAAGGTGGAATCACAAGATGAGCCCCTTGACATGTCGAACTAGATTTAACGAGGTTACCAGTCATAGAACAAAGAAGGAAAAGATGGATCACCTCGTGGTGGCCATGTGACGCAGAGAAATGGAGAGGGGAATTCTTCACACCAAATGTCGAATACCTAGCAAGGCGAGGGTTGTATTCTACGAGAGCCTTGGCCTCCTCAAGATCTCCTTCTCTTGCCGCCGATAGCAGCCGCTCTCCGGAAGTCGAACACCCAAAGGAATTGCCGATAACGCTTAAGAATCCCATGCTAATGTCTCGAAATCAGTCCAAGAAAGATAGAATATCCCTACTTCGAATCAAACACAATGGAAGTTGCCTATGCTACAGATCCCATACTGTAAGAGGATCACAAAACTGCAGGCTTTTCCCTCGGGAAAAGTTGGTTTTGCCACAAAAAATCTCCTTCTAGGAACCAGAGGAGTGAGGATTGCTCCCAAAACCAAGAAATGAGAGAGGTTGAAACTGCAAATTCGAGAACTGGGAAGGGGAACGAATCGTACACCGGTTCTCAAACAACTCCATTGCCGCAACAAAGACAACAAGAGGAAGCAAACATCCAACAGGGTTCAGAAACAAAGGTCCAAGAAGGGAGAATCCCGAGAACCGTAAAAAGACGCCTTTTTTATTATTAATCTCTCGCCCAGGAGACAAGAACGCAGATCGGGATTCGCGTTATTCATCACAATCATCAACATCACGTCCCCGGAACAGCTGATCGATCCGTGACCAGATGAGGATTAGCTGTAAAGAGGCGTCTTCTCTGGTGCCAAGAACAGGAGGTGCTAAAGAAACACGAATGATTGGGCAAGAAGACAAGGCCACACATCTGATCCGAGAGAGACAACTGCAGAACAGCAGAGAAGAAGAAGAAGAAAAAGCTGATATTTTTTTTATGGTTTTACGGGATGAAACGAGACGAAAGGGCTGAAATGGTTTCGACGGCAACGAAATAAGATGTGAAGGATCAAAAAGACCGGAAAAGGATCGGTGTTTGCATGAAAAAGACACAGGAAGATGGAAAAAAGCACACTTTCCCCCTCTTTTTTGCTGTATATTTTTGTGCTGAGAGCTTCCACGAGAAAACGCGAGCATGTCTCCATGATTGGGAGACCGACTCCGTGCTGTGGGCAGCGGAGGAAGCTTTTTCTTTAATCTTCAGTCAAAGGCGACGTTCCACTGAGTCCAAGCAGCCACGTTCTCATCGGGGACGTCGCATGCGTTACATCCATCCGGTGACCTTACCGAGCGCCAAATATGGATGAAGCCGCTTCGAAATAATTATTTTGCTACAGATTTGTCCAGTACACACCGTTTTATTTTCACATCCGGTGCTCGGACTCCACACGTGATTGAGGACCTACACAGGGTCATCAGTTTCGAACAGGAATTTAATTAATAAATATATTAAAATATTGCAAAATAATTCAAAATTAAGTATAATATTAGAAAATATTTTCTGATAATAATATTAAATAATATGAAATATAGATGATGGCAAAACTTCAATCATACAAAATTATAACCAATATCATATACATACATTTTTATCTGACTAAAAAGATATTAATATTTAAATATAATTACATCAACCCAAATCTAAATAAATTGTTCGATAATGCAAAAGAAATAACTTATCCAAAATATAGTATAATGATGAGAACGTCTATTTAATGTATATTTCAGTTCGGTGAGATGAGACGAGTTCAAAAAGACTGAGAGTAATGATGAGGGTAATAACGGTGACATAACACGCCACGACGTCAGTCGCACCCCGACGACACTCTGCCCAAAAAGGGCAATAATGTCGACGTGACGTGCACCGACGTCACCCACTCTCAGACAACGATTTCATCGCTTGACCGAGGCAGAGGAGAACGGCGACCGAGGCACGCCCATGCCTTGTGGCAGTTCGGTTCTTCACACAATGTCAACGGCAATATCATACGTCATCAGAGGTATGATCCTGCTCATGCAGGCAGATACATCAGGTAACACTAAACTGCCCTATAAATACCTCCGAGTTCTAAACGAAAAGGGGGGGAGGAGACACGAAGACAGACAACAAACCCCACTCCGCATCTGCTAACTTGATCGTCGGAGGGGTCGAGCCGAGCGCCTCGGCCCGACCTTTGTGCAGGTACGAGGACCAAGGTCCCCTGCGGACGCGTAGGCGAGGAGTTCCTACCTAGAAGAGACGGCTACACCGTCCTGATCGGACACCGCACCCGACCTCCCCGGCGGGCTCGAAGAGCGTCGTACAAGATCCCCGCCCATTCGGACCCGAACCAAGCCGTGTTGGTCGCAAGGCCACGGCATAAAGTTGTTTAGACTAATAAGTAATTTCCTTAGTCTGCAGAGTTGAAGTTGCCTGTGCATTAATTAGTTGTATTGATCTTTTCTGTTTACAGGTTTTGCCCAGATAACCTTCACAGCTCTGACCTTTAAGCTATCTCCATGGCTTACCTTCCATCTGGTCGATCATGGCGTTTCGCCAGTTCTGAAAACTTGCAGAGTAGGAGTCTACCGAGGCATATCATCATCCTCGAGGATTTGTTGTCCACACAGCTGATATCTCCTCATTCGAAATCCTTGTTTCGGTGCATGTTTAGCATCCACATCGAACAGTGCCAATCACAGGATTGATCATGCTCTGTACTGTGCTGTTAGAGGGATGAGTTTTTAGTCCCACATTGATAAATTTCAAGTTTTACAAGCACACTTAATGGGTTCACTTCGCTCGCTTGCCGTGTTCGTAGAAAGGAGAGACGGTTGGCATCTCCCCTGACAGGGACGGGAACGACCTTCGGGTCTACCTGTTAACACATACGGTTAAGGCTACCCGCTTCGGCGGATCTTACCCAATTTTTTTCTGCGTCGGACGCCTTACGCTAACCCTTCATGTGCCGGTGCTTGAACGGTTCGCCGCAACGAGGCTGCCGTCTTTTAGCCGTTCCTTGTTTTAGTTCTTCTCGCGTCAATTTCCCGCAGTGAACGGTCAAGGCGTTGGCCCCTTCCACCTGCAATCTCTTCGTCGTATATACATAGCACACCTTGCTGCGTGGAGGAGGCTGACGAGGCACGAAACGATGGCTCTGCTCGCCGGAAACACCTTTACGATCTCCACGACGCTTCTGGTGCTCGTTATCTGCAACCTCTTCCTTCTTCTCTCGAAGATCGAAGCGTCGCCGGGCAAAGCGAAGCAGTTCGAGCCCCTCAGTTTCGTCGGCTCAAGGCTGTCGGCGATGGCGATGGCCTACTTGTCGACAGCCACGTACGCGGGGAAGCACCACCACTCCCACTCCCCAGGCGAGCTCCTCTCCAGCATGCTGTCGACATGGCGGAGGCCGGCGATCACTCTGGCGTACGTTGAGCTCTTCGCCACGGCCTCGGCTTCCCTGCTCTTGGCGCTCAGAGCCTTTGCGGGGGCCGCCGGGGAAGCTGCGCCGGAAGCGCTGGTGATTTCTGGCTCCCTGGCTCTGCTGTCCTGCCTCGGGCCGGTCGTCTTTGCGCACTCGGAGATCGCTTGTCGGCTGAGCCTGGTGGTTGCAGTGGCGGAGGAGGATTTCGAAGGGATGAGTGCACTTGCAAGAGCAGAGGAGCTCGTCAAGGAGAAGAAGCTACACGGGTTTGTTCTGACAGCAGCATTAGGACTCGCCGAGCAAGCAGTGCTGACGGTGTTTGGGTGCAACGATGACGGTGCTTGGGGTATTGGGACTCTGCTATTTGCTGGTCCAGTTCTCCTCATGGTCAAGTTTGTCACCTACTTTTTGTACACCATGTTCTATTTTGAGTGCAAGAAAGGACATGCAAAAGAGAAGAGATCGATCTAAAGGCTTGGCCTTGTTACTTCATCTTCTATCTTCCTCCAAGAAAGACCAATGAGCTGGTGCAAGTTGCTAGTCTCCAATCATAAACTCTGCTAAAAGTCAACTCTGTTGCTTTCACCTATTTGATGCTCAGAAAAATTCAATTTTGGAAGCAGTGGAACAAGTCAGATCTTCTCTTCTTCCTCATCTGCCCTCTTTGACCCATTCCTATCCCCCTACATCAAAGCACAGACCTTAAAAGGCCTCTCCCTTCAACACTTACACAAGGCAAACTGAGAGATGGTGATGTGAGCTGCTTTCCTGCGACGATGGCGAAACCATGTAAGTTCCCTGGGACCTCCACGATTCTGTGGGAGGCCCTCAGAATCCCCTTCCGAAACCCGAACCTCATCCTTCCCATCCTCATCCTAACCCTCGTGTCTTCTTTCTCCTCCCTCCTCCTCTTGGGAGACAGCCTCTCCATGTTATTTTTCTCGAGACCCGTCTGCAGCCGAGTCACGGATCTCTTTAGCCTCCTTGCACATGTCGAAGGGCTTAGCATTCCGCAGTGGATCTTGCTGACCCTTCTCTTCATCGTCATCTCTTTGTTAACGACTGCAACCATCCATGCGACTGCCATGGCATACACCGGGAAGCACCCAGCAACACCAAGCGATGTCATCCTGAAGACGAGACATGCATGGAAAGGGTCTCTCGTGACCCAAACCTGCATCACCATCCTGCATCTGTGCTTCGTCCTGTCAACAGACCCCGTACTTGTTGGTCTGGCAATCATCTCAAATAATTCAAAGCTGCTGACTCTGTTGCTCATCGTCGTATCCCTCCTGGCAGTTTTTTATTACCTGTACGTAGCTATAGTTTTGCTGCTATGTCTCGTGGTATCGGCAATAGAGGACGAGTGCTATGGAACAGAGGCGATGGGCAGGGCATTGGAGCTCTTCAGCAGGAGCAGGAAGCAAGGAGTGGTGATCGCTGTGCTCGTGGTCGTTGTCAGCAGTGTTGCCACTTTGGTGTCTGAGGTAGTCTATTCTGCTCAGTCTGATGGAAGCCAGTTGTTAATTGGGCTCATCCATATAGGCAAAGATGTGGTGTTGAATTTGTTGATCTTAGCCACAAGTACGGTTCTGTACTATGAGTGCAAGAAGTGCATAGGAGAGGAGAAGTTCATGGAGATGGATGGGCATATTGTACATGCTAGTTTGCTTACTGATGCTTATGTTGATGCAGTAGAATTGCCATGAATGTGTTGTCGTGGAAATTATGATCCAGTGTTTGTCGCATATTAGGGTTACTTGTTTCTATTGGTGTTTGTCGCATACATCAAGTCAAATGTAAATGATATTGTTGCCAAAGTTACTGCATTTGTGTATTGACATTATCCACCAAAACCAATGTATTTGGGTATTATGAACATATTATACATCAAAGCATACATCACAACATAAACAGCAAGAGTGTGTCTCTTAATGTGGCTGGACAGAGTATATAACATCAAATGCCTGGTCAGGAATAGAGCTACTATCTTGTAGGAATACAGGGCCGAAAAATTTTATATCAATGAAATACTTGGTTGATAAGCTATAACTCAGTATTCTTTAACCCAAAAAATGACTTGATGCCCACAAATTCACAAACATTCCTTTTCAGACAAAGCAGGAATGCCAATGATGTCATGTATTTGTTTCGACACAGCATCCAAATCATGTATTTCAACTCGCGGAATTCCAGAAGAATAAGGTCATTTTGCACACAGACAGATTAACCTCTGAAAAATAAGAGGACACGGGGCAGCGACAAGAATCAATTAGCCGCTACCTGATCCTCTTCAGAAATTTCACCTTCTCGAAGTCTGGAGTGGCATACCCCTTTTCGATCTCCCAAGCAAGATGAGACATGGAATTGAATGATGACTTGGCTCCCTTTTCATCTGAAACTTCTCTAGGGAAAGGAATTCTGGCTGCAAATACTGCTTCCTCTGAATAAATAAATAAGTCGAACCCTAGTCGGTCGACCCATATCAACTTCGTGTCTGCTACCTGCCAACATGGTGAAATCACAGGTGTAAACATGTATATTTTCAGGGTCGCTGGATAATTTTTCACAGTCAGTGCCAACTTAAGGAAAACTGATCCACTTGAATATCAAGTAAGTTGAGGTACTTAAACCAAAATAACAAGCTCAAATGTGCATACTTCATGGCACCAATCGAGCCAAAATATCTTACAGGCATACTGAGGCTCACACCCCTGTAACATGTCACACGGTCAATGCCAGAGGGCGTTGTCACCCTGCCAGCACATAATCTGCCTCTTGTGCGACTATGGAATAAATCAGCTCATCATGCAACAAGGCATGCATCGGCAATTCAAGAACGTAAGCACGATAAATCAGCATGCCAGCAAACAGACCTAACACACATTTGATACTTAATTTAACCTAATTACTTAATAATGTGCAGTTCACAACTGCATTTTCCTTGGCCTTTCATTTTTCAGATGATGAACAGAGAATATATTGGGAACATATACAGCTGACATAAAGTAGGTTAACTACCAAAAGTAACCATTGCAACCCTCAACTGGGCTCATGGTGCCTCCTAACTTGCAAGACATAAGAGGAAAAAGTAGATAATCTTCCAAGAGGAAATAGCGCAACGATATTGCTAGCTGTAGCTCAGCAACAATTTTCACACAAACACAAAAATAGGGGGAAAAAAATTACTGCCATTGCTAGTTGTGTTACAACTTCACAATGATCGTAGATTGGAACACAAATCGTCCATATCAATCCTAAAATATAAAAGTAAATTTATCAGCCCATCTTTATGGATACAGACCGATGCAAACAGATACTAGCATACTCGTTCACTCTATTCAAAATATACAGATTATCTGATTTAGAAACTTTCGTTGGTTCTCTATTACATTGCAATTACACTAATATTTAACTGAAAAAGCTTGCTCATGAAATGACTGGTGGAGTGACAATCAAACTGACTAACTAGCTTTGACTATACAAGTAAGAAAAACGGTTGCAAGACTTTTACATCCAAGCCAAAAGACATAAACAAAGGATAAAGACAAAAAATTGAAGAAACTTTGGCATCTAAAAATTCACACCTGAAACCCTGGCTCCACATAAACATTGCATAACCCTCGGACATCTTCAACATGTTTGGAATTCATCTCATCAACAATCTTTTCAGCAAAATTTCGTAGAGGATCAGGTTCCGCATTCGAGTATTCTGAGGAGGTCACCCATATGCCATCCTGGAAAGATGATATATAAAACAGGTGCTAGGAATTAAAGAATGTAGATGATCAACGATGTCAATTAGCTGGAAAGCAGACTCAAGAACATCAAGGACTTAGTGGCCAACAGACAACCAATTAGGCATCAACATTTACAGAGAACACATGAGAATCTGGTAAAGATACCAAAGATTTACATCCAAAAAAGTGAAAGTATTTCTGAATATACTCATGCACATAATCTAAACCAAGAATTTCTCCATTGAAACAGTTTAAAGTGCATCATGCCCAACTTTATGGAACAAAGCAATGAAGAAGAATAAGATACCCAAGCGGACACTAAGACACATCTTAGAATCAGTGGGCAACATGCCCAAGACAACATAATTTTCATCAATGGGACTTAGTCATGAGATGTTACCACAATAATTTCCATGCTGGTTCAAGAAAATTACAAAAAGGACAGCAGTCATACCTCCTTAAAATATTCAATTTGAAGCACCTTCTCTACAGAAATTAGATAAATAAGATCTTCCCCCACCTCTTCTGCATATTTCTTCTCCCATTTTGCACGAAGCCTCTGTACAATGCCATTCAATTATCTAGACAAATAAGTTTCATGGAACTCAACAGAGGGGGAAGGAAAATTGGCATAAGCAAACTTAAAAAACAAGTCAGCAAACAAGAATGCATGACGATTAGCACAAGATTAACCATCTTACACCTATGATCACAGGGAGAGTAAACATAGATTACCTTCAGAAGAAACGCATCATCGGGTTTACTCAGGCTTCCAAGTAACGTGCATTGTGGAGTGCGTGACCTGGTTTGCTCAAACTGCTCCCAGAAAATGGCACAACATATGCATCAGAAACTCCATAGTGTCTATAGCACTACACTTTACACATTAAACTATTAAAACCTAACTCGACCCAAATACATAACAAAAAGCCTAACTTTTCTCTCCAATAGAGCACATTAGGGCTAGTGTGCCCTAAAGTAACCGAATCACTCATATCACAAGTCATAGCATAACAAGTGAATCCAAGTGTTAATAGGAAGCCCATAAAAATTGAAACTTGAAGAAAGATAAGATTTGGGAGCTCGAGACACTCACTACACATACGCACGCACGCACATAGGCACAAGGAAACAAATTACTGAATAATAAGCCACTCGAAAGCCAATAAAGATCCGAACTTGAACCTGAACATGGAAGCTGGATAGGCCATCAATTTTGAAGAGCCTCTCGGGTTGGTTTAAGCAAACGGCAGGGGCGCCCTGAGGATCAACGACGAAGCGGGCGCCGATGGCGAGGGGCCAGCCGTCGGTGGACAGCGAGGAGAAGGTGCCAGTGGAGGAGAGCTCCATGATGGTCCTGGAAACCTCAGCGGGGGACGGCTTCGCCCGGGTGTTCTCCCCGGCCTTGGGAGGCGCCTCGGTCGAAACGGAGACAAGAGAGCATCTGGGGAGGTGGGGAGAGGAAGAGGAGGGGCGGGAGGAGATCCGGAGGGGTGGGATCTGGTGGGGAGAGGAGAGAATAGGCTTCTTTGGGAGGGAGATAGAGGGCAGAGGCAAGGGAACGGCGGGGGAGAGCAGGGCGTGGGGAAGCAGCGGCATGCTGCAAGGGAGAGAGGAGGGCAAAGAGGATTGGGGAGGAGGCGAAGCGTTGGTGAGGCTGTTGGTCCCAATTGGAGACGATGAGAGGGGAAAAGGAAGACGATATGGTGGACCCTGACTCCGCTGAAAACCGAGTTGGTTCGCCTGTCGATCGCCGAGTCAACTCGTTGTCCTTGTGACTCGTGCCAATTGCGATCAAACCCGTGGGTCAAACAGTATCGACTCGGACCTGACTCGTTTGAGATGCTCCCCACCCTAGTCTCCAACTCGGACGATCGGTTTAGCCCTGGAGGTGTTCTACTAAAAATAGGAGCATGAAGATTAATTGGACTCGTTCCATCACCAAAGCAAGCAGGAGAATGAGAAAAATACGTGCATGAGATTAATTAAGATAATTAATCGGGTTAAAGAAAAAGCAGGACGACATTGACGGGTAATCAACTTGCTATCATTCCAAATCAATCGAGCTTGTAAAAATAATAATATTTAATTAACACATTTTGCTAAATCAATAATCAATTTCAACACCATTCACACGCAAAGGAAATCTTTTTCCACTTTTGATAGAAGGAAAAGAAATCATCAAATTCTTCGCAACATAAATATACTTACACTAAATGAGAACTGTATTGAGATCATAACATCAAACTTCTATAAATTAGGCAAAAACCTTCAGTCAAGCAAAGAAACATCACTCCAATATCTTATAAGAAAAGAAACATTACCCACCCCAGAAACTTTTCTTACTTGATTTGTGTCACCTGATTTGGAGAGGCGACATCACTCGAGAAAACTTCTGCGGCGATTATGTAAACCTAAATTGCAAGGTTGAATCCCAAAGGCATCTCTCAATATCATGAAATCAATTCGCATGTGACAACACCAACACACGTCCAGATTGACAGCGTGGGTGAAGCTAAATAATTTTCTGGAGACAGATGCAGAATATCAAGAATAAACGGGTGGAATATTTTTCACTAATTCCATTGAATAAACTGACGTAAGCATAGGATTAATCAGAGTCAGACGAGTCAGCTGTTTCGGATTGGTGGACACTTCTCTTGGTTTTGTTGGACTTGGTAGGATAAGATGATGCTTCACCCTCGAAGGAGATAACTTGCGACTTGGCTAATCGTTCCTCCAGCTCTACTGTACTGAAGTCATCGGTGCCTCCAAGCTCATCAAAACCAACCTGAAGGCCATTTCGAGAGGAACACATGTAAAACTAGTGCATTTTCAATGGTATTCAGTCATGGAAGTAGAAAATTATGCACCATTTACCACATAATCCTCAACTTTGGCATTCTTTACAAGAGCAAGAGTAGGTAGTACGATGATCCTGAGCTTCTCAGTCAAGAAGGGACTTTTCTCAGCATGAATTTTCAGAAAGCGTGTCTCTATATGTTGCTTTGCAAGAATACTCAGATGCTTGTCCATCACCTGCAAACGTATACAACAGCCAACTTGTTTTTATACTAAAAAGGTATGTCCCGAAGTAATGAAGATACAGTATCACCTGTTCGAAGTGAAAATCTAATAAACAGATTAAACAGAAAATCTCAAGCCTGGACTCATTGAATAAATTAGTTATCACATCCAAAGTTCATCTTTCATGTAACCACACCCCAAGTGGACCAAGCAAAGAGTAGGACCTAATTGATGCCTTCTTGTAATCCCCCAAATAAATTAAATTCAGAATGAATCCGAATAAGAAAAAGAAAAAGATATCTCATAATATATTTCCTTTTTCAATGATTTTTTTATGATAAGATAATTTTAAAAAGGGAGTTTGAGTCCTAATCAAACTATATTAAATAGGAAATAACTGAAATTAAATAATTAAATTATTAAATCTGATTATATTTTGATTAGAATCCTAACCATAGCAAAACCCTCTCCCCTCTCCTATACAAGGATAAGGAAAGCCCTCCCTATTCATCACAATGAAACGAGGTCCTAGCGGAGAGGCACGTGACGATCGTCAAAAAGGCAAGTTCTCCGACTCCTATATAAATACTATCATGTAAATTTCACATTTTTATATTTAAACGATATAAAATCTATTTTTGATCTATTAGAAAATTCCTGTAAGATATTAAGTATTATTGATTGATGTTATAGATCAAAATACATGAAAATCATGAGCAAATAATCATACTTTTTTTTAATAAATATATAATTTTATTTTACTCTTCATGACTTTTTCTAATACATAAAGTTTATCCAAAATTTTCATGAATTTTTTAATTCGGAATTATTGATTTATTAATATTTTTAAATGAAAATAATTTCAAAATCCTATTAAGTTATATTTTTGTTTGAATTGAATTATTCTGCGTGATTAGAACTTTAATTTGTTCAGGAAATTTTGAACAATTATAATGGTTATTAGGGATTTCTAAAAGCTTATGTTAAAGGAAAAAAAAAGTCACACTAAATCGAAATCGAAATCGTTCTAACTTTGGTCTAACTCGAGTCATATTGACTGTCCGACCCGATCAAGCCTAGCCAGATGACCATATGCTACCTAACCCAATCTGAGCACGGACCCCACCCAAACTGTAGCTCGATCCAACATGACCTCGAGCCTATGACACTCGTTCAGCTCAAGTGTCGCCATAGCTTGATCGATCAATGGCTTGATAGTCGACACAGTGCGGCCCGATGTTGCAGTCGAATCAGGTGCCTTTTCCCCTTCTGGTGCATGTGCTGAGCAAGTGAGCCCCTTGTGAGCTACTCTAGAATCAGCCTAACAAGGTACCGAGCAACCCGACCTATTTCCAGCCCTGTGCTAGTATGGATTCAGGTTTGGGTTGGCCCAATAATCCAGTTTTAACATGTTTTATGAGTTCAGGCTTAATTGATCCATAAATTGAATTTGAACCAAATCAATTTGGCCAATTTTGACCTGCTCAAGGTGATTCCGAACTGTTTTAAACCAATTCAAACTTATTTGATCCAAATTGGACCTAACCAAGTCCAAGTTAGATTGATTTAGGGTGATTCCAGATTAGTCCATGAGGATAGGTTGGTTCAATTAGGTTCTAGCTGAATTAAGTCTGTTTCAAATCAATTTGACTGACTCAATTAGAGTTCAGATCAATTGAGGGTTAATTAGGGTATTCCTAATACTAATATTGTTAAATAATTTTTTAATTGATAAATATACATGATAGCTTCAGTCTAGAGACTGACAAAAGATATGAGATTGATAATGATAAGAGGATTGGATGATCCATGTTAATTCTAGGAAGGCTAATATATGGTAGGGCAATTCCCTTTGGGTCAAACAGGCTTGCATCGATCTAAATTAGTTCAGAATAACCTTGAATCAGTCAAAATAAGTCAAACTAGTTCGCTTCAGATTCAATTTAGGAGTCAATTGGGCCCAAACTCATAAAATAGGTCAAAACAACACTACTGGTCAACCCAGACCCGAATCCATACTACCATAAGACTAGAAATCGATCGGCTTGCTCAATACCGTACTAGGACGATTCTAGACCAGCCCAAGAGGGGCTCATGTGCTCAGCACATGCACCGTAGAGGGAAAAAGGTACCGGGCTAGGCTGCAACGCTGAGCTACACCGCATCAACACCAAGCCATCAACCCGTTAAGCTATGCTGGCAAGCCAGCCCGTTGAACCTGAGCCAAACCTGTGTTGCAGGCTTGAGGTCATGTTGGACAGAACCGTAGTTCGAGTCTGGTTCATACCTAAATTGGGCCGAGCAGCAGACAATCAATTAGATAGGCCATATCGTACCATCGATTGGTTTGACTCAGATCAGACCTGAGTCAGAACAATTCCAATTTCTATTTAATTTGACTTTTTTTTAAAGATGAGCTTTTATAAATCCTTACTAACAATTATAATTGTTCAAAATTTCTTAAACATATCAAAGTTCTAATCATGTAATAATTTAATTCAAACAGAAACATAATTTAATAGGATTCTAAAATTAATTTCATGAATTAAAAATATTAACAAATCAAATTAGATAATTGTCCAAAACGAAATTTCTAATGATTCTTTACTCATGATTTTCATGTATTTTGATCTATAATATCAATCAATAATTTTAAATATTTTTCAAAAAATTTCTAATAAAAATATGAAACTTACATGACAGAATTTATAAAGGGGAGAGTCAGAGAACCTACCTTTCTGACGATCGCCTTGTGCCTCTCTACAAAGACCGAGGTCTCGCTTTTTTGTGATGAACAAGGAGGGCTCTACTTGTCATTGGGAGAGGGGAGAGAATCTTGCTCGGGTAAGAAATCTAATCACAATATTTCAGATTTAATAATTTGATTATTTAATTTTATTTATTTCCTATTTAATAAAGTTTGATTAGGACTCAAAGTCCCTCTTTTAAGTTATCTTTTCATAAAAAATCATTAAAAAAAATACATTATAAGATATATCTTTCCTTTTTTATTTGGATTTATCCGGAAGTTAATTTATTTTGGGGATTAGACTTCTAGTTGAAGTTACTTTATATCATGTGTCAAAAATGAAATTGGGGTAACACCTAATAGTAGCAAAAGGAAAGACAACCTTACATACAAAAAAAAAAAGGCAAGTCTTCTTCATCGATGGGTGTATCAAAATGCTTGATAGATACTTGAATCAAGCTATGGAATGGAAAAGGGGCACTCTTTCTATTAGTAACAAAATAAACTCAAGGTTAAAGAATAAAATAAAATAAATTTTATTGAAGCCTTAATCTCTATCAATGGATTAGGCATCGAAATCTACTCAGGGTATAGATAGCCAGACTTTGATTTGACTCAAAGATTAAATAAAATAAATTAATTCATACATCCATGATTCATAATCAATATTAGCCTAGTGATATAATATATTTGTGTTGGACTTATAAAACTAGAAAGATTGTGGAGAGCAATGAGTAGATTAATAATACATTTCATTGGACATGAACTTTGAAATACGATCAACAAACAATCATCAGTGGAAGTGATCAAAGTAGTTGCAGTGAAAAAAAACAACGATGCCCGCAGATGTGCAGTTAAGCACTTGGTAGCCCTCAATATGCAGAATATTGGTTAGATCTGTGAAATTGTTAGTGACCTCACTAGTTCTAGTATTGCTATGTGATAAATGTGTTCTTGGTAATCTTTATTCAAGATGAAATTTTCTTGTTTATATAATCATATAATTCTTAGGAGACCTCCGGATGCAGTAATCAGGTGAAATAATTAATGTTCGTGGAACGAGAAGAGGTAGAGGAAGACCTAAAGAATATTTAATAAAAACTATAAATAAAGACTTAAAGACTCAACTTAACTAAATATATGATTTTTTACAGATCTCAATGAGAGCAAAAGATCCACCCAAATAGCTGAGACTTACGATTTTGTTGTTATTGTTATTGCTGTTGTATATAATCACATTGTTCTATGTGCACGTTGCAGGTGCCCTAAACCAAGTATATCGAAGAATGTTGGTCGTACTCTTACATATCTTCTTTCAAAAATAATGCTAAATGAAGAAGCATGATCCTGATGCATTCAATCTTAGAAAATTCACCCATGTAATTGTTTGGATCTGGAATCTTAAATCTACTGATACTGTAATCCTTCTCCCTCTATAACACAGTTGGCAAAGATTTAAATCATATGAATTCCTTCTGTTAGTTAGCAGCGGAAATTCTCATTGGTTTCAAGCTTAAGAAGATGCATGCAACAGAACCAATGCTGCATCAAGTTCTGTCATTCTCTCTTCAAAATTTCTACCTATGAGTTGCATTGGTGCATCTAGCCATCTTTAAAGTCAAAAGTAGAAGGAAGAAGCTACAAGGAGTACAAATTCATGACAGATCATAAAACTAACTAATCAAAAGGTGCTGCATTTGGGTGGTGCTATTAAAAATAATACAAGAAAGAAATTGACCATTGGGTACTAGTTTTGAGCAGTGGGATTAAAGAATATGAAGTTCCACAAGGGAACTCAGAAGTAGATGCCATCTTTAAAGATAATAGGCAACTGCAAATTTTGGATAGCCATCCAGTATATAGGATGAAAAACATACAATGTGAAGGAAACACACAAGCTGTGTGCCTTGTTATGAAATTAGTGAGCCCAACCTAAAGGACTAGACAACAAACATAAAATTACTGTTTTCTTTGGATATTTTAAGGTGTCCATTAACAGGTTTAATGGCAAGAATGCATTCAAGATATGTTACTATATAATAAAACCAAGTACCATATTATCCCTAGTAAAAAACTTGACCAAGTCTAAAGAAAACATACATACATACATACATATATATATATATATATATATATATATATATATATATATATATATATATATATATATATATATATATATATATATATATATATATATATATATATATATAAAACATAAATCCACTTAAGAAAGATCGGTACCCCATGAAACCTGTTTTAGTATTGGATGTGTTGAATCTCGTATTTTGATGATAAAACCACTTGATATGTGTTTATGATTTAATCTGCGTTTTGAGTGACGCGGGATGCTTCGATCAGGATAAGACAGTTAAAGCAGGAAAATCATATTGTGCCGGAGGAACATGTCAAAAGATTGGATGTCGGGCCGGTGGATCGGTCGACGTATCGACAGAAGGCTTCGGGCCATGGATTCGGGCATCGAGCCAAGAAGAGCGGGTATTGCGCCAAGGATATCGGAGTTGCGGAGTCAACTGGCTGATTGGGCAATAGGCCGCAAGAGAGGGCGATGCGCCGAAGAATCGGACGAAGCGTCGAGAGACCAATGACATGCCGGACAACTTGATTAATTGCTTAGGAGTAATTGTCTAGATCGAACTTTTGTTTTACATGTGCAGGATTAACTACGATAGCTTGAAGACATAAAGCAAGTCTACCGGAGTCAAGTTCGATGGGTGTTCGAGAGTCCAAAGATTCGTCGAAGATGCTGTCGGAACCAACCGAGAAGAAATCGGGGACTTGTCGGAGTTTTCAGAAGTCTGCCGAAGAGATCGTCGGTGGTTCGCGGAGATCACCGAGAAAGCTCGGTTACTCGCTGAACTCGCCACAAGATCGGGAGCTTGCTGGGAGTCCGTCGAAAGAAATCCGAGAGTGTATCGGAAGTCCGCCGGAAGATCGCCAGAAAGCTCTCCGGAAGGAGACTCGACGTTTGCCGGTTGAAAACTTGCTTAGGACTATGTTTTCAGTTACGTAGTTTGCATGTAATTAGGGTTAGGATAAAGGGATACTCCTATATCCTGGTTAGGGGCCAACTGGGCCCGATATTACCTTGTTTGGGCCAGATTTGAAGCTCATTTAGTGACCCGTAGGACCGGGCGGTGGTACCGTCGGACTGGGCGGTGGCACCGCCAGTACACTGTAAGTGTCAGACACTGACAGGCGGTGGCACCGCCAGCACCAGGAAACCCAAAAGCAATTCAAATTTGGAGCCCAAATTTAAATCCTCTTAGGGCCTATAAATACCCCTCAATTCTCAGCAGAGAAGACAACCTTTGAGAAATTAGAGATTGAGATAAAGCCTTAGCAAAGTCTTTAGCAAGTCTTGTTTTCAATTGCTTGAGTGTTCACCTCTCTCTTTCTCTTTGAAAATATGTAAGAGTGTGAACCACTTGTAAAAGGTTGTAAGAGGGGTATTTGTCCTTCTCCTTCAAAATGATTTGCTAGTGAAAATTGGGAGTCTCATCGAAGAAGACTTCTCAAGTGGATGTAGGTCATTTTGATCGAACCACTTTAAATTGGTGTGTTCCTTGAATGTGTGAATGTTTACCTTTCTTAAACCGTTATTTACATAGCAGCAAGCTTTCGGGTTTTATCTTCTCACTTTACTCGAGCTATTTTCACCAAGTCATTCATTGTCAAATCGCAATTTCTACGTATTTACGAAATCATTTTCAAACTTATGAGTTTTAATCCGCTGCACTAATTCACCCCCCCCCCCCCCCCGCTCTTAGTGCCGCTCTGATCCTAACAGGTTGGACATGTTGCTAGTGAGATCTCATTTGAGCTTATACAGCACCGAAAAGATCTGTGAATCTATAAAATTTTCATATTAACCAGCAAAAGGCAACTTTAGGCTCAATACTTTCTACACTATTAATGCAGATTCAAACATTTATTTCCTACCAAACTTGAACAATCAAACAAATCCCTTCCTACCAAATTACAAACCATAATCATTTCACCAACGGCCCTCCGCATTGCAATTGTAAGAAGAAAAATGGCTTGTATGTTAAACTAGAATTATGGGGATAGAGAAAAATACCTTGCAAGGCCAATTCTCGCGGTAGAAATGGCAGACAACACGATCGCTGGCCTTGACAGCGGCGAAGAATTCCTTCTCGGGGATCTCAGTGTACTCACCGTGGCCCAGGGAGAGCCAGCGGCTCCGCTTCTCGGCCATCTTCTTCAGCTGCTGCAACCTGCGCTCCCGCAGGGCCTCGAAGTCGTCGAGGTCCAGCCGATCGAGTGCCGCAATTTCGTCATCGATCTTGTCCTCGACGACCCTGGCCACGGTCAGCACTTGCTGCTCGAGGATCTGAAAGAACCCTAGAAAACAATCACGACTCCTCTCCAAAATAACCAAAAAGACCAACAAAAGAGATCTTGCGTTTCAGATGTATCGATAACCTGCTTCGCATGACTTTCGTCCATGAACGAATCCAATTGTATCCCTACCTCTCGAGATCGAGGATCGTAGGAGGAGATGGTTGAAGTGACTCTCTCTCCCCCTCTCTCTCTCTCTCTCTCTCTCTCGTATATATACGCAGGTCCTCCAAATTTTCTTTTACTTTATTTTTTTCTTTATAGAAAATGTTTCTGAGACGCGCCAATACATATCGTGATCACTAACACTACTTTTGATGCAATCCAAATCATTGATGAATTACGGGAGTGAATCGTGACTGTTGATAATTTGACGAACCTTAAGCACACATCTTGAGTGACCACTTATCATCTTTATCGAGATCTATCATGACCGTTCATCTAATCATAATTCGATAATAGTTAGAACACTTCGTAATGTGATCCTCACCGTTCACAGTGACGAAAAAGCCCACCTTCCAGGGCCACACGAACGGTTCTTAAATGACCGCGGCAGCCTGCAGAAGATTTGTATGGGTTCATCGTATCATCAAACTCCAGTAGCTGATTGAATAAAGAAATGATGTCAAGAAAAAGGATGAAATAAATACTGTAAATTACATTTTCCAAAAATGATCAAAATTCTGAAAGAGCAGATTGAAGTGTGCACAACATGCACGCACTGCTAAAACCAAGAAAGAAATGCTATCAAGAGAGAGAGATATATCATACTGTGTAATACTTTTAATCATAAACAAAATTCCACAAAGATCATATCAATTGTTCACACATGGACTCGCTGTTAAAACTATGGGCAGCTAAGAGCAGCAGACAAATGCTTGGATTGATGTAATGGATAGTTTTATTCCCCTTAGACAACAGATGAATAAATCAAGATGTACAGTAGGATGTAATGACACTGTCATGGCATCATAGAGGCAACTGAGGTTCCAAGAAATTGAAAGGAAACCCAGAGGCCCACCTCCACTTCTTTCCTCAGTGGAAGTGTGAGGCCATGCAAATCTAGTCCAAGGGAGATGGGACTGACGTTGTCTTGGTTAGGCAAATCCAGTAGTGTCTGCTTCTTGGTTAGAACAAATTCTCCTAGATCTTTGGTCAATCAACCTCCCCAAATGCAGAATCAAATCACTGAACATTATCACTACCATTTTCTTCATTATATAGCCTGTTATGCTCAACTAGGCATGCTGAGGGTGGCTGTAGCTTCTCACCTGGTGCAAGATTGCTGTTGCTCCTAAAGATCAATGGCACTGGTCGTCCGTCCTTGCAAACTGTTGTTCCTCGTTCCTATCTTGACTAACAGATGCAGAATCAGGGAATTTGTCATTGTCGATTTGCATGAAGCTAGCTCCATTGCAGCAGGGAGCTGCTGATCTGAACTCTATGCTCTCATCTGCAGAACTACAAGCATATTCAGCAGAACCATTGCAATTGACTCTACATTGATGCTCAGATTTCTTAGGTTCTCTCTTCATGTCTGAAGATTTAGCATAAGACTTCTGCAGGAAGCCACGAGTTACAAAGGGCATATCACCTGAAATAATATTTTCACCAGTCTCAGTGGACTCTGCCAGTCCAATGTTACATTGACCATTGGAGTGACCATTCTGCTTGTTGACATCAACAATTGGGTGTGTATGATTTTGCTTTTCTTCTGAACTATCCAAAGTCTTCTTTCTTGCAGGCTTATCAAGGAAACCACGGGAAAACACTGCCTTCGATTTTCCACTTGATCTATTTTCCTGACTTGACAACAAAGCCATGCTTCCTTCACTATCAACTGAGGCTCCATCCAGATGGTTAACTTCAAGAGATGAATCAAATTGGCTGTATGTTTCCACTGGACAATCTGATTTGGCAAATGAATAATCTGAAGGTTCTGAAACTACACTCTCAGTAGTAATGGGAGTAGTGGAACATGGCTCAATAATCATATCATCATTAATCTGCACAGTGGATGGTTCTCTAGTTGGCTCACCATCTTCTACGATATGGCTTGCATCATAACTGGCACATGGTTTTTGACATTTTTCAATATCAACTTTATTTTCAGAATTTTCTGGATGATTATCTAATTGCATGCTCTCCCCACTAGAGTAGTCAGGCATAGGAGAGAAAAGACCAATACTCTCTTTTTCAAGACTCTTTGCAGTTGCTGAACTTGATGATGAATTACAGAAATCTAGATCTCCTAAACTTTTATGGACACTTGCTGGTTTTTCGACTAAAGGTGTATTCAAGACCATAACATCCACTTCTGTGACCTTTGCAGGATCGACATCATCTGTTAATTTTCTCTTGTTCCTTGTGTCTCTAAACATGGAAAGTTCAGGAGGACTTGATTCGTTATCTATGTCAGACCCCAGGCAGGAAACACCGATGGGGCTTGATAACTTGGGAGCTGACTCAACTAATTGCTTTGTATTCTGAGATTGCACATGCTTAACAAAAGGCTCCTTGCGTGCACTTGTCCTAAAAATAAGAATTATGTGAGAATTATTCATAATAATTTTATGAATTGATGAAGGTAAAACTACTAATCAGATAAATCAAAGCAAGTTGGGACAAAAAAAATCATCATGACAAGTGAATTTAACAGATAAACCAACATAAATTTCACTTTTTACGAAATATGTTTATTTAATTGCTTAGACATATCCTATTGCATGATCACTAAGAATCTGTTCCTGTATGTAAGAAATCACAGCAACATCTCTAGGCAAATGCACCAACAAATTGTTGGGTGATATACTAACCGAAATTATAATATAATATAATTAAATTTAACAAACTATACAATGCAAGATTAGTTCAACAAACCTTGTTTATATATTCTCACCTATTACTACACTAGAATTCTTAAATACCACAATTTTTACTCTGATTTTGAGTATCAAAGAAAAACAAATAAAACTTTTACCTGCTGTATAAGAGCATATAAGCGCCTTCAGAAAGTACATCCTCCACTTCAACGTTCGTCACCTGGAATATGATATTAGCAAAGCCAAAGTATCAAATAACCTAAAACTGAATAAAAATATATGAAATTACCTTGCAGTCATCAATCTTGTACCATCTTCCTTGGTAATCTTTAGTGTAACAAATATAGTGGCCAAAGAATGAAGCATTTAGCATGTCCACATGAACAACAACAGCATAGAGTGTATATAGGTCAGTTCCATCACTACTGCCACTCATATAGGGAGTAAGATTCAAGTTCTCAGGAAAAGTAACTCTCTTATTCAGTTTACCAAATCTACCACTCTGTACAATTATAAAAAAGGAGGTTCAGTGTCACTAGCACCCACAAAGTGAAACAAGATGCACAATGTCCAAAGATAATATAACTTTAAAATAAAAAAAAACTGACCTGGAATCTCTTCAGAGCAATTGTAAGGATATTTGAAGCTTGATGAACTGTAAGGCGTTTACATGCTTTAACATAATCGTTGCATCTGTATACAAGAAAATTAGTTTAATTAGAACAAATAATAATCAGTTCTTAGTTTATTAACGAGAGTTTATGCCTAATAAGTTGGAAAGGTATCAAATAAAATTCTTGCAGCAAAGTCTATTTCTACAGCATGCTTGTAGCTGTAGTTTTAGAGGACTATATAGGAATGGTAGATGCTGCTCTTTTAGACAACAAAAACACTATATGGAAATGCTAGATCACAAACTAAATTCATAAGTTCCATTTGTATTTGATTTGGGAAAAAGTTGCAAAAGTATGGATGAAAAGACGATTTGGCCCTCGACGATTTAGGCATAAAGGTAATTGCGTTGTAGGTACTGCAAAATCTCTCATGCACTTATTGGGACTATCTTATGATGCTCTATGTTAAGTACAAAACCTTTTAAAACTCTGTACAAAGATCAAAAGAATTATGGTTATTGACACAGTAGAGTGTCAACGCTTTACAGGATAGGCATCCAATCCCGACTCTATTCATACAAACAATCAGAAAAAGAAAGGTCACACTAAATTATCATGACTACATGTTGATGTTTTCTGTATGTAGTGGTGCTCCTTTCTTCCCAGATTCATAAATGTTAAGTGGTTAGTCAGAAAATTGCATTCAGAAATCTTGTGCTTTTGACAAGTTGATAGACCAGGCAATCTTCTGCAATCTATAACCATAACAAATGAATTCAAATTCTAAAATGCAATCTACAATTCATGGAGCAGTTAACAATATTCTTCTGAAGAACAAAATAAACAAAAATAAACAGAAAAACAAGTTTAAACCTACAGATAGAAGACACTAACAGAGCTGTCACCCCACAAACAAGGAAAGGAAAAGAGATACATGCACATAGTGATGACCAAAGGCATACAATACCCTACATCAGTTATTCGTGTCACAAATGCCATTTATTAACATAGAAAGCATACATATGATAAGCAACCATAGTTCAAACTTAAACCCATTAAGAAATGTAACTTCAACAGCTAGAGGGTTCAGATATTTGAAAACAGTGAGATGTAATCTCAATATACGGATGAAGAATCATCCTAAGACAAAGTTCTTACGCAGATTGTATAAAAGATATACTATAAAATAATAAATCATACTACTTATGAGCAAATCAGAAATGCTTACCCATCACACTTATACTTGTTATCCCCATCAAGCCACTCCTTCATCGTAAATTGATCTAAGCACTCCTCCAAAGATTCAGCATCACCAAGAATTTCAACAGTCAAATCCATCATATTCTCATAGCGATTTGAAATAGTATTGCATTGTGTACAAGTAACCTGAGGTTAATTTGTGTCAGTGTATGAATAATGTATTCACACAAGAACTGGCATTAGACATTTAAGCTTGAGAACTAATTTTTGGTTCAACCAGTATACAAAAAAAGAGTAAATTTAATTATATATCAGCAAGCAGATGAAAAAGAACCATTACAATGCATAGGCAAATAACCTAGGCAACACCATATGATGGATCGATATGGTATCAGAGAATAGCTTAGGCTACTAGGTAAGCTAATTAATATGAAATCGTTACATTCTGTTACATATAAAAAGGACGAAGGTGCAAAAGACACCCATCAATGCAGGATCCATGCACTACAGATAAAGAAGTTGTTTCTGTAACTCCAACCCTGGTCAGCAAGGTTGGAAAGAATCAATCTTACCTTTGTACCAAGGACAGCCCTCAAGTATTATGTTGCATATGTTGTCAAATGTTAGCATATGTAGTTCAGAGAATTATCACTATGATATGCTTAACTTTTGTAGGATGAACATTAACAAACAGAATACTTTTAAGAAAAATTATTTTAGTTTGCAAAATGAGCACCAGCTCATGCATAAAACACAATGCAAAAATTTACATATGGGATTGAGTGATAATGTAGCTACATATCTTCCTTGATATATTTTGACCTTATGCTCAAAGTTCGAAATTTCATACCGTGTTGATGTATCGAGCAAATTTCATACCGTACTAGTGTATCGAGCTTTGCTCGATACAGTATAACATATCGAGTGGTACATCAAGGCGTATCGAGCGGTACACCTATATATAAATATATATATATATATAATATAATATTATATATATATATATATATATCAATATATATATATATTAAAAAATATTTTAAAAAAAGGTGTATGCAACCAAGGCGACGTCGCCTCCTCCTCTTCTTCTTGTCGCCTCGTTTGCGGCATTCGGCAAAGAAGACGACGAAGACGTCAAAAGTCGCAGATGTCTCCGGCCTTTGGCGAAGAACGCGACGAAGGTCGCAAACGTCTCCGGCCTTCAACGAAGAACACGACAAAGAAGAAGGTCGCAAAGTCACGGACGAGGCGATGAAGGAGACCGCTTCCGCTGCTCTAGCCGCTGCCTCACCTAATCCCCGTGCCTCCAAATCCTCCTCTTTATGACTCTCCTCACTGTTACCTCTTGGGTCGAGATTGTCGAGCGAGATACTAAATCGGGATTAAGAAAGGGCGTGGAAACAAGTTTGCGTCGAGGTTCTGTTGATTCTCCCTCTTCTTCGAATGCCCGCTCCTTCTTCCTTATTCGACGCTTCTCCCTCAGCCAGGTTGATACCGCCTGGTAGCAAGCGATTGCTGCCCGAAACAGCCTCGTATCGTTCGATACAGGGCTATATTGAGCGGGCCGATATCAGGCGGTATGATTCAAAATCGCAAACCTTATGCTACATTTTCATCAATGTGATTATGTGAATATGTAAATTTTACATAGATATGGTGCACCAAAAAGTGTTGGGATAGACATCATAATACTCTCTAGACTTGTTTCAACCAATGAGATGGTATACTGGCTGCTTGTTTTAACATTAGCATAACCATGTGCACCCAACCCTTGACATGAATATTATATTTCAACACTTCAACGTAAAGAACTTCAATCCAATATTATGAAATATTTTGAGATTGATAAAAACCAACCGAACAAGAATGAAGACAAGAAAAAGAAAGGCTTGAATGATTGATTTAAGAATATTATACACCATGTAGCTTAAAGAAATCTGAAGCTAAAATTTTATTATACAAATTCATCATTGCAATTTCATCAGGTAATGTGAAATTATCTAACATTTGGAAAGAAATTCAAATTCCAGTAATATGCAAGCAAATTCCAGCAATAACATTACAGATTATTGAGCATCCAACCTGAGACTGAAGATGACCACCAAAAATATGCTGAATAAGGGTTGTGTCTTGGGTGCTGGGATCAAGTGCCTTTTCACCTCCAAACTCATCAAGGCAAACAGATTGCATTGTGTCAATTGCAAACCTAGAAGTAGCATGATCAAGTCAATGAAGACTTCTTAACTACATAGTTAGCACTACAGGCAGAGGCCATCAGAACAAAATAGTAGGTAAACTAAGGTCCTGGAGCATTTTCAAGATAAAGCAAGGTGAAGCACCTCATAAATTCATGAGCATCCTCCTGTCTTCCATAGCCAAGGTTTCCACCAATGTTAGGCAACCGAGAAAGGATATTGATAGGTGAAAAAGGATGCCGACTTTCACTAGCTCTCTTAATGTGTAATTGAAGCTCACATAGAAAGCACCAATCATTCTGCTTTCTGACACCTAAGAAATAAGAGGTGGCAAACATAAGCAATTGAATCACAGAGTAATCAAAAGCCTGCTCAGAGCCAGCCACTTACATTCTCTAATGTGGCCTCTCTCTAATAAATAGGCAACAAGCGGCCGTGTACATGCCAGACATTGTAAAACCACATTAGCAAAGCAACTGCACAAAAAGAAGAAAACAAAATGATTACGATGGTTATCAAATATCCTAATTGTTAGATGTCAATAAGTAGAAACATCAATACCATCAAGCAAAAAAGAACCAGAAATATTATTGACCTGTTCCCACAATTCACAAGCCCACAAGGTGGAAATCCAGGGTTATCCCAGTTGAAAAGCTTCACAAATTCATTGTACGGGAAAAGAATCTGAAGAAAGCACTCACTGTTAACACAAAGTAACCAATACCAGCAACAAGGTGAATCTATAAGGCTCAGTAGAAAAAAAAATCACCTTCTTTGGTTCTTGTAGGATATTACAGGTTCCACGGGCAGGGACCAAAGAAATAGAACCAAACCCAGATGATTTTCTTCTTCTGCAAGAACTGTTACCTGGTGAAACATTGTCTACCTTATCTGGCTCTGATGACTTCAATTGTTTGCATTCAAACTTATGATCTGCTCTCCAATGCTTTGACTGGCATGCTTGTGAACTGAATACGAAAAATATATTTTTCTCGTAAGCTTGTTAAATTATGCATTAAAAAATTACATGATAAATATAACAGTGGGAAAAGGAACGATAAGGTACTGCAAATGACAACATCAGACTATGTATAAACATTACTAGAAAAGCAAATAATAAGATATGTGTTACAACATCCATGTTGTATTAGAAACAAAATCTTGACTTCGCAGTAGTTGGTTTATAAAATTTATTTTAAAGATTAAGTGTCATAGAGCCTGCATAACACATAATAATATTGTAAATGGAGCAAAGAACCCAAAACTTATTGAAAAATTATGAACACTTAGAAGATACATAAGAAAAGTAAGCAGCAAGTGGAACTACACATGAAAAATGCAACCAAAGAACAGCCAGGAAAGAAACCTGGAATCAGTTCAAAACTTTAAACATTGAGGATTGTGTCATGGCCCCAAATAACTGTGTAAGAGCCCGATATCACTCATATTGTGTCCCAAACTTTGCAGTCTCCACCCTTTGAATTACTACGTGAATTCATTCCATACTAAACTAAAGATCTTTGTATTACATATAGAAATAGAGGCTTACCAAGTGGCATTCTAGGCAATTTAGCATAGGTCATTTGAGGACAACTCCAGAAGATGCAGGGCTACCTCAACTAAGCTAGCACAAAAATGCTTTCTCCCATAGAGCCCAAACACTCAGCGACAGGAATCCCACGAAATATTAGGAAAAAAAGGAGATATCAGAATGAATTGGCAATGACTTGCTGTTCAATTTTTTTCCGTCAAATCAAACCGCTAAATAAGTGTGAAGTTCGTTTTCATATCAAATCATATGGACAATCACTCTAAATGAGCCTTTCATTCCCTCTAAAACCCTTATGAGAACCAAGAATGAGCACTAATCAATCTATGAACTTAGAAGAACAAAAATTGGTTCTTTGAACCTTAACATCAGAGGACTGAGACTGGAAGAATCTTAACTAAAAGGACAATAATTCTTCTAATGAAAGTAGTTACAAAATTAATACTCAACTTCAGAAGTACAGGAAGACTAAATTAGCTTTACACCTGCACAAGTAAATAGTGAATCATCAGATAAAATGGGAAGACTTGACACTAGTCTTTGTCACAACATAATTTAAGTCAACTACAAACTCGCTCTGACCCATTAGTCACACGAAAAATTTGTTAACAGAGGCATGACCCCAAAAATTTATTAAACACACTACTAGCTTGTTTACATCCATAGTGTTAGTTTCAGACCGAAACAAATGAAACTTCCATAGACATATCTTCAAAATAAAACTACATACTTAAGAGTGGTATGCATTTCTCTCTTTATTATTTGGTTGAGATTGAAGATTGAAACTCTTAAGACTTGGACCGTGATGACCCAATAATCCGAATGTTAGAAAATTAAACCTCGGTATGTTTTGATGTGAATAACTGATCTTGCTAAGACCTTCCGTAAGGATCAAAATCACTAATGAAGATTGCAGTGATTAGGAAAAGGGATCAGTCTATGTTACCGGCCGCCTAGCAAAGAAATCAAGAAGTTATCTGACGTTTTTCATGAATCATGAAGCACCCGATTATTTATCTTTAAACTAAAATGACAAAAAAATCATAACGAAAATATATAATTGTACAGTTCATCCGAACCAAGTAGATAATTTTTTTTCGGACGAGAAGCCCAAATCGACGTCAAAACCAACGCGAAAAAGAATCTGCAAGCCACCTACCAATACCGAACCCTCTTGCATCCCGAGCACTTCTTGCTCCCCGGTTTCCCACAAGTAGCGCAGGCACCGCCGGCGGGGGCCGCGCCTTCCCCGCCCGCATCGCCGCTGCCGATCGACATCGAACGCCGCGGCTCGTACCCGGAGGAGCCGGCCTCGAAGCTGGCG